>NC_081415.1:88338159-88972599 GCF_030272615.1 Cryptomeria japonica
ACCTGGTCCAGCTCTCGACCTTGAAGGGCCAGCGTCCGGCATGCCAAAATGTGAATGGGCTCCAAAGCTAGTTGTCCGTCCGACTCCACCTACAAGGCATCCCAATCTAAAATATGAGACTCATCATAGATATACTTTCTCAAAACTGATACATGAAACACATCATGGATGTGTGATAGGCTAGGTGACAATTCTAAATGATAGGCAACTAGTTCTATCCTCTCAAGGATCTCAAATGGTCCTACAAAGTGAGGTTCGAGCTTAGAACCCTTTCCGTAATGGATTGGACTCTTATGCGGTCACACTCTCAAGAAGAATCTATCTCTGACCAAGTAGCTATGATCTATCCTCTTCACATCTGCATACTTCTTCTATCTATCTTGTAACTCTCTAAGGTGTTGTCTAATCAAATCCACCTACTGCTCCATATCCCGAACTATCTCAGGACCAATAGCAACTTTGTCCTCTATGCGGTCCCAACTCAATGGTGTCCTACAAGGCCTACCATATAATGCTTGATAGGGTGGCATCCCCAATGAAGTGTGATGTCCATTGTTATAGGAAAACTCCACTAAGGGAAGGTACTCTTCCCATCTGGTCTGATGATCCATGACATACATGTGAAGCATATCCTCTAGCACCTGGTTAACCCTCTCTGTCTGACCATCTATTTCCGGATGATAGGTTGTACTGAAATTGAGCTTGGTGCCCATAGCTGCCTAGAATGCCTTCCAAAAGGAAGAAGTGAAGAGAGAATCCCTGTCAAAAATAATCTTGCATGGAATGCCATGAAGTCTGACATTGTCTCACAAGAACACCTATGCTACTGATGGTGCTGTGAAGGTAGTCCGAACTGGTGAAAAGTGGGCCACTTTGGTCAACTTGTCCACTATCACAAAGACAACATCATGGCGATGAGATGACATAGGGAGACCAATGATGAAATCCATGGATATAGTATCCCACTTCCACTCTGGTATAGTATGAGACTGGAGCAACCCACCTGGATGGCGGTGCTCCACCTTGACTCTCTGACACTTGAGGCATCGGGCTACTAACTTAGCAAGGAGCTGTTACATTCCTGGCCAATGATATAATTGTCTCAAGTCAGCATGCATCTTCTTAACTCTGGGATGTGCTGCATAAGGAGCTCTATGAGCCTCCGTGACAATGAACTCTCGCAATCCCCCAGAAGAGGGTACATAGATGCACCCTTTATGGAATAATAGTCCATCAGACTCTAGGGAATAATCCTCATATTTCCCTTCTAGAGTATCCTGAGATCGTATCACCTGACAAACCTCTAAATACCATCCATCCTCTGGCAACTGCTGCAATATATGATCTCTCAAATCTATCCCCATAGATATGGTTTATACCTCGTGACATCTCCTACTCAAAGCATCTGCAACTACATTTTCTTTCCCTTTGATGTAGTGAACATCAAAGTCATACTCACATAAGAACTCCATCCATCTCCTCTGTCATGCATTAAGATTCAATTGAGTGAATATGTACTGAAGGCTCTAATGGTTTGAATGAAGCTCAAAGTGATGACCCAAAAGGAAGTGTCTCCACCTCACAAGTGCATGCACTACTGCTGCAAGCTCAAGGAAAAGGACATGAGTAGGGTAGTTAAGCTCATGAGTCTTAAGTTTCCTAGACTCAAAATCTATAGCCCTACCATCCTGCATAAGGACTGCTCCTAAACCCTCTAGGGAAGCATCTGTGCAAACCATGAAGTCAGCTAAGGGATCTAGCACTACAAGGATAGGTGCACTAGTAAGTGTCTTTTTGAGTTCATGAAAGGCCCTCTCGCACTTCTCTGTCCACTTGAATTTTTTCCCTTTATGCTAAAGAGAAGCAATAGGATGTGCGACTCTAGAGAACCCCTCAATAAAGCATCAATAATAACCTACTAAGCCCATGAAGCTCCTAACCTCTGTCACACTAGTTGGCACTAGCCAATCCATAATAGCTTTGATCTTTGATGGGTCTACTAAGATCCCATCACTAGAAATAACGTGCCCAAGGTACTTGACCTCTGAATGAAAGAATGCACACTTCGACAAACTGCCATACAACTGATTGTCCCTCAAACACTGCAAAACCTGTCTCAGGTGCTCCTCATGCTCCTTCTCATTCTAAGAATATATCAATATGTCATCGAGGAACACAATCACAAAATGATCAAGAAATGTGTGGAATACCCCATTCATGAGGCTCATGAAAATAGCTGGAGCATTCGTAAGACTGAATGGAACCACGGTGAACTCATAGTGGCCATATCTAGTACGAAATGAGGTCTTGTGGATATCGCTTTCTAGTATTCTCAACTAATGGTATCCTGACTTCAAATCAATTTTGGAAAGTAGTTTGGCACCCTGAAGTTGATCGAATAAATCATCAATCCTGGGCAAGGGATATTGGTTCTTGATGGTTACTTTGTTCAACTGACGATAGTCCATGCATAACTGAAGAGATCCATCCTTCTTCTTCACGAAGATGACTGGTGTACCCCAAGGGGATACGCTAGGATTAATGTTACCCTTCTCTAGGAGTTCCTCAAGCTGTATCTTGAGCTCATTAAGCTCATTTGTGGTCATCCTATAAGGTGCTCTTGAAACTAGCTCAGCTCCTAGTACAAGGTCTATATGAAAGTCAATCTCTCTACAGGGTGGCATTCTAGGTAGCTCTGAAGGAAACACATCTGAATATCCCTTAAGGATAGGATGGTCATAAAATGATGTTTCCTTTTCATCCTCTTCCTCTCTATCACTGATGGTGATGGAAAATAACTAACATCCCTTTCGCATGCTCGGCTTAAGTTGTATTGTGGAAATCATACGAAGAGACATGAGTCTCTGAATCCTGGTGATTACTATGGGTGAACCATGATCATCCTCACACTCGATCTTTTTCAAGAGGCAATCCATCTTGGCTCTATGGGCATAAAGACAATCCATGCCAAGTATGATGCCATATGATCTAAGTGGTATAAATCTAAGGTCCACTAGGGTGGTGTTATTTCCAATCTGAAGCTGGCATGCCCTAACCACTGATTCCACTGACACTCTAGCCCCTAAAGCTAACTCCACTTCCCAATTGACACCTTGTCTAGCTGCCACTAGACCACAATACTCCACAACCAATGGAGATATAAATGAGTTAGTAGCTCCTAAATCAAATAATATAGATACACTGCTACCTTTGATCATACCTACAACCTCAATGACTATGGCCTGGTGCTCTACCTAATAGTTGTCAACCACTGCAAAGACTCTATGGGACTTGCCCATTTCTCCAACTGTAGGCTTTGATGCTGCCATCCTCTAATTCCCTACCATCTGACCCTGAGGACACTCTCTCACCATGTGCCCCATGGCTCCACATGTGAAGCAAGCACCCCATGCCTGAAATTGGACGCCATGAGGCCTAGAAAAAGACTATACCCCTGTCCTACTAGAACCACTCTACCCACCCCTAGAGGACTACTGAGTCCTCGCCGGAGGTGTGTATGGAACCTAGGGTCTCTAATCTCACCTTTGACCTTGAGAATGCCATTGCTTGGGCTTTGTGCCCTGTTGACTCTGCGGAGGCATCTGTGTCTGGTTCTGTTGTGACTATTGCGGAAGAGGGGGTTTTGAGAACCCCAATGTGTGTCTATTATTACCCTTCCAATGGGGTTTCTAAAATGCATATGTCTGGGGTATAGGGTTTTGGTTCTGGAACCGATCCCTTGTATCCTATGGCCTGACCTGAATCTCCTCTACTATCAAGGCCTTTTCCATGACAACCCAAAGGCTCCCTAGAACAGCCATCCTCACTAGTCCTGCTATGCTGGCATTCAACCCTCTGATAAAATAGTTGACAAGAAGCTTCTTGTCTTTTAGGTAGTCCACATAGGGCAAGAGCTTGAAGAACTTGCTCTTGTACTAGGTCACTGAGAGACCCTTCTATTGGAGGTCATGGAATTCATCTATCCTACACTGTCTGTAATGCTCTGAGAAGTACCTCTCCCTAAACCTCTCTATAAAAATCTCCCATGTGAGGGTATCAACAACTAACCCACACTTGTATTCCTCCTGTCTCCACCATGTGGAGGCCGTTCCTCTCAATAGGTGGACTGCTACACATGCCTTTAGATTGCTCTCGTAGGAGCGCAATGCAAAGCACCTCTCTAGGCTCAAAAGCCAAGCCTCAGCTTCTACCCCATTAGTAGATCCCCCAAAAGATGGTGGCTGGGGGCGCATAACCTCTCTGATTAGATCCCCTAGATCCCAATGTGATCTCTTAATATACACTGGTGCAACTATTGGAGGTGGTCCAGGAAGATGAATGGACTCAGGCTCATGCATAGCCTAACTCTCTATGGGATTAGGAGGTGGACTCCTACTTCGTTCCCTATCTGTCGATCTATGGCTCCCTGAGTTTTGGTTTTCGACATGATGATCCCTTACTGGAAGCCTATCCTGGACTATACCAATCAGGTTCTGGAGTACTAATAAGATGTCTCATTGTGGGTCAACCAACTATTCAGGAGGAGCATCTAGGTTCCCTTCCAGAACTGATTCCTCCCTATTGACCTCTTCGTGTGCCATGCATACATGCCTAGGACCCCTCCCGCACTTGCGAGCTTGTCGCATAGACGGAGGCATCCTTATGAAAAAATAAAAAAAATGAATTAAATAAGAATTTTTTTGAAGAAATATTTAATTAATTAATTAAAATTAAATATCATAAGAACTAATATAGTATAATTAATTAAATACTTAAAGCAAAACATAATGGAGAAAGCTTCCTAGTGTTGGAAACCTTGCTCTAATACCAAAATGTCATGCCCAAACTTTTGGGCATGAGCGGAATAATTTTCTTTTTAAAAAAAAACATAACCTAATGAAGCTAAGTTCATTAAAATAATGGAATAACAAGTCTTGTCTTAACTATGTTCGAGTTAACTCTAACCACTAATTCAAGTAAGCGAAAATAATTTAGATTAAATGTGGAATATTAACTCTCGAAAATAATTTATTATTATCTCATCAATTGATAAATAATAAATTCATTTAATCAAGAATCTCTAATTAATTTGACAAGAAGTATTATCAATCTCATTTAATCTTTTAATCATTGTAGGAATTAATTAAATTAACTCTAGCACTTAGATTTTTAAATCCCATGATTTATTTTAACAATAATTATAATATGTCAAAAATTTGACTAAAGGGCTAACTAAACCCACTATAAAAAAAATGCCCTATAAAGGTTAATCTCGACAAGCCTAAATTTAGGTGAACTTCTATAATTCCCCTATTGCCAAAGAACTTTATAAAAATCATTATAAAATTTAAAAAGAATTTTAATTCTGAATGAGATAAAATTAAACCTCATATTCCAATATTTATATGCCTATATGTTTTATAAACATATATAATATGAGCGTAAACTATTAAATCTAACGTTACAGTATACGTTCATATACATATATATTTATACATAAATATATATGCACATATATATAACTAATACACACACCTATATATATATATAAGGATATAGTTTTCCTTTTAAAGTTATTAAACACTAAACTAATTATGAACCCTAAAATTAAAAAAAAACTATAAATAAAAGAAATTACCCTAACATTTCTTTTATAATATCAAACTACCCTAACCCCAACTGGGTTAGGGTTTCGTGATTTTTTTGTTGCGGGGAGGAGGGCCGAAGGCATGGCAGAGGGTTTTGGTTTGCAGGTGGTGGCGGCATGCCGAAGGAGGGGAAGCAGTGGTGGTGGAGGCTATGGACTCCTACAGCAACAGCCACAGCTGTGACTGTGGGTCACGGCCCACAGGGGGGGCCGAAACCTCCCCGACTATGGATTGCAGCCCACAGTGGTGGCTGCGGCCACCGCTGGAGGTCGCCACCCATAGCACAGGGGGCTGCCCTGCGAGGGTTCCACAGGGGCCGAGCCCCTTTGTTCTTTTGTTATTTATTTTATTTTATTTTTTTTAAAATTTATTTATATTATTTTTTTAATATATATATATATATATATATATATAGATATATATATAAATGTATATATATATATATATATATATATATATATATGTATACAATATATATATATTATTCATATATATATATATATATATATATTTGTTTGGAACAAACTTGCAGGATATTAACAAAATAAAGACAGTAAACAAAAGAATAGCTAGTTTTGTTTTTTTCCCTCTTTTTTTTTGGATCATTTCTTGGATAACTTATAAATAGATTAATTTAAAAATTTTAGATTTAAACCCATGTATTTCTGTTTTTTTTAAATACATTGTTGCTAAAATTAGAGATAGACTATTTACTTGTAGATTTATTTTCTACAAATAAGTAAATTGAAAAAATTAAATAAATTTAAGAAGCAACTATATTCGGCTAGAAATCATTGAAATAAATCTTAGAGATAGACATGTTAATTTTAGATTTATTTTTTGTGATAAATAAAAGGGAAAATGACAGAGTTTAATAAACTATATTCAGCAACTTCATTAATCTAGAATTATTTAAATCAACCTTAGAGATATGCATCTTAAATCTATTAAACCATAATATGTATTGGGAATAAATGATTATGACTAAATGCTTAATTTTTCTCTTACTAACATGCAAGTTTACTACTTTACCCATTTCCATTATTTCAATATGGATAAGGAAATAAGCTGAACTTTTATTTTTAGAATTAACATGCCTACAAAAAATATTATTTCATTAACTATAGGTACTTAATTCAAAGATAAACATATTTTTTCAGTAATAGCTTAATAAAAATAATGCATTTCTTTAAAGCATATTTAAAAGACAATATAGTCAACATTACAAATGGGTGAGACACCCATCTAGTCTCTCATTTCTATTAAATGAGGACTTTAAATAAATGAGTATATTCTTTTCAAAATAGATACAACATATAGTTTCCCTATACATTGCTGCAACTTAAAATATAAAATATCTCATTCCCTAATCTTTTAATGCAAATCAATAAAACTAGCAACTCCTAGCTTGTCTTTTTCTTTTCTTTCCAAGCAACCTACAAATAAATCACAAGGCTATGACCATGGAGAGCTCACCTCGCAGCCTAGGCTTCTCAGAAGCCACCCCCGACCTTGAAGAACCAAGCCCTAGACAGGTTACACTCAAGCAAACACAACAAGAAAGGGAAAAACACACAATAAACATTTTCCCAACCAAGGCTACACTCCATCATAAAACGTGATGTTTTTTACAAGGGTGGAAGTGGACCAAATACCTTAGGAAACCCACTTTTTGAGGTGACTAAACAGCCACATGGGAGTAGCCACATGCCTAAAAATTCTCCTAACCCATAGGTATACCTTATGGACTTTAGGAAACACCTTTAAACTACCCCTAGGAATCCATTTGACCCCTTATAAATCCATCTGAAGTTAATTTTTGGGTCAAACCTGAGTTGACCACCCCAAAGACTCTCTACCCAAGGAAAATTTAGAACCACATTCAAATGTTTGAAAAAGCTATGGTTAAAAAAACCCCCTCCAAGAGCGGTAAGCACACCTATGACTACAAATGACAAATTATTACTAACAGATGAGTCAACACCTGTTAATCCAACTAAGTATGAATCTATGATAGGAGGTTTACTGTATTTGACACAAATAAGACCTGATATCATGAATGCAGTATATATTGTTTCAAGATTTCAATGTAATCCTAGAGAAAATCATGAATTAGCAGTGAAAAGGATTTTTGGTACTTACAAGGCACTACAAATCTTGGATTATGGTATCCTAGAGATGAAAACTTTGAATTATATGCATACACATATGCAAATTGGGAAGGAGATGTGGATGATAGGAAGAGCACCACAGGTGGAGCATTCTTTCTTGGAAACAGACTAATTTCTTGGTGAAGAAAGAAACAAAGTTCTACATCTTTATCAATAGCTGAATCAAAATGTATTGCAGCAACAACAAACTGTACACAGGTATTATGGCTTAAACAAATGTTAAAGGACGTAAAGGTAAATTGCAAGGAACCTATAACTATCTATTGTGATAACACTACAACAATTGATATATCTAAGAATCTGGTACTACATTCTAAAACTAAACATGTTTCTATCAAATTGAATTTTCTAAAAGAGAATGTTGAAGCAAAAGAAGTTAAACTGGTCTATGTGAATACTAAAGAGCAGATTGCAGATATTTTCGCTAAGCCTTTGCCTAAGGAAACTTTTGAATATCTAAGAGATCAGATTGGGGTCATACCCCCACCGGTAGAGACTTAGATAGTGAATGTTTGTCATCAACTAACAGAATTAACAGAGAAATCTTTTACTCCAGTCTTTGACAAGGAAGCTACTTCTTAGGGGGAGTAGTTGGTATTGAATTGGTTGGTATTTTGTATATGAACCCAGTTTTAACTTTGACATTTGATGTCAAAGGGGGAGAGATTGGTATGGAAAACCACAAGAAAGGCACAAGGAAGACACATGTTACTCTCAGGGGGAGAGACTATTATTTTAAGGAGAGACTATTCATATCTAAATTCTGGTTATAATTTCTTTTTGGGAAATTATTGGTTTTTGGTATTTGGCATTTCTATTTTAGCACTTTGATGGTTTTTCCATCTTGTGTTGTCATCAATGCCAAAGAGGGAGATTGTTGGTATTTTGGTATGGTTTTGTCATTGATGTCAACACCTACTAACACTTATCAACTCTAGCACTTTGGAGAATCAGTAACATTCATCGGCAAGCAAGTGACTTATGCATAGTCACCAGTATATGGTACACTGGTAGGATATAATGTTCACCAGCACTTGGAATAGCATGGAAAACACATGATTATGTTGAAGACATCTTTTTGACACTTTGTCTTAAAGATTGGTTTATTGGAATAATTGTATTTGCATATTTGCTATTACTGGCAAATAGGTCTGGGGTATACACCAATAGGTTTATGTTTTCTAGATTAGCATGGCATGCTTTGAAGATGATTAATTATTGTTGTAAATGTATTAAGGTAACATGTTCAATCAGTTATTGCATCAGATATTGTTTTGTTTATAAAATGCTTTTATTATAATATCTTGTAGAGCCGACCTACTAAAATTGGTCTTAAGTTATGGTATAAATGTAAGATCTTAATTGTAAGATTGAGTGTGGAATGTGAAAAAGAGTTGTGTGAAGGTATATGCGAGAATAAGCAGAGCTATACATGAAGACATCTTTTAAAAATTGAAGGAGGGTTTTGTGAAGACAATCAGAACTACACCGGTACTGAATCCAGCATATGAAGATGCTATTTTAAGTAGTACATTCTTATTGGATTTAACCATCCAACTATAAGTCAATGTGACTTCTGAGTTGTGATTGAGTAGTGAGCTCTAGGTGCTTGGCCTTTCTGCATGTGCAGACCCCATTTGTATGCACTTACTATCTGCAATAGTATCATCTAATTGTGGGTAAGGTTTCCCACCATGGTTTTTCCCCTTACAGGGTTTCCACGTACAAATATTGGTGTTATGTGTTGTGGATGACTTTATCTTTCTATTTCATGTATTAATCCTTATTGGTATTACAATTAACTGATAAACTTGTCTACTGGCATAAAAGGATAGTTCATCGGTATTGTGCATTAAAGTTGTTAAAATTATTTTGGATTAAAATTATTAGACAACTGATTCACTCCCCCCCCTCTCAGTTGTCCCCAGGACCTAACACATTAATCAGTTTCAAGTTTATTGTTGGTATTTTGAGTGTTGGTATTTTCTCCTTTCAATCCGTAGTAATCTTATAGGTTTTAGTGTTTCATTTTTTCCTCTGAGGGTTATCTTTCTAAGGGTTTAGGGTTTCTACAAATCATCTTTTCATCTTGTAAGCCTTCCGTTCATGTTTCCCCATTACCTTTTTCCACTTAAGTGGAAGGGTCAGTCCATCATTAGCAAAAGGGTTCCTTTTAAGGTCTTTGCCTAAGTGGGTTATAATATTTTATTTGACTTATTCCCCTCTTTTCCTAAGTTTTATTTCACTTTTATTTGTATTATGTGTGTTGTAATACTCGTGTAGCTTCCTCTTTATCTAATAATAATTATAATTCTGAGATGGCACCAAGAAGAGAATTCAGGGGAAAGGTTAATTAACTAGAGAGAGCCATTTGTGATGATTTTTTAGAGAAATTGACTAAGTCCACTAATGCTTCATCTAAAATAAAAGAATTGGTGCCTAAATCTTCCTGCTTGATAATTGGTGATGATTTATATGATAAAGGGAATTGGTTGACAGATCCCTAGATAGAAATAATAGGCTTAGGACTCTTCAAAGTGGGGTTCAGCCAGAGAAATTTCCCTGCTCCAATGAATAATGTATGGGAATTAGATGTTGGGAAGATTATAGTCCCTAAGGTTTTCATGGACATGGACCTGCTAACCCAAATTGCAAATAATTATAATCCCGATACTAGGACTGTGAAGAATGTAAATGGTGGGCCTTTAATTGAAATAAATGATGATGAGTTCAGGAGAGTCTTCAAACTTAGTGAGGTATCAAATTATTTAGAGCATATCAATTTTAAAACACCGATGAAGGTCTATGAGGCATAGAGAGAACACCTCAGAAATGGCCCCTTGAAAAAATTATTTGCCAAAATAGGAGGACTGACAGTTGTAGGCAATAGCACCATGGAACCCTTCTCATTAAACCTATTTACTTTGAGGGCTAAAGGGATGTATTGGTCCTTATGTCAGATTCTTAGGGAAGATGCAGAAACTACTATGCTAACCCACTATATGCTCAATATACCATAGATTTTGAACCCATATCTAGTAGTGACTTTTGATTTTGCATCTTATCTCATTGATGCCATTCATGAGAGATTGATAGGTATAAAAAATGCTAAGGTGGACAAACCTTTTGGATGGTATTCTCTCCTCATGCACATGTTTTTATTAAAAGGTGCTGAATATTTTGTTAATGAAATGGACCTGGTCAAGGAAAAGGATTGTGAGGAGATGCCCGTTCAGTTGTGGAGCACAATTTTGTCTTAGGATAAAGAAGATGCAAGTTACTTAAATTTTGATGGATGCTTTTCATCTAGGCTTAGAATCCTTTTGTGCCCATAGAACCCTAGGATTCCTAAAGATCTCCTTGAATTCCTTAGGCCTAAGGAATTTTCTGAAGACATCAAAATTGTGCACAACTAGGGTGATATATATTTGTACCCTGTCTCTACTATGTTCAGAGTTTTTGGTTTTAGAGGAACTGCATATTTTCTTCCATATCAAGTTCCATTAAAGATAGGAATTGCTGAGGTCCTGAGGCAAATTGGAGGCCTACAAGAAGTAGAATTGACAAATAGGGGGAAAGGAAATTTTCCCAATTGCTACCATAACACATCAATTTGTAATCACCGAGGGTGGCTAGACACATTTTGATGAATTCATTTGGCCATACAGGTTGTCTACTGCAGTGGCAAGGTTTTTTGATCCAGAGGATTTATGTAAGGGTATGTTTGAAAAGAGAGCCATATGTAAAGGTAAAGCACACTAGTTTCACTTCCTTGAGGATTTAATAAGGAACGAATTCAATTTGGTTGAGCAAGAAGTTAGGAAGCAAAAAAGGCTAGCCTTTAAGAAAACTTTGGATTTCATTCATTGTTTTGATAGAAGTTATGATCCTCTAGTTAGTTTTCATCCTTTTAAGGAAAAGATTAAGTTTTTGGTAGATTACTTTGAGGATTTAATGCAAATCCTGAAGGAGAAGAAGGAGGCTATGATGAAAGCCAATCCTAAAAAGGCCAAACTGGTTTTAGCCAACCCTTCCTATGCCAAGGTGATCTCCCAAGGAAAATATGCATTGTAGAAAATGTCAAAGTATAATGTACTAATGCTAATAAGGGAGGATCCTTCTACTTCAAAAGGAAAAAGGGCATTCGAAGATGTGGTTGAGATTCCAGACTCCCCTACAAGGCAGAAAGTAGGGATAGAAGTTGAGACAGATGAGCCCTTGTATTCTCCCTCCTGATCCCCAACACATGTAGGAGATGAACATGTAGTAGTAGAGAAACTGTTGCAATTAGGAAGTCTTGGGGAAATTTCTCTCACTTATGAGGAGTTACAAGAAGGAATGCCTGAAGGACCAGCAAGTTCCCAAATGGACTTAACTGTAGAAGAATTTATAGGTAAAGAAGTGGACCCTGTCATTAAGCAGGTCAGTGAGGAGTTCTTAGTAGATGATAGTTTTATCAAAACATGGTCCTTTCTATAATTTGTTTGGAGAAATAATATAGACCAATTCAAGGCAAGCTGTGAGAAAAGAGAAAATGAATGTCCTCACAAAGATACATCTGTAGTTGAGGTAGATGTAAAGCAAGAAATGTTGATAGAATTTGGGACCATTACCCTAGAGAAAGGAAGGAAGATGATTTTAGAAGTGGGAGTTTTGATTCTCCCTGAATGGGATATAGAAAATGCATTAGTGCTTGAGGTAGTAAGGAAGGAAACAAAGCCCCTAGAAGGAGTGACCTATAGTAATGATCAATCTACCCTAGTTATGTGGTCACTAAGGAGGGCGGAGAGAAAAAAGAGGAAAGACACCTCAGAGTCCAGCTATCTCTGAGGCATGATTGTGAAGAGAGTGAAGGACACAGGGGTAGTGGAGGCTACTAGCATAATTTTGGAATCAACAAAATTCAATATGGTTGTAGCTGAGAAAGAGGCTAAGGAAAAGGCTGATCTCCAGGTTAAGTTGGAGTTAATCCTAAAATCCTATAATGAAGCTAAATTTGAAATAGCTTAGAAGGATAGCACCATTGAAAAATTGAAGAATCAAATAGCAGGGCAACATCAGAAAGGAGAATCTTCTACCTTGATGATTCCCTCCTGTCCAGCTAAACCTCTATCTTCTATTCCAATCATTGAGTTTCCCTTGTCCCCTATAACTCTTGGTTTCCAATATACTGAGTCTATCCAGAATGAAATGGAAAAATTGAAGTAGGCTCAAGTCATGTTTACAAGTAAATATGAGGAAAAGATTAGGGGCACGATTTTGAAGTTTGATGACACATGGGGGGCTTCTATTGTATACTATTAAGTCCACTTGTGAGCTAGTAAAGGGCATGTCCAGGTTGTTGGAGGAAAGATCTAGTTTAGAAAGAAAATAAAACCTATATAGAAAAGAGTATGCTGACTAGAAGCTTGAATTATTTCCTGGGGTTTTGTTAGTACGAGTAAGCTAAAGGATGAGGAAGTATGGCTTGGTGAGTTAGGCTATAACTTATCTCGAATGGATAAATGATGTCATAAATTTAGATGATACGTCTTTATTCATTAGAACAATTGAGGAAATTGAAAAGATAAAGTCACACTATGGTTTTCTAGAAACTGAAGTTCTGCAGTTGAGGAACACTTGGAAAAGATTAAATAAGTTGAAGAAGAAAATTATTAGTTACTCTTGGCCTAATGATGACATGTTTAATTAACGGAAAGACAAATATATGGTGCAAGAAGTGGAGGCTCAAGAATAATCAATTGATGTTATAGCATTGTAACAACCCTAAGGAAGTTAGGAGTGAAAATGACTGAAACCTCTTTTGAGAGGGAATTACAGTTATAAAAAATTGTTTCTAGGAAAGTCTGAAGCTTGTGGCATCCATATCATTATAAATGGATATTAGGACTATGGAAAAGGGGATCACAAGAATTTGTAAACAAACTCTGGCAAAAATATATTTAGAGTTTTCTGGTTTTTCAGAAATCATCTTGACTTATGTATAATTTTGAAGAAGAATATTAATATACAGATTAAAGTATTTCAAGCCTAAATTCCTGTTGTCTTCCTGTATGCATGATTTATTTACTACTTCAGTCAGATAATCTAGGGTTATGTGATTGAATGAGTTGCAAGGCAATTTTACAGAGATGTTTTAGGTTTTCTTGTCAAGGAGGGGGATTAAATATACTTTAAATCTTCCTATTAGTAAAACAATAGTTCTGCTCAAATTTGATAACTAGGTTTAGTACACAAGGAAATAAACTTATATATGTCAGGCATATATGAAGTTCAGAAAGATGAAGTGATGAAATGTATATGAATATCCTATTTGGAATTCTTATCTAGTCTTAAGTGACTCTGTAGCTCAGATAAGGCACTGATATCATTTGTTGAGTCTTCTATCTTTCTTGGAGATAAAAACCAAAAATGAATATGAATCTTTCCTTTATGTTCAATTATGTTTAAGGTGATAAGGATTTGCAGAAGTTGACACTGGTCTTTTGTGAATATTTCTATCATAATTGTGAAAAGTGTTCACAAATTGTATACCCACCTAAGCTTAGTGCAATCTTGAAGTGTAGAAGGTTTTTGTATAAACCTTGTTAAATAATGTCTCGGACTTCTATTTTCTTGTTCTCTCCATATGCAGTAGAGGCTTAAAATTCTTATAGAGAAGGTAAGCAGATCAGAAATCGAGAACAAGAAAATTGGCTACTCTTGTGGGGAGAGTCATAGTGTGAATCTATGCTATGGACTAGTCCTTATATTGAGGAAACATTTGTTTGAATCTATGTGTATTTGGTCCTTGTAGTAGACCATTTTATCCCTATGCTTTGTTAATTTTCTCTTTGAAGATTTTTTTTGTTCTACTGTCTCCTACGAGTGATTTGTCGAGCTTAATAATTTCTTATTTTCCCATATTTTTTGGGTGGTGACTCTGACGTAAAATGACCAGTGCTCCTGAATAACCATAAGTCATTTTAAGGAAACACCTATAATGCAGAGAGGGAAAAACACCAGATCATACGTCCAGAGCAATCCTTAAGAGACGTTACAAGGGGGATTACCTGAGCAAGCCCAGAAAGTTCAAAAAAGATCAGTTGCACATGAACCATCTAATGCTACCTAGATACAAAAAAGTAGTCATATGGGTAAGTCTTTTGAAAAACCCATATATGCAAATTCAAATTCTTCTTCCCATGAATTTGAGCAAGACATTTTGGGTTTTCATACTGGTTTGTTTGGTAATAATGAAGATGTCCTAGTTTTGAATTAGAGAATTTCTCATGCTAGTATATCTAGGAAGGATAGAAATAGTTCTAATGTTAAGATGGATTCTGTACCAAGAACTATAGATGGGAATATTAGTTTGATTGATATTGATCAAGTCAATATGTCAGATTCAGAAGAGATTTTCCAAGATGAAGATGAAGTTTCCCAAGAAATTGAGGCTCTTAATAGAAGAGTTCATCAATTGATCTCTCTAAGGACACAAAAGGAAATAAATAAAGAAAATGAAGTAAAGGATAAATTGATTGAGAGAGATAGACTGTTAAGGCAGATCATTGATCTAGAATTGTTTACTCAAGAAAAAAATAAAAGTGAGGAAGAAGGTTCGATTATCAGGGAGAACCTGACAGCAAAGACTAACCCTGCACATAAAACTATTCTGAAAACTAGTCGAGAAGTCCATAGTGACCCACAGCCTACCAGAATTAGCATTGACAAAGGGAAACAAAAGGTCATAGAGACTAGATCTAGGTCTAAAACTATAGAAGAACTATCTCATAGATTTTCTACTCATGAAATAGAAATAGAAAGAATGAGAAGAGAAAGGAAAGATTTGCAAAGAGAATTAGAGAAAGTTGAATTAGAGGCAGCCAATGAAGAAGTTAAAAGAAAAATTGATTACTTAAAGGTGCCTCCCATAATCTTTCCTTCCATAGACCCAAATAAGCCACCAACTCAGCATGCCTCACACCCTTTAGTCAAAATTCAGTCAACCTTACCTGTGAGTATTGTTCCAGTTAGTCAAGTCCCTATTACCAGTCAAAGCAACCAGTTTCCTCTAACTCATGGTCTTAATATGAGAATAAACATGCGTAATAATCCTACTAGTAACTAGTTCCAGAGAAGACCTATTAATCTAGAGTTGTATAGACAACTTTTCTTCGAGGGAATCCCAAGATACCCCAACTACGTTCCTACTGAATTGAGGGATAGGCTTCAGAAATTTGTTGGTAACAATGCCATAAGTGTAGAGGAGAATTTAAAATATTTCAATGATATGATAAATGATTATGAGATTTACAATGAAGATGTTATCATGAAATTATTTGTACAGTCTCTAGTGGATGATGCAAGGGATTGGTATAGAGGCTTACCTATAAATAGCATCAGTTCTTGGGAAGAGTTTAAAAACTGCTTCCAAGAAAAATACAGTGATAAAACTAATGTGAGTTTTGTGTTAAATAAGTTCAACAATATCAGGAAGTCTAAAAAATGAAGTTGTCATGGATTTCAATGCTAGGTTTTAGAAGGTAATGCATAGGCTTTTCCAAATAATGAGGTTAGATGAGAATGTGTGTTTACTTACTTATTACAATGCTTTTGATTTGAAAATGGCTTACATCCTCGGGGATAAAAACCCACATAGTTTAAGAGATGCTTTTAGAATTGATATAAATGTAGAAAGTAATAGGAAAGCATCTGGGAAGGTTAGAAGAAGGAATGGTGGTACACTGTGGCAAGAGCCAAAGCCTCAACAAAATAAAGCTCTTAAAGAAGAGGATAACATTGAAAAACTTATGATTTCCATGAAAGATATTACTACCAAAGTTAGTAAGAATGACAAACCTCACTATAATTGGAAAGACAAGACTCCTAGAGTACATGACATGCCATATAAACCACTTGGAAGGATGGTAAACCTATCCAAGATAAGCCTAAAAAACACACATAATCAAGATACACCTAACCCCTTGAAAGGTGAGAATGTGCATAATATGGAAAATACTCCCTGGTGTATAGCTTGTGATGGGCCACATTCTTCTTATCAGTGTGTTGAGGCTCAGGTGTTAAATGAATCCATGAGAGGTGATGATGAGATGAGATATCAAAATGAGGATAGGCCTGCTATCAATATGTTTGAAACTATTATTGAAAGTGATGATGAGTCCTCACAAGGTGAAGTTAGCAGGTTTGATACACTGAGCCACGATGAAGATTATCAAGGATAATTAGCAATTGATTGGCACCCCATTTTGAATGTTGTAACAATTGAAGATGAAGAAATCCATCTTAGAAGACCTAGTGAAGAGGAAGTAAAGAACCTCACCAAAGCTGCCATAGCCAGAGCCAAACATAATTATAATGTGAGAAGAAATAAAAAGGATGGTGATCAGGGTGAGCCTGGTTCTATGTTCATGAAGGAAGTATCTTAGAAAAAAATGGCAAGCAGCAACACTCTGCCCCAAGATGGCCATATGAAAGGTGACTAGTCGAAAGACTTGGAAAAGAATATAGAAAAGGATGCTACTGGTGATTCATTAGGAATTGCTGTAGCTAAAAAGGCAAACCAACCAAGAACAGAAAAAGCTAAGGTTAATACTGAGTCAATTGTTAGTTCAAATTTTGATATGACTCAAGCTTTGACCCAAATGAAGGTTACAATACCATTGGTGGAACTGTTAAAAATAAGAGAGCACCGAGAACTACCTTTTCTTTGTTGTCCAGTATATCATATAATAATTCATCTTTACCTATATGTGTCAGGAAGGATAAAAAGGATCAGGAGCCACAAACTCCAGAAATATATGTGGGAACAACAATTACCCAAGAACCTTCATGGGTGGATCCTTTTTATGTAGCTTTATTGGTCAATAATAGGTTAATTAAAAATTGTATGATAGACTCTCATGCTGCTGCAAATGTTATGCCGTATGGTGTCATGAAATAATTGGGATTATTAGTGAGCACTTTGTATGGAAAATGTTATGAAATGGACAATAGAGAAGTACCAGTGACAGGTATAATGAAGGGTGTGGAGGTAAAAATAATAGCTTTCCCTGAAGCCACTTACAAGATGGATGTTATAGTGACAAACACTAAACCTCACTATGGAATGTTGTTGTCCAAGCAATGGGCTGAGGCAGTTGGAGGGAATGTTCAATTGGACCTTTGGTATGCACCTATCTCAGTGAATGGAAATCGGGTTAAGCTGTATAGAGAATAGTGTACCCCAAAGGTTATTGAAAAAATTGACCTTGATATGCTGAATTGTATGATTGATGTGGATCTTGACAATTTCAGAGTACAACCAATTCAACCTCAAATGAAGAATACTGATTCCATTGTTAATGAATTGGAATCTCAAAAAGAAGGCTTGTGGCACATATACTTTGATGGAGCATGCTCTAAAGAGGGATCTGGAGTAGGAGTACTTTTTGTATCCCCATTAGGTATCACTTTCCAATACTCTTTTTTTGTTGGCTTTCAAATGCACAAATAACACAGTTGAATATGAAGCCTTATTATCAGGGTTGGAAATTGCTAATAAGCATGGAATTAATTCATAAAGAGTATTTGGGGATTCAAAATTGGTAGTTTGCTAGATAAGGTCAAAATATGCATCAAAAAATGACCATTTGAAAAGATACAAACATGATGTTTGGGATGTAATTGAGTACTTTGATACATTTTCTATTGTCTGGGTTGAAAGATCTAAAAATATTATGGAAGATTTCTTGGCTAATATTGCATTGAAGAATGACTATGTAACATTGACCAGTATATCTACATTTGAGATTAAAGCTAGACCTGCTATTCTATATAATGTGTATAACTGGTAGGTATTTGAAGATGATGATGATATACTGAGATTTGTACAATGCATTGATGAGTATGATGAATAGAAGATTGATTGTAATGCATTAGCAGAGGTGGTGGATGACAAAGAGACTATATGTGGGAATGACATGGTTTAGCTAGAAACTAATGAAATACCTAAAGGATTGGTTGAGTTGGAGGGCATTTTTAGTTATAATGGCAGTCATTTGCATCAAAAGTTGACTACCAGATTGGAGGAGTTGGAAGAAGTGAACTTAGGGACAAAATCATCCCCTAAGTTGGTATATATTGGGAAGAACTTGTCTCCTCACATCAAAGCCAACCTCATTAAATTATTAAAGAAGTATAAACATGTTTTTACTTGGTCTTATGAGGACCTGAAGGTGTATAGACAAGATCTATTTCAACATGAAATTCCTTTGCATCCTAATGCTAAGCCTTTTCGACAAAAGAAAAGACCTATCAACCCCCTCTTGGAGACTAAGATGAAACAAGAGTTAACCAAGTTGAGGGAAGGGGGAATTATTAAGCCTATAAGACATTCATCATGGGTGTCTAACTTAGTCCCAGTCAAAAAGAGGAATGGGGACATAAGGCTTTATGCTGATTTCAGAAATTTCAATGTTGTTTCTTTGAAAGATAACTATTCCTCTCCAAATATGGAGGCTATGTTGCAAAGAGTAATTGGGTGTGACTTGCTATCCATGGTGGATAGGTTCTCAGGATACAATCAAGTATTAGTGAAATAATCCAAGTAGTTTTAGACTGCCTTTACTACACCTTGGGGACATATGTTTATCTGAGAATGCCATTTGGCCTAAAGAATGTCGGAGCTACCTTTGAGAGAGCAATGGATGTGGCTTTTAAAGAATTTATTAATATCATAATGGTAGTTTACCAAGATGATTTAACATGCTTCTCTAAGAAAGTAGATGATCATTGTGGTCATTTGGAAAAGGTTTTTTATAAGGCTCTGGAGTTTGCTGTGTCATTAAACCCAAAGAAATGTCATTTTGCAATCACTAAAGGAAAATTACTCAGGCATATTGTCTCCAAAGAAGGAGTTAGAATAGACTCTGAAAGGATTGATGCTATAAATAATGTACCTAAGCCGAAGAATGTCAAAGGAATTCAGTCCTTTTTGGGTAAAGTAAATTTTGTTAGAAGATTTATTGCTAACTTTGCTGAAATTGTGAAACCTATTGTCAAGTTACTGAAGAAGGATGCAAAGTTTGCTTGCAATGAAGAGACAACACAAGCTTTTAATAAGGTTAAAAGGGTTATCCAGGAAGCACCTATGTTGAAATGCCCTAATTATAGTAAGCCTTTCTCACTATTTTCTTTTCCTTCTTATCATACAATAGCAAAAGTTCTGCTTCAGAAAGATGATGAGGGATATGATCATCCAATTGCTTTTTATAGTAAATCATTATAGGCTGCTGAGTTGAAATATGAGGTCATGGAAAAGAAAGCATATGCCCTAGTCAAGGCTATGAAAGCCTTTAGGCCATATCTTGTAAATGCATAAATAGTTGCTTATGTCCCCCGTGCAGCTGTTAAAGACATTTTATCTTAGTCTGAGGTCACTCGTAAAAGATGTAGGTGGACAACCAGAATACAAGAGTTTGACTTGGAGATTAAGATCACCAAACTACTGAGAGGACTAGGCCTTTCTAAATTGATGGCTGAGTCAAATCTGATTGATGTTGATGTTAACAATGTTGAAATCAAGGAAGTCCTGCTTACTAGTATTGAGACACAGCCTTGGTACTCAGAAGTAGTACATTTTCTGAGAGATGCAACATACCTAGAGGGAATGACTAAAAATTAGAGAAGGAAATTGAAACTAAAGTCTCAAAAATATGTCCTCATTCAAGGCAATTTATATTGGAGAAACAGAGATGGGGCATTGCTGATGTGTTTAGACAATTCCCAAGCTCGAAGGATGTTGACTGAAATGCACAATGGAGTATGTGGAGGTCACTACTCGGCCAATAATACAACTAGTAAAATAGTCAGGACTGATTACTATTGGCCTACTTTGTTTAAGGATGCCCATGAGCATGTTCAGAAGTGTGATCCATGCCAAAAAATTTCTTCCAAGTGAAAGTATGAAGGAGCTTTGCCCCTTAAGTCAGTTATAGTGGAAGCCCCTTTTGTCCAATGGGGCATTGACTTGATTGGGGAGATAGCAGAGAAGTCAGGCAGGGGTCATAGATGGATTGTGGTGGCCACTGATTATTTCACTAAATGGATTGAGGCTATACCAACTAGAAGGGCAACCAGTAAAGTTGTCATTGAGTTTCTGATGGATAATGTGATAACACAGTTTGGTGTACCTCTAAAAATAATAATGGATAAGGCTATGAGCTTTAGATCAGAGGAATTCACTTAATTCTATGCTAGACATGGAATTATCATGTCATATTCTTCACCATACCATCCACAAGGTAATGGCCAAGCAAAATCCAGCAACAAAAGCCTTTTAAATATCATCAAGAAAATGCTTGAGCAGAATAAAAGGTCTTGGGATCAGAAACTCAAGTTGGCCTTATGGGTGGAAAGGATTACTATGAAGAAAGAAATTAGTATGTCACCATTTGAGTTGGTTTATGGAACATAAACTAGGGTGCCAATTAATAATCTTCTCCCTATATATAAATTTCTACAAGGTGAGGAAATGGAATTATCAGGACCCATGGAAGACAGAATTGTTTTGGTGGTGGAAATGGAAGAAATTAGAACCATGGCTCATGAAAGAACCTTGAAGCTCCAATTACAGTCCAAGTATCTTTTTGACAAGAGAACCACATTAAGGAAATTTCAAATTGGTGACATGGTTCTTCAATGGAATGTAAGAGGACAAGACAAGGGCAAGTATAAGAAATTTGAATCATTATGGATAGGCCCTTCTATTGTCTATGATATCAACAAAAAAGATTCATATTTCTTGAAAAGAATGAATGGTCAAATACAGGAATTTCCAGTGCATGGACAATTCCTGAAGTATTACTTCTCTTAATTTTCATTTAAGTCCATGCACAGGAGGTTGTTGGTTGTACATATTAGGTTTGTTTTAGTTTTTTCTTTTTAAGGCTTGTTCTTGGTCTTCTCTCCAAAAAATTTCTATGTTCTTATGTTGGTCTCGCATCCAACCATCTCCAATCAGAGTCATTGTTGTCGGTATTTTGAGTGTTGGGATTTTCTCCTTTCAAGCCGCTATAATCTGATAGGTTTCAGTGTTTCATTTTTTCCTCTAAGGGTTATCTTTCTAAGGGTTTAGGGTTTTTGCAAATTCATTTTTTCATCTTGTAAGCCTTGCATTCATGTTTCCTCATTACCTTTTTCCATTTAAGTGGAAGGGTCGGTCCATCGTTAGCAAAAGGGATCCTTTTAAGGTCTTTGCCTAGGTGGGTTATAACATTTTATTTTATTTATTCCCTTTTTTTTTCCTAAGTTGTATTTTTCTTTTATTTGTATGATGTGTGTTGTGATACTCGCATAGCTTCCTGTTGATCCAATGGATGGCACTATTTCGCAATGCAAAGTAGCACAAGAGTTATCTTTCACGAAATAATGAAAAGGCGATCGGCCCAATAGGTAAGCAACTCCCGAGTTACATACCTAGCATCTTCAAGGTAATCTAACGATAGGTGCTATTTCACAATGTGAAATTGCATGCCAGTTACCCTTCGTGAAATAGCAAAAAGGAGCTGGCTGTTATGTGGCAGATTAGGTGGCAAGACAACTAGATGTGTGGCTACAGTATAAGGTAATAAGTAATAGGACACGTGGCTCTGAGTGGATTGTGAGTTGGTCTGTTCGATAAAGTGGTAGTATTGATGAAATTCGCAGTTCAATGAGACACATGGTAGTTCAGATGTGGAGCCCAATATATTTCTTGAGCGAATAAGTGACAAGCACATGGAGATATTTGTGAGAAGTTTGCAGAGGAGTGGATTTGCACAAAGGGTCCATATTGAAGGCTAAAGTAGCTAAAGGTTGAGCATCTCAAAGTTGATCGGATGCTGCATGTTATTTTGCAATGCAAAGGTGCACGATGGTTAGCCTTCATGAAATAACAAAAAACCACTAGCGATGGCGGTTACACTCGGTTCTAAAGACAACCAGTCATGGTGAAGAATAAAGGTCAAGTGGTCAATTATTGATCAGATGTTGTGTGATGTTTCGCAATGAGAAGTTGCATGCCAGTTACCCTTCACAAAATAGCAAAAAGATGGTGGGGCCCATTTCTAAAGGAGGATGACTCAGGTATGGTAAAGAACGAGCAATTTTTGCATGATCTGATGATGTGCGATGTTTTTCAATGCATAGATGCATGAATTTTACTCTTCATGAAACAACAAGAAGGCAAAACACTTAGAGAAATTGTGTTGTCCGTTGGAGCCATTTTTTTGAATTTGATTACGAATTAATTGCCAAAGCATGTGGCTTAATTACCTCTAATGAATGCTCAGTTACCATAATAATATTTACATGAGTTGAAGCTTTGGCATGAGTTCAAGGAATCTTGTAGAGGAACCAGTGCATAGAGCAAATTTTCTCAGGCAACAAGTAAGTTTCTGCAAATTGTTTTGCAATTACAGTTTGATTGATATCATTGGGTGTTTGATTTCTCAAAGTATCTGTCTGAGATTCCATTGAAATAATTATAATTCTGAGATGGAACCATGAAAAGAATTCAAGGGAAAGGTTAATTACCTGAAGAGAGCTATTTGTAATGGTTATTTAGAGCAATTGACTAAGTCCACTAATGCTTCAGCTAAATTAAAAGAATTGGTGCCTAAATCTTCCCACTTGAGAATTGGAGATGGTTTATATGATAAAGGGAATTTTTTGAGGGATCCCCAGATAGGAATAACACGCTTGGGACTCTTCAAAGTGGGGTTCAACCAGAGAAATTCCCCTACTCCAATGAATAGTGTATGGGAATTAGATGTTGGGAAGCTTATAGTCCCTAGGGTTTTCATGGACGTGGACTTGCTAACCAAATTGCAAATAATTATGATCCCAATACCAGGACTGTGAAGAATGTAAATGGTAGGCCTTTAATTGAAATAAATGATGATGAGTTCAGGAGATTTTTCAGACTTAGTGAGGTATCAAATTATTTGGAGCCTATCAATTTTGAAACACTGGTGAGGGTCTATGAGGCACAAAGAGATCACCTCAGAAATGGCCCCTTGAAATAATTCTTTGCCAAAATAAGAGCACTATAGTTGTAGGCCCTAGCACCATGGAACTCTTCTCATTAAACCTATTTACTTTGAGGGATAAAGGGATGTATAGATCCTTATGTCAGATTCTTGGGGAAGATGTAGAAACTACTATGCCAACCCACTATATGCTCATGATACCATAGATTTTGAACTCATCTGTGGCAGTGACTTTTGATGTTGCACCTTATCTCATTGATGCCATTCATGAGAGACTAATAGGGATAAAAAATACTAAGGTGAAGAGACCTTTTGGATGGTATTCTCTCCTCATGCACATGTTTTTATTCAAAGGTGCTGAATATTTTACTAATGAAATGAACCTGATCAAGGAAAAGGATGGTGAGGAGATGCCCATTCAGTTGTGGAGCACAATTTTGTCTTGGGATAGAGAAGATGCAAGTTACTTACAGTTTTATAGATGTTTTGCATCTAGGCTTAGAATCTTTTTGTGCCCATAGAACCCTAGGATCCCTAAAGCTCTCCTTGAATTCCTTAGGCCTACGAAATTTAATGAAGACATCAAAATTATGCACAACTGGGGTGATATATATTTGTACCCTATCTCTACTATGTTCAGAGTTTTTGGTTTTAGAGGAACTCCATATTTACTCCCATATCAAGTCCCATTGAAGATAGGAATTATTGAGGTCCTAAGGTAAATTGGAGGCTTGCAAGAAGAAGAATTGACAAATAGGGGGAAAGGAACAATTTTCCCAACTGTTACAACAACACATTAGTTTGTAATCACCAAGGGTGGTTGGACACATTTTGATGGTTTCTTTCGGCCATACAAGTTGTCTACTGTAGTGGCAAAGTTCTCTGATCTAGAGGATTTCTTTAATGGTATGTTTAAAAAGAGAGCCATATGTAAAGGTAAAGCACACTAGTTTCACTTCCCTGAGGATTTAATAAGGAACGAGTTCAATTTGGCTGAGAAAGAAGTTAGGAAGCAAAAATGGCTAGCTTTTAAGAAAACTTTGGATTTCATTCATTGTTTTGACAACAGTTATGATCCTCTTGTTAGTTTTCATCCTTTTCAGGAAAAGAATAAGTTTTTGGTAGATTATGTTGAGGATTAATGCAAACCTTGAAGGAGAAGAAGGAGGCTGTGATGAAAGCCAATCTTGAAAAGGCCAAACTAGTTTTTGCCAACCCTTCCTATGCCAAGGTGATCTCCCTAGGAAAATATATAGTGCAAAAAAGGTCAAAGTACAATGTACTGATGCCAATAAGGGAGGAGCCTTCTACTTCAAAAGGAAAAAGGGCATTAGAAGATGTGGTTGAGATTATAGACTCCCCTAAAAGGTAGAAAGTAGGGATAGAAGTGGAGACAAATGAGCCCTTGTATTCTCCCACCTGATCCCCAACACATGTAGGAGACGAACATGTAGTAGCAGAGCAACTGTTGCAATTAGGAAGTCTTGGGGAAATTTATCTCACTTATGAGGAATTGCAAGAAGTAATGCTTGAAGAACCAACAAGTGCCCAAATGGACTTAACTATAGAAGAATTTATAGGTAAAGAACTGGACCCTATCATTAAGCAGGCCAGTGATGAGTTTTTAGCAGATGATAGTTTTGTCAAAACAGGGACCTTTTGTAGTTTGTGTGGAGAAAGAATATAGACCAGTTCAAGGCAAGATGTGAGAAAAGAAAATACCCCAGAGCAAGGAAGGAAGATTATTCTAGAAGAGGGATTTTTGATTCTCCCTAAATGGGATATAGCATATGCATTAGTGCTTGAGGTAGTAAGGAAGGAAACAAAGCCTCTAGAAGGGGTGACCTATAGCAATGATCATGCTGCCCTAGTTATGTTGTCACTAAGGAGGGAGGAGAGAAAAAAGAGGAACAACACCTCAGAGTATAGCTATCTTGGAGGCATGATTGTGAAGAGAGTGAAAGACATAGGGGTAGTGGAGGCTACTAGCACAATTCTGGAATCAGCAAAATTCAATATGGCTATAGTTGAGAAAAAGGCTAAGGAAAAGGCTGATCTACAGGTTAAGTTGGAGTTAATCCTAAAATCCTATAATGAAGCTAAAGTTGAAATAGATTAGAAGGATAGCACCATTGTAAAATTGAAGAATCAAATAGCAAGGCAACATCAAAAAGGTGAATCTTCTACCTTGACGATTGCCTCCTCTCCAGCTAAACCTCCATATACTATTCTAGTCATTGGGTTTCCCTTGTCCCCTATAACTCTTGGTTTCCAATCTACTGAGTCTATCTAGGATGAAATGGAAAATTGAAGCAGACTCAAGCCATGTTTGTAAGTAAATATGAGGAAAAGATTAGGGGCACAATTTTGAAGTTTGCTGACACACTAGGGGCATCTATTGTGTGTATATATATATATATATGAAAAGAGTTTTGAGCATGTTGATGGCTTTAAAGGAGGACAAGGCTACCATGGAGCCAATTTTGAATAAATGGATGGTTAGGGAGGTGGATTTGAAACTTATGTGCTCATCTCATAAAGAGGCAAATGATGATGCCACTTTTAAGTCCACTTGTGAGCTAGTAAAGGGCATGTCCAGGTTGGTAGAGGAAAGATCTAGTTTAGAAAGAAAAGAAAACCTGTATAGAAAAGAGTATGTTGACGAGTAGTTTGAATTATTTCCTGGAGGTTTTGTTATTGCCAGTAAGCTAAAGGATGAGGATGTATGACTTTGTGAATTAGGCCATAACTTATCTCGATGGATAAATGATGTCATCAATTCATATGATACATCTTTATAAATTAGAAGAAATGAGAAAATTGAAAAGATAAAGTCACACTATGGTTTTCTAGAAACTGAAGTTCAGTAGCTGAGGAACACTTGGAAAAGATTAAATAAGTTGAAGAAGAAAATTATTAGTTACTCTTTGCCTAATGGTGATGTGTTTAAATAATGGAAAGACAAATATATGATGAAAGAAGTGGAGGCCCAAGAATAATCAATTGATGTTGCAACATTGTAACAACCCTTAGGAAGTTAGGAGTGAAAATGATTGTAACCTCTTTTGAGAGGGAATTACAATTATAGCAAACTATTTCTAGGAAAGTCCAAAGCTTTTTGAATCCATATCATTATAAATGGATACGGGGACTATGGAAAATGGGATCACAATAATTTGTAAAGAAACTTTGGCAAAAATATATTTAGAGTTTTCTAGTTTTTTATAAATCATCTTGAGTTATGCATAATTTTCAAGAAGAGTATTAATATATAGATCAAATTAGTTCGAGCCTAAATTCCTATTGTCTTCTTGTATGCATGATTTATTTAGTAGTTTGGTTAGATAATCTAGGGTTATGTGATTGAATGAGTTGCTAGGCAGTTTTACAGAGATGTTTTAGGTTTTCCTCTCAAGGAGGGGGATTAAATATACTTTAAATATTCATGTTAGTAAATCAATAGTTTTTCTCGAATTTGATAACTAGGTTTAGAACAAAAGGAGAAAAACTTACATATGTCAAGCATATATGAAGTTGAAAAAGTTGAAGCGATGAAATGTATATGAATATCCTATTTGGAAATCTTATCTAGTCTTAGTTGACTATGTAGCTTGGATAAGGAACTGATATTGTTTGTTGAGTCTTCTATCTTTCTTGGAGATCAAAACTAAAAATGAGTATGAATCTTTCCTTTATGTTTAGTTATGTTTAAGGTGATAAGGATTTGCAAAAGTTGACACTGGTCTTTTGTGAATCTTTCTGTCATAATTGTGAAAAGTGTTCGCAAATGGTATACCCACCTAAGCTTAGTGCAAGCTTGAAGTGTAGAAGTTTTTTGTATAAACCTTGTTCAAACCTTGTTAAATATTCTCTTGGACTTCTATTTTCTTGTTCTCTCCATATGCGACAAAGGCTTAAAATTCTTATAGAGAAGTTAAGGAGAGTATAAATCGAGAACAACAAAGCCATGAGGGTTACAACAAAATAGGATGTCACAAAAGTGACTGAAAGATATGTACACGCGAAAGCGAAGATTAATGAAAGTGGAAATGCCAATGTTTTGTTGATACATGGAGCGCTTGAGTACAAGAGGTGCCTATTTGCCATGTTTTCACCTACTTGGAAAAGATCTTTTTTTTACCAAAGTGTCTGTTTACCAGGTTTTCACCAAGGCATTTTCTCTCTTTTTCATTTTTTAAAAGAAAAATTTCTTCAGGACTTTTTTAGCTATACAAGTTGCTAGAGAAAAGAATGCTAAGTGAAGAATTTCTTCAAGTGGATGGTGTTGATCAGTTCATAGAGTTTTTCTCCTTCTAATGTTGAGAGTTGATAGGCACCATAGCCAAAGACTATATTAAGGATGTAGGGACCCAGCCAGTTGGGTTCAAACTTCCCTTTGTTGTCTCAAAACTGTTGATTTTTAGGATTTTCTCTTAGAACTACGTCACAAACATGAAATTCTCATTGTTGAACCTTCTTGTTACATCCTCTGGACATTCTCTTTTGATACACTTTGAGATGATCAAATGCCACTTGTAGATGTTATTCCAGCAACTCGAGTTCTTGCAATCTAGATATTCTATAGTCTTCATAAATAACAAGACCTTGCAAAGAAACTCTTAAAGATGGTATTTCTAGCTCAATAGGTAAGACTACTTCAGATCCATACAACAAAGAAAAAGGTGTAGCCCTAGTAGGTATTGTGATACTTGTTCTATAAGCCCATAATGTAGGATAGATGCTTCAGCTTGTCCATTACCTTAAGGGTAATATATGGATGCCCAGTGTTGTTTTATTTTTAATTTTTCACAAAGATCAGATCTTTGTTCTTGAACTGCCCCCTGTTGTCAGTCACAATGGATGAAGGTATACCATATCTATAGATGATATAGTTAAGGATGAACAAAGATACTTGTTTACCAGTCCCTTTGATGAGCTGAACCGCTTCTACCAACTTAGTGAAGTACTTAGTGGTAGTTATGATAAACTTGTGTCTGTTAGATGATGTTAGGATTCCCAAAGATACTGAGAGGGGGGGTGAATCAATATCTAACCAGTAAAAGAATTTTCTTGAATTGTAACATGAAAAGCATTTCAAAACTGTGTACCGGTAAACAAAATTAATGTAGTAAATAAGAACAACAACCACAACATGAGAAGCACACCATAACATAGCATTTTTAATGAGGGAACCCGGTGTGGAAAAAACCTTGGTGAGATTTGTGACCCACAATATTTGCTTACTAGCCAATAAGAGAATATTACTGTTTACAATAGGGGCCTACACATGCAAGAAGGCCAAGTGCCTAGAGCTCACTACGCAGTTACAAAAGAAGTCTCACTAACTTACAAAAATGGATTATACAAATCCAATGTCATGTACTGCTTTAGATCAGCATCTACTATGCCTAGTTCAGTATAGGTTTAAGCTCTGCATTATACATAAACCCTTATTCAATATCTACCTTATAATTCACATATTAGGTCTGCATTAATCCTTTCATCCATATCTTCTAAATGTTCTACAATGATCTCATAATTATATGAGTCATATTACAATCTGCCAAGTTAGCTTATAAAAGATTTAACAATTAATTAAAAAATATATTTACACAAAATTCCTATCGGCCAGGGTGCCGGTAATCTTTCTTTTTGGTACCGGTAAATCATTCTATTTGGTGTAGTGTCTGCCGGTGCCGGTGCCTGCCGATATCACATGATTGTGAGGTTGCCATCAATGACAATACATTCAATCACCTACAATTTTTCATTGGAGTGTGTATTTGCCAACAATCTCCCCCTTTGGCATTGATGACAACACTCATGAGAAATATCAAAACTATATATCCAAAAATGATTTGCCAAAGTTGTCTTACCAAAACTGTGTGCTCCCCCTGAGCAGATGACTCTTTCTTCTAATAATTTTTTTCATCTCCACTACTCTCCCTTTGACATCAATGACAAAGGTTGTCATTCACTGTCAGTGGAGTGTGGTTCCTACCTAGATCCTTGTATCGGTGGGTTACAATCTGGAAAAGGTTTGCCAATACCAAATTTAGGCTCTTAGGGAGCTTGTCATTGTCTTTCAGTGCTGCTTTAGTTCTCTAAATTGTACCAGTGAGTATGTGCATTTTCTCTTTAGGTGTCTTAAGTCTGGGAACTAGAGCCTTAGAAATTTCTTTTCTCAAAGAAATGAGGTAATCTAGTTTAGGACCTAGTTTGCACTTTACATTCTTTTCCTTAACCTTTATCTTTTCTTTATCATTTTCTAACTTCTCAATTTTCTCCTCGAGATCTGTAATATTCTTTTCAATTTCCAAAAATGAATTTGATGTTCCTATTAAATTGTCAGCAATATTGTTGATTTCTTCTTGTGCTTTGTTGATCTTTGAATCTATGTCCTTTGTCAAAATATCAGTTTTGCAGGTATCTCTGTATAGTTTCTTGAAATCCAAAATTGTTTCTCCCAGTGCTGGTAATTAGGTTTCCATTTTTTCCTTATTCTTCTTCACTATTTCCTCAAAGAGTTTTTCTTTCTCCTTATTCATTCTATCTTTGAATGTGTCTTCATTTATCTGGTCTAGTGTAATTAGATTGTCTATTATATATTTAGACAATGTGTCTAATTGTATCAAAGAACTTATTATCTATGTTACACTTTGGAGCTATCATTTTCAAAATTGGTAATGTGTCATCTATAGCCTTGTAAGCTTGTACATTACATTGTTATTTTCTTTATTGAGTCCAAGAGTACCTCTCTCACATTTGTAGGCTGGAATTTAGTCATTGATGTGCTGGATGACTATCCAACTATCCTCACAATCTATAGACCGCCGGTGTGAGTAACCTCTTTGCTTGTATTGACCTCTGGTAGGTCAGTTTCTATTTGCATTTCTACTAGCAAAGGCTTGGGTTTTTTAGCTATTGCTGATGGCACTATTTCTGCATGAATTTGTACCTCAACCTACTTCTGTTCCTATTTCTCAACTTGTGCCTCAAAGGGTTTCTCTGTTCTCTCTACTACTGATTTTTATGATGAATTTTCAGTATGCACTATCAGTTTCTCTATATTCACCTCTGCACTATCCACTGTCAATGTCTCAATTGGTTTGTCAATTTGTTGCTCTAGCTCAGTGGGTTTAACAATGTTTGCAGCCAGTGACTCAGTAGCCACATCTTTCTTCTTATCCTCAGTGGTCTCTTTGTACACCACAATGTTTAGAACAAAGAGATCATCTGCTTAGGGCGAGCACATAGTTTTGGTAAGACAATTTTGGCAAATCATTTTTGGATATATAGTTTTGATTTTTCTCATGAGTGTTGCCATCAATGACAATACCTTTAATCACCTACAATTTCTCATTGGAGTGTGTATTTGCCAATAGATAATGCAGGACATATTTGGAAAATGAGATCAAACACCCATTGTTGAAAAGGCCAATGTGTAATGAAGGGTATGAGATCCCTTGCTAGAGCATGTATGAGGCTCCTATGTAGCTGACACTTCTCAAAAAATTTAGCAAATTTCATAGCCTCATTTTCCATGTCTAGCCAGTAGTAGCCAGCCCTTAGTAGTTTTTGAGCTAAATTTAGACCATTCAAATGAGATCCATAAATACCTTCATGGACTTCTGATAATGTTGTTGGTATTTTGGCACTAAGTTTTCATTGATGTCAACCTGAATGATGGAGATCCGCATTAAGAAACTGGTCTGAAGAATTATTACTTGTTTATGATGAAGAGGCAGAATGTTAAAGTTGTCTCACACCACTAGAGGTGAAGTTGTCCAACTAGTACAGGATGCTCCACTAGTTAATAGAAGAAAAACACTCTACCAACCAAGGGAGATACTGGTATGAGTTTGTCAGACTGACTATATCTTGGTGGGCCATGTTCTAATTAGTGTGATGGCATGTGGAGCAGAGGTGGAAAGTGTGTTGTGGTTGGTGAAGCCTCATTGATAGGGTCGATGAAACAGATAATCACCATTAATGAAGGAGCCACAAATCATGGGATTGCAGCTGACTGATTTCTACTTGAGGAAAAAGGAATGATAGAGGAAGATCCGGGAGTAGTTGGTTCCTGAATCAAGGCAAAGGAAATCTGATTCAGGATGATCTCATAAAGGAAACTTCTAGAACAGTTTTTGTGTCATCCGACTTCATGACATAAAATCTGATTCGTGATTGCCACTCCGAGAAAAACATGTATTGGATAATGAAAACCCTGTGCGAGTACAATCTTCAAGGATAGGTGATTGATCCAAGATAAGGGGGATTGGATCTCATGAAGATTGTGTTAGAAAGAGAAAACCCTAACCACTCATTTTTTGAATTGCATTCTAGTGGGAAAATAGGTATAACAAATCAAAGCTCTGGACAAAATATGTTGTTGATGCTATGAAGATTGTGTAGAGAGGAGAAGCGAGAGAGAGCAAGGAGAAAACTTGTGAAGGTGTTCAGAGCAAGTTGTAGTGTGAGTGAGCAAGCAAACTGGTGAGAGGATTCTACCAGTAGTATCATAGTCTAGTAGTTGAGCCTAACCGGTAAGGTGTGGCAAAGCACGAAGCTTCCTAGTGAGACATAGTGTGTTGAGAGATTGTGTGTGAAAGGGAGAGAAAGGTAATAGAGAGTTATTTGATTCAGTAGTTGTAGAATTCATTTACAGTGAGAAGCCTTAATTGTATTCAAATAGTATTTCAATATACATCACCAAGTTGAAGCTTGGTGTAGGGGTTGGTGCTCCTTGGGTTGGTGCCCTAAAAGTGCAGGGTTTGGTGCTCCTTGGGTTGGTGCACTAAATCTTTGTAAATCCATGTTTTACTTGTGAGGCTAGATTGAAGCAGTAGACTTCAGCAGCTTTTCTCACCGAGGTTTTCCCCATATTGGGTTTTCCTCATAAATCTAGTGTTGTGAGTTACTTGTGTGTGTATGGTCTCTTTGGCATTCTTTCTTGTATTGTTGGTTTGATTATTTAAGTGATTACGTAAATAACTGATATTCTCAACTTAGATCAAAACAGGAAAAACTTAGGAACCACTGATTCATCCCCCTCTCAGTGGCACTCTGTGTTCAACAATTGGTATTAGATCCTAGTTCCTAGATATCTTTAAACCTTGGGTAGATTTTGGACATTGAGCACAATGGAAAGAAGTGAGTCTACTTCCTCAAAATCACCCATGTTTGATGGATCCAACTATGCCTTCTAGAGAAGAAGAATGGAGACCTATATTTCATCTCTTTGTTTTGATGTGTGGATGTTGGTCAAGAATGGGTATGTCATTTCTAATGCTCCTCCCTCTGATCCGGATGCAAAAAAGGAGTATGAGAATAATGGGTGAACTTACAATAATGGTTCCCGCTTTTTTGCCACTTTTGACACTGAGATGAACATTTTTAAAATAATCTTCAACTTCCAAGAACTATAACTTTTAAACTATTAAGAATTTGAAGATGATGTAAATTAGTGATTTGTAGCATTTTGTATGTAGATTCTATATACTTTTTTTTCAAATTTTTTTGAAGGATTTTTAAAAAAAAATTCCATCTCCCTCGAAGAGTAGTTTTTTATAACAAATACATTTTTTAAGAGTGATGTGCCTCTCGAAATGCATAATTTTCTTCTATAAATCATAAAAACTCAATTATTTTGAATTTTGGTTTGTAACATCAATATCCAAGGCTCGTAGTTGGTTTGATAGTGACATGTTGAATATTTTTCATTTTATTAAGTTTTGAAGTCCGACTAGTCATAATTATGACATAGGTTTGAGTTTGAACACAACTTGTTATATATCAAAATTCAATTTTATTTTTTTGTTAGAAAGAAGACATCAATACATGGGGCATAGATATTTTACAGAATTTTTTTGAATTAGTTCCCTATTTTTTCAATGCGTTGAACAAAGAAGTTCATGTTCAGTGAAAAACCTATGTTTGGTAAAATTAAAAAAACATGTTCATAATAAACTCAAGATGTAATAAAATTACAGTCATTGGAAAGATTGCTTCATAGACTACCATACTACATTTTGGGTTGTCAAGATCATTCTATTTGAGCCTTCAACCAGAGGTTTGAAGGCCAAAAGTCAGCAAACAAATGTAGAAAGCTTCAAAGAAGTGTAAAAAAAGGGGTACGAATGAAGGGGGGTTTGAGTGAACCCCCCCCTTTTTGGGGGGGTTTGAATGAAGTGGGGTTTGAGAGAACCCCCCCAATATAATCAAAAAATGACATAAACAAGCATTAAAGGTGCTTCACTCGAAAAAGGGGGTTCGAACAAAGTTGGAGGTTCACTCGAACCCCAAAGGGTAGTTCATTCGAACACCCCCACTTCATTCAAACCCCCTCCAAATTTTTTTTCCTTCCATATCATTTTTCCTTTAATGGTGAAAGTGGGAACCATTAATGTGGGATAGCCCTAATGCAAAGGAAAAACATGCTATCTTGAGTGGACTATCTGATAATTAATTTGTCAAAGTCATGCACTATATTTCAGCAAAGGAGACATGGGACAAATTGCAGAGATTGTTTGAGGGTGATGCAAAAGTCATTGAAGACAAGTTGCAAACACTAAGGGGTCAACTTGAAAGCATCAAAATAAAAGATGATGAAAAGATTGTAGACTATCCTCACAGATTTGATGAAACTGTGAATACCATTAGAGGACTCAGAGAAGAGATTGCATATGAGATTCTTGTCAAAAAGATACTTATATCTCTCACTCCCAAATATGATACTAAGATGTCAGCCATTGAAGAAGCCAAGGATCTGAAGACTTTTACAATGAATGAGCTATTTGGCTCCCTAACAACCTATGAGATGAGAACAACCAGTGATACTTCCTCAAGGAAAGAAGAAGCATTCAACATCACTAAAAAGGGAAAAGAAGATGTAACTCACAAAGAATCCAGTGAAGGTTTTGATGAAGAATTAGCAAACTTTGTTAGGAAGCTCAAAAGAGGATCCGACTGGTACAAAGGAAAGCTACCACTTAAGTGCTTCAATTTTGGAAAGGTAGGACACTTCACTGCAAACTATCCTCACAAAGAAACCGGTGGAGATGAGTCAAGAGAGTTCAGAAGATCTATCGGCAAAGATAGTGAAAGGAATAACTACTGAGAGGGAAGAAGAGGCTACCAAAACTAGAACAACTTATATACCTTTGAGGAGGAAACAACAGATGATGAAAATGCATCAGAAGATGATGATCATGAGAACAACAAAAAGGTCAATCTCTTCATGGCACTTGATAGACCAGTTGATGAAGATGAGGAAGAAGAGGATGTTGAGGCTAAAGTGGATTTAGAGAGAAAACTTATAAGTGCTCTTGAAGAATTGAGTGAAACAAGAAGAGAACTCAAGAGGGTTAAGCTTGTTGCAGTAAATGAACAAAATCTTTTGAAACAATCTTTAGAAGATTCTGGTCAAGTCATATCTGTCTTAAAGCTACAACTGGAAGAAACTAAGAGGATTAGTAAAGCTTCAACCTTTGATATGACAAAAAAAGAAAAGGAGAATCAAGAGCTGGAAGCTGAAATAATAAGGCTCAGAAAGGAGCTTGAAGAAAGCAAGGAAGAAATAAAAATAAGGAGAAAGTATGAAGGCATCACTAAGGCCTTAGATAACATGCTGAGAAAACAAAAGCAATCCAAAGACACCAATGGTTTAGGTTTTGAAGAAGGTCAAAGTTCAACCCATAAAGATAAATCCAACAAAGAAATAATGCTCACCTCTTCAGTCGAAGGTGAAGAAAAGAAGACATTCACTGTAGGCAATGATACTAGCAAAAAGACATGCAAATGCCGTTGGAAATTGTCACACAAATTAGTATGCAAAAATGAACTGGAGGCCAAACTTCTTGCACCAAAAAGCAGATCTAAGGAGAAATGCCAAAATTGATCATGAAGGATTCACCAGATTCAACAACATGAAGGGAAAACCTTCCATGAGGCAGTTCCATTTAGGACCAAGATAGCTTAACTGGTACGTTTCAAATTTTCATGCTTATTGTTACCAGTGCAATAAATTTGGACACAAAATAGCTGACTATAGATTAAACAATAAGCCTTCTATGAATTATGAAAGTAGAAATCCATTTAATACACTCTGAGATATGAATGTTGTCTTCTATCAGTGTAATGGATATGGTCATAAGATTTTTTATTGTAGGAAGAATAAACATGCACCTTAAAATAATGTTAAGGACATTCCCTTTAATAAAAATGTAAAATGCTATAACTGTCAAGAATTTGGACACATAGAAAAGTTATGCAAAAACAAGAAGATCAAGAAAATGAAGGCAAATCCATTTCAAGGGCTAGTAACTGAACTTGAGCTCAATATATCAGTAGACAAGAAGAAGGAAATCAAACTAGTTTGGGTTGAGAAAGAAAAGGAATAGGCAAAATCAAGCCTCTTAGTACAGACAACCTTGCATGCTAAAAAGAAAAATCTATGGGTCATAGATAGTGGTTGTTCAAACCATATGACTGGTGACAAAAAGAAATTCATCAAACTTGAAGACTGGAATGATGGATCAGTAAGGTTTGGAGACAACTCATCCATCAAAAATAAAGGGGAAAGGAACTCTAAGCATTGATGGAAAACTTAAGGGACATGATGTATATTATGTGGAAGGCCTCAAGCATAATCTACTGAGTGAGTAAAATGTGTGACAAAGGCTACAAATTCACCTTTGACTCAACTGGTTGTCAGATAAAGAAAGACAGTATCGGTAAAATTGTGGTTGAAGGAAAGAGAACTGATGGAAATGTTTATAATCTAAAGGAATGCTATGAGTCCCAATGTATGTTACATCAAGTAGATGAAAGTTGGTTGTGGCACAAAAGATTAGGTCATATCAAATTTGATAACTTAGTTGCAGTAAGAAAAAAGGGGTGTGTCAGGAGTATTCCACCCATTAGCAAATAGGTAAACACATTTTGTGATGAATGTGTAAAAGGTAAGCAAACAAAAGTGAGTTTCAAGACAAAGGAGCACAACACCTCAAAACCACTTGAAAATGTGTATACAGATCTGTGTGGTCAAACTCGAACAAGAGCACTTGCTGGTTAAAGATACTTTATGCTCTTCATTGATGACTACTCAAGGATGACATGGGTCACCTTTCTACAAGATAAATCACAAGCATTTGAAAGATTCAAGATCTTTCAGAAAATGGTGGAAAAGGAAAGTGGGTACAGATTAAAATGTCTAGGATTGGACAGGGGTGGAGAGTTCACATCAAATAATTTTTAAGATTATTATGAAAAACATGGAATTAGAAGGCAATACTCTACTCCTAGAACACCAGAACAAAATGGTGTGGTAGAAAGGAAGAATAGGACAGTCAAGGAGATGGCCAGAACCATGTTGAATGAGGCCAGTTTGTTGGATACATATTGGAAAGAAGTTGTTCACACTGCTACATATACTTTGAACCGGGTTCAATTAAGAACAAATAGCAAAATGACACCTTATGAGTTATGGTATGATTGGAAGCCGTCAGTCAAATACTTAAAAGTATTTGGAAGAAAGTGCTTCATCAAGAAAGATGTGGATGGCTTAGGAAGTTTTGACTCCAGGAGTGATGAAGGAATCTTTCTTGGTTACTCATCTAATAGAAAATCCTACAAATGCTACAATAAAAGGCTAAGAAGGGTCATTGAGAGTGTGCATGTAAAAGTAGATGAAGATATGCATAAAGGATGTCAACCATAGGTTAACCGATATGATGACTCTAGTGATGAATATTATGAAGCTCAAACAAATACTAAACCAGAGGTAGCATCCTAGAAGGTTCCCAACTGGTATGTACAACTGAATCACCTAGAAGAACAAATTTTGGGAAATAAGAGTGATGGTGTGCAGACTAGAAGAAGACTTGCCCAGAATGACAAACAAGTCAGCCTATGCCTCATGACTTAATTTGAACCCAAAACTTTCAATGAGGCTAGCAAGAGACAAGAATGGATGGATGCCATGGAAGAAGAACTGCACCAGATTGAGAAGAACAAGACTTGGGAATTAGTCCCTAGACTAGTAGACAAGAACATCGTTGGCACCAAGTGGGTCTATCAGAACAAGATGAATGAAGAAGGTAAGATTGTGAGGCATAAAGCTAGACTAGTGTACAAAGGATACTCTCAGGTAGAGGGGATTGACTTTGAAGAAACATATCAAATGGATGTAAAATCTACTTTTATAAATTGAAATTTAGAAGAAGAAGTATACATGGATAAACCGGAAGGATTTCTGCTACATGATGATGATACATTTGTGTGTCGGTTAAAGAAGGCTCTGTATGGTTTAAAGAAAGCTTTGAGAGCATGGTACTCAAGATTAGATCAGTATCTAAAGGAGCAGGGATTCAGAAAGGGAAGTGCTGACAACAATTTGTACATAAGGAAGGATGGGGATCACATGATTATTGTGGTTGTGTATGTAGATGACATCATCTTTGGAGGCAACAAGGACACTCTCTACAAAGAGTTTGCTAATTAGATGCAATCAAAATTATGTCAATGCTTGGTGAATTGACTTACTTCCTTGGCTTGTAGATTTAATAGAAAGATAAAGGAATCTTTATCTCACAGGTTAAGTATACAAAGGAGATACTGAAGAAATTCCAACTGGAAGATTGCAAAATGGTAAGTACGCCCATGGTGACAAGAAGAAAATTAAGCAAGAATGATGAATCACCGGTGTGGATTAGACTCTATACAAATCCATGATAGGTAGTCTACTGTATCTATCTGCTTCAAGACTGGATATAGTTCAGACAATATGCATGGTGGCCAGATTTCAAGCGGCACCAAAGTAGTCACACATGAATGTTGTTAGAAGAATTTCTAGGTACCTACAAGGAACACTCAGCTATGGTTTGTGGTATCCTAAATAGGGAGATTTTATCTTGGAAGCATACACTAATGCTGATTGGGTAGGATGCATTGATGATAGAAAGAGCACAAGTAGTGGTGCATTCTGTCTAGGTGACCGGTTGGTCGCTTGGCATAGCAAGAAGCAGGACTCAGTCTCCTTATCTACTGTTGAAGTTGAATACATTGTTGTTGTGATATGCTACTCTTAGGTGCTTTTGATGAAGCAAACTATCAAAGATATACATGTGGACATCACTGATCCTATTTTCATCTGGTGTGACAATTCGAGTACAATCAACATAGCAAAGAATCCATTCATGCATTCTAGAAAGAGACATATTGCTATCAAATATCACTTTCTCTAAGAGAAGGTTGAAGGGCAGGAGGTAAGGATGGACTATGTTCCTACTGCTGAACAAGTGGTAGATATTTTAACCAAACCGCTACTAGTAAGAATGTTTGAATACCTCTGACACAAGCTGGGAGTTATGTCATCTACCTAGGAAGCTTTTATGTGACTCAGGGGGAGGTTGGTATGGGTCAAAAGGGGAGTGCTCAAGTACCCTTTGTCATTGTGTTAAAGGGGAAGAAATGTACTAGTATGGAGTGGATCATGAGAAGTTGACATCAATTCCAAAGGGGAGATTTTTGGTATTTTGGCACTAAGTTGTCATTGATGTCAACTGGCACGATGGAGATCCACATAAAGAAATTGGTCAAAAGAATGATTTCTTATTTATGATGAAGAGGAAGAATGGTAATGTTGTCTCACACCACTAGAGGTGAAGTTGTGAAACCTATACAGGATGCTCCACCAGTTAATAGAAGAAGAACACTCTATCGCCAAAGGGAGATACCAGTATGAGTTTGTCAGACCAACTGCATGTTGGTGGGCTATGTTCTGATTGGTGTGATGCCATGTGGAGCAGAGGTGGCAAGTGTTTTGTGGTTGGTGAAGCCTCATTGATAGGGTCAATGAAATAGATAATCACCATTAATGAAGGAGCCAAAATCATGGGATCACATCTGACTCATTGCGGATCGAGGAAGAATGAATGATAGAGGAAGATCTAGGAGTAGTTGGTGCCTGAATTAAGGTAAAGGAAATCTGATTCAGGATGATCTCATAAAGGAAACTTTTGGAACACTTTGTGTGTCATCTGACTTCATGACATAAAATCTGATTCATGATTGCCACTCTAAGAAAAACATGTATTGGATAATGAAAACCATATGCAGGTGTAGTCTTCAAGGATAGATGATTGATCCAAGATAAGGGGGATTGGATCATGAAGATTGTGTTGGAAAGAGAAAACCCTAACCCCTCATTTTTTGAATTGCATTCTGGTGGGAAAATAGGTATAATAAATGAGAGCTCTAGACATAATATGTTGTTGATGCTATGAAGATTGTGTAGAGAGGATAAGTGAGAGAGATCAAGGAGAAAAATTAAGAAGGTGTTCCGAGAAAGTTGTAGTGTGAGTGAGCAAGAAAATTGGTGAGAGGATTCTACCGGTAGTATCATAGTCTGGCAGTTAAGACTAACTAGTAAGGTGTGGCAGAGCAGGCAACATCCTAGTGAGACACAGTGTGTTGAGAGACTGTGTGAAAGGAAGAGAAAGACAACAAAGAGTTATTTGATTCAAGAGCTGTAGAATTCATTTGCACTAAGAAGCCTTAATTATATTCAAATAGTATTTAAATATACATCACCAAGTTGAAGCTTGGTGCAGGGGTTCATGGTCCTTGGGTTGGTGACCTAAAAGTGCAGGGGTTGGTGCGCAAAACCTTTGTAAATCTGTGTTTTACCTATGAGGTTGGATTGAAGTAGTAGACTTTAGCAGCTTTTCTCACCAAGGTTTTTCCCATATTGGGTTTTCCTCATAAATATAGTGTTGTTAGTTACTTGTGTGTCTATGGTCTCTTTGGATTTCTTTCTTGTATTGCCGATTTGACTGTTTAAGTGATTAAGTAGATAACTAACATTCTCAAGTTAGATCAAAAGAGGAAAAACTTAGGAACCACTTATTCACCCCCGTCTTAGTGGTACTCTGTGTTCAACAAATGCACATTTAGACTCTTCATTTTCTAGACACTTAAGCAATGTACCATCCAAACCTTTCCTAAATAGATCATTAGCGATGATGACATACTGTGAAGTGTTTTGGGTTAGGTTCCTTTTCTCATTATGGGTGAGATCTTCAAGGATAATTTGGTCATGTAGATAAGAGTAAATGTAGCTGTAGCGGGATGAGTCATATCTAATAATAGAATAGACTAATTAGGACTTAGGAGAATCATAGGCAAGGTAATGTAACTCTTCCCCTGGGAATTTAAAGAAAAAATTAAGTTTCTTGTAACTCTAGTATAGATGCCAAGGTGGCCATAGCATATGCTGCTCTATTTGCTGATCTGGGAATCTGCTCGATTGACACAAAAGAAAAATACTTCTTGAGAACATCAACCATTCACTTATAAGGAATTAGTTTCTCATCTTGATTCTAATATGTATCATTTATTTGATTGATGATTAGCTGAGAATCTCCATATACGTGTAATTCAACCATCTTCCATTCGATAGCTAGCTTGATCCCGTTTACCAAAGCTTCATATTTTGCAATGTTGTTTGTGCAAGGGAAGAGAATCTTGTAAGCCTTTAGGATTGAATATTTATGAGGAGTAATAAATATTATTCCAGTATCGAAACCATGTTGGGTTAAAGGCCCATCAAAGAACATCTTCTAGGATTGTTGAATAAGGTGCATGATGGATTCATCCTAAAATTATATATGTAGAGGTTCACTATCTTCAAGTGGAGCATCAACAAGTTGATCTATAGTTACCTATCCTTTGATGGCTTTGCATTCCACATATTCAATATCAAACTCTATAAGGACCATGACCCATTTATCCAATCTTCCTGTAAGTGTTGCTTTGTTGAGAAGATATTTGAGCAGATCAATCTTAGCCACTAGTTTGATGGAATGTTCTAACATGTAGTGTCTCAATTTTTGTGATGCAAATACTAATGCCAAGCATTCTTTTTCTATTATAGTGTAGTTCATTTCATAAGACACCAATGTTCTACTGATGTAATATATAGCTCTCTCCTTTTTATTCTCATCTTGTTATGCCAGAAGTGCCCCCAGTGATGAATCAGTAGCTGATATGTATAGAACCAATGGTTTGCCTTGAATAGGTGGCATCAATATTGGTGGATTAGAAAAGTATTCTTTGATTTAGTGAAGGTGATGTTCACATTATTGATCCTAGTTATATAATACTCCTTTCCTAAATACTTTTGTGAAAGGTTGAGCTTTGCTTGCTAGCTGAGAAATAAAGTGTCTGATTGATTGCAGACGTCCCTATAAACTTCTCATTTGACTAATGTTCTTTGGAGGAAGCATTTCCATTATAGCTTGGACCTTCTCAAGGTCAATGTCAATTCTCTTCTTTGAAATGATGTAGCCAAGTAATTTCCCTGATGTTACCCTGAATGCACACTTTTTTGGATTTAGCCAGAGTTTGAATTTTTCCATTCTATCTAGTATGAGGCCTAGCTCTTGAATATGGGTGGATCTCTTCATAGTATTGACTAAGGTGTCATCAACATAGTCTTCCATGTTTTTATGCATCATGTAATGAAATATAGTAGTTACTACCCTTTGGTAAGTTGCTCCTGCATTCTTTAGCCCAAATGGCATGACATTCTAGGAAAAGGTTCCCCATGCATTGGTGGAAGCTATATTTTCTTGATCTCCAGGAGCTATTTTGATCTGATTATAGCCAGAGAATTTGTCCATTAGTGAGTAAATCTCATACCCAACACTCATATTGAATATCATATCAATGTTTGGCAATGGAAAGTCATCCTTCGGATAAGCTTTGTTGAGATCACTGAAGTCTGTGCAAACCCTAATAGATTTTTCAGCCTTTGACATAGGTACTATGTTTGAACTCCATTCTGCATAGTCTAAAGCTTTGATAAATCCATCTTTTAGCAATTTTTGTAGCTTATCTTTCACTAGAAATGCCACGTGAGGGTACATTTTATGGATTTTTCTCTTGATTGATTTAACTTCTAGTGTGAATGATAGATGGTGCATGATAAGATCAGGATCTAGGCCTCGCATATTAGAGTACATCCATGCAAAATTGATCTTTTTTCTAAAAAGAGATGAGTGAAATCATTTAATTCTTTTGCTGATAGTGATTGAGCTCAGTGAATGATGTGTGGTGTCTCTTGACTCCCAATATTCACTAGATGAGTTGGCTTGATCAATATAGAAGATCTCTCTTGGAAGTGACTTGGTAGTATATCAAGAATCTAACCTTCAGGCGCCTCAAAGAGGTTTTCACCCTTAGGTACATCCTTTATTTTCTCTTTTTTAGATTCTAGCACTGCCACAATGTGGTTTTTGCCATCAGATCTTTTATTTTTATTTTTCTAATATTTGCGACTAAGATACTTGATTTTTGTTTCAGTCATGTTTTCACTCTGTTCACTGGTGGAAGAATCCATGGGTTCAACTGCGTTGAGGTAATAGGCTAGCATGTAGTCATTAACAAAAGTAGGTACATTCATAGGTTGGTCTTGTAGACTATAGTCAATTAATTCAGGATGTACCAGGGATAGAGTTTGGATAGGTTCGAGTGATTTCACGATATTGTCATCATAACTATTGATTGAGTTGTCAAGTTCTAGTAGTCTACCTTGCATAAATGTCTCAAGACTAGGAAGAAACAAAACATGATTATTTAAGTGCACATTAATATTTAGTTGACCTAATCCAATAGACCTACTTATAGCACTGTTATCTATGCCAGAATGGACTTCATATCGTGGTTCGATAGTAACAAGATCAGTAGATAGATTCTCATTATTTACATCAGAGGATTCAAAGTTTGATGCTAAGTATGTATTGTCATAAATAGGACTATTGTTAGAGTCATTAGAGTTATCGGATGAAGTTTTCGATTCTTCTTTAAGTGATTGAGTGAATGTATGTATGGTATCAACACCTAAATCTTTAATGTTGCAAGTTCCCTCAAGATTTGGTTCATCTATCATTTATATCTGACATACCTATTGACATAACCTTGATGGTTCCGTGAGTCCCTATCATCTACTCCATTCAGCTTCCTCTGGACTAGTGAATCATTCTGCTTTTGTAGCTTCCAATTCTTCTTGTGTAGTCCCATACTTGATTTGTTCTATTTTATTAGAGGAGTATATAATAGATGAAATTTTTTCTTGTATTCTTCCTTCTTTCAGCCTTTGTTCATAGTCTTCTTGTCTTTTTAGTTTGATTTTCTGTATCATTGGACTTTTTTGGAGTTTCTGTAATGGATGTATCTAAGAGGTGGTCTAGACCCCATTCATACTCATTTGAGTCAGTCTTTGAATCTTCTACTTGTTGCCTACCATTGTACGTGACTGGAACTTTTAGGGGTGCAAACAATTCTCTGGTTCTTTCTACTTTGTCTTTCATATCTTCTAGAACATCTACTTCTTGTAGTGATGTAGCTGATACCCTTGGAACTTGAGTACTGACTATTTCTTCTCTCTTGATTGGTAATTCCTCTTGTTCTTTTCAGACTCTTCTTGAGTTTGTTGAGCATTAACTTCCTATGATGTTGAAGGTGATGTCCTTTTTTTCCACTTAGACTTAGAAGCATGTTTTTGGTCTGATGTATTTTCTAGATTGTATCCTAGTCCAACCTTATCATTTTTTGGACTTTGTTTATAGCTGAATCAGTTCTATAATACCCTCTTGATGTTTGCCTAGGGGTCTAGTACCTGAATATCCCATACATTGAATCATTTTATAGCTGGGACCATATTGGTTTGGAGAAATCTCACAATGTCGTACTTCCTTGTTTTCACTATCCCCCTTGAAAAGCCATTTAAGAACAACATCTTCTTCTATTTCATCTACCAAGGATGTAGAAGACTTTACAAAAAGACCATCATATATGATATTCAGAGTTGAAGTCTATGTCCTCATAGCCTCTGATGGTTTGCCCAACTGTTTTGGTAATGGAAGGAGAGAGACTAATGAAAGTACTAGTTCTATCTTGTAGCCATCCATACTATATTGGTAATTTTCAATTTCTTTTCCAAGTCCTTCATCGAGGCTTATGAACTTTCATTTGTAGAGGCTTCTTTATTATAAGGCACAAAGGTATCAACACCTTTTGTCAATGCATGACAGGGGATATTTGTATCACCAGGGATACTAACTTCAACTCTATTATAAAGAAATTTTCAGCATTGATGGTATGTAGATGGAACTGCATTCATTTCATGAATCTATGACCTACCTAGTAAGATATTAAATGACAGAGGAAGATCAAGTACCTAGAAAATGACATCTCTTTCTATAGGTCCCACCCTGATTGGTAATAATACCAGACCTTTAGAGGTCCTTTCTTCTTCTTCATAGGCTTTAATTGTTATTTTGTTGGCCGGGTCAATGACATTTTTCAGAAAATCCTAGCTGTGTAAGCAGACTGTAAGTATAGATATTCAACCCCATGCCTCCATCTATCAAAACATGTTTAACTATATGTTTATGGATCATGGCTTCAATATGAAATGGATGGTTATGTGGATGATTCAGTGAGTTGTCATCTTCTTCAGAGAAGGGCAGATAGTGAGGTGAAGTCAGATGACCCACCCTAGATTGAAACCAATCAATATCTAAATCTTTCGGAACATTAGTGGTGAGAAAGACCTTGTCCAAAATCTCTTTGTGAGCAGAAGAGATTTTTGGCAATTCAAAGATGGAAATTTGAGCATTTGTCCTTTTAAACTGTTCAACAATGCTATATCTAGAGGATGATGATGAAGTTAGTTGTTTAAATTTATCAAATGTTGATTCTTTTTATTTGTTTGATGAGGTTGGTATGTTTGATGTTGTTTGAGCCATAGTTGAAGAACTAGCTCCTTGGAGAGTGACTTTCTTTTGAGAATGGGTCATAGCATTACCATGTCATGATTCATGTTGTTTATCTTTGATTATAATCACACTGCAATATTCAGGTTGGGATGACTCAATCATGTTGATGACATTGTCATTGTTGGTATAAGTGTAATTTACTTTGGCACCTCTTTTTGTCTTTGAGGAATCACCTTATTCCTAAACAGGTAAAGGATCTTTAAATTCTTTGTGATTAGCATTTGTCAGGTGATTCCCAACAACAATTTTACCAATGCTTATGATATCTTGAATCTCATGCTTCAGCTTCATGCAATTATTTGTGTTATGACCTTTGTTTCAATAGTAGTCGCAGTATTTGTTTTCTCTCCACCATTTTGCTTTGACTTTGGGATCATATGGCCTAGAATTATCTGGTACCATTATCATATCATTTGCCAATAAGGTCTTGAAAGAGGAGTCATATAATTCCTCAAGAGTAGGGAAGTCGAGTTTAGGTTTTGAAAGCCAAGGCTTCTCTTTGAACCACTCTTTTACTTTCTTTGTAGGGTTTTTCGTTGTAGTTTTAGTTGCTTTGATTGCTTGTGTACGACTAGCCAAGTTAAACATCGTGGGCTTTGAGTTTGTTTTAATAGTATCTACTATTTCCTCATTAATGACGTTCTTGTAGATTTCTTTGCCATATTTCCAATATTTGTTCTTTTATTTAGAGCTAGATCCTGGTTGTGTTTCTTTCCAAGGTGATATATCTTCTTTCTTTATAAGCACATCTTCCATTCGGATAGCATTATCTACCTTTTTTTTCAATGATGGGTGCACTTGCATTTGGATACTGTATTTCAATTCAAGGATTAGATTGTTGATGAATATATCCATTTTCTCAGAATCTAGAATAGGCAGTGAATATCTAGAGAACATCTTTCTCCAATGTTGGAGGAGAGTGAAAAAAGGCTCCCCTATTTTCTATTTGGTATTTCAAAGCTCTATCATAGTAATGGGATGTCAAATGTTATAGGAGTATTGTTGTAGGAATGATTGAATTAATTCTTGAAAAGTTTTAATCTCTTTAGGTAGACTTGAGAACCATTCCATAGGTTGCCCTCCCAGTCTCCTCAAAAAAAGGTGCATGAGATATGTTTGTTCATGCATGAACTCCATGCATGAAGCACAAAATTCTCTGACATGATCTTGAGGATCTGAGGTACCATCATATTTGTCAAATTTTGGGATCTCAACTTGTGAATGAAATAGAGGAATGCATAGTTTTTTGTCAAACAAAAATGAGCATATTGTATCCAAAGAGTATTATTTTGGGGATTCATCCTTGTTTTTCATTTCTGTGATGTCAGTCCATAAGGCTTGTAATTTCTTGTCTACCATTATTATAGATGATTCTTCCTTTTGCCTTGTTTTGCTAGTTCAAGAAAATAGTCTTATTTTTCTCTAGCCATGACAACCTTCATCATTTTTTGAAAATATTTATCCTTTTGACATATATGAATATCAATTTATAGAGGTTTAGAGTCTTTAGATTCACTTGATGAGGAATCATTGTTAGTACCATGAATACTGAGGTTGTCTTTGACATTTTGTTATGTTCTAGGTATAGTGGGAGATAGAGGTTGATAAAAAACTGACATATCTAATGATGAAGGTGATAACTCAATGATGAACTACTAGTACCAAACCGGTACTAAGAGGGGGGGGTGAATCAGTACAAACACAAATATAGTCCAAAACCGGTTTGACAGCAAATACTCCAAATGACTGATAAACAGGGATATTGGTAAAATAGAGTACAACCGATAACATCCAGTATAGCTCAATCAGTCATGAACCGGTCACTCAATAAGCTTCCCTCTTAGCTCAATACTATAGTATCATTATATTCTCATGCATAAATAGGTAAACTTAATCATCAAATCTTCAGAACAGTGAGTTCAATATGATTTATAGATAGGCATAAAACATAGAACCTTCATATGCTTAATAGGTAAAACAAATCATCAGAAGACAAAAGCATTTCACATGACACACATATTTTTCACATGGAAACCCAACTGGTAAAAACCACGGTGGGGATGAATACCCACAAGCTACTTTTTGAACTCTTTAGAATTCCACTCTATTAGGAGCCTTGTCCGGTTAAAGACATTACAATAGGTTCTACTAGGAACCGATCCTGTTAGGGATCACCTGGTTAAGGGATACCTGGTTAAGGGTTAAACATGGTAGGGTCACCTTGTTAGAGGATTTCAAGAACTCAATAGCTGAAAGGATCTCCTAACCTTTATAGCTTCTCAGAACTCATTAACCTTGAGTTACCCAGTTAAGGGATTTGAATAAAGCCTGTTAAGACCACCCTATTAAGGGATTTTGAATCAAGCCAGTTAAGGCTACCCTGTTAGGGGATTTTTCAATTGTTGAAGTGGTTAGAGATCAATAGGAATTACAATGATCTGTTAACAACACTCAATGCTAATGCAGATCCGTTTAGGCTCCTCTTTACCTTGTGCACATTCACTTTGCAAGTATCTCTTTTCTTCTTTGGTCTGGCAAGAATCACGTATCTCTTCCCTTGGATACACATTCATAATTTTTTCCAACAACCTTAGAAAGAAACACAACATCGACCTTATAGGAAATAGACAGGTCAGTAGCAAAAACCCTAAACCCTAAACGTATTAGTTTAAGCAATTCAAGTGGTTCAATCATGACCCTTGAATCATACTGCATTAAATGCAATAGTCTTGAATTGATCTCAAGACATTCTCCATCGTCCATTTTCCACCGATTTCATGGTGGCTGATAAGCCATCACACGTTATCACCGTTTGATAGACTTCGCACATTCCCAAGGTGGATAGGAATAGTCTTCTTCATGCAAGATCCTTCATGCGTGCAAAGCTTATGTGGCAACATAATCTATTCTCCATTATACTGCTAACTCATCACATAAAGATCACCAATTGAGTCACACAGGCTTGAGGTACTCCAACCAAAAATCCTAAAGTAGAAACTACCTACCAATTGGTAGTCATACAATGCTTCCATGTGTCGGTTCCCATAACTACATGCCAGTTCACCTTGAATAAATATGCCGCTTCACTTTGGCATATGAACCGGTTCATACATATGCCAGTTCCTCTCTCTTTTCACCTATCACATGTGCCGGTTCACACCATGTCTCATATTGACATCAATGACAACATACAATATCATTATGTCTTCATGCCGGTTCACATAATGCTAACAATCTCCCCCTTTGGCATTGATGGCAATATACAAATATATCTTCTTTGCTTCACATCTTCTCCCCATTTACTGCAAATATATTTTCACTTCACTCCTTCTCCCCCTTTGACAACAATAATAAAGTGGAGGTACAAGCATCTCAGTTCCATCATGCTGCTCCCCTTGAGGAGTAGCATCCTTCAACACATCAATCAACAAAAAATTGACCTTGCACTACCTGACTGATGTGGAAAATTTTACTTTTAGTTCACCTCTTGAAGGGGTAATACCCCTAATTCACCTCTTAATTGCTCAAATGTAGTCTTTAGGAGAGGCTTGGTGAATATGTCTGCTAAATGCTCCTTACTGGACACATGCTCTAGTGTAATCTCTTTATTTTGAACCTTTTCCCTTAAGAAATGATACTTAAGCTCAAAATGCTTGGTTCTAGAATGTAAAACCAGATTCTTTGATATATTGATAGCACTTGTGCTATCACGGAATATACTTAGCGGTTTAGATACAGGGATCTTGAAGCCTTCCAGTACATGCTTCATCCAAATTGTCTGAGTGCAATTCATGAAAGCTCCAACATACTCCGCTTCCACTATAGATTAAGAGATACAACTCTGCTTTTTACTCATCCATGAAACCAGTCTACCACTGAGAAAGAATGCACCACCGGTTGTGCTCTTTCAGTCATCCACATTACCTGCCCAATCAACATCTATGAACACTTTCAGATTGAAATCATTGTTGTATGGGTACCACAATCCATAGTCAACTATTCCCTTCAGATACCTAAGAATCCACTTGACTGCAATCAAGTGAGATTCTCTTGGACTCTTTTGGAACCTTGCAGTAATGCCAACTACATGTGCAATATCTAGTTTGCTATGCACTACATAATGCAACTTACCAATCATTAATCGGTATTCCTTCTCATCAACTAGTGTAGAGTCATCCTCTTTTGTCAATTTGCAACCAGTCACCATCGGTGTACCAACCGGTTTGCTATCTTCCATGCCAAAGGTTTTCAGTACCTCTTTGACATATTTGGACTGAGTGATAAAGATTCCATCTTCCATCTGTTGGATCTGAAGTCCAATGAAGAACTTGATCTCCCCTATGAGTGACATCTCAAACTCTTTCTTCATCTCATTAGCAAACTCATGACTCATCTTGTCATCTCCTCCAAAGATAATGTCATCAACAAAACCTCATAGATCAAAATCTGATCTCCTTCAGACTTCAAGTAGATATTGCTATCTTCACTTGTTCTCTCAAATACAATCTTCACAAGATGGGAGTGCAGACATTTATACCATGCTCTAGGTGCCTACTTTAGACCATATAAGGCTTTATGTAGCCTACACACCATGTCACTATCTTCAAATAGGGAAAACCCATCTGGTTGCTCTATGTATACCTCTTCCTCAAGTACTCCATTTAGGAATGCAGATTTTACATCCATTTGGTATACTTTGAATCCTTTAAAAGATGCATATGTAAGAAGCATACGAACTCCTTCCAATCTGGCTATAGGAGCAAAGGTTTCTCCATAGTCTTCTCCTTCTTCTTGAGCATATCCTTTGCACACCAATCTAGCTTTATTTCTAATCATTGTGCCATCCTCATTCAACTTGTTTCTGAACACCCATTTGGTGTCAATGACATTTTTATGCTCTGGTCTGGGTACCAAGGACCATGTACCATTCTTCTCTATCTAGTCAAGTTCCTCTTCCATTGCCTTGATCCAGTCTTCATCTCTATGTGCCTCTTTGAATGACTTAGGTTCAAATTCAGAGATCAAACATGAGATTTCTCTGACCTTTCTTCTTGTAAGGATTCCAGCATCCTTATCTCCTATGATCTGCTTAGGATCATGATTCAGCTTGACATACCAAGGAATGGTCTTAACTGGTTCTTCTTGCTTTTCCTCTTCATCCTCATCTTCATCAGTATCAGCATTCACTAGTTTAGGAACACTATTACTGGTACTTGGTTGACTAACAACCGGTTCCTAGAAGGTTGCAACTAGTTCATTTATAGCTTTGTCACTGCTAGTTTCCTCAGTTTTCTCAAAGGATTCATCAACTCTTACATTGATACTTTCCATAATTCTCTGAGTTCTATTGTTATAGCACTTGAAGGCTTTACTCTTGGTGGAATATCCTAGAAATATTCACTCATCACATTTAGCTTCAAATTTTCCCTGATGTTCACTCCTCTTGATGTAACATTTGCTACCAAATATCTTAAAGTAGCTAACCATTGGTGTCTTACCGGTCCAATACTCATAAGGAGTTTTGTCCTTACCCTTTTTGATGAGTACCCGGTTCATAGTGTAGACTACAGTGCTCACTGCTTCTCTCCAAACGGTGTGAGCTACCTTTCCTTGAATCAACATAGTTCTAGCTACTTCAACAACAATCCAGTTACTCCTCTCTACTAGGCCATTCTACTATGGAATCTAGGGGGCAGACAGCTATCTCTTGATGCCAAATTCTTCACAATACTTGTTGAATTCACCAGAAGTGAATTCCCCTCCTTGATCAGTTCTGAGACACTTGATCCTTTTACCTCTTTCCTTTTCCACTAATGCTCTGAAAGCTTTGAATTTCTCAAAGGCTTCAAACTTGTCTTTCAAGAACGTGACCCACATCATTCTTGAGTAGTCATCAGTGAGGATCATGAAGTACCTATCACCCTGCACACTCCTAGTTTTCATAGGACCACACAAATTAGTATGCACAAGATCAAGCATGTTGTTAGTAGTGAAAGATTTACCTTTAAAAGATGAGGAAGACATTTTCCCTAATTGACACTCTCTACACAAGGTATTATCCAGTTTGTTTAGCACCAACAACTCTCTAACTGCCTTGATCTTACTAGCCTTTACAATGTTATCAAAGTTTATATGACAGAGTCTCCTATGCCATATCCAATTATCATCAAGCTTAGCCATAAGACATGTACTTACATTTGCATTTAGCTGAAATAGGTTACCTTTGGTCTGCATGCCGATGGCCACAATGTCACCATCCTTTCCTTTGATTTTGCACACTCCATTCTTGAATTCCAGAGTGAGTCCACTATCATTCAGCTGGGCAACAGTTAGAAGATTGTGTTTGAGACCATCAACCTAGTACACATTGTTAGCACTTCTCTTTTCATTCAGAGAGATGGACCCTCTACCTTTGACAATGCATGGTGCATCATTACCAAAGAGAACCACACCTCCATCATACTCTTCCAAGGATATAAACTTGCTCCGGTCACCTGTCACATGGTGAGAATAGCCACTGTCAATGATCCACTCATTGGAATTTTCAAACTAGGAGACTAGAGCTTTCTTGTCTGATGCATCTTCCTTGACAGCAACAAACACAATGTCTTCACTTTCTTCATCCTCTGATTCCTCATCTGTGACACCTTCATCAACTGCCACAAGATAGTTTCTCTAGTTTCCTCCTTTGAATTTCTTGAATCTTTCCAGTTTGTCCTTGTTATCACTATTAGGATAGTTTATAGAAATGTGTCCTATCCAGTTGCAAGAAAAACATTCTAGAGGAAGCTTACCTTTGTATTTACCAGTTCCTTTAGGAAGTTTCCTAGCAAGAAGGGCCTCAAATTCCATTAGAAATTCCTCATCATCCATTACTCTACCCTATCTTGCTCCATCACTGGTGCTTGCTTCTTTTCCTTTTCTGGATGGTGCAGCAGAAGCTTTAAAAGCTGATTAAATCTTTTGAACCCTGCCATCAAAACTATTTAGCTCATAGGCAGTCAGTTTTGCAATGATGGAGTCTAGAGATACCTTATTCTTGTCTATTGATCTCAACTCTTGAATAGCTACAACCCTTATTGCATACATCGGTAATAAGGTTCTTAGAGCTTTGCTTACCACAGTGGCATCATCCATGGTACCACCTGCACTCTTGATATCTCCAACAATAGTTTTGATTCTTTTTCCATACTGTTGAATGGTCTCACCTTCAACCATTTGCATGTCTTCAAACTTTCCTCTAAGGCTTTCTTCCTTGGCTCATTTTACATGCTCATCACCACCATAAATATTTTCAAGAGCTTCCCATACTTCTTTGGGATTTCCTTTATCTTGGACATCAATAAACTCAATGTTAGATAAGCTACTAATTAGGGCTTCCATGACTTCCCCATTCTCCTGCATTTCTCTCTTTTGGTCATCGGTAAGGGTACTGATAGGGGCAACATAAGAATTCTCACCATAGCTCCAGTGTTGTGCACCCATGCTTCTGATGTATATCTTCATTCTATCTTTCCATATATTGAAATTATCTCTGTTGAACTTTAGACCTTCCCTCTTCATCATTTCAGTAGGATCTTTTCCTCAAGTGGTTAAGCTTACAACACAGAGGACCTAGAAGCTTTGATACCAATTGATAACTCAATGATGAACTACTAGTACCAAACTGGTACTTAGAGGGGGGGGTGAATCAGTACAAAAACAAATATAGTCCAAAACCGGTTTGACAGCAAATACTACAAATGACTAACAAACAGGGATACTGGTAAAATAGAGTGCAACTGGTAACATCCAGTATAGCTCAATCAGTCATGAACTGGTCACTCAATAAGCTTCCCTCTTAGCTCAATACTATAGTATCATTATATTCTCATGCATAAATAGGTACACTTAATCATCAGATCTTCACAACAGTGAGTTCAACATGTTTTATAGATAGGCATAAAACATAGAACCTTCATATGCTTAATAGGTAAAACAAAGCATCACAAGACAAAAGCATTTCACATGACACACATATTTTTCATGTGGAAACCCAATTGGGAAAAACCACAGTGGGGATGAATACCTACAAGCTGCTTTGTGAACTTTTTAGAAGTCTTCTCTATTAGGAGCCTTGTCTGGTTACAGATATTACAATAGGTTCTACTAGGAACTGATCTTGTTAGGGATCACCCGGTTAAGGGTTAAACTTGGTAGGGTCACCTTGTTAGAGGATTTCAAGAAATTAATAGCTGAAAGGATCTCCTAAGCTCTATAGCTTCTCTGAACTCATTAACCTCGAGTTACCTGGTTAAGGGATTTGAATAAAGCCTGTTAAGACCACCTTGTTAAGGGATTTTGAATCAAGCCAGTTAAGGCTACCCTGTTAGGGGATTTTACAATTGTTGAAGTGGTTAGAGATCAATAGGAATTACAATGATCTGTTAATAGCACTCAATGCTAATGTAGATCCATTTAGGCTCCTCTTTACCTTTTGCACATTCACTTTGTAGGTATCACTTTTCTCCTTTGGTCTGGCAAGATTCACGTATCTCTTCCCTTGGATACACATTCACAATTTTTGCCAACAACCTTAGATAGAAACACAACATCGACCTTATAGGAAACAGACAGGTCAGTAGCAAAAAACCTAAACCCTGAACCTGTTAGGTTAAGCAATTCAAGAGGTTCAATCATGACTATTGAATCATACTGCATTAAATGCAATAGTCTTGAATTGATCTCAAGACATTCTCCATCATCCATTTTCCACCGATTTCATGGCGGCTGATAACCCATCACGTGTTATCACCATTTGACAAACTTTGTACATTCTCGAGGTGGATAGGACTAGTCTTCTTCATGCAAGATCCTTCACGTGCAAAGAGCTTACATGGCAACATGATCATTCTCCATTATACTGCTAACTCATCACACAATGATCACCAATTGAGTCACATAGACTTGACGTACTCCAACTGGAAATCCTGAAGTAGAAACTACCTACCAACCGGTAGTCATACAATGCTTCCATGTGTTGGTTCCCATAACTACATGCCGATTCACCTTGACATGCCAGTTCACCTTAAACAAATATGCCGCTTCACTTTGGCATATAAACCGGTTCATACATATGTCGGTTCCTCTCTCTTTTCACCTATCACATGTGTTGGTTCACACCATGTCTCATTTTGACATCAATGACAACATACAATATCATTATGTCCTCATGCCGGTTCACATAATGCCAAGAAAAGGTTTATCAGTGAGCGGGTCCTTTACATAAAATGGGTTATCTTGATATGAAAAGGATTCTCCTTTTCCTTTGGCATCTTTCTTATGAGAACTTCTAGTTAGAATAGGCAATTTTATTGACTAATGTGACCTAAATCTTGTTTGTGATGTAGAAGTCAAGATCAAATTTAGAGCTAGTTGTTAGATTAATGTATTGATTGAGAGAAGCAACTAAGATTTAGTCTGGTTTCAGGAAAGATCTATCCTATGTAAGATGTTTCTATAAGTTGATTCCAAAGAAGTGACTAAGACTCAGTCTAGTTTCAAGAATGATCTATCCTATATAAGATGTTATCAAAGTGACTTAAGTGTAATAATTAGTTGACTGAACTAACTTAAAGATGATTGACAAAATCATGCAACAGAAATTGCAAAGGTACACTGTTTTGATCTGTTTATGCTCAGGATGATGATAACCAGTTTTATGCTCACTCTAGACTGTTTTAGGCAAGTTTGATTGTTCTGGACTGACAAAATCATAGATTCATATGATAGCTTTTACTGGACTAGATGATAGTTTAAAAGCTTCAGGATGATTACAATAGTGTTTCATATGAGTTGTTGCCTAGTACCGTATGATAGATGGGTATATATTTGAAATGACAAACTAATCAATGTAATGGTTTATCATATGACACAAGATGTAGGGTCAAGCAAATGTTCCTTGATAGATAATAAGGACTCATATGACATAGAATGCAAGCTTAAATGATAGACTATTAGGATTGATGGAATCTCGTACAACACAGATATGTAACAGGACGATAAATCAGAAGACTCGTATGACTGTTTACTGGATAGAGGCAAAATTCTGAGTTTTCAATGACTAAGTATGACCAAGTTTTAGGTGGACTCAGTTTCAACTAAGATAGACTAGTTTTTGACATAGACAAAGTTTTGACACGGACATAAATTTGACTAGGATAGACTAGTTTTGACACAAACAAAGTTTTGACTAGGATAGACTAGTTTTGACATGGATGGAGTTTTGATCACTGAGTTGTTTCTCATTTTCTCCAATTTTGGTATTCTAGTTTTAGTTTTAGGGATGAAAACATAGAAAACATGTAATATGAAAAATAAGTCCAATCATAACATGCAAACCCTATGAAAATTGGTGAGAGAAGAAAACCTTTGCTTGTAGACTTAGGTACACACCCAATACCAAATCAGAATATGACCATTGAGTCTCATGCAATGGATTCTCAACACCGTATTAGCTGACTCCAAACACTAATGGGGACACGAAATGACAAGTATCTTGGGAGAGTTACTATTTGTCTTGCACAAAGATTATCCCCACTTTCAGAGGTGAACCATGTAGCTTCTAATTTTAATTGGAACTAGTAAGGGATCCGTTCAGTGCGTCGGGGTATAAACTCAATTAAGAGGTCTCCCAGCCTTCAAAACCAAGGTTTGATATACCTGAAGGTACTAAGGAGAGCTATTCCTGAGCTCTATCATTGACTTGATTTTCATCAAATCACATTTGTTTTATAGTGGGTTAGAGTACTTGGTGTTTATCCATTCCCACTTGGGTCATTCCTCTCTCATGAGCCGTAATGGCTATAGAGTTATTAGCTCCTCAAGAGGGAAGGCACGCTAAAGATATACAAATGTCAAAATTCTAGAAAACACCTCAAGGGTCTAGATTTTGGATTGTCTATATAGACAAGAGCATACTCTCCTACATCTTAGAATTTTCTTAAAACACAAAATATAGATTTGTTCTTTAACCAGATAGTAATTTAGGTGCCTAAAAATGAATTTAAAGAATACATGATGTTTGGTCGATTCTCCTCAGGCAACCTACATAGACAACGAATCGGTAGTCATATTGTCTTTGTTTGACAAGCATATTCTTTGACAAACGTTCTGCAAAAACTAATTAGGCTGTAAAAATTTCTCAAAAAGATAGATAACAAGACAGGGTCAGCGTTAGTATAATAAAAATTGAATGGAGAGCCTGAAGAATGAAATTTTCCTTTTTTACCAAAAATTACAGATCCATACAACAATTCTCACCTAGTCATACAATAATCCGTACCCTATCGTATGATACCTACAGTATATCATTTTGGCATATGGGAAATGTCATATGATATTTCGCTGTAACTGTACGAAAAAAATCCGAAAAGTCAAAAATAAAAAAAAATTAAAAATAAAAAGTTAGTCTTGGAGGCTGAAAAAAAGTAGTCTTCTACCCCATGGTGGGCACCAAAAACGTGTGTTTGAAAAGTAAAATAAGTGTCTGTAAGCTGTAGGACACAACACTTGAATTAAATCATTACATGTATGGTTAGATAGATATAAGCATGAATAATAAAACCATTACAAATCCACCCATTGCCTTCTAAAATATGCGACTATCTATATGGTGTGGATACTCCCCTAATGTTTGTTATTTCAAAGTATTCAAAAGTAGGTTATATATCTAGAGGGATCAGTACAATGAAAAATTAGTGATGAATAATGATGAACAACAGATACCCTAACCAGTACTAAGAGGGGGGTGAGTCAGTATAGGCAAAAAATTTCTCAACAACTTATCAAGTTAAAGCAATACAAACTAATTGTCATCATTACTGAACTTAACCATGGTAATACTGGTTAAACATAGTAAGACATCAGACACCATAAACTAGTAAGTTAGAGCACTTCAAATACACTCAATACTTCATATCAACTTCACCCATAAACATATGCATGTGGTATACCAATAATACCTTAACCTAATAACTCTGCATGCATAATCTTTCAAACAAAGAATACATAATCATCACATGAAAAATGCATAACACATGACATAGATTTTTCACGTGGAAACCCAAATGGGAAAAACTACGGTGGGGATGAATACCCACAAGCTTGTTTTTGAACTCTTTTGAAGCTCGCACTATTAGAAGTGTAGTTCAGTTAAATACTTCACAATAAGGTTTTTCTAGGAACTGATCATGTTAGAGATCACCCGGTTGAGGGATGGCTATATACCCTATTAAAGGTTGAAACCTTGTTAAAGGTTACCTCGCTAGAGGATTTGAAGAACTCAATGATCTTGAGTCACCTGGTTAAAGGTTTTACAATAAGCCTATTAAAGGGGCCCGATAAACGAACTTTCCAACTGTTGAAATGATTAGAAGACAATACGTAAAACTCCTGATCTGATAATAGCACTGCATACCAAAGCAAATCCTTTTCAGTTCCTCTACTCTGCAATCACACTCTACAGTTTCCTCCTACTAGACTAGCAAGTATCTTATCACTCGGATACACACATAGCTTTTCCCAACAACTTTAAAATAACAAGCATCATCAAACTTATAAACAAAAGTTATTTTAGTAGAATAAACCCTAAACCCTAAGAATCTTAGGTTTAAAACTCAGGCGGTCCAATCCTAACCATCCAAACACATTGCATAGAGTATAACAAATTCAAATAGATCACAAGACAATCTGCATCATTCATTCTTCATGCCATATGGGAATCAGTAACCCATCACACTTTCTTCTCATACTACCAAGAAGAGTGTTCATTCCCAAGGTAGACTTTTAATGCAGTCGATCTTCTCATGCAAGATCCTCAAGGAAATCCTTCATGTGCACAAGGCTGAAATGGCACCTCAATCTCACTCATATCTCTTAGATAACTCATCACAAAGTATCATCGGTTGCATCACACAGGCTGGATTGCCAAACTGGAAACCCTAGAGTTGAGACTACCAACCAATAGTCACACTTAGTGAACCCTGACACTAGTTCACTACATCTCCTCATACCTCTTCATACCGATTTACCAACTTCTTTCAATCTGCATACTGGTTTCCTTGAACTTTATTGACATCAATGACAACATACATTATCATCATTCAACATGCTGGCTCATCATATGCCAATAATGTCCACGTGGAAACCCATATGGGAAAACCAATGGTGGGGATGAATACCCACAAGCTTGTTTTTGAACTCTTTTGAAGCTTGCTTTGTTAGGAGCCTAGTCTGGTTAAAAACTTTACAATAAGGTTTTGCTAGGAACCAATCCTATTAGAGATCACTTGGTTAAGGGATGGCTATATACCTTGTTAAAGGTTGAAACCCTGTTAAAGGTTACCTTGCTAAAGGATTTGAAGAACTCAATGATCTTGAGTCACCTAGTTAAAGGTTTTACAATAAGCCTATTAAAGCTACCCGGTAAAGGGATTTTCCAACTGTTGAAATGATTAGAAGACAATAGGTAAAACTCCTAATCTGATAACAACACTACATGCCAAGGCAAATCCTTTTCAGTTCCTCTACTCTACAATCACACTCTACGGTTTTCCTCCTACTGGTCTGGTACATATCTCATCACTCAGATACACACACAAATTTTGCCAATAACTTTACAATAACAAGTATCATCGACCTTATACACAAGAGTTAGGTCTGTTGTCCTCAAATTCTGATTCCCTCTTACCCTCCTTTCAAGATCTAATCGACAACTCTGTCTGTATAAGGAAGAGGACATAAGAAAGAAAAAGAATCTTATGGAAACATATGACAAGGGTTTTTCAAACACTTTCTACACTTTGAACTTATCTGAAGTTCAGGTGGCTATACCTTATGTGAATAATTTCACACTTTTAAATTGAAATCCATAGTAAACCAATGCTAAAAACCTATGGACTTCTTCACCTCCATAAAAGTGAAACAATAAAGAAAGACTTATGCTCATTTTCAGTATTGATCCCAAGAGATTTAGAAAAGAAAACAATAATAGATACCAGTGCCTTATCGAGGCCACAGAGTCATCTATTTTAAATAAGAACTTTAGATTTAAATGCATCCACACATCTCAATAACTTTGGCTTCCACCAACTCCATACATGCCTGACATGTATAAGAATCCTTCCTTATTATACTAAACAGTGTTCATCAAATTCAAATTTCCCAACAAATAACCTACTGATAAAGATATTTCTCACATATTTAATCCCCCTTCTGAAAAAGAAAGCTAAGAAACATATCTATAAAGATTGCCTTACAATCCCTATTCAATTGAAATAACCCTAGATTATCCAAATGAAACCAGTAAAATATTTGAAATCATACTAGAAGACAACATAGATTTTTAGGCTCAAAGCTAGTGGTTTGTATATTTGTATTTAATTTGGAAGATCTTACAAAACTTAGATTACTTTTTGTGAAACACCAGAAAAACATGGATAAATTTTTACAGAGTTCCTTTAAAAATTCTTGTGATCATTTCTTTGCTAGTCCTGGTATCCATTTATAATAGTATGGATGCATACAAGCTTTGGACCTTTCAAAAGTTTGTTAGAAGCCACAATCTTTTCCAAGAAGCGATTACAAGTCTTCTTCAACATCTGTGGCCTCCTCTGCTTCTTGTTTTGTTGCAACCTCTTCTAACTGCTCTACATCCAGCACCGTATACTTTCTTGTCCACTCTTGGTATATGTCATCAGCAGGCCACAAGAAGTTAATCACTTTTCCTTTTGTCTTGGCTAATCTCTTCCAAGAGTTCCTCATTTTGTTGACCTCTGAATTCAGAAAACCATAGTGTAATTTGATTTTTTCTGTCTCCTTAATTGTTTTGACAAATAGGGAAGTATCATCTATATTAATGATTCCCTTTATTCTTAATGATAGGTTGGCTTCTAATTCATTAAGCCATATTTGTTTTTCCTTCAATTGAGTTGGACTAGAAAAACCCCCTAGGAGTAATTCAAATACTTGGTCAGTGTACTCTTTCTTGGACAAGTTGATCTTCCTATCTGCATTATCTACTCCTGCTAACTTTGCTAGATCCTTTGTTATGTCACAAGTGGATTTGATAATGGGGTCAGCCCCTACCTCATCATAAGATACACAAATAAGTTCTAGATCCTACTCCTTGGGCTTCCACTTGTCAAAAATAGGCATTAGAACAACCTTGTCTCCGTTGAGTTCATTCCACATATCCAAAACTTTTCTCATGTTGTTATACACTAATGAGGATCCTATGGTGTCAGCAAAACTCAAAATTGTGGCCCTCACTTGCTCTTTGTATTTATTTGCAAACAAGGCTTGATCCTATTTTAGCTTCTCCAACTCATGGGGAGTGATCTCAACTAATTGGGAACTAGAAGGTGCTGGAGAATGTGGGAATTAAATGATGGGGCTAGTAGGTGGAGGTCGTGTAGGAGAAGAAGCAATCATCAATGTTGAGGACTCACCTTGATGGTATTGTCCTGCCAATTGGCTTTTCAACTTGGAAATGATGCTATCTTTATTCATTACCTCCTCCTTGGCACTATTGTAAGCTTTTAAAACTATCTCCAACTTAGCTTGGAGATCTGCCTTTTCCTTTGCTTTTTTCTCTACCACTGCAACATTGAACTTTGTAGTCTCTAAGATTGTGCTAGCAGCCTCCACCACCCCAGTACTTTGTACTCTTTTCACTATCATACCTCCAAGGTAGCTTGACTCTGGGGTATCCTTTTTCTTTCTATTCTCATCTCTTTTCAGAGACCACATGACAAGGGCAACATTATCCTTGTTGAAGGTAACTCCTTCCATAGGCTTGGTCTCTTTCCTCACTGCATCTAGAACCAAGTCATCTACTATGTCCCATTCAGGGAGGATGAGTACACCAGCCTTTTCTACCATGTCCCTTCCTTTCTCAAGAGTGATGGTCTTGAACTCAGTGACCATTTATTGCTTAATTTCTTCCTCCACCATAGCTAGATCCTTGTGGGGTTGCTCACTCTTCCTCTTCTCACATCTAGCATTATACTGATCAATATTCTGCTTCCACACGAATTGCATGAAAGCTCCTGATGTGACAAAGTTGTTGTCAACTAATCAATCCTCACTGGCTTGTTTAATATCAGGATCCAGCTCCTAGCCTTTGAACTCATTGGTGGTTATGTTCATCTCAGCATTAAGGGGCTCTTCAAGCATTCCCTCTTCTACTTCATCATAGGTGTAGGCTATCTCCCTAAGACTCCCTAATTGTAACAATTGCTCAACTGTTACCTACTCATCTCCTATATGAATAGGGGATTAAGATGGGGAATACAAGGGCTCATCAGATTGCACTTCCTTTCCCACCCTTTGCTTCATTGGGGAGTCTTGAATGTCAATGAAATCTTGTATTTTCCTCTTCCCTCTTGAAGTAGAAGGCTCCCCTATTGTAGGCACTAGCACACTGTATTTGGACCTTTTATGTAACACATAATCACTTGGAGGGATTTCCTTGGCATATGTAGACCTAGCTAAAACAAGTCTTGCCTTCTCAAGGTCATTTTTAATCATTGCTTCCCTCTTCTCTTTCAATGTTTGCATTACATCTTCAAAACAAAGAATTAAGAATTTTGCCTTTTCTTCAAAGGGGTGGAAACTAGACAAAGGGTCATAGCTGGTGTCAAATTGGTGCACAAAATCTAGGGCCTTCTTGTAGGCCACCCATTTCTCTTTCCTTAGCTCTTGCTCATCCAAATTGAACATATTGCCTCTACCTCTACATACTGCCCTTTTCCTAAACATACTATTAAAGAAGTCCTCAGGGTCAGAGAACCTTGACACTGTAGTGGAAAAATGGTAGGGTTGAAGGAAATCTTCAAAGCATTTCCAACCCCCTTTAGTTATTACAAACTGATGTGCTATTGTTACTATAGGGAAAATGGTCCCTTTAACTCTACCTGTTAGCTCTACCTCTTGCACACTTCCAATCTACCTAAGGACTTCTGCAATTCCTATTTTTAGTGGGACCTGATATGGCAACAAAAATGGAGTGCCTCTGAAACCATACACTCTAAAAACTATGGAAATGGTGTATAAGTACATGTCACCCCAATTGTGGACAATTTTGATATCTTCAGCAAACTCCTTTGGCCTAAGAAACTCCAAAAGAGCTTTAGGGACTCTTGGATTCTCTAAGAATAAAAGATTCCTAATCTTGGATGCAAAGCACTTATCAAACCTCAAGTAGCTAGCATCTTCTCTATCTTATGACAACATTGTGCTCCATAATTGAATTGGCATCTTCTCCCCATCTTTCTCTTTCACCAGATCCATTCCATTTGCAAAGTAGTCACCACCCTTGAATAGTTACAGATGCATGAGAAGGGAGTACCATCCAAAAGGCCTATCCACCTTACCATTCTTTATCCCTATCAAGCCTTTATGGATTGCATCAGTGATATAGGGGACATAGTCAAATTTGACTGCCAGAGAAGGATTTAAAATTTGAGCTATCATTAACATGTAATGAGTTGGCATGTTTTCTTCAACATTGTCTCCAAAAATTTGGCAGAGTGACTAGTATAATCCCTTGGCTCTAAGAGTGAATAGATTTAAGGAGAAAGGCTCCATGGTATTAGGTCCTACAATAGTTAACCTGCCTATTTTAACAAAGAATTCTTTAAGAGGCCCATTCCTAAGATGATTCCTTTGTGCATTGTAAACCTGAGCCAATGATTTGAAATTAATGGGTTCCAAATAATTAGACACTTCACTGAGCCCAAATACATTTCTGAACTCCTCATCATTTATCTCAATGAGGGTTTTTCCATTTATGTCCCTAACACTTTTTGTAATGGGGTCATAGTTGTGTGCAATCCGAGTTAGGAGATCCACATCCATGAACACTCCAGGGACCACCAATTTGCCTACATCCAACTCCCAAATACTATTCATTGGGGCTGGGGAGTGTCTCATACCGAATCCGACCTTGAATAAAACCAACCCAGACAACCCTATCTATAGGTCTCTCAGCCAATTGCCTTTGTCATACAATCCTTGTCCTATTCTTAGGTGAGGAGATTTTGGCACTAACTCTTTAACCTTAGCCCCAACATTGGTTGACATGGTTAACTACTCTAAGAAATCATCATAGATATTTCAGTCTTGGTAATTTACTTGCCCTATTAATTCTTGTTTGGGTGCCATCTTGGAAGTATGTAACTATGCCAATTATCAGTCAAAGCAATCTTCTAATAGAACAAGACCACAATTCAACAATTTTCTAGCAATGGGTAAACAAGAACAAGAAAACCTGATTTTAGCTTGAAGAACTTTACTCTGCACCAGCTCTCTCTGCAACTACTTCTTTGATATGATACCCTCAGTCAATTGATGCAGGAATACATATGGAAATTTAGCTCCTTAATTGTGGCATTAACACCACATGCTTTGGCTTTCTTTTCAGAATTAAATCCACCAAATCGAATATCAAAATTGGCTCCAACGGGTCATAACTTCTCTGAGTCTTTCCTCTGTTTCGCTCTTTCGCTATTTCATATTGCATAAGACCTTTGCACTTTTCCTTTGCAAAACAATGCTGGCCATCAGATCTCAGGAACTTGCATTGTCTTTATCTCCATTTGATCTTTGTGCATTAGTGTCAGGCCCTACCTCCTTTTCGCCACTTCACGGGCTTTAACACTCATGCACTTTCCCTTCACTCTAACCATGACTGTCAACCTTACTAACTAACCATGTCTCAGCTTGATGGCTAACGGTTTTCACCATTTCATAGAGGTTAAGCTGCGGGCATCTTCGAGCCATGAAACAATGAGAACCATTGGATTGACCACAAGATGAATACCTTTTAACAAGCTTCAAACCTTTTAAGTGGGCCCTTTATTTGGAAATCACTTACCCTACTTGTTCTCCGGTTAACAAATGCCACATGGTAGTCAGCCATTAGCTCTGGAAAATCCTCTAGGTACCACCCTCAATCCACCACGTGTTCTCTTTACTATGCACACATAACTATCGGTTACACCTAGGCAGGCCCTCAACTACACTTCAAAACCACATGGCATTCGACACATCACTATCAAGCTCTATGAAATGCACCTACTGTGATGCCACATAATGCCTTCATGTGATTTCCACCTATCTTTCACCATTTCACTAACATTAATCTTCATTTAGCTTGTGGCCACAAAACCATGAGAACCGTTAGATCGACCATTAGATGATCAACTTTTAACTTCGTCCCCTGCCTGTCCTTTGGACCCACCGGCATTTTCGTCACTTCACAAAAGTTAACTCACTAGCATCTTACCTTCGTGAATCCACGTGAGCCGTTAGATATTAGGAACTTTCTCATTGTTTATTCCTTTTATGACAACCTTGCCCGACCCCACTACAAACCGCCAACTGAGGGCCTCGTCACTGCTCTGTCATTGCTAGCTAGACCTACCACCTTCACTACCACCTTTAGTAGGACCCGCCACCTTTTTGCTACTTCATGAAAGGTAGAACTCGTGCATCTCCTAGCCGTGAATCAATGTGATCTGTTGATCCTTTTCCAACCCAATCACTCTTTAAACAAGGAAGACTGCTTATCTCTGGGACCCACCATGTGTTTGCCAAGTTTGTTCTTTAATTTATTGGATCTCTCAACCACGTGTAATTTTCTGATTAGCCACCTAAAACACCTGGACTGGTAACTTGGAAGGCCATGTCATTTCACTATTTCACAATCAATAAACCACAAGCATCTCCTGACTGCGAATCAACGCGGGCCGTTGATCTCTTTCAAATCTGATCACCTTTTAGCCAAGGGAGAAGTCCTCACCACTGGGTCCCACCAAACCTTTTCACTATTTTGCGATAGGTAACTTGTGGGCATGTTGAGTCTACAGATCTATGCAGGCTATCTGATTGACTAAGAGTTGCACGATAGTTATAAGGCTCGACAAACATTAGGGAAAGGCATATGAAATAGGTGTAAAATTTTACAAATATTTAACAACCGCCTAGGCAAATAACAGTGGGGGGCATGACTAAGGGACCCATCAATTAAGTGAATAAAGTAACGCAGAATTAGAAGCCAAAGGTTTTTTATCAGACATTAAAGTGATTAAAACCTAAACCCTAAACCCCTTTGGACTTAAAACAGTTTGAAGCAACAAGGGCATACTTGACTCAAAACTTCATAAACTTAGCTAATTATGGGAAAAGAATACCCATTTTTTAAACAATGATAACAACGGCTTTAACTAGGGAGGGTTGATCACAAGATCAACAGAAGAATTCAAAAAGCTTTGGAGAAATAGACCAAAAACAAGCCTAAAAACAACAACTAAAGCAAACCCAAATATATACAAACAAGGACCTACTGTGCATGAACTTCAAGAGAAATAATATTTTAGGAATTGTCCATGCACTAGAAATTCTTGTACTTCATCATTCATATTCTTCAAAAAATATGAGTCCTTTCCAGTTAGATCATAGATCACAGGGGGGCCAATCCACAATGACTCAAATTTTTTATGCTTTCCCTTGTCCTGTCCTTTTGCATTCCAATGAAGAACAACATCCCCTACTTGGAACTTTCTTAATGAGGTTCTCTTGTCAAATAGATACTTAGACTACAATTGGATTTTTAAATTTCTATTACGAGCTAGAGTTCTAATTTCTTCCACTTCCACCATCTGAATCATTCGGTCCTCCATAGGCTCAGACAACTCCATGTCTTTAGCTTGCAATAACTTGTATACTAGAAGAAGATTGTTTTTTGGCACTCTAGTTTGTGTACCATAGACCAATTCAAAAGATGAGACTCCAATAATCTTTTTGATGGTAACCCTGTCAGCCCACAAAGCTAATTTCAACTTTTGATCCCAAGACCTCTTGTTTTCTTCTAGGATTTTCTTGATAATGTTCAAGAGACTTTTGTTACTAGATTTAGCTTGTCCATTTCCCTAAGGATGATAAGGCAAAGAGTAAGACATGATTATTCCATGACTAGTGTAGAATTCAACAAAACTCTTCCGACTAGAAGCTCATGGCATTATCCATTACTAATTTTGTAGGAACTCCAAATCTAGTTATAACATTATCCATCAGGAAGTCAATGACAACTTTACTTGTAGCTCTCCTAGTGGGTATAGCTTCAATCCATTTAGTAAAATAGTCAGTGGCTACTATAATCCACCTGTGGCCTCTTCCTGATCTTTCAACAACTTCTCCAATAAAATCAATGCCCCACTGGACAAAAGGGGCTTCCACTGTGACAGGATTTAGGGGTAAAGCTCCTTCATATTTTAGCTTGGATGAAAACCTTTGGCATGGGTCACATCTCCTAACATGTTCATGGGCATATTTAAATAAGGTAGGCCAATAATACCCAGCCCGAAATATCTTTCCAGTAGTTGTCTTAGCAAAGTAATGACCTCCACATACTACATCATGCATTTCAGTCGGCACTTTCTTGGCCTAGAATTCATCCAAACACATTATTAATGCCCCATCTCTATTTCTCCAAAACAAGTCACCCTGAATGAGAACATATTTTTGTGACTTAAGCTTTAATGTCCTTTTTTGATTGTGGGTCATCCCTTCTGAAAAAGTTGCATCTCTCAAGAAATGCACTACCTCTGAATACCAGGGCTGCTTTACAAATACTGGTGACTACAATGTTTTCAACTTCAACATTATTTATTTCAACATCAAGAAGATTGGATTCAGCCATAAGCTTAGCAAGGCCTAAGCCCCTCACCAATTTGGTTATCTTTATTTCCAAAACAAATTCTTGAATTTTGTTAATCCATCTGCACCTTTTGCCTGTGACCTCAGATTGGGATAGAATGTCCTTGACTGTAGCATGCATAACATAAGCAATTATTTGTGCATTTGCAAGATATGGCCTGAAAGCCTTAACAACTTTAACCAAAGCATATGCTTGTTTTTCCATGATTTCATATCTTAGTTCTGTTGCTTGTAAAGACTTGCTATAAAAAGCTATGGGATGGTCATATCCCTCATTATCCTTTTGCAACAAAACTGTAGCTATTGTGTGATATGAAGAAAAAGAGAACAAAGAAAAGGGCTTACTATAATTAGGGGATTTCAGCATAGGTGCTTCCTGAATGGCTCTTTTGATCTTAGCAAAAGCCTTTGAAGCTTCTTGATCCCAGCAAAACTTGGTATCCTTCTTGAGCAATCTAACAATCAGCTTTACCACTTCTGCAAAGTTTGCAATAAATCTTCTAACGAAATTAACTTTGCCTAAAAAGACTGGATACCCTTAACACTCTTAGGTTAAGGCACATTATTTATTGCCTCAATTCTTTCAGGGTCTATCCTTACCCCTTCCTTGGAGACAATATGCCCCAGCAGCTTCCCTTCAGTGACAACAAAATGACACTTCTTGGGGTTTAATGACACACCAAATTCCAAAGCCTTACTGAAAACTTATTCCAAATGTCCACAGTGGTCATCAACTTTTTTGGAGTAATAGGTCAAATCATCTTGGTATACTACCATGATGATGTTGATGAATTCTTTGAAGGCTACATCCATTACCCTCTGAAATGTAGCTCCAGCATTCTTTAACCCAAAAGGCATTCTAACATAAACACATGTTCCCCAAGGGGTGGTGGAAGCCATTTTGAATTGTTCAGATTCATTCACTAACACTTGATTATACCTTGAGAAGCCATCCATCATTGAAAAAATATCACAGCCAATTACCCTTTACAGCATAGCTTCCATATTGGGAGAAGAATAATTGTCCTTCAGGGAAGCAAAATTTAGATTTCTGAAATCAACACACAATCTTATGTCCCCATTTTTCTTTCTAACCGGGACCAAATTGGAAACCCATGAAGAATGCCTAATGGGCTTAATAATCCCCCCTCTCTCAGTCTAGTCAATTCTTGCTGCATCTTAGATTCTAGCAGGAGGTTAATAGGTCTTTGTTTTTGTGTAAAAAGATTAGCATCTGGAAACAAAGGGACTTCATGCTGAAACAAATCCTATCTATACGCCTTTAGATCCTCATAAGACCAAGCAAATATATGCTTATATTTCTTTAATAAATTAATGAGGAGGCAATTTTTTTCCAACATACACCACCTTAGGGGATAATTCTGTCCCCAAGTTTAATTCCTCTAACTCATCTAACTGAGTGGTTGACTACTGGTGCAAGTGACTATCACTATAACTGAACATTCCTTCAAGCTCTACTAACCCTTTAGGTATTTCATTAGTTTCTAATTGAACCAGGTCATTTCCAAATGCAATTTCTCTATTGTCAACCACTTCCACCAATGCATTACAGTCAATTTTCTATCCATCATAATCATCAATGTATTGTATGAACCTAAGAATATCTTCATCATCAGCAAAAACTTGCCAATTGTACCCATTATCAGGGATGGCAGGCCTAGATTTTATTTCCATAGTGGATATACCCATTAGCATTGCATCTTCATTCTTTAATGCAACATTAGCTAAAAAGTCTGCCATGATATTCTTTGATCTCTCTATCCAATTAATAGAAAATGCACTAAAATGCTCAATGACATCCCAAACTGCATGTTTGTATCTTTTCAATCTATCTTATTTGGATGCATTTTTGGGTCTTACCTAAGAGACAACCAATTCTGAATCTCCTAAGACTTTCAATAGTTGTATCCCATGCCTCTTTGCAACTTCAAGCCCCAATAACAGGGCTTCATTTTCAGCTGTGTTGTTTGTGCACTGAAAAGCTAATAAGAAAGAATACTTAAAAGTTATACCTGATGGGGATACAAAAAGAACTTCTGCTCTAGATCCTTCTTTGGAGCAAGCTCCATCAAAATACATCTGCCATAGACCATGCTATTGTGATTCCAATTTAATCACAATGGAGTCAGTATTCTTTAATTGGGGTAAAATTGGTTGTACTCTAAAGTTGTCAAGATCCACATCAATCATACAATTGAGCATGCTAGGATCTACATTTTCAACTACTCTAGGAGCACGTGGTTCTCTGTATAATTTGACTTGATTCCCGTTGATTGGGATGGTAGCATAAGATAAATCCAATTGGACATTTCTACCTACTACTGCTGCCCACTGCCTAGATAATAACATGCCATAATGAGGCTTAGTGTTAGTGATAATAACATCCATCTTATAGATCGCTTCAAGGAATTATGCTATCTTCACTTAAACATCTCTCATTGTACCTATTATAGACACTTCTCTATTGTCCATAGAATAGCACTTCCCATATACTATACTTACTGACAACCCCAATTCTTTCATGACACCATATGGCATTATATTTGTAGCTGCACCAGAATCTATCATACAGTTCTTAATCAGCCAGTTATTTACTAACAAAGTAACATAAAAAGGATCAACCTATGAAGGTTCTTGTGTGATAGTTGTTCCAACATATACCTCCGGGGTATGCAACTCATGATCCTTTTCATCCCTTATCGAACCTGAAGGTAATGTTGTGCTACTATTAAACATCCTAGAAAATAAAGACAAGGCAACTTCTCTATGTTCCTTTATTTTAAACAATTCTATCAGTGGGACAGTGACTTTCATCCAAGTAAGAGCCTGAGTCATATAAAAAGGGGAACCATTGGTCAACTCAGTATTAGCCTTGACTTTCTCTATCTTAGGTTGGCTTGCCTTCTTCATTGTGGCAATTTCTTGTGTATCACCAGTCGCATTATCATCCATACCCTTGGCTATATTTTTGTTGTTCACCAAAAATGATTAACACAAGTACACCTGCAACTGATCTGTGAAATAACCAATTTCAACCTATGAAAACTCCAAAGCTTGGACAACATAACAAGGATCTAAATCCTTCTACTCTTTAGGCTCTGTAAAACATAGGTGGGTATACCTCTGATACATTTAATCAAACCTATTACACACAAGACTGCATCAACAAAAGCAGATAGACCATTCCACAAGCTCACCAAATTAGGTAACACGTACAGATGGGCTGGATCTTATACAAATAATAAGTGAAATAGAGCTTTGGAAGGATAGAACATTAACCCCTAAACATAAAGGGAAATAGATTTATCTTTTTAAAATGTATATCTGAAACCATCCCCAAATCTATCAAAGACCAGTGCCTTGTTCATTAGGCAATAGAGTCACACACAAAATTGCAAATGTAAATCATAGATGCAAGTTTGTTTTCCTTAAATAAGATATTCATGCATCAATACCTTATACTAATGCATTATTTGATTCATTCACAATATTATCGGATCTAGATACATATTTCATCATTTATGACTGACTATAGAATTTAAAACCTCCATTGAAGGATACCTACAAACAGCCACAACAATCTCCTTGAAATTGACAAATTTCATCCTCCTTAAGGATTCAATTCATGACAATGAAATACATGCCTAGAGACAATATTGTGTGGAATTTACTCATGCCTGACACAAGTAAGACTTGCAACTAGAAAACATCTCCAAAACTGCAATGTTATCTCTGTACCCTGAAACAAACCAAACAATTTTACACATTTGGGTCAAGAAGTTCAGAACTAGAAACCATGAAAACTGGAGCCACCCTCACAGATTTCTGGAACCCTTACAAAATGAGAGCAAATGAGAATATGAAGGAAGGGGGAAAAGGATTAGGTCTGTAATCGAAATTGCCAAGTGCATTCCTTCCCCAACTGAAAAATAACTCTCTTCTTTCCCGTTGAAACTACTCTTGAAATATCCCATATTTGTCAAAATTAACTCCCATTCCTCATCTTGAGAGCTTTCCGACAATATATAATACTTGCCATTTCAGGAAAAAATGGAGCTCTGGACGAATTAATTCTGAATAGGGCCCTGTCATTTAAATTCTTTGAAATTCTTGTATAGTTTCAACTATACATTTAATTTGATTTTAACTTTGATTTTTTCCCCTTTTGGCCTAACGCCCTGCCACGTGACGACCACTAATTGGCTAATGGGGTCCACTAGGTGCCACCTCGGATGACACTTCATCACTCTGCCACTTGTCTACCACCAAGCTGCTTGCTCATCACCATGTCATCACCACATGGTTGCCATGTCACCAGTACCCGGACTGCAATTTGTCTTTCACCATTTTGTAGGGTTTAACCAACATGCATTTTTGGGCTCCGAAATCACATGAGCTATTGGATCATCTTGAACCTGCTCACTATTTAACACACTTTGCTTTTGGCCTTTGAGCTTTTCACCATTTCACAGACCTTAACTGGTGAGCTTCTTTCCTTCACAAAATCGCACGAGCTGTCTGATCTTCTGAACCTGCAAGGTCTTTACACTTCATTTTTCACTGACACTTTTCACCATTTCACCTTTCACCATTTCGCGAAGCTTAACTCTCGATCATCTCCACCTAGCGAGATCGTGCGCACCCTCGATCTTCTCTAAACTTGCTCACCGGTTAAGCCACCCTTTTTTTGCAAAACTCACCTTCCTCAAGATCCATGCCTGCATGGGGTCCACTTGTCACCGCTCAGTCAGCCTCCTCAATCACCTTGGGATCCATGCCCACATGCGTGGGGTCCGCCTTGGGCACCCGTCAGGCACCATCCATCAAAATCCTAGAGGCTTTGAGATATTAGATATGTGGGGCCTTATACTTAAATACCAAAAAGTTACATCTCCCAGTGAATGTGGGATAATGTCATTTGCCCAGAAACTACATTTTCTTTCTAGCTTTAATGACGCCTTGCCATTTTTCTTAAAACTTTCAATACCTTTCCACCACTATACCACGCAGGGGGGTGTTGGACAATGCATCTTGTTCACACATGGAGGACTAGCCAATTTTATTTATTGTTTGTATTTACTTAAAAAAAACCTTTTAACTTTACCCTTGCCCATACCATGCACAATAGGGAGGGATTTTCTTTTGATGCTTCAAGAGACCCATGTAGAGATTTATGCCTACCATATTACATTCACTGAGAAATTTAATGTTTCCAAAAGGCCACGCAGGGAGAGGGGATTCATTAACTACTATTGTAGTCGTTTCACCATCTACCAAATGCTTCACGTGGGGGAGGGAGCTATCTACTCTACATTCATTTGCTGGAAGTTTCTTCCATCTATTCTTTCATTGTCACCACTTGTCAGAGGGTGTGAATGTCTGGGAAGATGCGGTCTCAAAGTCATTATCTATGAACTCTTTCTCACGCAATGTAAAAACATCTGGCCCAGCATATTCAAACATAAGCTATTTTGCCTTCTCCTGTGATCTTGGGCTCAATCTTTTGTTGAGATCACGTGCGGTCACTTTTTCTAGAGGAGCTTTGTAGTTCCTCAACTCGTAGCGCAAACATGCATTAACCCATCTCAAATAAACCAATTCCTCAACTTCGCTAAACTGATTTATTCTGCAGTCCTTCTAAATTCAACTACTTCCACTTCAAGTTCTTTCAATGTTTGCAATTTCTTCTCCAATTGAAAATTCTTTTCAGAAGCATCTTTCTCCTTAACTTCCAGAACTGCGATTCTTTGTTGAAGCATATGAAGTTGTTCATTTGACTCTTTAAAATCCATTTGTATCTATCTTTGAAGCTCCTCAATGATTGATCTGGCACATTCAAGCTCTTTGTTAACTAAAAAAGCTTCCACTAATTCCTCTTCAATTTTCTTTTTTTGAGCTTCCAAAGTATTTATTTTTAAACTAAGAATTTCAATCTCAACTCTATTAAGTTTGAGATGCCTCTCTAATTCACCAATGCTTGCTTCCTGTTCCTTTAGACCATAATACTCAAGCAATTCATTTTCACAACTTTCTTCCCCTTTTGCTGAAAGACTTTGAGTTCATGGAGAGCCCTTGTAAAGTGATTTTTCTCCATTACCACTGCCATTGAGTTAGTAATTACCATCATCACTCTTATAACATGTCTCATAATCAAAATCCGCATTTAGATATTCAAAAAAAAATTTATTTAACAAAGTCACTAATAAAATCAATGTATGCGCATGAGCCAAGTCGGGCCCCAAAGTGGGTCCGACTAAAAAAAAATTCATTTTCATGCAACTGACCTCTGAAATACCTCAGGAACCTTAAAATTACCCCTGGAATCGATCGACATCATTTTCAGATCATCAGACTGAGTTTTGCAACTATCAGGCACTTGTTCCACATTTTCGCATTTAATTGCGAAGACGTATTTTTCAAGCCAGTCAAAACACCTTTTTGGACCATGCCATCTGATAGGTGTGTACTCTGATATACAAGCATGAATTATACCAAATAGTTTTTGAAGATGAGTCCTTAGTGAAGAGATATTAATCATCAAAAATGACCAACTGGCTTTGTCGACATTGCAGACCTGATGAAGTCAATGTTTAGGCAACACATGATGCCTTTCTTAAAAATATCAGATGACCTCCATAGATCCTCAAATTTGAAACACAAGTACCTTGAAGTATATATTAAATCTTGGGATTCTCAGTTTGACCAAAAGTCTGACTAAGTGCAAATGGTGCACTCATGAAAATGGCTACATTAACTGATATAACATTGAAAGTATGGATTACTGAAAACGATGACTCAATGAACCCTTTTGAAAATTGATCAAACGGACTGGTAGGAGCCTGAAATTGGAAAAATAGCTTGTCATCTATATGAATAATAACCCAAAGAAAAATTTCTGACATGACACTCATTGAGGCAACTTTTACACTTGTGCAAAACAGGGCTTCGACTAGCTGTCGAAACAGAGACTTGCCAAAACATACAAACTGCAAACGGATTGATCTTCAAAACCTGAGCAAATGGATTCATTACAACTTTAAACTTATCCAAACTGAATTTTGAAAGTTGCACATCACTGCATAGGCCAAATGAAAGGTGTAGGACATGTTTCAAAGCTTTACCTCTTCATGATTAACTGAGCTCCATTTTGACCTCTCTCTAACTAGGGCATTCAAAATTGACTCATTTGGAAATGCAAAGCAAAAATTTGAATTGGGCCTCAAAAATTGACTCAATTTTAATGAGTCCCAACAGTGGCTCTAACTAGGGATGGTTGATTGCAAGATCAACACAAGAATCCAGAATCTATGGTTGAGCAGACCACCTAAAAATGGATCACTCTCTTCTCTTTTCTTCTCTTCAAACAGGGCTTCCTTATTCTACCCAAATAGTAGGGTACTTTATTAAAAACCACACAACTGAAGCAAAGCGACTATACAAGATATACAAACATACTTATGACTGATTATAGGCTGCTCCACTTTCCTTGGCATTTACCTCTGTCAAAAATCTGATTCTCATCACCTAACATCGTGATCCAAACAAAGGAACCTTTTAATAACAACTGAGGATAGTCCTTATAATAAAACCTTACCATCATACTACTGAAACAACTTGTGTACATGCCTTTTGTCTAATTTTGAACTTTATAGTCACACATTACTTCAACAAAAGTAAAATCATGAGACAACTCACAATAGAGGCCTTCCCACAAGCTGCAATACATTTCTCTATCTCGATCAATTCTATCATTTGTAAAGACACCATCATGCTGAATTTCAAAAATAAAGCATTCAATCTCACTATTGTAGTTCTTATCAGCACTCACCTTATTATCATTTAAATTCATAGAATTGGGGGCATTACTATCCAATTGATGCAAACAAGGAACATGAATATTACAATCTGGATGTGATACTTCACTATGCTAGACACAGCCTATACTATCCTTGTTTATCAAACTCAAAACCTCCGCATTCTCAATATCCCATTCATGGAGAAGAATGCATACCTTTGGCTGAAGCATATAATCTGAAGTAAGATTTGCACATTCACTCATCTTCGCATGAAAAACTTCAAGATGGGGTTCAAACACACTAGCAAGCAACCCATTACAAAAATCTCCATCATGAGATATGTCACTGCTGCATGGAATGGTATCATCATTTACAACATCTGGCTGATCAATTATTTCTTCATACAAAGGGTTAGAAACCAAATTCTGAATCTCTTTATGAGCATTATGGCAATGAAGTAGTTGGTCCGTATCTATATCAACATTGAATAAAATATTAGAAAAAAGGCTAAAGATACCATCCATTCGATCATCACAATCATCTTCATCAGACAAAGAAGAAAATGAAACTTGGCTGGAACTATCCTCAGTGTTCCATGTTTCACAACCATAAGATTTCATCCTATGACCATCATTCTAAAAATCAAGATAATCATACTTATCTTGCCACAATTGATCTTTTTTACCAATAGAACACTCATCAATAGTCAAAGAACAAAGATGAATATCACTACCATTTACTTCCTCTGATGAATTTTTAGCATATTCACTAAAATTTTCTATCATAAAACCATGTGTTAGATCAGTATGTTGTTCATCAAGTGTACAAGCATTCAATTCACAGTCCTTTTCTAAAGAATACTCTTCACCATATTGCAGAAGGTCTTCATTAACAACTCTAAGGCTCTCCAACATTTGAACTTTCTTGTCCACAGCTTCAAGAGCTTGCCTAAGTTCTTTAATCTTCTAGAATTGCATTGCACTTTGTTGTTCCATATGACATTGTTTAAAAAATTGTTCATCAATGTGTGCTACATTTTCATTGCAATCATGTGTACCATTGAGATTTTTTTATTTAACTTTATGCATAACTTTCATATTGGAAAGATCATCAACATGATTATAAGAAGTGAAATCTGAAGATACTTTAACTTCATCTTCAACATAATTGACATTATCAATATCTAAGTGAGGATCAACCATTGTTTCCACGAAACAACTCTGATTTTCATTGGGAATGAAACTGTCGTGGTTGCCAGCACAAGTATGAACACCAAAAATCTAAGCATTACTCCTCACTTCACACTTAGTTGTAGGATTAGAAACATTATGATAGCAGATACAAGTCTTTTAGGAATGCCATATTTTAAATTTTTCTCTATGTCCATGGTTGTCACAAATGCCTGATGCAATGTCTTTGGCTCTTTATCCCTCAACCTGTAACTCATCTTACATCCAAAGGCATCCAAATAAATCACTAAAGACACTTCATCATTTAGTTTATACCCTTGTGGGATCTCAGCCAATGCTTTGAAGAATCTAACATTGAAGGCTAGCACTAATTCACCTTCCTCAATTCTGATCTCCATCAATTTCCTCAGTGCATCATTAAAATTTATTCTCTCAGCAAATTGCTCAAGAAAAGATGCAATTAATTCTTCCCATGAGGGAATAGAATCTACTGGCAAAAAGGAGAACCAATCCCTTGCATCCTCTTTCAATGATTGAACATGTAACTTCATACACACATCTTCTTGACATATTTCAAATTCTCCCATCAAATCTAAAAATATTTTCAAATGTTGACATGTTGATTCAGATCTCTTCCCACTAAATACTGGCAAATACTTTCTAATTTCCATGGGTATGGGATTTGGGTAACCCAGAATACCTTCAAAGCTCAGAGCAGGATAATGGTTCATGATGAAACTTCCCCTATTATACAGTTGTGACACTTCACTAGGCATGGTCATATGTGAAAATACACAAGGCTGAAAAACTTCACTACTCATTTCTTCTTGCTTCTACAAATAATTATACAAGCTTGCGTTGAATAATAAAATACTTCAAGCACATATCATCATACTGGTCTATTCATAACATTGCTTAACACAAAGCTTTTCCCAATTTGCATACTACAACAGAACATATACATTGGACATTTAAGCAGAATAGATATGCAAATAAGTTTGTGATTCCTCTCTTTCCCTCTTTACTAGTGTTTTTCACTAAATGGGACAACTACATTACACATTCAAAATTTCAGAAGACATGTCTTGCATTTAAAACCTCTAAAAATACCTGAAGATTTGCAGTTGTAGGACTTGTAGATCTGAAGATTAACTTCAAATTTCAACACAGACTTTTACCTCAGAGTCACCACCTCTTGCACAGAGGATATTTTCAACAGCAGAATACTATTCAACACAAATTTAAATTTCTATTTCCTCCTTCAATCTTACTGCAACCAATTCACTCCAGGCTACTTAACACAAATCTGGAAAATACATCAAACTTATGTATGAACTAAAATCTTTTACTGCACTTTTTATAAAACTTTTATGATGAAAGCATCATGTTTGAGTATCTACTAATTAAATCATTTGCATCTTAATATGATTCATGAGATTATCTACTAATCTTGTGAATGTCTTGGAATACAAACTTCCTTCAAGCACTGATATAGAGACTAGAGTCGCCACCCAATAAGGAATTGGGGAAAAATTTGCATACAGCTGCAAGGACTTCTTACAACTCAGCAATATAAATTTACTATTACTCCTTCATGAAACATGACATGAAAAAACATATCATTCTATAGATCCAGAACAATGAGTATTGTCTTTACTATAAAATTACTTTTAACTCTATGCAAATCTCAATGGACTGACTAACTGGATTAAATTAGGCAATTTCTATTCAGCTTCCCCAGCAGAGTCAACATTTTTGTTGTTCACCAAAAATGATTAACCCAAGTACACCTCCAACTGATTTGTGAAATAGCCAATTTCAAGCTATGAAAACTTCAGGGCTTGGACAACATAACAAGGATCTAAATCCTTCTACTATTTAGGCTCTGCAAAACCTAGGTGGGTATACCTCTTATGCATTTAATCAGACCTATTACACACAAGACTGCATCAACAAAAGCAGATAGACCATTCCACAAGCTCACCAAATTAGGTAACATATACAGATGGGCTGGATCTTATACAAATAATAAGTGAAATAGAGCTTTGGAAGGATAGAACAATAACCCCTAAACATAAAGGGAAATAGATTTATCTTTTTAAAATGTATATCTGAAACCATCCCCAAATCTGTCAAAGACTAGCACCTTGTTCATTGGGCAATAGAGTCACACACAAAACTAAAAATGTAAATCATAGATGCAAGTTTGTTTTCCTTAAACAAGATATTCATGCATCAATAACTTATACTAATACATTATTTGATTCATTCACAATATTATCAAATCTGGATACATATTTCATCATGTATGACTGACTACAAAATTTAAAACCTCCATTGAAGGATACCTACAAATAGCCTCAACAATCTCCTTGAAAATTGACAAATTTCATCCTCCTTAAGGATTCAATTCATAACAATGAAATACATGCCTAGAGACAATACTATGTGGAATTTACTCATGCCTGACACAAGTAAGACTTGCAACTAGAAAACATCTCCAAAACTACAATGTTATCTCTATACCCTGAAATAAACCAAAGAATTTTACACATTTGGGTCAACAAGTTCAGAACTGGAAACTATGAAAACTGGAGCCACCCTCACAAAATTCTAGAACCCTTACAAAATGAGAGAAAATGAGAATATGAAGGAAGGGGTAAAAAGATTAGGTCTGCAATCGAAATTGCCAAGTGCATTCCTTCCCCAACTGAAAAATAACTCTCTTCTTTCCTATTGAAACTACTCTTGAAATATCCCATATTTGTCAAAATTAACTACATAATTGTATTCCTTATCTTGAGAGCTTTCTGGTGATATATAATACTTGCCATTTCAGGCAAAAATGGAGCTCAGGGCGAATTAATTCTGAATATGGCCCTGTCATTTAAATTCTTCGAAATTCTTGTATAGCTTCAACTATACATTTAATTTGATTTTAACTTTGATTTTTTCCCTTTTTGGCCTGACGCCCTGCCATGTGGCAACCACTGATTGGCTGATGGGGTCCAGTAGGTGCCACCTCGGATGACACTTCATCACTCTGCTACATGTCCGCCACCAAGTTGCTTGCTCATCACCACGTCATCACCATGTGTCTGCCACGTCACCAGGACCTGGACTGCAATCTGTCTTTCGCCATTTCACAGGGTTTAACCAGCGTGCATTTTCGAGCTCTGAAATCACATGAGTCATTAGATCATCTTGAACCTACTCACTTTTTAACACACTTCACTTTTGGCCTCTGAGCTTTTCATCATTTTGCAAACCTTAACTAGCGAGCTTCTTTCCTTCACAAAATTGCATGATCCGTCTGATCTTCCAAACCTATAGGGTCTTTACACTTCATTTTTCATGGATTCTTTTCGCCCTTTCACCATTTCATGAAGCTTAACTCTCAATCATCTCCACCCAGTGAGATTGCGCGCACCCTCAATCTTCTCTAAACTTGCTCACCAGTTAAGATGCCCTTTGTCTGCAAAACTCGCTTGCCTCGAGATCCATGCCTATGTGGGGTCCACTTGTTGCCGCTCAGTCAACCTCCTCAATCTCCTTGGGATCCCTGCCCACATGCGTGGGGTCCGCCTTGGGCACCCATTAGGCACCATCCATCAAAATCCCAGAGGCTTTGACATATTAGATATGTGGGGCCTTATACTTAAATACCAAAAAGTTGCATCTCCCAGTGAATGTGGGATAATGTCATTTGCCCATAAACTGCATTTTCTTTCTAGCTTTAATGGTGCCTTGCCATTTTTCTTAAAACTTTCAATACCTTTCCACCACTATACCACGCAAGGGGGTGTTGGACAATGCATCTTGTTCACACTTGGAGGACTGGCTAATTTCATTTGTTGTTTGTGTTTACTTAGAAAAAACCTTTTAACTTTACCCTTGCCCATACCACACACAATAGGGAGTGATTTTCATTTGATGCCTCAAGAGACCCATGTAGAGCTTTATGCCTGCCATACTACATTTGCTGAGAAATTTAATGTTTCCAAAAGGCCACACAGGGAGAGGGGATTCATTAACTGCTACTGTAGTCGTCTCACCATCTACTAGAGGCTTCATGTGGGGGAGGAGGGAGCTATCTGCTCTACATGCATTCACTGGAAGTTTCTTCCATCTGTTCATTCATTGTCACCACTTGTCAGAGGGTGTGAATGTCCGAGAAGATGTGGTCTCAAAGTCATTATCTATGAACTCTTTCTCACGCAATGTAAAAACATCTAGCCCAGCATATTCAAACATAAGCTATTTTGCCTTCTCCTGTGATCTTGGGCTCAAGCTTTTGTTGAGATCACATGCGGTCACTTTTCTTGGAGGAGCTTTGTAGTTCCTCAACTCATAGCTCAGGCATGCATTAAACCATCTCAAATAAACCAATTCCTCAACTTTGCTAAACCGATTTATTCTGCAGTCCTTCTAAATTCAACTTTTTCCACTTCAAGTTCTTTCAATGTCTGCAATTTCTTCTCCAATTGAAAATTCTTTTCAGAAGCATGTTTCTCCTTAACTTCCAGAACTATGATTCTTTGTTGAAGCATATGAAGTTGTTCATTTGACTCTTTAAAATCCATTTGTATCTGTCTTTGAAGCTCCTGAATGATTGATCTAGCACATTCAAGCTCCTTGTTAACTAAAAAAGCTTCCACTAATTCCTCTTCAATTTTCTTCTTTTGAGCTTCCAAAGTATTTATTTTTCAACTAAGCATTTCAATCTCAACTCTATTAAGTTTGAGACCCCTCTCTAATTCACCAGTGCTTGCTTCCTGTTCCTTTAGACCATAATACTCAAGCAATTAATTTTCACAACTTTCTTCCCTTTTCGTTGAAAGACTTCGAGTTCATGGAGAGCCCTTGTAAATTGATTTTTCTCCATTACCACTGCCATTGAGTTAGTATTTACCATCATCACTCTTATAACATCTCTCATAATCAAAATCCGCATTTAGATATTCTGAAAAAAAATTATTTAACAAAGTCGCCAATAAAATCAATGTACGGGAATGAGTCAAGTCGGGCCCCAAAGTGGGTCCGACTAATTTTTTTTTTGTTTTCATGCAACTAACCTCTAAAATACCTCAGGAACCTTAAAATTACCTCTGGAATCAATCGGCATTGTATTCGGATCATCAGACTGAGTTTTGCAACTTTCAGGTACTTGTGCCACATTTTCACATTTAATCGCGAAGACGTATTTTTCAAGCCAATCAAAACACCTTTCTGGATCATGCCATCAAATAGGCATGTACTCTAATATACAAGCATGAATTCTACCAAATAGTTTCCCAAGATAAGTCCCAAGCGAAGAGATATTAATCGTCAAAAATGACCAACTGGCTTTGTCGACACTGCGGACCTGATGAAGTCAAGTTCAGGCAACACATGATGCCTTTCTTAAAAATATCGGATGACCTTCGTATGCCCTCAAATTTTAAACATAGGTACCTAGAAGCATATATTAAATCTTGGGATTCTTAGTTCAACCAAAATTCTATCTGAGTGCAAATGGTTCGCTCATGAAAATGGCTACATTAACTGATATAACACTGAAAGTACGGATTACTGAAAACGATGACTCAATGAACCCTTTTGAAAACCGATCAAATAGATTGGTAGGAGCCTGAAACTGGATACATAGCTTTTCATCTATACCAATAATAACCTGAAGAAAATTTTTTGACATGACACTCACTGAGGCAACTTTTACACTTGTGCAAAATAGGGCTTCGACTAGCTGTCGAAATAGGGACTTGCCAAAATATACAAACTGCAAACAGATTGATATTCAAAACCTGAGCAGATGGATTCATTAGGACTCAAAAATTTGTAAGCTAACTCACATTTATTCATACAATTGAATCCATTTTTAAATTCTCCATGATGATCAACTGGGCAAAAGATACAAACACTCAAAGTAGGCTACTCAATAAAATCTGCATTTGCACCTCAAATGCACTTTCAGCTCACCCCTTGAAATGGGTACCTCATAAACTTATCCAAAATAAATTTTGAAAGTTGCACATCACTGCATAGGCCAAATGAAAGGTGTAGGACATGTTTCAAAGCTTTACCTCTTCATGATTAACTGAGCTCCATTTTGCCCTCTCTCTAACTAGGCCATTCAAAACTGACTCATTTGGAAATGCAAAGCAAAAATTTGAATTGGGCATCAAAAGTTGACTCAATTTTAATGAGTCCCAAAAAGGTTGGTAGCATAAACCCTAAACCCTAAGAATCTTAGGTTTACAACATAGGTGGTCCAATCCTAACCGTCCAAACACATTGCATAGTGTATAACAATTTCAAACAGATCACAAGACAATCTGTATCGTTCATTCTTCACCGCATATGGGAATCAATAACCCATCACACTTCCTTCTCATACCACCAAGAAGAGTGTTCATTCCCAAGGTAGAATTTTAATGTAGTCGATCTTCTCATGCAAGATCCTCAAGGAAATCCTTCATGTGTAGAAGGTTGACATGGCATCTGGATCTCACTCATATCTCTTAGCTAACTCATCATAGAGTATCATCGGTTGCATCACACAAGCTGGATTGCTAAACTAGAAACCCTAGAGCTGAGACTACCAACTAGTAGTCACACTTAGTGAAACCCTGACACTGGTTCACTGCATCTCCTCATACCTCTTCATACTGGTTCACCAAATTCTTTCAATCTGCATACCGGTTTACTTGAACTTTATTGACATCAATGACAACATACATTATCATCATTCAACATGTTGGTTCATCATATGCCAATAATATCCAACAATTTGATCCTAAAATTGATGAAGTAAACTTCTTAAGTTAGTCCAGAAAGAGTAAGACATACCATTGTTTGAACAAGAGGACTGACAAGATTGTTGAAAGTGAAAATGTCAGAGTAGATGAGTACTCTGAGAAAAATGAACAGGACAGCAAAAGTGAATAAGAGGAAAATAAAGGGTTCGAGTACAATGTACTGGTGGATCCCGCTAAAGAATATCTTGTTGAAGTGGAAAATGAAGAGGCTTGTGAATTAGAACTTTCACAACCGGTAGAAGAAGCTCCAAGAAGTGTATCGGTATTGGCCAAGTATGTCAGAAACAATTACTCTATAGAAAATATCATCAGTGACAAAGATGCAGAAGTTCTAACCAAAAGAAGAGAAAGAGAGAATGGTTGTATTCTCTCCATAATTGAGCCCAAAATAGAAAAGGAGGCTCTAAAAGATGATGATTGGGTCAAAGCCATAGAAGAAGAACTAGAGAAAATTGAGAAAAATCAAACATGGACCCTAGTACTCAAATCGGAAAACAAAAATGTGATAGGCACTAAATGGGTGTTTAGAAACAAAATGGATGAGACCGGTAAAGTGATAGGAAACAAAGAAATATTATTCTACAAAGGCTATGGTGAGGAAGAAGGTTTGGACTATTAAGAAACCTTTGCACTGATGGCTAGGCTGGAAGGGGTCATAATTTTGCTGGCCTATGCTACTTACAAAAATTTCAAAGTTTATCAAATGGATGTGAAATCGGCATTCTTAAATGATGTGTTAGAGGAAGAAGTATACATAAAGAAATTAGAAGGGTTTGCATCTGAAGATGGAAGAAATATCATATGCAAGTTGTAGAAGGCTCTATATGGGCTGAAACAAGCACCAAGAGCTTGGTATGAGAGAATACACTCATATCTACTAAGCATAGGGTTCAAAAGAACCAATGATAACAATAACCTATATCTGAAGAGTGGAACTAAAGGAAAACATCTAATTGCTGATTTCTTTGTAGATGACATCATCTTTGGGGAGATGATGAGATGACTAGAAGCTTTGTAGAACAAATGAAGCAAGAATTTGATATGTCTGTGATTGGCGAGATAAATTTTTTATTGGCCCGCAAGTCTCACAGCTAAAGAATGACAACTTCATCAGTCAAACTAAGTACATAAGGTAAATTCTAAAAACTTTTTGAATGGAAGATTGAAAACCTATTGGAACTCCAATGGTTATAGGTTGCAAGCTCTCTAAATATGATGATGCTAAAGAAGTGAATGAGACACTCTACCAGTCCATGATTTTCTACAAATTAAAAAGAGACTCACATGGTGGCAATCAAAAGAATATTTAGATACCTCAAGGGGATTGATGAGTATGGTCTCTGGTATCCACATAAGGGAGACTTCAGCTTAAGTGTCTTCACTAATTCAAATTGGGTAGGGAACATTGATGATAGAAAGAGCACTAGTGGAGGTACATTCTTTCTCAAAGATAGGATTGTATCTTGGACAAGCAAGAAACAAAACTACATATCTCAATCCACAATTGAGGGTGAGTATGTAACTACTGTAATCAACTGCACATAGATATTTTGGATCAAGAAACTATTGGAAGGTGTCTAAGAAAAGGTTACTAGACTGGTAGTGATTCATTGTGACAACACCAGTGCCATTGACATATCCAAGAATTCAGTGATGCATTTCAAAATGAAGCATATAGCCATCAAATATCACTATCTAAGGGAACAAGTTCAAGAAAAGGAAGTGATGTTGGAGTATATACCAACAAAAGAGTAGGTGCTTGATATATTCACCAAGCCACTATAGAAGGATACCTTTGACTATCTCAAAGGTAAGTTGGGGGTTATGCCCCTACCAGTAGTAAAGTAAGCAAAAAGGGTTCTATATCAATCTAGTATGATTTCAATTTTTTTTCTAACACTACATTGATAAGTGTGGACTACTTCCATTAGAGGAGTAGTTTTGTAAGTGTATTGGAATGAATCTTTGGCATTGTTTTCAAAGGGGGAGATATGATTATAGTGTTTGAGTATTGGTAAGTAGTGATTAAGTTGAAGTTGTTGTATCAGAGTATTACTAGTGATAGGGGATATATTCATTACTCAGGGAAAAAGTAATGACCAAACCGGTATAGAAATGAAGGAAGAACATGCAACTGATAAGATAGATTTTGAAGTTTTTCCATCAATTCCAAAGGGGAAGATTGTTGGCATTGACAAAACCGGTCAATCTAGAGAACCTATACATGAGCCAAGACTTGTCATTGATGTCTAACACTAACCAATGGAGTGGTATTTTTCAGTAAGAAAAGGTGATGACTTACAAACACATGGAAACAACATTGGAAATATATGACCAAAATTTCAATCAGCTCAAGGAAAGATAGACTAAGCCAACTAGTCTATCATTCAAGAAGATCGGTCATTCTGATAATGATGAAGTCACAAAAGGTGACTCAGGCAAGAAGACTTGAGGTTATATGCAAACCAGAACCTCATTGGAAAATAGGTGAAGAGACTTGATGCTAGCACAACAAACTGGTAATCAAAGGATGAACTGGTAGTATAGAAGTACAATGGCATATTGGTACACTGGTATGATAGAAGGAAGATAGGTGATCACCATAAATCTTAGAGCGGTGATCAATTTTTCAGTAGTGCTGGAAAAAGGTGAGTTGGTAACCTTACCTCTACACCAAATCACAAGTTAGTAAGGTCAACTTTAGTTATCATGTAGTCAAGCCTGATTACCTACAGATTTCCTGGTTCGCATTAAATTGACTGAACATGACCTAGAAGTTACTATCTTTGGGAGATGTGGTGGTAGAATTTGTTGATCACTTGGCATAATTGTTTAAAGGCACGTAGAGAAAGAGGGAGATTTTGAATTTGAAATCTTCTAAAATCTATGATTGCTTTGATTAAGAGAATACCTGAAGGTGTCAGTATAAAATGTATAAAGTATTTTTGAGTTCATTCAGAAAGACTTCATTGTAAAATTTCCAAAAAGAAGATCTTGTAGAAGGAAATCCAAAGTGAAAAGAAGAGAGAGAGGAAGTTCTAAAAGGATTTAGTAGAGCAGAGGGTGTTTGAGGTAGACTAGAAGAGTGCAGAGCCAAGAGATAAAGAATCGATAGTGTAGGGTCAAGAGATGGAGAATTGGCATAGTGCAAAGCCGAAGGTTAGAGGATTGATAGAGTGCAGAGCCGAGGGATAGAGGACCGACTAAGTGAAGAGATGAAGGTGTAACAAGAAAATTGGTGTTGTGTAGAGAAGACACAACAAGTGTGGATAGAGTGTGATTCTCATTGAGATATGATCAAGCTATCAATAGCTAATTCAATAGATCATCCATTTATTTCTTTCTAACCATTGCAACTTAAATCCCTTAATTGGGTGGACTTTAACAAGTCCCTTTTATAAAATACCTTAATTGGGTGACATCTTAATTGATGTTCTTAGGTGCTTTAATCAGGCTACCTTTAACATGGTAAAGGTACTAACCAGCCTTAAACAAAATCCCTTAATTAGGTGGCACCTAATAGTGTCTTTGTAATCCCCTAATAGGGATGGCTTCTCACTAGGCGTACTCCAGAAAAGTGCAAATTTTGTGAGTTCCTACTCACACCGTGGTTTTCTCCCATTTGGGTTTCCACAAGATAAATCTTGGTGTCACTGTCAACTTTTCAGGCATGAATATTCTACTTCAGTGATTAAGTATATTGATGAATATTAAATAAATGTAGATTAGAGTTAAAGTTTTAGTTTTTAAAAATTGATCAAGTGTTGATTCACCCCTCCCCTCTCAACAATGGTTGGGACTAACAATGGCCACATTTGGATAAGAAAGTATCAAATGACTACATAAGGAAGATCACCAATGCCACATCAGACAAGAGATTGATGAAGGTGACCACCATCACTGACACCGACATCAAAATTGGAAGCATGGTTATAGGCTACAAGGTAACTTAGTCTAACCGACTGAATTCAGTTTCAAGTTCATGTATTTTGGCCGCATACAAGATGATGAGAGAAAATATCAAGTAATATCTTTGTGACTGGATTCTTAAGGAGTCATTTGTTGGTATTATGGATGCATTGCATTAGTTTTGTCATTGATGCCAACACTTGTCAACACCTATCCTTCTGGAGATCTTTGGTTATGTTCACCGACATGTTCAGTGACTTATGCACAATCACTGATATTTGGTTCACCGGTAGGTTATATTATTCATCGGCATAGAGGATGACTTGTTATCATCTGGAGATCACTTGGTTATGTCAAAGACATGGTTTGGACACTTGGTTTTTGTGATTTGGTTATTGGTCTAATTGAGTTTGCATATTTGTTATTACCGACAAATTGGTCTAGGTTATGGACCGACATGTGTTATCTATTCCAGATCAGCATGACACATTATGGAGATGATTTACTCATTGGTTATTATTGTAAATGAATTAAGCCAACATGATGCATCACATATTGATTCATTTGTAATTGATTTAATTGTAGTATTTTTAGTAAGACGACCTACACATTTGGTCTTATGTTTTGGTATATATGTAAGATCTCATTTGTGAGATTAACATGGTAGTGGAAGAGGAATGTAATAAGCTATGTGTGAATATAAGAAAAGCTACTCATGTAGAAGATTAAAGGAAGGTTTTGAAGAAGACAATTAGAGCTTAACGGGTACTGAATCTAGCATATGAAGATGCTACCTTGAGCACTACATTATCATTGGGTTTAACCATCCAATTATAGTCAGTGTGACTCTCATTTTGTGATTGAGCAGTGAGCTCTAGGCAGTTGGCCTTTCTGCATGTGTAGACCCCATTTGTACACACATACTATCTACAGTAGTATCATCTGATTGTGGGTAAGGTTTCCTACTGTGGTTTTTCCCCTTACAGGGTTTCCACATACAAATATCTATGTTATGTGTTGTGGATATTATTTATGTTTCTGTTTCATGCATTAAGGTTCACCAGTATTATTATTAACTATTAAACTATCAACCGACATTAAGTTTGGTTTACTGGTATTATGCATCAAGTTTGATTAAGTTATATTTGGGTTGAAATTAATAGATAACTGATTCACCCCCCCGCTCTTAGTTTCCTCTAGGTCCTAATAATTGGTATCAGAGCTAAATCCTCTTTTTACAGAAGTTTAATAGCTTGAGGAGATTCTATGGCAACTAATTATTTCAGGAAGGATAGTCTAACACTTGATGGAACTAACTATGGTATATGGAAGATCAGAATGGAGACACATCTAAATTGCATTGGAAGAGACATATGGGATGTTCCAAATAATGGCTATTGTGGTCCTATGCAGAGTCAACCTAATCAACCAAACTTGGCTAAAGATTAGGAGAATGATTGCAAAGCAAGAGAAGCACTTTTGAGTGCATTGTCAGATCAGCAAATAATGGGATTATCAAACCGATGTACTGCTAAAGCTATTTGGGATAAATTAGAGACATTGAATGAAGGTGATACCACTATCAAAATTGCAAAATTGGAATGCTTCCGGGTCAGGTATGAAAATCTGAAAAATGGAAGAAGATGAGAGAATTTATGCTTTTATGGAAAGAGTTAATGAAATTGTTTTGGGTATACAATGTTGTGGAGGATCCTTAAGTGAATATGAGATTGTTTCTAAAGTTTTAAGAGCATTTCCACTGGCATACAAAATGAAAGTAACTATTATTAATGAATTGAGAACAATGCCTAATACATCAGTATCTAGAGATACCTTGGCTGGAAAACTTTCAGCTTTTGAACTTCAAGAATTTGGTCTTGTTGCTACAATTAAGACTGATTTAGCCTTCAAAGAATCATCATCTACAACATCATTGTCATCATCATCATCTGAGAAATTTGATCAGAAAACACTTTATGCAAGAGAACTTGAAGACATCAGAAGAGAGAATGAAGAATTGGAAGAGGTTGAAGCACTATTTGCAAGGAAAATGCCTAAAGGTCAAGTTGGAAGTAAGTATCAAGGTAAAGCACCATTTAAATGTTTTAACTATAATAAAATTGGTCATATGGCATCTAGGTGTCCTGATAGACATGCAAGATTGAAAGAAGAAGCTAAAAGAACATATAAGCCTAACCGTGAATATCGCAGATATAGATTTAAGAAGAATAGAGACAAATCATGTTACTATTTTGATGAAGGAGTTACTGATAATTCTGATAAAGAACCGACAGACAGTGGATGGGCTTTTGTTGTAATAACAAAAGATCAACCAACACCTACTATACAACCAATAAAGCAAGCCCTAGCAGCTAAAATTGAAGAAAAGGATGAATGGATCATTGATTATGGATGTTCACATCATATGACTAGTGATAAAAATAAATTCTTAACTTTTTAGGAATATAATGGAGGTCTAGTAAGATTTGGGGATGATAAAACTTGTTTGATTAGAGGAAAAGGCACTATATCTTTTTATGGTAAGCACAATACTGACAACGTTTATTATGTTGAAGGTTTGAAGCATAATCTTTTGAGTGTTGGTCAATTAGTTGAAAAGGGATTTCAGTTACAATTCAAGAATAGTAAATGGCAAATTATGAATAGAACCGGTTTGGAAATTGCAACTGGTAATCAGACTAGGTAATACCATTCACTTGAATAACAATGAGAAGACATGTTTGATTGCACACATTGATGAAATTTGGTTATGGCATAAAAGACTTTGTCATGTGAATTTTGATTACATTATGAAGATCAATACAACTAAGGTAGTAAGGGATTTACCTAGGATTATAAAACCTCACAATCCGGTATGTAAGGAATGTCAATTTGGAAAGCAAGTTAGAATAACTTTTAAGAGTATTCTAGAGAAATCCAATAATGTTTTTGATTTAATTCATATTGATCTATGTGGTCCAACAAGAACTAGAAGTTTACAAGGAGATAGATATTTTATGCTAATCATTGATGATTATTCTAGAATTTGTTGGATTACTTTTCTCAGGGAGAAATCAGAAGCTTTTGGGAAATTCAAACTATTCAAGGTAATGGTAGAAAAAGAAACTGGTAAGAAAATCAAATGTTTAAGATCAAATCAAGGAGGTGAATTCACATCTAAGGAATTTAATACATTTTGTGAAGTGAATGGAATCAGAAGGCAGTTATCAGCACCTCAGATACCCCAGCAAAATGGATTTGTGGAAAGGAAGAATAGAACTATTCTAGATGTAGCCAGAAGCATGATATCAGAAGCAAACCTACCTCATGTGTATTGAAGAGAAGCAGTCAATACAGTGGTTTACACATTCAATAGAGTTCACATCAAAGGTGAAACCAGTAAGACCACTCATGAACTATGGTTTGGTAGTACTCCTACTCTTAAATATTTTAGAATATTTGGAAGTAAATGTTATATTAGGAGAGATGACTATATTGGTAAATTTGATCCTATAAGTGATGAAGGAATATTTATTGGTTATTCATCTAAGAGCAAGGCATATAGATGTTTTAATAAAAGATTGTTAAAAATCATTGAGAGTGCAAATGTGAAAATTGATGAACAATTTAGAGGTAATTCAAGGTCTATGGACTTTGAATCAGTAGTTGAGATAATCACAAATGAGCCTACAATGAATACACCTGTACAAAATGTTGATCTAGTCACACCGGCATCATCTGAGACTTCCACAGTGACTGAAGAACAACAAGTGAACACACCCAGGTATGTAAGATTGAATCACTCTAAAAGTCAGATAATTGGGAATAAGTATCTAGGTGTAATGACTAGAGGAAGACTAACAAATAAAGAGGTATGTCTAATTTCTCAAATTGAACTAGCATCGGTTATTGAGGCATGTGAAGATAAACATTGGATTACAGCTATGGAAGATGAATTGGAACAAATTGAAAAGAATAACACATGGACATTGGTTCCTCGACCTAAAAACAAAAATGTAATTGGAACTAAATGGGTATTCAAAACTAAACTTAATGAAGATGGCAAGGTAATCGGAAACAAAGAAAGATTAGTGTTTAAGGGATATTCACAAAAAGAGGGAATTGATTACAATGAAACCTTTACACGGGTAGCTAGAATTGAGGTAGTTAGACTATTTCTGGCATTTACTAGCACACAAGAACTATAAAGTATATCAAATGGATGTTAAATGTGAATTTTTGAATGGTGATCTTGAAGAGGAAGTTTACATTGAACAACCTGATGGATTTTCTTTGACAAATGGCAAAGATATGGTTTGCAGGTTAAGGAAAGCTTTATATGGATTAAAGCAAGCTCCAAGAGCTTGGTATACTAGATTGGACAAATATCTTTTAAAGCTTGGTTACACTAAAGGTAATGCTAACAACAAATTGTATTTCAAAGTGACTAATGATGACATCTTGGTTATTGAAGTTTTTTTTGACGATATCATTTTTGAAGGAGAAGATGGATTGTGTAAAGACTTTTCTAATAAGACGTGGGAAGAAATTGAAATGTCTATGATTGGGGAGATAAACTTATTTTTAGGATTGTAGATTTCATAGATTGATAAAGGTATATTCATATGTCAATCTAAGTACTTGAAGGAAATACTAAATAAATTTGGTATGGAAAACTCTAAACCAGTAAGTACTCATCGGACTACAACTAACAAACTATCATTGAAGGATGATATAACACCTGTTAATCTAACAAGATATAAATCTATGATTGGAGGTTTACTGTATTTGACACAAACAAGACTTCATATTATGAATGCAGTATGTATTGTTTCAAGATTTCAGATTAATCCTAAAGAAAATCATGAATCAATAGTGAAAAGGATTTTCCGGTATCGACAAGGCACAATAAATCTTGGTTTATGGTACCCTAAAGATGAAAATTTTGATTTATGTGCATACACAGATGCTAATTGGGCAAGAGATGTAGATGATAGAAGGAGCACCACCGATGGAGCATTCTTTCTTTGTAGAAGATTGATTTCATGGTTAAGCAAGAAACAGAGTTGTACATCATTATCAACAGCAGAATCAGAATATGTTGCAGTAGCAACTAATTGTACTCAGGTATTATGGATTAAGCAAATGTTGAAGGACATAAAGGTAAAATGAAAAGAACCTATAATCATTTATTGTGATAATATGGCAGCAATTGATATATCCAAGAATCTAGTATTTCACTCTAAAACTAAACATGTTTCTATCAAATTCAATTTTTTGAAAGAGAATGTTGAAGCAAAAGAAGTGAAATTGGTTTATGTGAATACTAAAGAGTAGATTGCAGATATCTTTACCAAGCCTTTGCCTAGGGAAACTTTTAAATATCTCAGAGAGTAGCTTGGGGTAATACCCTCACCAGTAGAGACTTAGATAGTTGGAGATTGACATCAAACTGATAGGAATTAACAAAGAAATTTTTTTTTGACTTTGATGAAGGAGAGTTACTTCTCAAGGGGAGTAGTTGGATAAGTTGGTATTTGTAATTAGTTCTATGAAGTGGTTATATCTGGTTTTTGTATTTCTTTGGCATTTGATGTCAAAGGGGGAGAGATATCTATGTAAAAACACATTGGGGAGAGATTATTGAAAGGGGGAGAGATATTATGTATTTTTTATTTCTGGAAATTGATCTCTTTGGGAGATTATTGGTTTTTGGTTGATTGGCATTTCTGTTTTGGCACATAGATGGTTTTTCCATCTTGTGTTGCCATCAATGCCAAAGGGGGAGATTGTTGGTATTATGGATGTGTTGCATTAGTTTTCTCATTTATGTCAACACTTGTCAACACCTATCCTTCTAGAGATCTTTGGTTATGTTCACCGACATGTTCAGTGACTTATGCATAGTCATCGGTATTTGGTTCACCGACAAGGTTATATTGTTCATCGACATAGAGGATAACTTGTTATCATCTGGAGATCACTTGGTTATGTTGAAGACATGGTTTGGAAACTTGGTTTTGGTGATTTGGTTATTGCTCTAATCAATTTTGCATATTTGTTGTTACTGACAAATTGGTCTAGGTTATGGACCGGCATGCGTTATCTATTCCAGATCAACATGACACATTATGGAGATGATTTATTGATTGGTTATTATTGTAAATGCATTAAGCCGACATGATGCATCACATATTGAATCACTTGTAATTGATTTAATTGTAATATTTTTTTGTAAGCCGACGTACACATTTGGTCTTAGGTTTTTGTATATATGTAAGATCTCATTTGTGAGATTAACATGGTAGTGGAGGAGGAATGTAATAAGGTATATGTGAAGATAAGCAAAGTTACTCATGTGGACATCATTTGAAGATTAAATGAAGGTTTTGAAGAAGACAATCAGAGCTCAATGGGTACTGGATCTAGCATATGAAGATGCTACCTTGAGCAGTACATTATCATTGGATTTAACCATCCAATTGTAGTGAGTGTGACTCTCATTTTGTGATTGAGTAGTGAGCTCTAGGTAGTTGGCATTTTTGCATGTGCAGACCCCATTTGTACACACATACTATCTGCAGTAGTATCATCTGATTGTGGGTAAGGTTTCCCACCATGGTTTTTCCCATTATAGTTATAGGGTTTCCACATACAAATATCTATGTTATGTGTTGTGGATGTTATTTATCTTTCTGTTTCATGCATTAAGCTTCATCAGTATTATTATTAACTATTAAACTATCAACCAGCATTAAGTTTGGTTTACCAGTATTATGTATCAAGTTTGATTAATTTATATTTGGGTTGAAATTAATAGACAACTAATTCACCCCCCCCCTCTTAGTTTCCTCTGAGTCTTAACAATATTTATCAATTTAGGGAAGATTAAAGGTGAGAAGAAGGGCACCTTTCGGTATGTAAATCTATTGGTCTTCTTAATGATATACTTTTTGAATGATACCCTTGATTCTGGAATCAAGCAATGGGATTTTAACATTGTGGTAGGAAGATAGCTTAAACAATCAATTGCTGCTTTGGGAAGCCTTAGAGATGATAAGGTATGGGGTTACTTGAAAGCTTTTTTAGAAATATATGAGGTCTAGAATAAGAGTACTAGAACATATAGTAGATAAATACTCTACCAAAATATGTTTCATGGTCAAGAAAGATGAGACCCTCATGGAGGCAGTCAAGCCTTAGAATATTTGGATACCTGAAATGGGCTATGAGGTGGATGCATTAGTTCTTGATGCATACGCAAAAATTCTACTTGATGCAGATATAGATGAAGAAGAAAAACCTTGTGGAATAGCACAACAAAAGACTCTTGTGGTTGAAACTAAGTTCAACTGAAAGAAGAGGAAAAAACTAGAAGGTAAGGCAGGAAAGTTTATACAAGAAGTTTCAAAGGACATTAAGAGACTCATTGATGTTGTCCTGGAGAAAGGGAGAAAGAGGACAGATCTGGTAGTTCACATTGAACATGTGACTACAGATTTTGAATTTGAAGATGATACACTATTAGAATTCAAAAGAGTTGTGAGGGAGAAACTGGAAGAACCTAAGGTGGAAGAAAAGAAACAACCAGTTAGGAAGGTCACCATCAAATTACCAGCACAAAAAGCAGGCACCCAAGGCTACATCATCACCTGCATCTGGTACTGCTAGAAGGAGGAATAAGAGTGACATTGATTTGGCACTAGAGATTGGTAACGTAACAATTATTCTACCTAAGAATTGTACTAAAATTGTTGATGAAATAACTAAGGAGGGGATGCTGAAAAATGTTAAGTTTTATTATGATACATTAGAAGTTGATGAACAGAGAGAGGTAGATGAAGAAATTCTTCTATATCTAGATATCTATAAGAAAGCATTAATTGAAATAGAAAATCAATTACCAATAGAGCTATACAACATGTTAGATGCTATAAGTTTATCTACAATACAAGAAGACAAACACATTAAGATGCAAGAACTTTTAGCTATATGTGTTGCTATAACCCCAAATTAAATGGAAAAGACAATAGAGGCTACTGACAGAAAGGTTTTTAACAACAAACACAGAATAACTAGTCTGATGTTAGGAAAGATGAATGAGATAATAAAAGGAAATAAAAAAGGCTTGGATTAAATTTTTGGGAGAGCATATAGGATTCTTCACTTCAGCGAAGAAAAAGAATGAGACTGTAGATACACTGGTTGAAGGGAAAGGCAAAGAAATTATGGGTACTCCACCCTCAGTTTTAAAGAATATCAAAATAGTGGAAATTGAGCCACTGGTTAACACAAATGTACAAATAAATATAGAGACACCAGTGAATACTAAGAACATTGTATAGGACACTAAGATTGAGGACACTTGTCCTCTAGATACTAATGTATAGGTTGAGTATATTGTTCCTAGAGAGGAACTAGTAGTTGCACAGACTCCACCAAGTGGCAAATCCACCGATGCAAGAGTGGAGGCATTTAAAGTTAAATCACCAAAGTAAATAGGGGAATCCAAAAGGGAACTAGTTGTTGGCACATCATTATTGGCAATTGACACTTCTCTAGTTCAAAAGAAAAAAATCACAAAGATGAGTCCCATGGAACTAATGATGATGGTTGCTCAAAAACTGATGAAGGAGGGAACCACACACAAAGGAATTATAGATCAATCCATAACTGTTTTGCACAGATTGGTCCTAGAATGTAAGATTGAGAATGAAGGAAGCCCTTCCAAAAAGATTAAGGTAATAACATAGCACATCTCTAAATATTTTCAATCATTATAGTAGATCGCTAACTGACATGCACTTGAAAAATTCAATTTGGCTAAGAGAGTCGCTTTTGATCAAATCATTGAGAGAGAGAAGAAAAATATTTAGGAGAAACTAATTTTGATAGAAAATTCTTTAAAACAAGGTACTAATATATATAGCGTATGTTGCAATACAAAGATTCTTACAAAAAAAGGCAGATGAAAAGATAAAAGAGATACAGGGCAAAATTGCTAATATTTCTAACTCTTTTGATGGACTAACTTCACTAACAATATCTATTGATAGACAAATTTTGACTTTGGAGAACTAAATTTCTGCTCTTGAAAAGGAAAGAGATAAGATCATTGGGAGAGATAGAAGTCTCAGAGGTTTGGTGAGTCCAAGATTGCATTCACTTGGTGTACATAAGAGGGAATGCATGGATATGCTTGGTAAGTCCACACCAGAAGAAGTCACTGAGAAAGAGTCACTTGCATATTTAATGAGTGGACTTGTATCCATCTCCAACATATTCAAAACTAGTTGAGATACTTATTTAGAGTTATTAGAGAAAGCTTACCCAGAAATATTGAAATTAGTCAAACTTCAGTAAGACATTTTTGGAGGTATTCAATATATAGTTATTATTCTTTGACATTATTTTTACAATTTTTGGGCATTGATGCCAAAGGGGGAGTATTATACATGTGAAAAATAATGAAGGGTTGCATACTTTAGGGGGATTTATATAGTTTTTGGAATTTTGGAGATATGTAGTATTTTTCATATTCAACTCAGGGGGAGCGGGGTAGGATGAAATCGATAGTTGAAACCATGATCATTTGTCACATGAGTGTTTCCATCAATTCTAAAGGGGGAGAATATTGGCAATTGACACTCTATTGGTTAGGTTTCACTATGTTATCATTGATGGCAACATGATTTTGGGTTCCAGCTTCATATGGTGTACCGGTAGGCACTTCACACACTCTACACTAGCAACAACATCGACATTGATAGGATAGAAGATTTCTTTGGTTATCGACAATGTAGGCCGACTTAGTATAATAAAGCTCATCGGTATTGGAGGCCGACACATCTTGGATTTGGCATTAGAAAATTGTCTTAATACTTATTCATTTATTTTATATAGTCATCATGCAATCTAATATTATATATCCCTGTAAGCTGAAATAAGGCATAATTTGTATAGGGTATATAGAGGATATTGATTAGATCATTTTATAATAAGGATAGACATGTGGAATGGATATATGGATGTAATGCAATGTGAAATTTATCAGAGAGACTATGTATGTGAGGAATTTATTGTAAGGGTTATTCTGGTACTCAGGTTTATGGTTTTAACCAAAATAGATAGAGCTTAAAGGAGAACTATATTCCGACATAGGAGATGCTACATTAAGTAGTTCACTATTCTCCAAATTGTTGTCTAGAATGTTATGTAGTTAGTGAGGCTCCTTTTGTAATGAGTAATGTGTTGTAGGCTATAAGCCTTCCTGCAAGTGTAGGCCCATCATATATTGTAATATCTCTTCATATGGCCAGTGGATTGATATTGTGGGTCACAAATCCCACCTTGGTTTTTCCTCATTGAGGTTTCCAACGTATAAATTTGTATGTTATGATTCTCATTTATGTTTTTGACTTATTAGTTGCATTACTTCTTTCAATTGTGTTTATACCCATATACCGGTTAGTGTATGAATGTTTTGATGGATTAAAATCTACTAGTCCGATATAACACTAATTCACCCCCCCAGTGTTATTAGTTTTCAACATTTTAAATAAGTATTGTACTTCTTATCTTTCTTTCATTCTCTTCGAAAGATGACCTCTTTTATGGTTTTTATTATTTCCAAGTATGATATGCCCCTTGGCATGGAAAGATATCTTCAGAAGTATGTATCACTTCCTTGAGAGGATTATTTCCACTAGGAAGGCATATCACTTGAAAATAATAACCATTGGAAGATGTGTAGGGTTTCTCCTTGTTCTCCTCACTTGGGGGGCATTGATTTCCATTCCTTTATCTTTCTTTTTGTATCACTATTTCCTTTAGGGGCTGCATTTTTCATTTATGATTATCATGGTATGGTCCTATGATTAATCCCCCTAGGGGAATATGTGATGCTTTCTTCCTTTCCAAGATTACCATTTCTTGAGAGATGTATTTTACATATAATAATTACTTTTCTTCCATTCATTCATGAAAGTACATTATGCATTTTATTATGTTTCTAGAAGATTGTGTAATCTCTTCTGATTGTACCTATGCTTAGGGGGAAATGATCTCTCTCTCTCTATTTTTTTCTAGGGATCCACTTTGCCCTATTCAGTGGATGGGGTGATTTTTATTACCTGAATTCATTCCTTGTGCAAAATTGTTTGTGGTTTGCTCAAGGATTCTCTCATACAAGAGGTGTAAGTCCTTGACTACAACCACTTTCACACTCGGTAATGTACATCTATAATAAGATCACCCATCCATGTTCAAGACTATAAGTGAGTCATCCCTCATAAAGAATCCCTTTTACCTAGGAATAGGAGGAAGGATTGCATTCTTATTCTCTCCTATTCTTTATTCTAGAAGATGTTATTTTTGTGTGACAGCTCCTCTTGGAGGAAGATGTCTTTTTGAATATGGATATCTTCTCTTCCAAGGATCTCCTTTAAACTTACAGCAAGATATCTCTTTTCAACTATCTTATCCTTTCTTGATGAGCATTCCCTTTGCTGCTTGGATTATGACATTGTTGCATAACAGATATCTTCTTTGTGATGAAGTTAGGTATCCTTGTTATACTTTCCTTAAGATATCAACATCAAACTATGTTGACATCTTAAGGGGGGGGGGCACCCACATTGCTCCATTGTATTATACTTCTCTCATGCATTGTACAATGGTACATTCTTGGAACCAGAGAGTGGCCTCTTAGAGAAAGATTTCATCACTTTTCTTGTACAATGGGACATTCTTGGAACCATAGGGTGGCCTCTTAGAGAAAGATGTCATCACTTTTCTCTTGTACAATAGGTCTTTCTCGGAACTAGCACAAAAACTCTTAGAGAGAGGTGACATTATTTTTCTCTTGTATAGTGGGTCATTCTTGGAACTAAGGCATGAACCCTTAGAGAAAGATGACATCACTTTTTCTTATGTGGGGTGATTATTCTTAGAACCAGAGCACACTCTTATAGCGGGATGTCACACCTTTCTTGACACTTGTATTATATAGGTTGTAGCATACTCGGGCATAGACTCTTATGAGGTGCTTTGAACCTCACTTGCACACACGCGCGTGAGGTTGGGTGGAGCTAACGGTGTTCTCACTCTCCTCCCTTATATGGATCACCTAGATAAACTCTAGGGGCATGATTTTATATGTTCTTCTCTCTATGGATCACCTAGTTTTAGGGGTGAGATGTCCATGGTTTCTCTCTTCTTTGCCTTTCTTCTCATGGATCAGAAAAATGTGTATTCATGTCTCTTCTCTTCTTCCTCTCATGAGCCCATAGTGTTACTATTGATGGTTCATGGATGATGTTAGGTTTACTCTCTTATGTAATAACTTTTCTATATGTAGTGGCATGTATACTTGTGTTTCAATTAGTTGTTGAGACATTTGTATCGAGATTTTTTCGGCTAGTTGGTTTGTGGTCTTGTGTCTTGTTTGTCATGTGTCTTTTGTGTCCTGTGTGTGTCTCATTCCTTTTTGTTTTGTATTCTCTTGCATATGTTGGTGTGAGTTGAGACCCTAAGATTGGGGGATTTTTCTCCTCAAGGTTAGTGATGTCTTATACTCCTTATAGTATTGTTTTGTGTCTCTAGTCTTCATCTCTCTTTCTTCTACTTTACTGGTAGTATTGGCATAATCCATACTCCTCCTAAAGTGGGGGCTAAATGTAGTGTCATAAAATTGTAGCCCCTACAATTTTAACCATAGTTTAAGTCCTCACCTTTGCAACAATGTCTTTCTTCCTAACCAAGGCTCCTTTCCACATTTTCACCGCTTCACCCTTCCTGTTTGAGCCCTAAGATAGCCTCAGGAGCATGGCATGGAATCCTACTCCTCCCTCCTAGGGTGGTCATAAGATGGGTCCCCTAGCCCTATCTACACTTCCAGATCCCAAATCTGTTAGGACCTAGAGGCAACTGAGAGGGAGGGGTGAATGAGTTGTAAATTAATTTCAAACTCAATACTAATTTAACCAGACTTAATGAATAATATGAGTAAACCAAACTTTATGTCGGTAAATAGTTTTGGCAGTTAATTGTAATGCTGGTAAAGTTTAATGCATGAAACAAAAAGACAAATAACATCCACAACATATACACAAATATTTATACATGGAAACCCTATAAGGAGAAAAACCATGGTGGGAAACCTTACCCACAATCAGATGATACTACTACAGATAGTATGTGTCTACAATATGGTGTATGCACATGTAGAAAGGCCAACTGCCTAGAGCTCATTGCTCAATCACAAAATGAGAGTCACACTAACTAAAATTGGATGGTTAAATCCAATGATAATGTACTTCTCAAAATAGGATATTCATATGCTAGATTCAGTACCGGTTAATCTCTGATTTGCCTTCTTTGAAACCTCCTTGAATTTTGGATGATGTCTGCATGTATATCTCTTCTTATATTTTCATATACCTTATGCTCTACTACTTATTACATTCCCATATTAAACTCACAAATGAGATCTTACATATATACCAAAACCTAGGACCAAATGTGTAGATTGGCTCACTAAATATATTACAATTAAAATCAATTACAAATGAATCAATATGTGATGCATTATGTCAGCTCAATGAATTTACAATAATAACAAATCATCTCCATAATGTGTCATGCTGATCTGGAATGGATAATGCTTGTGAGTCCAAAACCTAGACCTATTTGTTGGTAACTACAAATATGCAAACCCGATTAGACTAATGACCAAATCACCAAAACAAAGTGTCCAAACAATGACTTTGACATAACCAAGTAATCTTCAAGTCATTTTTAGTGTCGGTGAACAATATAACTTGTCGATGAACCAGATACTGGTGACTGTGCATAATTAACTGAACATGCTGGTGACCATAACCAGGAATCTTGAAGTGCTAATAGGTGATGACAAGTGTTGACATCAATGACAAAACCAATGCAACACATCCAAAATACCAACAATCTCCCCCTCTGACATTGATGGCAACACAAGATGGAAAAACCTTCTAAGAGCCAAAAAAGAAATGCACAAAACCAAAGACCAACAATCTCCAAAAGAGATCATTAACTAGAAATTAAAATATAGATACAGAGAGTAACAATATCTCTCCCCCAATGAATAATGTCTCCCCAAAAGAGAATGTGTTTTTCCATAGATATCTCTCCCCCTTTGATATCAAATGCCAACACAATACAAAAAGCAGATTAAAATAGTTCATAGAACTTATTACAAAATACCAACTTATCCAATTTATCCAACTACTCCCCCTGAGAAGTAGCTCTCCTCATCAAAGCTGGAAAAAAGATTTATCTATTAGTTCTACCTTGTTTGATGTCAAGCATCAACTATCTAAGTCTCTATCGGTGAGGGTACAACCCCAAGCTTCTCTTTGAGATATTCAAAATTTTCCTTAGGTAAAGGCTTCGTAAAAATATCTGCAATCTGCTCTTTAGTATTCACATAAACCAATTTCACTTCTTTTGCTTCAACATTTTCTTTCAGAAAATCGAATTTGATAGAAACATGTTTAGTTTTTGAGTGAAATATCAAATTCTTAGATATATCAATTGCTGCCATATTATCACAGTAAATGTTAATAGGTTCTTTGCATTTTACCTTTATGTCCTTCAACATTTTCTTAATCCATAATACCTGGGTACAATTAACTGTTATTGCAACATATTCTGATTCTGTTGTTGATAAAGATGTGCAACTATGTTTCTTGCTCAACCATGAAATTAATTTGCTACCAAGAAAGAATGCTCCACCGGTGGTGCTCTTTCTGTCATCTACATCTCCTGCCCAATTTGCATCTGTGTATGCACATAAATCAAAATTTTCATCTTTAGGATACCATAAACTAAGATTTGTTGTGCCTTGTAGATACCGAAAAATCCTTTTCACTACTGATTCATGATTTTCTCTAGAATTACTCTAAAATCTTAAAACAATACATACTGCATTCATAATATCAGGTCTTGTTTGTGTCAAATATAGTAAAACTCCTATCATAGACTTGTATCTTCTAGGATTAATAGGTGTTGATTCATCCTTTAATGATAGTTTGTCAATTGTAGTCATAGGTGTACTGACCGGTTTAGAGTTTTCCATGCCAAATTTCTTTAGTAATTCCTTCAATTACTTAGATTGATTTATGAATATACCTTTATCAATTTGTGAAATCTACAATCCTAAAAAGAATTTTATCTCCCCAATCATAAACATTTCAAATTCTTCCTGCATCCTATTAGAAAAGTCTTTATACAATCCATCTTCTCCTCCAAAAATAATATCATCAACAAAAACTTCTATAACCAAGATGTCATCATTAGTTACTTTGTAATATAAGTTGTTGTCAGCATTACCTTTGGTGTAACCAATCTTCAAAAAATATTTGTCCAATCTAGCATACCAAGCTCTAGGAGCTTTCTTTAATTCATATAGAGCTTTCTTTAACCTACAAACCATATCTTTTTCATTTGTTAATGAAAATCCATCAGGTTGTTCAATGTAAACTTCCTCTTCAAGATCACCATTCAGAAATGCACATTTAACATCCATTTGATATACTTTATAGTTCTTATGTGTTGCAAAGGCTAAGAATAATCTGACTCCCTCAATTCTAGCTACCCGTGCAAAGGTTTCATTATAATCAATTCCTTCTTTTTGTGAATATCCCTTACACACTAATCTTTCTTTGTTTCTGATTACCTTACCATCATCATTGAGTTTATTTCTAAATACCCATTTTGTTGCAATTACATTTTGTTTTTTAGGTCGGGGAACTAATGTCCATGTGTTATTCTTTTCAATTTGTTCCAATTCATCTTCCATAGCTTTAATCCAATGTTTATCTTCACATGCCTCATTAACTGATGCTAGTTCAATTCAAGAAATTAAACATACCTCTTCATTTCCTAGTCTTCCTCTAGTTATAACACCTTGATACTTGTTCCCAATTATCTGAATTTTAAAGTGATTCAATCTTACATACTGGGGTGTTTTTACTTGTTGTTGTTCTTTAGTTACTGTGTACTCATTGTAGGTTCATTTGATAGTATTTCTATTGCTGGTTCAGAGTCCATGTACCTTGAATTATTTCTAAACTATTCATCCATCTTCACATTTGCACTCTCAATGATTTTCTATAATCTCTTATTAAAACATCTATATGCCTTGCTCTTAGATGAATAACAAAGAAATATTCCTTCATCACTTCTAGGATTAAATTTGCCAATATATTCATCTCTCCTAATATAACATTTACTTCCAAATATTCTTAAATATTTAAGATGAGGAGTATGACCAAACCATAGTTCATGAGGGGTCTTACCGGTTTCACCTTTGATGTGAACTTTGTTGAATGTGTAAACCGCTGTACTTACTTCTTCTCTCCAATATACATGAGGTAGATTTTCTTCTGATAACATACTTCCATCTGCATCTAGAATAGTTTTGTTCTTTCTTTCCACAACTCCATTTTGCTAGGGTGTCTGGGGTGCTCATAGATGTCTCCTATTTCCATTCACTTCACAGAATGTATTAAATTCTTTAGATGTGAATTCACCTCCTTGATCTAATCTCAAACAATTGATTTTCTTACTCGTTTCATTTTGTACCATCAAATTGAATAGTTTGAATTTCCCAAAAGCTTCTGATATGTCCCTGAGAAAAGTAACCCAACACATTCTAGAATAGTCATCAATGATTAGCATAAAATATCTATCTCCTTGTAAACTTCTAGTTCTTGTTGGACCACATAAATTAGTGTTAATTAAGTCAACAACATTATTGGATTTTTCTGGAATACTCTTAAAAGTTTCTCTAACTTTCTTTCCAAATTGACATTCCTTACATATTGGATTGTGAGGTTTAACAATCTTAGGTAAATCCCTTACTACCTTAGTTGTACTGATTTTCACAGTGCAATCAAAATTAACATGACAAAGTCTCTTATTCCATAACCAACTTTAGTCAATATGTGCAATCAAGCATGTTTTCTCATTGTTATTCAAATGAAAGATATTACCTCTAGTATAATTACCGGTTGCAATTTCTAAGCTAGTTTTGTTCATGATTGTGCATTTACGATTCTTGAATTGTAATTGAAATCCTTTTTCAACTAATTGACCAACACTCAAAAGATTATGCTTTAAACTTTCAATATAGTAAACGTTATCAGTATTGTGCTTACCATCAAAAGATATAGTGCCTTTTCCTTTGATCAAACAAGATTTATCATCCCCAAATATTATTAGACCTCCATTGTATTCTTGAAAAGTTAAGAATTTACTTTTATCACCAGGCATATGATGTGAACATCTAGAATCAATGATCCATTCATCCTTTTCTTAAATTTTATCTGCCAGGGCCTTCTCTGCCGGTTGAACAGTAGGTGCCAGTTGATCTTCTGTTATAGCAACAAAAACCCATCCATTTCTTATCAGTTCCTCACCAGAATCATCAGTAACTCCTTCATCAGCATAGTAACATGATTTGTCTCTATTCTTCTTAAATTTGTATCTCTGATATTCAGAATTAGGATTATATGTTCTTTACATTCTTCTTTCAATCTTGCATGTCTGTCAAGACACCTAGATACCATATGACCAATTTTATTGCAGTTAAAACATTTAAATGGTGCTTTACCTTCATACTTACTTCCAATTGGACCTTTAGGCATTTTCCTTGAAAATAGTGCTTCAAGTTCTTCTAGTTCTTCATTCTCTTTTCTAATTTCTTCAAGTTCTCTTGCACAAAATGTTTTCCAATTAGATTTTTTAGATGATGATGATGATGATGCTATAGATGATGATCATGCCTTGAAAGCTAAATCTGTCTTAATTGTAGCAACAAGACCAAATTCCTCAAGTTCAAAAGCTGAAAGTTTTTCAACCAAAGTATTGTTGGTATTTTGATATGGTTTTGTCATTGATGTCAACATGTACTAAAACTCTAGCACTTTGGAGATCCAGCAACATTCACTGGCAAGCAAGTGACTTTTGCACAGTCACCAGTATATGGTCCACCGATAGGAAATAATGATCACTAGCACCTAGAATGACTTAGAAAACACTTGGTAATGTCGAAGACATTTTTTGGACATCTTATCTTGGAGAATTGTTTATTGGCATATTCATATTTGCATATTTGCTATTACCGGCAAATAGGTGCAAGGTTACACCGACAGGTTTATCTTTTCTAGATCAGCACGACACGCTCTGGAGATAATTAATTAATTTTGTAAATGCATTAAGCTGACATGTTCAATTGGTTATTGCATTGGATATTTGTTTTGTTTATAAAATATTTTATTCTAATATTTTCTAGAGCCGACCTACTAAAATTGGTCCTAGGTTATGGTATAAATGTAAGATCTTAATTGTAAGATCAATGAGGGAATGTGAAAAAGGTTTTGTGCAAAGATATATACGAGATTAAGTAGAGCTACACATGCAAACATCATTTGAGGATGAAGCTAGATTTTTGTGAAAGCATATCAGAACTACACCGGTACTAAATCCAACATATGAAGATGCTATTTTGAGCAGTACATTCTTATTGGATTTAACCATCCAACTGTAAGTCAGTGTGACTTCCCATTTGTGTCTGAGCAGTGAGCTCTAGGTTCTTGGCCTTTTTGTATATGCAGACCCCATTTATGTACACTTACTATCTATAGTAGTATCATCTGATTGTGGGTAAGGTTTCCCACCATGGTTTTTCCCCTTACAGGGTTTCCACATACAAATATTGGTGTTATGTGTGATGGATGACTTTTTCTTTTAGTTTCATGCATTAATCTTCAATGGTATTGCATTTATCTGTTAAATCTGTCCACCAGTATAATAGACTGTTTCACCGGTATTAAGCAGTAATTTGATTAAGTTGTTTTTGGTTAAATTTATTAAGACAACTGATTCAGTGCCCCCCTCTCAGTTGTCCCTGGGACCTAACAATTGGTATCAGAGCCTAGTCCTCTTTTGCAGAAGTTTAACAGCTTGAGGAGATCCAATGTCTACTAACTATTTTAGGAAGGACAGTCCTAAACTTGATGGAACCAACTATGGCATATGGAAGATCAGGATGGAGACACATCTGAATTGCATTGGAAAGCATATTTGGGATGTAACAAAGAATGGATATACTGCTCCTATTGTAAGTCAGCCTAATCCACCAAATTTGACTAAAGATGAGGAGAATGATTGCAAGGCAAGAGAAGCACTCTTAAGCGCTCTATCATATTAACAAATCATGGGATTATCAGATAGGTCTACTGCTAAAGCTATTTGGGACCAGTTGGAAACACTAAATGAAGGAGATTCCATAGTCAAAATTGCAAAACTTAAAAGCTTTTGGGTCAGGTATGAAAGTTTGAAAATGGAAGAGGATGAAAGAATTTCTGCTTTTATGGAAAGAGTAAATGAAATTGTTTTGGGTACTAAATGTTGTGGAGGAATCTTAAGTGAAGATGATATTGTTTCAAAATTTCTAAGAGGATTGCCATCGGCATATAAAATGAGAGTTATTGCAATAAATGAACTTAGAACAATGCCTAACACATTAGTAACTAGGGATACATTGATTGGAAAACTATCAGCCTTTGAAATTGAGGAATTTGGTCCTGTTGCTACTATAAAAATAGGCTTAGCTTTTAAGGCATCAACATCATCTACACTATCATTTGACAAATCTAATTGGAAAGCTTTTTATGTAAGAGAACTTGAAGAAAGCAGGAGAGAAAATGAAGAACTTGAACAAGTTGAGGAACTATTTGCAAGAAAAATGCTTAAAGGTCTAGTTGGAAGTAAGTATGAAGGTAAACCACCCTTTAAATGTTTTAATTGCAATAAGATTGGTCATATGGCTTCAAGATGCCCTGATAGACATGCTAGGTTAAGAGAAGAAGCTAGAAGAACATACAAACCTAACCCTAAATATCAGAGATACAAATTCAAGAAGAATAAGGACAAATCTTGTTATGTTGCTGATGAAGGAGTGACTGATGATTCTGATGAGGATCCGGCAGACAATGGATGGGTTTTTGTTGCTATAATAGAATATCAACCAACACTTGCAGTGCAATCAGTAGAGCAGGCCTTGGCTGCTAGAATTGAAACTAAGGATGAATGGATCATTGATTTAGGATGCTCACATCACATGACTGGTGACAAAAGTAAATTCTTAACTTTTCAGGAGTACAATGGAGGTCTAGTAAGATTTGGAGATGACAAAGATTGTTCAATCAAAGGTAAGGGTTCAATATCTCTTGGTGGTAAGCATAACACTGACAATGTTTACTATGTTGAAGGTTTAAAGCATAATCTTTTGAGTGTTGGTCAATTAGTTGAGAAAGGATTTCAGTTACAATTTAAGAATGGTAAATGCAAAATCATGAATAGAACTGGTTTAGAAATTCTAACTGGTAATCAAACTAGAGGTAATATCTTTCATTTGAATAACAGTGAAAAGACATGCTTGATTGCACATATTGATGAAAGTTGGCTATGGCATAAGAGACTCTGTCATGTAAATTTTGATTGTATGGTAAAGATCAGTACTACTAAGGCAGTTAGAGATTTACCTAAAATTGCCAAACCTCACAACACAATATGTAAGGAATGTCAATTTGGAAAATTGGTTAGAGCTAGTTTCAAAAGTATTCCAGAAAAATCAAATAATGCTCTTGATTTAATTCATACTGACTTATGTGGTCCATCTAGAACTAAAAGTTTACAAGGGGATAGATATTTTATGCTAATCATTGATGACTACTCTAGAATGTGTTGGGTTACTTTTCTCAAAGAAAAATCAGAAGCACTTGGAAAATTCAAACTGTTCAAAGCAATGGTTGAAAATGAAACTGGTAAGAAAATCAAATGTTTAAGATCAGATCAAGGAGGTGAGTTTACATCTAAGGAATTTAATACCTACTGTGAAGTGAATGGAATCAGAAGACAACTATCAGCACCCTTGACACCATAGCAGAATGGAGTTGTAGAAAGAAAGAATAGAACTATCTTGGATGCAGCAAGAAGTATGTTGTCTGAACCAAATCTACCACATGTATATTGGAGAGAAGTAGTAAGTACAATAGTCTATACATTCAACAAAGTTCACATCAAAGGTGAAACTGGTAAGACCCCTCATGAACTATGGGTTGCAATTACTCCTACTTTTAAATATTTCAGAATTTTTGGAGAGTAAATGCTATATTAGAAGAAATGAGTACATTGGGAAATTTGATCCTAGAATTGATGAAGGAATATTTCTTGGTTATTCATCTAAGAGTAAAGCATATAGATGTTTCAACAAAAGATTGTAGAAAATTGTTGAAAGCACAAATGTAAAGATTGATGAACAATTCAGAGGAACTTCAAGGTATATGGATTTTGAACCAGCAACAGAAATTCTGATAAATGAATCTACATTGAATCCACCGACACAGAGTGAAGATCCAGTTACACTGACATCATCTGAAAATTCCACAGTAACTAAGGAACAATAGCAAACAAAGACACCCCGGTATGTAAGATTGAATCATTCTAAAGATCAGATAATAGGAAACAAATATAGAGGAGTTATGACAAGAGGAAGATTGGCAAATGAAGAGGTATGTCTTATTTCTCAAATTGAACCATCATCAATTAATGAGGCATGTGAAGATAAATTTTGGATTAAAGCTATGGAAGAAGAATTAGAACAGATTGAAAAGAATGACACATGGACATTAGTTCCCCAGCCTAAAGATAAAAATGTTATTGGAACCAAATGAGTATTTAGAAACAAACTTAATGAAGATGGTGAAGTAATCAGAAACAAAGCAAGACTAGTATGTAGGGGATATTCTCAGAAAGAAGGAATTGATTAAAATGAAACCTTTCCACAGGTAGCTAGAATTGAGGTAGTTAGATTATTTCTGGCTTTTGTAGCTCATAAGAACTATAAAGTATATCAGATGGATATTAAATGTGCATTTTTTAATGGAATTCTTGAAGAAGTTTACATTGAACAACGTAATGGATTTTCTTTGACAGAAGACAAATATATGGTTTGCAGGTTAAGGAAAGATTTGTATGGGCTGAAGCAAGCTCCAAGAGCTTGATATGCAAGATTAGATAAGTATCTTTTGAAGATTGGTTTCTCTAAAGAAAATGCAGACAGTAATTTATACTATAAAGTGACTAATGATGACATCTTGGTTATATAAGTTTTTGTTGATGATATAATATTTGGAGGAGAAGATGGATTATGTAAAGATTTCTCTATCAAAATGCAACAAGAATTTGAAATGTCTATGATTGGAGAAGTAAAATTCTTTTTAGGATTGCAGATCTCACAGACTGACAAAGGTATATTCTTGAGTCAAGCAAAATACTTAAAAGAGCTACTAAAGAAATTTGGAATTGAAAACTCTAAACCGGTAAGTACACCTATGACTACAAATGACAAATTATCACTAAGAGATAAATCAACACCTGTTAATCCAACTAGGTACAAATCTATGATAGGAGGTTTACTATATTTAACACAAATAAGACCAGATATTATGAATGCAGTATGTATTGTTTCAAGATTTCAAAGTAATCCTAGAGAAAATCATGAATCAATAGTAAAAAGGATTTTCTAGTACTTACAAGGCACTACAAATCTTGGCTTATGGTATCCTAGAGATGAAAACTTTGAATTATGTGCATACATAGATGCAAATTGGGTAGGAGATGTAGATGACAGAAAAAGCACCACCGGTGGAGCAATTTTCCTTGGAAATAGATTAATTTGTTGGTTAAGTAAGAAAAATAGTTGCACATCTTTATCAACAGCAGAATTAGAATATGTTGTAGCAACAACAAACAGTACACAGGTATTATGGCTTAAACAAATGTTAAAAGACATAAAGGTAAATTGCAAGGAACTTATAACTATCTATTGTGATAACACTACAACGATTCATATATCCAAGAATCTGGTACAAAATTCTAAAACTAAACATGTTTCTATCAAATTGAACTTTCTCAAAGAAAATGTTGAAGCAAAAATAGTAAAAATGGTTTATGTGAATACTAAAGAGTAGGTTGTAGATATTTTCACTAAACCTCTACCTAAGGAGACTTTTGAGTATCTAAGAGATCAGCTTGGGGTCATACCCTTACCGGCAGATACTTAGACAGTTGATGATTGTCATCAACTGGTAGAACTAACAGAAGAAATCTTTTACTCTGACTTTGATGAGGAAGCTACTTCTCAAGGGGGAGTAGTTGGTATATTGAAATTGGTTTTTATACTTGGCATTTCTGTTTTGGCACTTTGATGGTTTTTCCATCTTATGTTGCCATCAATGCCAAAGGGGGAGATTGTTGGTATTTTGGTATGGTTTTGTCATTGATGTCAACACCTACTAAAACTCTAGCACTTTGGAGATCCAACAACATTCATCGGCAAGCAAGTGACTTTTGCACAGTCACTGGTATATGGTCCATCGATAGGAAATAATGATCATCGACACTTGGAATGACTTGGAAAACACTTGGTAATGTTGAAGACATTGTTTGGACATCTTATCTTGGAGAATTGTTTATTGGCATATTCGTATTTGCATATTTGTTGTTACCGGCAAATAGGTCTAGGGTTACACTGACAGGTTTATCTTTTCCAGATCAGCATGGCATGCTATGGAGATGATTAATAAATGTTGTAAATGCACTAAGCTAACATGTTCAATCAGTTATTGCATCGGATATTTGTTTTGTTTATAAAATATTTTATTGTAATATCTTGTAGAGCCGACCTACTAAATTTGGTCCTAGGTTATGGTATAAATGTAATATCTTAATTGTAAGATCGATGAGGGAATGTGAAAAAGGTTTTGTGTGAAGGTATATGTGAGATTAAGTAGAGCTACACATGCAGACATCATTTGAAGATGAAGCTAGGTTTTTGTGAAAGCATATTAGAACTACACCGGTACTGAATCCAGCATATGAAGATGCTATTTTGAGCAGTACATTCTTATTGGATTTAACCATCCAACTGTAAGTTAGTGTGACTTCCCATTTGTGTTTGAGTAGTGAGCTCTAGGCACTTGGCCTTTCTGCATGTGCATACCCCATCTATGTACACTTACTATCTACAATAGTATCATCTAATTGTGGGTAAGGTTTTCCACCGTGGTTTTTCCCCTTACAAGGTTTCCATGTACAAATATTGGTGTTATGTGTGATGGATGACTTTGTATTTTAGTTTCATGCATTAATCTTCATTGGTATTGCATTTATCTGTTAAATCTATCCACCGATATAACAGACTGTCTCACCGGTATTAAGCAGTAATTTGATTAAGTTGTTTTTGGTTAAATTTATTAAGACAACTGATTCTCCCCCCCCCTCTTAGTTGTCCCCGGGACATAACAAATATCTCTAGATACTAATGCATTAGGCATTGTTCTTAATTCATTTATAGCATTTACTTTCATTTTATATGTCGGTGGTGTTATCACTATTTTGACTATAAGGTGATTTTGTCCTCTAAATCCTCTAAAATCTATGAAATTGTGCTTAGTACTTCTTTTTTGTCTTTAAGGGTTTTTGGTCTAAGGGTTTAGGGTTTTTGCATTTTACCCTATTCTATCCTGAAATCCCTACATTCTATTTCTATGTTACTTTTTACACTTAAGTGCGAGGGTCGCTCCATCGTTAAAAGAAGTCCCCCCATTTTACATTTGCCTTAGGTGGGTCCTTAAATATGTTTTAATTTTTATGCCTTCTCCTAAGTTTTATTCCTTTGTCAGGCTTCTTAAAGGTCATGCAAGTTCTTACAGATGTAATGGTGTGCGTGATCTAGCGAAGGAAAGATGTGCAAAGTTTACCTTTCATGAAGTGGTGAAAAGTTGGCAAGCTCGATTAAAGTGGTCGCAAGGAAAGCTAAGGGATGAGCATCTTGCTGAAGATCTAACGATTTGCATTGATTCACGAAGAAAAGTTGTCGAAGGTTTATGCTTCACAGAATAGTGAAAAGATGGTGGGTCCCAAAAGGTAAGCGAGCCTTTTGGTTAAAGACCGATCATCTCCAATAAGATCAAGTGGTTAGGGTTATTTCGCTTGGCAAAGGTGTGCGAAGTTTACCTTTCTCGAAGTGGCGAAAAGGTAGTGGTCCCAGCAAAAGGATTGCTTATAATGTAAAAGGGGTGCATCTTGAGATAGATCCAATGGACCGTGTTATTTTTCTTTGTGAAATAGCATGTTTTTTATCCTTCGGCAAGTAGCAAAAGGATGGTGGGCTTGGCAGATAGACAGTTCCTGGTTTTAAAGACCGATCAACTTGGAGTTGATCATATGACCCGTGTTGATTCGTAGCCTGAAGCAACATGAAGTTTACTCTTGACGAAGTGGTGAAAATGAGTTGGCGACTACATGGTGGATGATGTGGTAGAACAATTGGACAACCAGCTAGGCCAAAAGGTAATCTGTTAGACAAACGCATGGTTCCAAAGGATCGTGAAGGGCCCACTTTGATTGAGCGATGATGGTGATGAAATCCATGGCTAAATAAAACACGTGGCAATTCAAATGTGGGGTTCGATGGAGTTCTTGAACAAATGAATGGCTGCCACATAAGAGTTATAAATCAATAGGGCAAGTGGATTCCATGCAGAGGGCCCACTCTGAAGGATAAAGGATGTTAAAGGTCGCACATCTCAAAAGTGATCCAACAATGAGTGTTGTTTTGCAACCCAAAGGTGTAAGGTTTTTAAACTTTGTGAAACAACGAAAACCATTAGCAGTAAAGGCTTCATGCATTTAGTTAAAAGGACTAGTGGTCACCGTGGAGAGAAAAGATCAAGCAGATGGTGGAAGATCCAACGGCCAGTGTTGTTTCACATGGAAGAGATGCGCGAGGTTTATGCTTTGCAAAATAGTGAAAGGAAGGTGGGGTCCATTTTTAAGGAGGATGACCCAGGTAAGGTAAGAAATGTGCATGTTCTTTAGGATCTGATGGAAGGTGTTGTTTCACATGACAAACATATGACCTTTTTAACCTTCATGAAATAGCAAAAAGCCAGGAAACTAAGATTTTCTTTGTGGTCTGTTGGAGCCTTTTTTCAAATTCAAGTGCGAATTGATTACCGAAGCATGTGGATTAATGTTTCAATTCAATGCTCTGTTGCTGTATTAAGCTTCACATCAACTAAATTTTAGCATCATTTCAAAGAGTTTTGTAGAGAAACCATTGCGTAGAGTGAATTTCTTTAGGCAACAAGTAAGTTCTGCATATTGGTTGATAGTTACAGTTTGAATTGATATTACAGGGTGTTTGTCTTCTCAGAGGTTTTCTTAAGTTTTTAAAATTGAAGTAGCTATAAATTTCAAGATGGCACCATGAAGAGATTTCATAGGAAATGTGAATTACCAAGAGAGAGCCATATGTGATGACTTTATGGAACAATTAACCATGTCTACTAATGTCACTGCTAAATAGAAAGAATTAGTACCCAAGGCCCCCCATCAAAGAATTCGAGACGGTTTGTATGAAAATGGGAACTGGTTGAGGGATGCACAGATAGGGATATCACGTCTGGGACTTTTCAAAGTGGGATTTGGTCAGAGACATTCCCCTACTCCAATGAATAGTATATGGGAATTATATGTGGGAAAGCTCATAGTCCCTGGGGTTTTCATGGATGTGGACTTGTTAACCTAGATTGCAAATAACTATGACCCTATTGCTAAATGTGTGAAAAATGTGAATGAGGGTTCATTGATTCAGATAAATGATGATGAGTTTAGGAAGGTGTTTAAGCTCAATGAGGTATCAAATTATTTAGAGCCAATAAATTTTGATACACTTGCACAAGTCTACAATGTGCAGAGAGGTCACCTCAGGAATGGCCTTTTGAAATAATTTTTTGTCAAAATAGGAGGATTAACTATTGTAGGCCCTATTACCATGGAAACTGTTGAGGGCTAAAGGGATGTATTGGTCACTTTGTTAGATTTTTGGGGAGGATACTAAAACAAACATGCCAACTCACTATATGCTAATGATAGCATAGATTTTGAACCCCTCTCTGGTAGTAACTTTTGATTTTGCATCTTATCTCACTGATGCAATTCATGTAGGGCTAATAGGGATAAAAAATGATAAGGTAGATAGACCTTTTGGGTGGTACTCTTTTCTTATGCACATGTTTTTGTTCAAAGGTGATGATTATTTTGCCAAGGAAATGGACCTAGTTAAGGAGAAAGATGGTGAAGAGATGCCTATGCAGTTGTGGAGCATAATTTTGTCTTGGGACAGAGAGGATGCCAGTTATTTGAATTTTGATAGATGTTTTGCATATAGGCTTAGGATCCTCTTGTGCCCACAAAACCCTAGGATCCCTAAGGCTCGCTTAGAGTTTCTTAGGCCTACAGAATTTGCTGAGGATATCAAGATTGTTCACAATTGGGGTGACATATATTTATACCCTCTCTTTACTATTTTCATAGTTTATGGTTTCAGAGGAACCCCTTACTTCCTCCCCTATCAAGTCCCATTGAAGATAGGAATTGTAGAGGTCCTGAGGCAAATTGGGGGTGTGCAAGAGGCAAAATTAACAAATAGGGGAAAAGGGACCATTTTCCCAACTATCACCATGGGTCATCAATTTGTAATCACTAAGGGTAGTTGGAAACACATTGATGATTTATTTCAACCCTATAGGTTGTCTACTATAGCATCAAGGTTTGTTGACCCTGAAGATTTCTTCAATGGTATGTTCAGAAAGAGAGCTGTATGTAAAGGTAGAGCGCATTAGTTCCATTTTCTTGAGGATTTGATCAGAAATGAATTCAATCTAGATCAGCAGGAATTGAGAAAAGAAAAATGGATAGCATACAAAAAGGCTCTTAATTTTATCCACCAATTTGATAGTGGTTATGACCCTTTGTCTAGTTTTACTCCTTTTGAGGAAAAAACTAAATTCTTGATTCTTTATTTTGAAGACCTAATGCAAACCTTGAAGGAGAAGAGAGAAGCTATAATGAGAAATGATCTTGAAAAGGCTAAGTTGGTTCTATCCAAGCCTACCTTTGCCAAGGCCATCCCTCTAGATGAGTATGTGATGCACAAGAAGCCAAGGTATAGTGTGTTAGTGTCAGTAACTGGTGAGCCCTCTACTTCAAAAGGGAAGAGAGCAAGAGAAGATGTCATTGACATCCAAGACTCCCCTAAGAGGCAAAGGGTGGGAAAAGAAGTGCAAACAAGTGAACCTCTATACTCTCCATCCCAATCCCCAATCCAAGTGGGAGATGAACATGTAGTGGCTGAGCAATTGTTGCAGCTAGGAAGTCTTAGGGAGATTGCTTACACTTATGAGGAAATACAAGAGGGAATGCCTGAAGAGCCACAAAGTGCTGAGATGAACTTGATTGCAAATGAGTTCAAAGAAAAGGAGGTAGACCCTGCTATCAAAAAAGCCAGTGAGGAGTTCCTGGCTGATGATAATTTTGTTACAACAGGGTCCTTTATGCAATTTGTTTGGAGAAAAAACATTGAACAATTTAAAGCAAGATGTGAGAAGAAGAAGAATGAGCAACCCCACAAAGATGCAACTATAGTGGAGGAAGAGGTGAAGTAAGAAATGATGGTAGAATTCAAAACCATTACTCTTGAAAATGGGAGAGAAATGGTATCAAAAGTTGGTGTGCTAATTCTTCCCGAGTGGGAAATTATAGATGCCTTAGTGCTTGAAGTTGTAAGGAAAGAAACCAAGCCCATGGAAGGAGTGACATTCAGAAAAGACAATGCTTCTTTGGTCATGTGGTCCATAAGGAGGGATAAGAGCCAAAGAAGGAAGGACACTTCAGAGTCGAGCTACCTTGGAGGTATGATTGTCAAGAGAGTGCAAGACACAGGGGTGGTAGAAGCTACCAGCACAGTTCTAGAAACTGCAAAATTTAGTGTGGCAGTAGCTGAGAAGGAAGCTAAGGAGAAGGATTATCTCCAAGTAAAATTAGAGACAATTTTAAAGGCTCATAATGAGGCCAAAGGGGAGATAGTGAATAGGGATAGCATCATTGCTAAATTAAAGAGTTAATTGGTAGGGCAATACTAGAAAGGTGAGTCCTCTACTCTAGTGATTGCCTCCTCTCTAGCAAGACCTCCACCCACCAGTCCCATCATTGAATTTCCCCCTTCTCCTATGACCTCTAGTTTTCAACCAGCTAAGACCATTCAAGATGAATTAGAAAAGCTGAAGCAGGCTCAAGCCCTATTTGCAAGAAAATATGAGGAAAAGATCAGGGGCACAATTTTGAGTTTTGCTAACACAATAGGGGCCTCAATTGTGCACATTAATATGAAAAGAATTTTTGACATATTGATTGAACTGAATGAAGAAATGGCTACTCTAAAGCCAATTTTGAATAAGTGGGGATTTGGAACTCATGTGTGCATCTTATGATGAGGCAGGGGTTGATGCCAATATTACATCCACTTGTGAGTTGGTAAAAGGGATGACTAGGTTAGCAGAAGGAAGAGCTAGTGTAGAGAGAAAAGCCAACTTATACAGGAAGGAATACACTGAACATAAGTTTGAAATGTTTCCTAGGGGTTTTGCTAGTCCAAATTAGTTGAAGGACAAATAGGTGTGGCTTGATGAGCTAGGAGCTAACTTGTCCCAGAGGATAAATGAAGTCATCAATATAGATGACACATCTCTATTTATCAAGACAATTGAAGAAATAGAGAGGATAAAGTCATATTATGGTTTCTTGGAATTAGAGGTTAAGAAAATAAGAAACACATGGAAAAGGTTGGATAAACTGATGAAGAAAATTGTTAATTTCTCATGGCCTAGTGATGGCATGTTCCAAGAGTGGACAAGAAAATACACGGTGCAAGAAGTAGAGGTTCAAGAAGATGTTGCAGTGGAATAACAAACTTAAAAGCTGTTAGGAGTGAGAATGACTTGTAACTTCTTTTTGAAAGAAATTGTAGTTGTAACAAACTAATCTTAGGAAAGTCTGAAGCTTGTTTTGCATCCATATTATTATAAATGGATATTAGGACATAAAGAAAAGATGATCACAAGAATTTGTAAAGAAACTCTACAGAAATATATCTAGGTTTTTCTGGTTATTTCAAAATTACCTTGAGTTATGTAAGATTTTTTCAAAGTGAACATTAATATACAGATCAAAGCTTTTCAGGCTGTGCATTCATTAGTTTACTGGTTTCATTTAAATAATTTAGGGTCATTCAATTGAACATGGATTGTAAGGAAATCTTATAGATATGTTTCTCGCTTTTCTCTTCAGGAGAGGAATTAAATACATGTGAAATATTTCTATCAGTAAAGCACTTATTTGTTGCTTTGAATTTGATAAATGGTTTTAGTTTAAAGGGAAAGAACTTATATATATGTCAGGCATGTATAGGGTTAGTGAAAGCTGAAGTGATGAAATGTATGAGAATGTTCAGATTTGGAATTCTTATTTGATTTGGGTGACTCTTTAGCCTGGATAAGGCACTGATATCAGTTGTGAAATTATTTCTATTTTCTTGGGATCAATACTGAAAATGAGCAAAAGTTTTCTTTAATGTTTCAGTTTTATTGAGGTGATGAAGTCCATAGGTTTTTAGCATTGGTTTACTATGCATCTCAATTTAAAAGTGTGAAAGTATTCACAAAAGGTATACCCACCTGAGCTTTAATTAAGTTCAAAGTGTAGAAGGTTTTATTGAAACCTTGTTATATGTTATTTCTAGAATTATATTTTGTTGGTGTCCTCTTCATATGCAAATAGAGATCAAATTTTCTTACAGGGAGGATAGGAGGGAATTAGAATTTGAGAACAACATGTGGCAATGCTCTTAAAAATTTAGAAACCATTTCATCTTCACTTAAAGATCCTCCACAACATTGTATACCCAAAACAATTTCATTTACTCTTTCCATAAATGCACAAATCCTTTCATCTTCTTCCATTTTCAGATTTTCATACTTGACCCGAAAGAATTCCAGTTTTGCAATTTTGACTATGGTATCACCTTCATTCAATGTCTACAATGTGTCCCAAATAGCTTTAGATGTAGATTAGTCTGATAATCCCATGATAAATCTGACAATGTGCTCAAAAGTGCTTCTCTTGCTTTGCAATCATTCTCCTCATCTTTAGCCAAGGATGGTGGATTAGGTTGACATTGAGTAGGACCAACATAGCCATTATTTGTAACATCCCATATGTCTTTTCTAATGCAATTCAGATGTGTCTCCATTCTGATCTTTCATATACCATAGTTAGTTCCATCAAGTTTCAGACTGTCCTTCCTGAAATAGGTAGTTCCCATAAAATCTCCTGAAGCTGTTAAACTTGTGCAAAAAGAGGACTAGGCTCTGATACCAATTGTGAGGACCTAGAGGCAACTGAGAAGGGGGGGTGAATTAGTTGTAAATTAATTTAAAACTCAATCCTAACTTAACCAAACATAAAATATAATGCCAGTAAACCAAACTTTATGCCGGTAAATAGTTTTGACAGTTAATTGTAATGTTGGTAAATTTTAATGCATGAAATAGAAATAAAAATAACATCCACAACACATAACATAGATATTTGTACGTGGAAACCCTATAAGGGGAAAAACCATGATGGGAAACCTTACCCAATCAAATGATACTACTACAGATAGTATGTGTGTACAATATGGTGTCTACACATGCAGAAAGGCCAACTGCCTAGAGCCCACTACTCAATCACAAAATAGGAGTCACACTGACTATAATTGGATGGTTAAATCCAATGATAATGTACTGCTTAAAATAGTATCTTCATATGCTGGATTCAGTACCAGTTATGCTCCAATTTGTCCTCTTCAAAATCTCCTTGAATCTTGAATGATGTCGAGGTGTATCTCTTCTTATATTTGCATATACCTTATGCTCTACTACTTATTACATTCCCATATTAATCTCACAAGTGAGATCTTACATATATACGAAAACCTAGGACCAAATGTGTAGGTCAGCTCACTAAAGATATTACAATTAAAATCAATTACAAATGAATCAATATGTGATGCATTATGTTAGCTCAATGAATTTATAATAATAAAAAATGATTTTCATAACATGTCGTGTTGATCTAGAATGGATAATGCTTGTCGGTCCATAACCTAGACCTATTTGCTGGTAACAAAAAATATGCAAACCTGATTAGACTAATGACCAAATAACCAAAACAAAGTATCCAAACAATGTCTTGGACATAACCAAGTAATATTCAAGTCATTCTTAGTGCCGGTGAACAATATAACCTACCATTGAACCAGATACCGGTGACTATGCATAAGTCACTGAACATGCCAGTGACCATAACCAGGAATCTTCAAGTGCTGGTAGGTGATGACAAGTGTTGACATCAATGACATAATGAGTGTGGAACATCCAAAATACCAACAAAATCTCCCTGATGTCGGCCTTTGGTGAGATGAAATAATCTCCTGAGGTATGTATAAAAGGGAATCTAGTCTTCTCATTTGCATAAGCAAAGATTAGATAAGGATAATAAGCAAAATTCAAGCAAAAGGTCTTCATCAAGCATTCAAGTCTTCAAGCATGCATCAAGTCTTCTTCTTCATGTGTCTTCTTCATTCATCCATTGGAGCAACATTACAAAATTCATTTGCAAGCATGTGTGTGTGTTAGAGTTTTTTCATGCTACATGCCATTTCATGCAACACTTGTCATTAGATTCAAGAAGAAAAGCAACCATCATCAACAAATTGTAGATCTACAAGGTATATATTTCTATAAATTATATTTTAGCATTTGCAATTACTTTCATTCAAGATTAATTTGCAATTAGGGTTTGACTGAGGCAAAACCCTATCCACAACCCTTCTTCTTCTCTTTTAGGTATGTAGGTTGTAGGTGTGTAGCTGTAATTGTAGGTTTACAATTTATTTGCACAGGTGGAAAAACCCTTTTCATTTTGTGGATTTTTTGACAGACCATGTACACTTTCATCATGGTCCTAACAATTTTTCTCCAAATTTGCAAGGCAGATCCATATCAGTCTACCTAGCTTAGATTTGAAGTCACAATGCTAATCTAAACTAGTAGCTCCTCATTTCACTCATTTTCTCTCTCTATTCCACATAGTCAACAAGTCAACTCTTCTATTTATAAAAGAGGGTAAATCACACTTCAACCCTTGCAATCCACTTGGGATTCATACTCTTATCTCTTAGATTTGGATCTAGTGGATTTGAGCCCCTCTTTTAAATGTAAATTTCTCCTTAGTGAAAAACCATCCTAGAGATTTCCTTTCTCTCTCCTAGGTTGGGAGTCACTAGGGTCCAATTTTTTTACTTTATAGTAGCCATCTGACATTTTGACATCATTGTATCATGACACTGATTATTTTTTGATATATATATGAGATGATCCATCCTTGCACCAACTATATGCATGTGTTCCTATGTGATGCTTCTATATGTTTTATAATGATTGTATGATGCTTATGATATGGATGCAAAATATGTACCTAATGAAATGCAATATATTTTTTATCTTTTATATTTTTATATAACATTCATGATGCAAATGTGAATGTACTATAGATGGATGTTATTATTATTTACATGGTGAGAATGGATGATGTGTATATGATATGCTAATTAGTGATATATGAAAGATGTGATGTGATTGTGATGTCTATATGTATGTATGAAATGAGATATGAGAACATGTAATGATGTAGGTGAAAACTATATGAAATGCAATATTTTTAGCTTGTCATTATACTGAGTCATGTGATAGTGGGCTACATGGACTCAAGGAAGGACGATGGAGGTCAATGATGAAAGGGGGATGGAAGGTAGAAGATATGGAAGTGAAATATCTTCTTGTTCTTTCTCATCATTCAGCTATATTTTGGCAAATAGGTTATGAAAATCAAAGTATAGGTTCAATCAAGAAAGTCATTGTACCCATTTACATGGAGATCAGACAGTCACAAATAAGGAATGCCCCAATTCTTACTACACTCATAGTGTCCTCATATCCTTGGAAAAGTCATAGCATTACTAAGAGACAATCCATAGACAACAAAACAAATAGGTGAACATATCCCATCCTTGCCTTTCTAGTCAAAGGAACCTAGTGATAGAATCCTTAGTCAGAGACATCCTAGAAAATCTAAAAGACATGTTAGAAAAATATAAAATCAAAAGAAAACCAAGACTTGACACCAACACACAATGAATTCTTCAAGTTATTTGTGTTTCTTTCCACATATATTAACATGTTTGATCTAGTCACCATGTTGTCATCCTGATAAAGGAAAAATCATGTTGAAAACCATGTTGTTGCCAAAGTCTACTGAAAATTTTGGTTTGTTGAAAGCCCACTGCTGCTTGTGTCTCACCTAAAACTAACTGAATCCATGAAAATGATACTTTATTGTAGATTGGTGATGCAAGTGATTTATTTTATTGTGGATTGTGCATGAAAAGAAGGATGGATAAAAATACGATGCTCCTCAAAACATGTGATGCTTAGGGTACCACTTCCATCACTAGATTTGAGATTATGCCCTAGTTATAGATTGGACCTAATTTATTATGGATGGAAAGAGGTGAAAAGGGAGGTTTATTATGAATAGATAACCAATCTTTGGTAGAGAAATAACAAGCCATGATGGGATTTGATAAGTTTATTATGAATGGATAGGTTCTGAGTGTATACAAAGTGAAAGGGTGAGATTGAATCCTAAAGGAGGGAGGAGGAATGTCTCTACACATGGCACCAGTAACCCGATTTCTACCATGGTACTTGTCCAAGATGCCACCAAAGTGGTTTTCACCATTGGACGGATTTATTTCTTTACTTTTTTTTATTTTTTTATTTTTTTTGTGTCACAAGGAGCCTATTTGCTAGGTTTTCACCAAGTAACGATTTTTCTATTTTGTTATTTTTTTTGTATTTTTGATTTTTTTGATTTTTTTGTATTTTTGATATTTGGATATTCTCAAGAGCTATGTGTAAAAATTGTGAAGGTGCATGCTATGGATAGGATCTTCCAAGGGTTATCCTTCTGGTGTTGGAAGCTGATATGCACCTAAACCATAGACTAATGTGATGATGTAGGGACCAAGACAATTGGGCTCAAAATTTGCTTTCTTTTCCTAGTCCTATTGATTTGTTGGATTCTCCCTAAGAACTAAGTCATCCACCTCAAATGTATGAGGATTTACCTTATGATTGTAATTGCATTGTTCCTTAAGTGAATGGTGTGTAGCTCGAGTGACTGTCTTCCTTGATAAAGTAATTGAGATAGAATGTCATGCCCAAATTGTTGGGAAAAAAATGCAACAACAAATTTCTTTTAAACAACAAATAAAAAGAACACAAGGAAGAACTCAAAAATGAACTTCCCAATCTACATAAACAATGTAAGTAAAAAGAATATACATTCTTTCCTTCATAATGACAATAAAAGCAATTTATAAGAATAAAATTCTACCAACCTTAATCCTTTAAATGGAATGAGGAGAGGTTGAAGAAGAGCTGCCCAATCCACTATTCTTTTTACTCTCAAAACTTTGAAAATGCAACTCAAAAACCAAAACTTCAACAAGAATTCTAATTCTTCAAAAATGGAGAGTGGGTGATGAAAATCCTAAGTCTCAACCCCTTCCCTAAGTAGACTCTTCTCACAGTTTCCAACCTCTTGGAAAGGGTGAGATTTCATAGGTTCGTCTTCCCAACCTCTTACAGGCTCTCTAAAAATGGCAACCCAAAAAGGTAAAAGAAAAATGGGGAAGAAAAACTATCACTCAATTAGAAGGTTATCTAACCTAAGAGAAATCCCCAAAAGTTGAATTTAGGCCATCTTGGAAAACTCAACTTTTGAGGTGACTTGACAGTCACATGTGAGTGGAAACATGGTGAAAATTGACCTTTACCCATAGGTATAACATATGGACCTTTAAAAATACCCCTAACCTAACCTTAGGAGTTAGTCTGATCCTCTTTGTTGGAAAATGCACACTCCAATGAGAAATTTTAGGTGATTGAAGGTATTATCATTGATGGCAACCTTATAATCATATGATACCAATAGGCACCGACACCAGTAGACTGTACACTGGCATACAATTCACTGGCACCGAAAAGATTGATTACCAGCACCCTAGCCGATAGGATTTTATTTATTGCAAAATGTATTTAATTATAATATCTTTATGAAAGCCAACAAGGCATATTGTAATGAGCCTCATATATAAGTATGAGATCTTGTAGAACATTTGTAATAGGATATATATGGATATTATGTGCAAATATTTAGGCAAATTGTAAAGTAAGTTTTATGATTATTGCAGAGCTTAAACCGGTACTAGATCTGGCATAGCAGATGCCCTTTTGTAGTAGTACATCATCTTGGATTTGTATAATCCATTTTTGTAAGTTAGTGAGACTTCTTTTGTATTTGAGCAGTGAGCTCTAGGCACTTGGCCTTCCTGCACGTGTAGGCCCCCATTTTGTAAGTAATATTCACTTATTGGCTAGTGAGTGAATATTGTGGATCAGAAATCCCACCAAGGTTTTTCCCACACCAGGTTTCCTCACCAAAAATTTTGTGTTATGGTGTGCATTCTATGTTGTGTTTATAGCTCTTATTTACTACATTAATTTTGGTTTAGCGGTACACTATTTTGGAATGTATTTTGTTTAATAAGTTCAGAAAATCCATACACCAGTTAGATATTGATTCAACCCCCCCTCCCAGTATCTTTGGGAATCCTAACAATTGGTATTAGAGCCTGGTCCTCTATTTTCAAAATCCTAAAAGTTTGAGGAAGATTCTGACACCGGTAGAGATGGAAAACTTGAGGAAACAATTGGAAACAACTCTTTTAGACTATGATGTAGAAAAGATAAAGAATATGAAACTTGAAGATGATCTGAAGGCTACACAGGAAATCATTCAATGACTTCAAGAAAATCTCACTATTGCAAGGAACAAGAGAAGAGAAATTCCTAAAAATATGCAAAATGATGATGATGAGAAAGAAACTCTTAATGACCTTGTGAACAAACTAAGACAAGAAAATAGTACAATGAAGAATGAGATGCAATATATGACTATGAGGTTTTTTAAATACATTGAAGATAGAAAGAAGAATGAAGATGACTTGGTTAGAAGACTGAATGATGCTGGAAATGAAAAAATAAGACTCAGTCATGAAAATGATATGTTGAAGACAAATTTGATACATACACAAAATGACACAACTGAACTCATGAGATAGAAAGGAATCTTGGAGAATGAACTACTTGCTACAAATCAACACAAAGAGAAATTCAAGAAAAGCTTAGAGGAACTTAATGACATGTTGAAGAATCAGAAAGCAAATGGAGATACAAATGGCCTTGGATTTGAAGTTGGTGAGAGTTCCAGTACTGCAAACAACCATGATCATAGTAAATAGTTAAGACAACCCAATGCTTATAAATTTAATGGGAAATGCTTTAACTGTAACAAGTATGGTCATAGAGCAAATCAATGTAGATATAGAAACTATCAAAATAATAATGCACCCACTAGTCAATGTTCTAAATGCAACAAAATTGGTCATAACTCAGAAAATTGTAGAATGAAGGTAAGATGTTATATTTGTGGAAGATTTGGACACTTATCCAATCAATGCAGAACACATACCGACATAGGATATGGAAAAGAAATCTAGAAAAACAATGTGACTTGTTATGCTTGTAACAAAATTGGACATATTGCAAAATTTTGTAGAAGTAAGGCATCACCGACAAATAACAAAGGACTCAGTTTGAAAGGTAAAGAGAAGGTTGATGAAGTAAAGCAATAATTTTCAAAACAATGGATTAGAAAGTCAGATCAAAATGTTAGTGAAGCTATTCCTTCACTGGTAGGAGATTCTTCATCTAACTAAAGAAAAACCTTTTGGGGGTATGGCAACAAATTAAAAAACATGCTAATTTACCCTCGGTTGATGGTGAAAAGTTGGATTACTTCTTTACTAGTAGATGAGTTAAGTTTGACTTAACTGGCAGGCATTAAATGTGGTAGTTGAAGGAAATAAAATTATAAAGAAAAAGTTTTGGCTCTTTTTCATTCACCAAGCATTCAAATTTCTAGAGAGCACGAAAATCCTGAGCGAAGGCATCCACTGTGAGAAGTGAAGCAAATCATCCAAGAAAATAATCCTAAAGGAAGATTAAGGTATTTATATCAATGGCTTCTTCCTTTTCACCTAAATTCATTGCAAAACCTACTGTGATTGAAGTTATTAAGTGCCCTAGACCCGTGTTCAAACTTATTCCCAAAATTGCAAAGAAAGATGATACCCTAGGAGCATTTTTGAAAATACCTAAGGGAGTAGTTTATGCAGAAGACCCTAGAATGTATATACATTGTCATATTGAGGAACTAGGAGATGATGAAATTAAGAACATGTATTGGACTGTAATTTGTGATGAAAATGGAAATGTTAAACTGGAACACAAGATAGTGGAAACCCTAGGTTTTGTGGACATTCTCAATATCCCCAATTTTCCTAAGGATGTGATAAGGATTGTGCTAAGAAGAGTACATGGGGAGTTCTTTTGGTTGGATTCCATCCATAAGATTACCAAAGAGGGAGTTAGGGCAGTGACAGGCTTACCTTTCATCAGTAGTAGGCCTGATAAAACTAAAAAGGTTCCCAATGACACTGTGATGACCCTAACTGGTGCAACATTTGATAAGAGATCCCTAAGAGTCATCGATGTAAAGGACATCAATGTTAGATTTATTAGCATGATTCTTGGATACAAGGCTACTCATGCAAACAGACTAAACTTAGTTTCTAGCTTGTGTATCAAAAGTGCATATGACATGGTGAATAACAATGCAAGAATTAATGTATGTGAGTGGATAAAAGATGAAATGATAGAAAATTTGAGGAATATTAAAGGTGATAAGAAAGGAACTTTCAGATTTGGCAACCTACTTGTGTGTTTGATGTTGTACATTACCAAGGAAGTACCTAGTATTGGTAGGAAAGACTTTGATTTTGATATACTGGTAGGAAAACAACTGTTAGACATACTAAACAACATGGGAGATGATAGGGAAAAGAACATAAATGAACATTTTAAAGCACTGAAGGCTAGGATGAAGACAAGAATAAGGCTATCTCAAGCAATTGTTGATAAGTATCAAAAGGAGATATGCTTTGTGATCAAGAAAGATGAAATTTGGATGGAGGCAGTTGTCCCTAGGACTGTTTGGGTCACAGAGATGGGATATGAGGTAGATGACAACATAGTTGAAACCTATGCAAAAGCCCTCTTAGAAGCACCTAAAGAACCAACTGAGAAATTATTTAGCAATACAGAAACAATAGAAAGAAAAATTCAATCTGATAAAAGAATTAAGAAAACTGAACAGGTAGTGAGGAAGGGAACAGGATAGGCAAAAACAATAAAAGATGATGTATTAAAAAAAATTGGTATTAAGGAGAGTGAGATGGAATTACTACAACCGGCATCACATCTTTGACCGATTACAACTTCTTCTGACAGTGATATACCGGCTGAGTTCAAAAGGGTAGAAAGAAAAAGAAAACCCTCACCAGTACCCTCACCTACACCCAAAAGGATAAGACAAAAGCAACAGGCAGTTAAGCCTCTGGCTAAGAAGTTAACACCAAAGAAAAGGAAAGAAAAATAGGTTATTCCACCTTTGGACAAACTTCTAAATGAGATAACTGAGGATGGGAAATTGAAAAATATCAGCAAGTTGTATAACACACTTTCAAATGATGAAAAAGAGAGCATAGAAAATAATGTAATCTTACACTTAGACATCTATAAGAAATTTTTGATGGAAATTGTAGATGACATACCCAATGACTTGTACAGAAGATTAGAAGCTAGAAGGGTAGCTATTGTGGAATTAGATAAAAAGATCAAAGTAGAAAAATTACTTGTAGTTCACCCAATGAAGTCAACTCAAGAGATAGATAAATTAATTAGTGAGGCCAACCAGATAGTATTTTCAACTGGTCACCAACATGTTGCACTAATGGTAGGCAGAGTAAATGAAATATCAGAAGAAACTACAGATCAGTGGGATATATTTTTTGTTGAGAAAGAAAAACAAGAAGAGCTTAAGAGACCAAAGACTATCAGAGTCTACCAAAAGGATAAGGATAAGGGGAAAGGTAAGGTAGGTGGACCTCCAAGCCTAAAAATAACTGATAATTTTCCCCCACCTCTTTCAGATACTCCACCAGTACAAACTATTGACACACAATTGGCAACAAAGAGTATGGAAACACCACATGAGGATACAAATCCTAATTCTGAGTTGCTATGCACAATGAACATTGACACACAGGAAGTCAATATTGTGGTGGATAAGGAAACAACTGACAAAAGAGATGTGGCAACTAAGCCACCGACAACTACTAAAACTGGAAAAGCTACCGAGTCACTGGTAGTAGACAGTACAAAGATAAACAGAGAAAACCTGGTAGTGGACACCACATTAAAATCTTCAGAGGCACAAACAAAGACACCATCAAGAGAGAACACTGAGAAGCCAGTAGAGCAACAGGTTCATACTAAGAAAAAAATTGAGAAATAGGTAGAGCAATAGGATCCTTCACAGACAGTGGCACCGGCCACATCTGACAAGCCCAAGCCATTGGTAGTAGAAATACAAACTCAAACTAATCCTCCAGAGAAAGAGGAAAGCTAGGCTATCACTACCACTGGTGGATTGCAGATTGTAAAGATAGTTGGACAGTCATCCAAAACATCCACGACTGAATTTAGACCAACTAATGTAATAGAGGTACTATTAGATTCTATAAAGAAAATCACAGAGTGTAATGCACAGGCTTATAAGGCTATAGATGACACTACCAATTTTCAAGATGATAGCTCCTAAGTGTAACATAGAGAATAAAGATTCTTTGAGCCAATTAGACACATTGTCTAAGTATATAAGTGGAAACCTAATAACACTGGATCAGATAAATGAAGACACCTTCAGAGAGAAAATGAATAAGGAAAAGGAAAAATTCTTTGAGGAAATAGTCAAGAAGAATAAGGAACACATGGAAACCTTATTACTGGTACTTGGTAGAACAATTTTGGAATTCAAGAAACTGTAGAGAGATACATGTAAGACTAACCTTTTGATAGAGGACATAGATTCAAAGATCAGTGAAGCAAAGAATGAAATAAATAATATTGTTGACAATTTAATAGGATCATCAGATTCATTATCCATAGTTGAAAAAGAAATTGCAGTTTTTGAGGAGAAAATTGAAAAACTAGAAAAAGATAAAGAAAGTACAAAATCTAAGGCAAAGGATTTGAAGTGCAAACTAGGTCCTAAACTAGATAACCACATCTCTTTGAGAAAAGAGATTTCTGAGGCTCTTGTTCCAAGACTTAAGACACGGAAAGAGAAAATGCACATACTCACCGGTACAATTCAGAGAACAGAAGCAACAATAAAGGACAGTGAAAGCTTCAGTAATAGTCAAAATTTTACATTGGCGGACATTTATCAGATTGTAACCCACTGGTTACAGGGAACCAGGCAGGAACTCCACTCAATTGACATTGAATGATAGCCTTTGTCATTGATGCCAAAGGGGGAGTAGTTGAGGATGAGAAAAAGGATAACAGAAGAGATCATGAGCTCAGAGGGAGCACTCAATTTTTGAAGTAGACAGTTTTGGTAACATAGTTTTGGTAAGACAAATTTTGGACAACACTTTTGGATATACTTTTTGGCCTTTTCTCATGAGTGTTGCCATCAATGCCAAAGAGGGAGATTGTTGGAAAATGCATACTCCAACGGGAAATTTTAGGTGATTGAAAGTATTGTAATTGATGGCAACCTTACAATCATATGATACCGGTAGGCACCGACACTAGCAGACTCTACACTGACATACAGTTCACCGAAACTGAAAAGATTGATTATCGGCACCCTGGCTAACAAGATTTTATTTATTGCAAAATGTAATTAATTATAATATCTTTATGAAAGCCGACAAGGCATATTGTAATGAGGCTCATATATAAGTATGAGATCTTGTAGAACATTTGTAATAGGATATATATGGATATTGTGTGCGAATATTCAAGCAGATTGTAAAGTAAGTTTTATGATTATTGCAGAGCTTCAACTGGTACTGGATCTAGCATAGAAGATTCCCTTTTGTAGTAGTACATCATCTTGGCTTTATATAATCCATTTTTATAAGTCAATGAGACTTCTTTTGTATTTGAGGAGTGAGCTCTAGGCATTTGGCCTTCCTGCATGTGTAGGCCCCCATTTCGTAAGTAATATTCACTTATTGGCCAGTGAGTGAATATTGTGGGTCAAAAATCCCACCGAGGTTTTCCCACACTGGGTTTCATCAACAAAAATATTGTGTTATGGTGTACATTCTATGTTTTGTTTATTACTCTTATTTACAACATTAATTTTGGTTTACTAGTACACTGTTTTGGAATGCGTTTTGTTTAATAAGTTCAGAAAATCCATACACCTATTAGATACTGATTCAATCCCCCCTCTTAGTATGTTCGGGAATCCTAACACAAATGTGAGTAGACACATGGTGAAAATTTACCTTTACCCATAGGTATAACATATGGACCTTTAAAATACCCCTAACCTAATCTTAGGAGTTAGTTTGACCTTCTAGACACTCACCTAAATTTTACCTACGGGTCAACCTTGAGTTGACCTTTCTAATGGCTCTCTATCCAAGACTCTCTTGGGACCATACTTAGATATTTTTAAAAATGCATTGGTTATACAAATTCCCTCCAAGGGACATGTCACTACCAACTCACTTCACAACACAAGTGTCAAGTGACACCATAAAAATACACAATACTTAAAAACGCATGGCAATGTCCTTTTTTAGAAATAACAAATTTAACACATTTAATTTAAACACAAATTTAAGCATAAACAATTACAAATAAAGCACATTACACATGAGGTGTTGTCTCTCCAGATAGGCAACCTCTGGCTTCACAAATGCACATAGGTTTAGCTTGATTCTCTAAGTAGTTTCCATGGTCACATGGAGTAGTTTTCCTACACAAATCACTTTGCACATTAGTAATCTCAATTAATCACATATAGTATTAATATATGAAAAGAATACAATTCAAACACTTTGCATACAATTTTAATCATAACAATCAAATTACCAATTATCTAATAAAATCCACATAAAATAATTTACTCAATGGCATCATCATAATCATGATGAAATTCAATCATTCATAAGGCATGCATCCATAATTTCTAACATCATAAATAGAGTACTACAAATCAGAAATAAATGGCATACACCATCTCAATATTATCCAATCACTAAATCATATAAAATCTATATCCATAATGCATCAAAATAAAGTATCAATAATAGGTCCAACATGAAAAATAACTAAAATTTTATGACGGCTCAAGGTAGGGCCTCACACCCTCCACCTCTAGGCATGAACTTCCTCTCGGAGTTCATAAAAAAGATGGGGGTATTGAGATCTCATCCGTGTTGCATCCTCCCATGATGTTGTAACCTCGTTATAATAATCCCCCATTGGACCCTAAACCTTGTCCAACTCCTAGCCTCGAAAAGCCAATGTCCGATGAGCCAAAATGCAAATGGGCTCCAAAGCCAACTACTCGTCTGACTCCACCTGCAAGGCATCCCAATCTAGAATATGAGACTCATCATAAATATATTTCCTTAGTACTGACACATGAAACACATCATAGATGCATGATAGGATAGGTGGCAAAGCTAGACGATATACAACTGGCCCTATCCTCTCAAGGATCTAAAATAGCGCAACAATGCAAGGTGCGAGGTTAGATCCCTTTCCATAATGGATTGGACTCTTATGCGGTCACACTCTCAAGAAGAATGTATCCCCAACCATAAAGCTATGATCTATCTTCTTCGCATCTGCATACTTCTTCTATCTATCGTGTGCCTCTCTAAGGCGTTGTCTAATCAAATCCACCTACTGCTCCATATCTCAAACTTTCTCAGGACCAATAGCTACTCTATCCTCAATGCGGTCCCAACTCCAAGGTGTCCTAGAAGGTTTGTCATACAAATCTTGAAAAGGTGGCATCCTCAAAGAAGTGTGATGCCCATTATTATAGGAAAACTCTACCAAAGGAAGGTACTCTTCCCATCTGGTCTGATGATCCATGACGTACATACGGAGTATATCTTCCAAAACTAGGTTCACCCTCTCTATCTGTCCATCCATTTCTGGATGATAGGCTATGCTAAAGTTGAGTTTGGTACCCATTACTACCTGCAATGCCTTCTAAAAGGAAAAAGTGAAGAGGGAATCTCTTTCTAAAATAATCTTGCGTGGAATGCCATGAAGTTTGATAATATCTCGCAAGAATACCTGTGCCATTGCTGGTGTTGTGAAAGTAGATTGAATTAGTGAGAAGTGGGCCACTTTGGTCAACGCAACCCACTGTGTGGTGTCACGACACCACAATGCGGTTCAACCGGATATCCACCTCCTTCATCCTTCCTCCACCATTGCCATGGTCATCATCCCATTTTCCACTACACATACACACACACAGTAAAAAAAAAGTTAGTAGGAAATGAAGCCCTAACCCAATTTTGGGTTAGGGTTAATAAATAACAAAAGAGAAATAGAGTCATAAAGATATTAAAAAAATAAACCCTAGTTAGGGTTAATATAAAAATGAGAGAAATAAAGCAATAAGGGAAGGAAAGCCTTTTTAAATTTTGAAATGGTAAAACCCCATTTAAAACTTAAGTTATTTATTTTAAGATAGTTATTCCTTTTATAATAGGTATTAAGGAATTAGTTGTATATATATATATATATATATATATATATATATAGGCAATTATATATACATGTATTGTTAATTTTCTTAAGGAATTTATTAATGGATATTTTATAAAGTAAAATGATTAATTTTAGGCTATAGGCGTAATTTAATAATTAATGTTTAAACGGATTTATTTTGATGTTAATGTGGAGTTATTGGCTAGGAAATTATTATATTTGATTTAGTTAACTTTAATAGGCGAATTTAAAAACATTATTGACTATTGCTTAATTAATTATTTTTGAATACAATGGAATATGTATTAACATTATTAATTAGTATAAAAACTAATTAAATACTATTAGGGACGATTATTCTCTGATTAAAAATTAAAGAATTATTTGGGTAAAATAATTAATTAATAAATAAAGTTGTGATGATTCCTTGGGGTAAAATTATTTCAGTGTTAAAAATTCAAATGCTATAATTATTGAATTTATTAAATTAAATTTAGTAACCCATTCTTTTAACGCATGAGTTAACCGTTAGTGTAGGCAAACTTATTTATCACATCGTTCATCGAAGAACATCTAGTATTTTTGTGTTGTTTAAAAATAATTTTTTGTTGTGTTTTTTGCTTAAAAGTTTGGGCACGACATAGAATTACTAGCATGTGGACTAAATAGGCCTATATGCATGTCACCTAAATAAGTTTTGGCATCCTTGACAACAAAGTCCCTCGAGGAAGCTCCATTAAAGCTCCATGATGTATCGCTTGAAGGGAAAATATGTGCGGAACAAGTGGATGAGTTATGAAGGCTTATGATTGCAAAAAGAAGTGAAAGTATCATGACATGATGGAGACTTAGGATCAACAAGCATGATTTTTGACTTAAAATTTTAGAACTTCTTCTCCCAATTATCTCAATATTATGGGAGATCAACTCTTGTTCTATTTTCTTCATAGGATTTTTATCCTTGACTTTGATTTTTGCATAGTCCAATAGCTTTTGATTTTGATTTCGATTAAAGGCCTTTTCTCTTTATTTTTGACTTTTGGATTTATCTTTTCAAAGCTTGATTTGTGAACCATAATTAGTAAGAGCTTTTGTAATTCTTGTTGATCTAAGTCTAGGAGAGGAGTGTAAATGGAATGAACTGATGAAATCGTAAGGCTATGTGAGCTCTCAAGAGAGCTAGCGATACACTCAATAGATTCTTCACTAGAACCACTCTTAGGACTATTGATATCAAGAGTTTCTTGCACCACTAGAGGGGATTTGCATTTAGACTTAGTAGCCGCAACACTAGATGGTCACACCCAATTCCTTGCAAATTATTTATAGATTGTTCCTATTGACTAAATACCTTAGGAGATAGTGGGAGTTGATAAACATGAAAGATATACTTGTTGGCATTTCATGAAAATTGCATTAATGAAGTATAAGTGTTGTCATTGATCTCAATTGTAACCAGTAATGGATTTGCATTGAAACTGGTAATGGAGTTGTATTGAAACCGTAGTTGAGCATTGAAGGAAAGCAATATTACTATTGTAGCATTGAGATCAACTAGTAAACCATTCATGTTGATATGCCAAACCCTAAGTTAAATGGTTTGATAGTTTTAGATCTGTTACATTTTTATTTTGGTATTCCAGTTAACTGGTAAACTTGACAGTGTTGTTGCAGTTTATTGTTTAGTGTTTAAATTGATTAGTTTAGTGATTGATTTATGAGTTGGGTTTGAGTTTGGTGAAAGTTTAGTCTATTTTCTATCTATTGATTCATCCCCCCTCTTAGTAGTTGTCTGGATCCTTATTGACTGATCATATCATCAATACTCACCACATCCTAGGTCTTTAACCTTGAATTTTTCTTTGAGCTTTGTTTGTTTTGATGTAGAAGCTTCCAAGGATTCTGGATCCATACATGTCGATGAAGGAGTATCCTCTCAATTGACTAGGACTATTGTTATTTTTTATCTTTCTCACAAGTTATTGCAATATATGAATGGATTCAAATCACCTCTAATGGTCACTTAAACTCCATTGTGAGAAAATTTGATACACTGATGATAGGTAAAGGGAACAAATCTCATTTCATGAATCCACGGATGTCCCAAGAGTATATTGTATGTGATCTCTAAATCAAGGTCTTGTCATACCACATCCTTCATAACTGACCCAACTCTAAGAGGTAAGGTGATTGTTCCCTTGGATGAATTCTCTTTGTCATCATATGCTTTTATGGTTATTGCATGTGTAGAATTCACAGTCTTTTCAGAATATCCCAATTGTTTAATGGTGCTCAATCTACAAATGTTTAGACTGCTCCTCCATCTATCAAGACTTGTTTGATGTAGTTTTTATAGATAAAGGCTTCAATATGTAGAGTTTCATTATGAGGCTGGGTGGCAGATGCGTCATTAGCTTTTGTAAATGTGAGGGTATGCAGAATGGAAAGGTATCCCACCATGGCTTGAAACTGGTCCACATTTAGATTAGTGGGTACATAAGTCTCTCTCAAAGTATTATCAAGGATGGATTTATGTGTAGGAGATATGCACAAAATCTCATAGATGGAAATGAGGATGGGTGTCTTCCCTAACTAATCTACAATGTCATACTCATTCTTTGTAGATGAAGAGGTCATGGAATTCGATGGAATGTCTTACAAGGTGACTTTACCTCGACGAGTTGTGACATTACATTTGAAGGTTTCATTTTTTGAGGATGAAGAAGATGATCCGATGCCTTTTAAAATAACTTTACTCCTTTGGGTAGGACCTTCAAGATTTTTATCCTTGATGATGATGGTAGATACAACATTATCCATTGAAATGTGATTAATAGTAGAATCATAATCATAGGGTGTCTTGGTATAATTAGCTTGATTATCGTTAATTTTTTCTTTTCCTTTGTCATGTTTAGGAAATGGCTCCTTGAACATTGCATTCTCTTCATTGGAGGTATATCCATCCACTTCTATGTGACCTTTGTCAATGAGATCCTGTATGATATTCTTCAATCTGTGACAATTTCTAGTTAAATTCCCTTTGCTTTTGTGATATTTATAATATACATCATAATTCCACCAATTTGGTTTCACTTTTGGCTCATATGGTGGATTATCTGGTAGTTTTATGATATTGTTTTCCACCAACTTCTTGAATGTTGTTTCAATCGGTTCTCCCAATGGGGTATATTTTCTTAGAGGTTTTGATTGCCTTTAATTGTTCACTTGATCATTTGAACTAGAAGAGGTTGTACCAAGGAAAGTCATTTTTGGTTTCACAACATTTTCATCTACTATCCCATCATTGACTGTGTTCTTATTCTTGTTCCAAAAGTGGGGTTTGTCTTTCCAATTTGATTCCTCTTTATTTTCTTTGAATATCTTGATAACACCTTGTTCAATAAGGACTTTTTCTATCACCATTCCTTTTTCAATAACCTTGTTGAAGGTATACATGCATTCTTTTATTAGCTCATATCTAATATCATTGTTGATATTTTGTTTGAACATTTATACCATTTATTTTTGTGGTATATCACAAGAGCATCGACTACCAATACCTCTCCATCGTTGTAAAAATGTAGAGAAGGATTCCTCATGTTTTAGATTAGTATTGCATAAGGTGGACACTAATACATCCATTTCAATTTTTTATGGAAAATATTGTATAAAATCCTTTGCTAGATCACCCCATGAGTTAATTCCAGGTGGAAGTTGGGAGAACCTTTCCATTTCTCGTTTGCCTAAGGTTTGTGGGAACAATCTCATCAAGTATATTTCTTCTGCTCCTACCTTAATGTAAGTTTTGAAAACTTATCTTATGTTTGCCTTAGGATCCCCTTTGCCTTTCTACATATCAATTTTTGGTGTTAAAAAATGTGGAGGGAATGGAGGCATTGGAATGATTCTATCAAATGGTTAAGGACATATGTCTCTCATTGTCTAGTGTTGCTTTGGTGTATTCATGTCTGACATTTTCTTTTCTAAGTCCTTTATCTATATCTTGCAAGTGATTCTTTAGTAGTGTCTTTCCTCATTGAGTTAGTCTCATGCCTAAGCCACCAGATGGAGGAAGGGAGATATAATGCATATATTAATAGTATTGATCATAGATATGTTCATATGGAGGAGGGACATAGTTATAGCTTTCATAAAGACCACTTCGTATGGTATTATAGTGAGAAACACAAGATATAGGTTGATACATGTCATGACCGTGAGGATAGGAGGTTTCATAAGAATGATCTTGGATATTGCCCCCAGATCTGACATGAGGTCTCCTCATTTCATGATTTTGAATATTTGATTCAATGTAATTGTATGAATATGTATTATCTTGGGTATCATCATGGTCATGCATGTTGGTAGTTCTTCTCCATGGGAAAGGATGACTGTGGGGTTGTTCATGAGAAACTCTATCATCAATGGCATGAGAATGAGTGTAAGTGTTTGAAATCTCATTTTTTTGTAATAGGGCTGAAGGTGACTCAGGCATGAGATACTCTTAATTACCACCACTATTGGGCCTCCTATGTCTTGTGTTAACTTGATTTGTTTGACTTGGATCACCCTCCATACTTTATGACATATCAAATCCATGAGGTATTCTTGTCCCACTTTGTTCCATGACTTGTAGGAAATATTGTATCTCTTTTCATGAATTCTTGAACCAATTTGTTAAAATGGGGATCCATGATAGTTTCTTCAAATCCTACAAAATCCACATATGCATTGTCATTGTCTGGCATATTACTACAGTTTTCAAATGAATTGTAGAATTCCTCTCCATAAAACTCATAGGTACTAATTTTTAAAGACCTTAAAGATTCTTTGGCTTCCCTTTTAGACCTTTGTGAATGAGTTTCAACCATGGACTAAAGTCTTGACCAAAAAATGAAAGATAGGATGAAAATGCAAAGACTATGGAAAACCAAGAGGTGTATGAAGTGTAGATGAATCTAGTGTAAATTTTTAATGTCCAAGAGTGTAAGAACAAATTATTTGTGTGTGAGAGTATGGTGTGGCTTCCAAAGAGATGATAGATCTCTTGATGAGGTAAATTGATCTTGACTCCAGGTATGTATGTTTGAGAGCAAGGTGTGGCTTCCAAAGAGATGATGGATCTCTTGATGAGGTAAGTTAACCTTGAATCTAAGTATGTATCTTTGCAAAATGTGATGAGGAAAAGAGAAGTAACCTTTTGACTCAAATTTGGAAGATATGTATGAGGGAAATACAAGTAAAGGAAAATGATTAACTATGCATGACCAAGACAGGTTGACTAAAAAATGAAGCCCTGTAGGAAGCAGCCTTAGAAGCTCTTTAGATCTGAAAACTTAAGCCCTCATTATTCTCAAGAGTTTCTTTAAATCTTTCAACTCTGAACATATACACAGTTTGCATAAACCTAGACATGATTTCTTATCAAAAATGCAGTTTTAGTAAACATAGACGTGATTTCTATGGTGACAATTTCAATTTTAAACTAAAGATCAAGAAAATAGTTCTACCCCACACATACATTTTTGACAGATATAGATGTTGTGATATCAGTCACAAATGTGGTTTCAACTAAATATGACAAAATATTTGCTGAGAGTTTTCTTGTAGGACACAAACATGATTTTACACTGCACAAATGCTATTTATGATCATAGACATGGTTTCAATAGACACAAAAGTGGTTCTTGACTCTTTGCATAATTCTACCCAATTTGTAGTATGTTTAATATGACCAAATCTCAATGCATTGACTCTTTTCATGGCAAGAGGACACAATAATAGTGAAGTCCCAATGTTTGAAATTGTCTTGTCTAAAATATAAAAAATGTTTCCAAATGTGAAGGGTGGTGTAAAATATTTTGGCATACACTCAAAAACATGACAGACACAATGTTTCTTTGTTTTGTTTGAAATTTTTTAAGTGTTTTGATCATGCAAGCACAAATCCTAGGCCTAGCCAGGACAATAGTTGTTGAATATCACTTGTGGAGTTACCCCAACCTATGCAATTAAGAGTGGATACTTAGGTTCTTAACCCCATTGGATCCACTCTTGGCACTCACTTCTTCAAGGAAGCCAAGCACCAGTCCCAACAAAAACTCCTCGTGGAAAAATTTGTCTCTCTACTAAGAACCGTAAGAATGTGAGCCTCTTCATAGGTTCAACCTCCTACGCCAACAACTAGAAGGTTTTGGGCTTCTAAAAAAAAAGTTGTCTAGTAAGGGAATCCATTTGGGTGGCTATAATCAGTAGCATGTTATGCTTCATTAAATGGAAGGCCTCCTAACCTATAGAGCTTGCACTCTATAGGGTTTATGGGGAGTCATAATGTCATTATAGTAGCAAGTAACACCCGTTGCTTGCAATTAATTTTGTCACAAACACATTTATTTATAGTGGCTTGGAAGAGCTTGGCTTTAGCTTGTTACCACTTGGGTTGTTCCCTCTCACTTGGCCTTATGGGCTACTCAGAAGGTAGGACCTATAAAAGGAAACATAAAATATCCTATTGCTCAAGACACAAAAGACACTTGTTAATTTTAGAGCACCAATGGAAGTCTTTTGCTAGACTAAAGAAGACAAATCAAGCAATTATGAAATCAAATCTTTGCCAAAGATCCTGCACCAAAAATGTTAGTAGTTTTGAGATAATAGCCCTCTTACAAGCACACAAGTTAGGTAAATTTTAAATCTAAAAGACTTTGTGAAATAGGGGCCTTCAATAAGATGGTTTTTCTCCTTTTAGATAGCTACACCACTTCGTTAGTCAAATCAAAAGAGATTAGTGCTCAAAAACCAAATCTGAAAGCCCTAATCAAGATCAAACTAAGAAAAATTGAAAACATAGACACAATTATACCACACATAGATGCATAAATAGATCCCTGACATGAAAAAAGATCCCACAAGCAAAAATATAAGACACAGACACAGTTTCCCAGATCTGAAACTTGCAAAACAATAGCAAAATAAAAGCATGACAAAATCCTATACAAACACAATTTGCCAACATAGACGCAGTAATATAGATCCTAGATGAGATTCTAAAAACTATAAATGCAAAAAATTTGATCCAAAACCCTGCAAGGATAGAAATGTCAGACACAATGCACCACTAAGAGGGGAAGGGGGTAAATCAATGGTCCTCAAACTTTTCCCTTTTGCTGTCCTATGTGAGCATGCTGATTGATAGATCTAACTCAATGTAGACTTACTGGTTAATGGGGAGACTGACACAAACACAATCACACAAAGGGACATAACATAACACCAGGATGTATGAGGAAAACCCAAGATGGGAAAAACCTCGGCGATCAATGATGCCAAAGTCTTCTACACCAATTCAGCCTCACAATGAAAGTTGTTACAATGTTTAGGGCATGAACCCAAGGAGGACCAACCCCAAACTATTTTATGGGCTACAACCCAAAGGACCTACAACCCTTACACTGAGCTACAACTTAGTGATCACAATGAAAATAACAAATACATAATTGGTTACTCTGTTATAAGTGAATCTTGCAACCATTTCATATATCTTACTTTGTTAATGTGATAGCTTCTCTACTCCACCAACTCACTTATCCTCCTTCTCTCATCTGCTGCTTCTCTATCGGTAAACTCTACTGATAAACCTCTCCTCTTCTCCTTCTTTGTTGGATCTCCACCTCACTCACTGCTTTTCACCAGTATAACACTCTACCAGTACTTTATCTATCTTTTTTGCAACCTCCTTTACTTCTTCTCTATTGGTATGAACATGACTAGTTCTTCTCTCCTACCAGTTGAATGCTTCAATGAATTTCTCCCTCACTCTCACTCTCTTCTCAAGTACTTGTTTGGCACCTGGTTGATTTGATATTACATGTAGAAGTAATACACTCTGCAACAGGATAATATTCTTCTAATCAGCAACGAATAATCTCTTTGACCTTCATAATTATAGCCTCATTTTCCTGCCAAAAGCCAATTCAAATCTTAGGTAATTAGGGTTTCCTAATCATCATCGAGGCAAAAAAAATCCAATCAGATCTTGCTCAATCTAATATTCCTAATGACCTACTATACATCTCTGCCATTAGTGTGTCTTTCAATACATGTTTTCCAAATATACAAAACAAAACCCTGTTAATCAATCTACAATAGTCAAAGAGCCATTAATACCTTTTTTGTTTCATTCGTGAGGTCTACTCACAACCTAAGTTTTTCACTTTGATCTAGGTGCCAACAACTCCTTGATTTGACTTAGTCACTCATTCTTCCTTGAGCTGCACACTTCTAATCCAATCCATAAATCACAAGATTGGTATTCAACGCACACCTGTAGAGATACCTAACTCTATATGGCACTTCACCAACCTCTACAAGCTTTCTACCTTGACTCCAGGTGGCATCCATATAAACCAACTATTAACTTGGTTCTTTAGGTTGGTCTAGATAGGATCACCGACCAAACACCCTACTGGTTTGCTAACCCTGTCGATATATCACATTTTACCGATTAACTACTCATGTCTACATTTTACTGCACTGCTAGTGGAACACCTTGACCGGTCATCAGACATGTCAATCCTAAACATTCTCATTCCCACAAGGTGGGGAGTCTTTTGCATCTGCACCTTGTCCATATCACCAGTAAACACTCTTGATGACACAAGTCATCAACTTTCACTAGACTCATTCTTTAGTCCACCCATTCTTCCTCTATCTACATCTACTCAGCCATGCCCTCTCCTTGATCAATTCAAACTAGTTCACAACTAGTTTGTCAAGATGACAAACACATCACACTCCTTCTGTACTAGCATCTCAACATGCTTTCTCATTCAGTCCAGTGCATAGCTCTGATCTTATGCACTTAAGGCATTCCCTCAAATCATTGGTAGATCTGGTGTGAACCTTCAACCACCTACCTTTTCCTTATCTACCTTATATCAAGGGACTAGGATGCATAGAATGCATAATAGGAGATAAGCTCCATTTACTGATGGAGTGACATCTTACTTTCTACATCCTACTATGTACTCATGTGACTTTCCTATTTGTGAAACATTTCATCAAACATGCACATGTGATCTGATGTTGGTACATTCACTATCAGTCATCTCTTCCCATGGAAACTGCATCTTCATCTAGTGGGAGTCCTATTGTTCTGCAACCTAATAGCATACCGGTGACCTATTGATTCTTCTCAAACATCTTTCCCATTATGCTTGTACATTGGTCATGACCTTTGTAGGCTGACAAACACTCTCTTGGTTGATCTGGCTTCCCCATCTCAACTTATCACTTATCGGTTGACATCCTTTCCTTACCAATGATACACTACATCGATAACCTTCTCATCTAATCCACACAAGTTAGACACTAAGTGGTGTACTGGTAACCATTATCTTACCTTACCAATGTTCTGTAGCACACTGAGATATCAAGGATATCTTTTGTTTATCTGTACTCCTCCTTGATGGTGTTGCACATAATTCTCTAATACTGGTAGACATCCCATTCCGGTTGACATCAATGACAACACAATGCCAACAATCTCCCCTTTGGCATTGATGTCAACTCATGTAGTATCTTGCATACTACATAGTCTTTCTCCCCCTTTGACAATAATGGAAAGGGAATTGTTAGGATGTTATTTCTCTTTGTATGTACTGGTCACTAACATAATTCTTTCTCCCCCTTTTTCTTCATTGGATGAAACTCCTCCTTTGATACTATTTGTTATCTTGTCACTAGTTGTTACATCTTCTCAAGTCACAACACTTGAGATTTGGGTAGTATTAACCATAAACTAACACCAATTGAGTATATAAGTCTAATCCTATTTTATAGAGCACTCAATTGTAGAAGGACTAATACCAATTGTAAATGTGTTAGTGAATACTACTTACCTATCGGTCAACCTGCAACACCTCCTATTTGATTCCAAATTGGTCAATTATAATTTTATCATGAATACAATCAACTAGAAGATAGGTATATACCCATAACCATCTTGGATATGCTTACTCCAATTTCCATCTCCTGTAGTTTGGGTAGTCAGTATCCTTACAAGTTCAACGAAGCCAGCTCTGCATCATGAGCACTTGAACACCCCCTGAGTCATACATATCAGGTTCTTATCTCTAGTTAGGTACAATACTGGGAGTTCCATTTCCTCCATATACTAGTTTAGTTGTGCATATTTTGTCATCTTATGATCCTTCAACTCCATTGTATCCATCCTAGCCTATGGCATGATCCTGGATGAACACAACATCATACAATGCCATCGTCAAGTCATAAATCTTAATCAGCTAGCCCATAGATATGCATGCCTGCATGATCAACCACTGGGCCAACATATGTCATTCAGGTCTTTTCCAATACTACCTAAGACAACTCCACATTCCATGCTACCAGGGCTATTGCAATGATCTCCAAATTCATTGTCTTACATAACCTACAAGTACCTATTAGCACACATGCTAGTAACAATCTACACATATCAGTTTTCTTGTACTAGTCCATTATCATTACTGAAGCACCTTCATGTGACTCCTATCATCTTGTGTCACTATTTATTTGATTCAAATTGTTATCTTGTCATGCACAGACATAGTAGTAGTGATGCAATCTTCCATTTGTAGGTGTGTAGTCAGGAAAGCCTCTACACACACTTATTTCCTCATTTTCTTCCTTCATACCAACAATAGCATGTTCTTCCATGTTTCCTTCTTCCAATAAGGGAGTGAATGATAAATTTAGTATGTTACTCCCCCTAAGATCTTGTTTCTCCTATAAGCCTTAGGAGATATCACATGTGCATTAAATGTGCAATGTTCATCCATGGTCTTATCTTCCTGCTTCTTCCTCCATGTCTACTTTGTCTCATGTTTATTCCCATTCCAGTCTAGGGAGAAAGTTTCTTCTTCTCCTGCTAATCGATCCTTATACTTATGGATTCAATACCAAGATAGGAAATGGTGCTGTAGTAGCACACAACATCCATGCTGACTTCATGACATGGGAACCTTTTATTGTACTAGTTCTCTCTTCTTCTTCTTATCAAGTTATTGTAGCCATCTGCCGCTCTCCTTAGATACTTTGCTTGAGTAAGAAGACCATTCCTCTTGTTCCATGCACATGTATAACTACCTCTATACTGACTCTGACTATTCCACTAGTCATCGTAGGACTACAATCTCTTTCTCCTCCAATCACAACTTCTATGGTCGGGTCTATTATAGTTATAACAAACAATATTATCAATACTGGGAGAGGGGGTGTGCATGCTTCTACCCCTAGATTCATTGTTCACATGTGCATGAAATCTAAAGTCATCTGATTTGTTATGCCTAGGAAGAACACTTTGTCTATTCCTAGACCCCATTTTACACTCTTTAGCTCTATGGCCATAATCTTTACATCCAAAACAATAATGGAAGAGAGGAGGATTATCACTTACAAATTTATTTTGCCAAACATGGGGTGTTGTTATTGGTTTGGCATCTTCTTTTCTGCTTCTCCAAGAATGAATCAAGGGTTATCGATTCTCTAAAAATCTTCCATCTGATCTCTTCTTCTGTCATGCTTGTCCTAACTTGGTGGTAGTAACATTTCTTTGTCTTCTACCAGTAGGGAGTCTCTTAGGCTATCTTCTTGCATTCATGTTTCTAGTGAACTTATCTTCTCTCAGCTTCCTTTTCCCTCTAGGCTCTGCATTATTTCTTCTTGCTACATTGGTCTTCATTTTTAGCCTCAAGTCCTCATTAGTTGTAGCTAGGTCAACCTTCATTCTTGGTGCACTTCAGACTAGGAAGGTATGGCCCTTGTTATCTCCATTAAAGAAGACAAATTTAATGTCCTTCTAAGAGACATCCTTACTTGTGGAGCATTCATCGGCAACATATCCTAATTCCCTTGTATCCTTGGAATGTTTTTTCTGGTCCAAAATTTTATCCAACACCGAAGTGTTGTCATCATACCAATTTCTAACCTTGATTTCATTCTTACACTTCTCAAGGTCTTTCCTCAAACTTTCCATTTCCTCTTTCAGCTTTTGACACTCTTTGTCTTTTGTCTCCACAAGTAGCAGCAACACCTCACATCTTCTTTCATCAGCATCAAGGATTGATTTCAATTGACCTGTCAATCCTTTTTCCTCTTCAAGCTGAGATGTTAATATCTAGCTATTGTTATTTGATTCCTCAAGACATTCTCAACTGACTACATTCATCATTAACTGAATCTTCATAATTTTTAAAATTATTTCTAACACTTTGCAACTCATCTAGTGCACTTTCCAGTTCACTTTCAAGATCTACTTGAGCTTCACCTCTTTCTTCATCTTCTTCATCACTGCGAAACACATATTTTGACTGGGATCTTCCTACCTTGTCACATTCTGATGTGTGTTCTTTACTTTTTGTTTCTTGTGCCATGAATAGATGAGTTTCCTCTCCATCAAAACTACAACAACTGACTAATGTGTTGTTAACACTTCCACATGTGTCTACATTGTTGTCCTTCATGCTTTCACAATCCAATTCGGCAATGCATGACTCATTTCCATAAAGCCTCTTCAGTCTAATCCATAGAATCTTTGTTGTTTTGCACTTATCCACCTATGAGAGAACATCACCAATGAGCCCACTTAATATAGTCTTTATGGCTTCTTCATTACAAACACATCTTCTCTCTTCTTCAATGTTGGTGGGAGGACATACATTCCTAGGAAGACCATTTACAATAGCCATCCATACATCATAACATAAAGAGGATAGGAAGGCTTCCATTCTGCAACTCCAAATAAGATAGTTTGATCTATCAAACACTAGAGTAGGGATTGACACTAAACAACCCATTGGTTCCTTAAGCCCAAATCTACCCAAGTTGGAGAAAGCTTGTCTGACTAGGAACCTAGGCTTTGATACCAATTGTCAGACACAATGCATAACTGAGAGGGGGAGGGGGTGAATCAGTGGTCCTTAAAATTTTCCCTTTTCTTGTCCTATGTGAGCATGTTGATTGATAGATCTAACTCAATGCAAACTTACCCGTTAGTGGGAAGACCAACACAAAGGAAAACCCAAGATGGGAGAAACCTTAGTGAGCAATGTTGCTGGAATCCTTTGCTCCAATCCAGCCTCACAGTGAAAATTGTTACAACACTTAGGGAACCAACCCAAGGAGCACAAACCCCAAACTATTTTATGGGCTACAACCCTTGCATTGAGCTACAACTTAGTGATCAAAATGAAAACATCAAATAGATAAGTGGTTACTCTATTACAAGTGAATCTTGCAACCATTTCATATATCTTACTCTGTCGATGAGATACCTTCTCTGCTCCACCAACTCACTTCTCATGCTGCTCTCATTTTCTACTTCTCTGCCAATAAACTTTACCAATACACCTCTCCTCTTCTCCTTCTCTATTATATCTCCACCTCACTCACTACTCTTCATTGGTATAATACTCTATCAGTACTTTATCTATCTTCTCTGTAGCCTCCTTTACATATGCTCTTCCAGTATGAACACTACCGGTTCTTCTCTCCTACCAATTGAATGCTTCAATGAGGTCTCCTTCACTCTCACTCTCTTCTCAGGTACTTTTTTGGCACTTGGCTGAATTTCTCTTACATGCAGAAGTAATAAACTCTACAACAACACAATATTCTTCTAATCAACAATGAATAATCTCTTTGGCCTTCATACTTATAGGCTCATTTTCCCACCAAAAGCTAATTCAAATCTTGGGTAGTTAGGGTTTCCTCATTATCCTTGAGGCAAACCAAATCCAATCAGATCTATCTTGATTTGATAATCCTAATGACCAAATATACATCTTCACCATTAGTATGTCTTTCAATACATGTTTGCCAAATATAGAAAACATGACCCTTTTTCTCAATCTATAATAGTCAAACAACCATTAATACCTTTTTTGTCTCATTTGCAAGGTCTACTCATAACCTGAGTTTCTCACTTTGATCCAGGCACCAACAACTCCTTGATTTGTCCCAGTCACTCATTCTTCCTCAAGCCACACACTTTTGATCCGATCCACAAATCATGAGATTTGTATTCAATGCACACCTGTAGAGATACCTAACTCTACATGGTACTTCACCAACCTCTATGAGCTTACCACATTGAGTCCATGTGGCATCCATATAAAGTAGTTGTTAACTTGGCTCTTCAGGTCAGTCTAGATAGGATCACCAACCAAACACACTAGCGGTTCCTTTTCACTGCTGGTTTGCTAACCCTGTCGATATCTAACATTTTACCAGATAGCTCCACATTTCTCCCTTTTGCTGAACTGCTAGTGGAACACCTTGACTGATCACTAGACATGTCAATCCTAAACATACTCATTCCCACAAGGTAGGGAGTCTTTTGTATTTGCACCTTGTCCATATCATCGGTAAACATACATATCGATAAACAGTCTTGATGACACAAGTCATCAAATTTCACTAGACTTATTCTTTAGTCAGCCCATTCTTCCTCTATTTGCATCTACTTAGCCATGCCTTCTCCCTGATCAATTCAGACTAGTTCACAACTAGTTTGTCAAGATGACAAATATATCACACTCATTCTATATCGACATCTCAACATGCTTTCTCAGTTGGTCTAGTGCATAGCTCTAAGCTTATGGACTTAAGACATTCCCTCAAATCACTGGTAGATCTAGTGTGAACCTTCAACCACCTACCTTTGCCTCATCTACCTTATCTCAAGGGGCTACGATGCACACAATGCATAATAGAAGATAAGATCCATTTACTGGTGGAGTGACATCTTACCTTCTTCATCCTACTATGTACTCATGTGAATTTCTTGTTTGTGCAACATTTCTTCAAACAGGAACATGTGATCCGATGTGCGCACATTCACTATCAGTCATCTCTTCCCATGCTAACTGCATCTTCATCCGGTGGGAGTCCTTTTGTTCTACAACCTCATAGCATACCGGTGACATTCTACTGAAACACCTTTCCCATTCTGCTTGTACACTGGTAATGGCCTGTGTAGGCTAACAACCACTCCCTTAGTTGATCTAGCTTCCCCATGTCAACTTACCACTTATTGGTTGACATCCTTTCCTTATGAGTGATACACTGCATCGATACCTTTCTCACTTCATCTACACAAGTTAGACACTAACTGGTGTACCGGTAACCATTGTCTTACCTTACCAATATTCTTCAACACTTTGAGATATCAAGGATATCTCTTGTTTCTATGTACTTCTCCTTGATGGTGTTTCACATACTTCTCTCATACTGGTAGACATCCCATATTTGTTGCCATCAATGACAACAAAATGCTAATAAGGAATGCGATTTAATGGAATCCATATGTGATATTAGAAAAAAAACATGATTTTATCTTATGGAGATGTGATTTTTGATCTTAGATCTGTGAATTTAAAAGAAAGTAAAAAACATGAAGATATAAGTCTCAGACATAGAAGCAAAGAAAAAACTCAGTCGAATCTGTCACAGATGCAGAAAAATGTAGAATTGTCACAATGGTGAACCTACAACTTTGAAAAACACAAAATCTATAAACAAAATGGTCAAAATAAAAAGGACAAGAGTCCCATCAGGTGTGCCAAAATATATATGGTGAAAAGTGGATAATGGGAATACTAATATTGTAAGACTAAATGGATTCAACCATAAAACCCTAGCCCGATCAATGAAATCAATCCACCATAAACAATTAAGATACCTAAGACAATGGAAATAAACAAAACAAACAAATATACCATTCACATGTCTAATAAGGTTTCAATCTCCATTTCTTCCTATCTCCATTGATCTTGCTTGATATGTTTTCTCTCAAATTTAATGTGTGCACAAGATCTCAACAAAGAAAGAAAATGTGGTCGATAGCTTGGTTTGATTGCATATGTGTGTGCTCATTATCTTGAGTGATTAGGCATTAGGGTTGATAATGAAGGAAGTGATACAAAGATCAGTAGGGGAAGCACAATTAAGCCCTAACTCCAACCTTCTACAGATAATCAATCCTTTTGTTCACTCTGACCTAGTGAACAATGTCACCTTACTTAGCATGCTAAGGCTAATGGCTAACTAGCCTACTTAGAAAAACATAGAAATAATTGAACCCTTCGGTTTAGGGAGTGGACAGGGTTCCCCTATCTTGTTTCAGACTTGTTTTGATCAACTAGGTTGATCAACATCAACTCCTAGACCCACAACACCCAAGTGCTACTATACTATCATACCAGACTAAATTCAGCTTGTAGCCCTCCAAACACTATTTTATGCAAAACAACCTCGACTTCTCCAATGGACGAAGAAAAAAAAATTTAGATCCGAGGGTCCTTTATTGAGTACTTTCAAATTCCAAAAGGATAGGGTCCAACTCCTTTTGTACACCTCTGAACTCCTCTTGGCCAGACAGGCCTAATAAGGGTAACAGGGTTTGGTTCTAAAGGAACAAACTACAAATGAATTCACAATGTGAAATAAACATTAGGTTTATCTCTAAGGATGCCCTTGTACACACAATCCAACCTTATATTGGTTTAGTCCACTTCCAGAGTTGTTCTGCATGCCTACTTCCTAGATTTTGAGACCAAGCACATGGGCATGCTTGGCCTAGGGTATGGTGTGGAAACTACATACTGACACTTCCCAAGATGCAAGTACTAGAGTCCTAATGCACATTTCTCTATTTTGAACTCCCCTCATGGCCATTGTGGTCCAATGTCAGAATCTCAAGTTAGAGCCATGGCTGGATGAAACCCTGATTGCAATTCAACTTGGTTGTCAGACTAGCGCAGAAGAATTTTTGACTTAGATGTGTCCCCCAAGACACTAAGCCAATTGAAAACAAATGGAACTACACAATTCCAAACCTTCATGCCCATCCCAAGTCCTATCTATGAAACTTATTAATTTTTCAACACCAAAAGATGTTCTTTGAAACCTGCAACTATATTTTTGTCTACCCCAAAAGATCAATTTACATTCGTTGAGTCAATCCGCCCTCCATTGGAAATGATTCAAACATGTTCAAATAGGTCTCCACCAATGTCCTCAACCAAAATCCAAACCAGTCTAGTGATTGGGAGGAGTTGGGAGACCGAATTCCTATTCGGTTACATTTTCTAGTAGTTGGCAACTTCCATTGGGTCATCGACATAGGTCGGAAACATGACCTTTGATGCCTGATGGCCAATTTTACAATCATATGGTTCTATCAAGTCATCAAGTTAACTCAAAAATAGAGCTCTTGATGTCCAATCACAAACTCTTCCAATGGTTCATTTCTATTAGGGCTTAAGAGTAGCTGAAAAACTCTCCATCCGATGTCCGATGAAATGCTATCAAGGTGGTGTGATTTTCCATCGACTCTTCATGATAACTTAAACACTTGCTTTTCCAATGCCTGATAACTAGTGGACACAAGTCTACTTTTCCATCGGGTCATTGAGATGACTTCAAAATAGCTTCTCCAATTGCTGATGCTAAAACTCCAAGTGTGTTGACTTATTGGGTCATTGGGGTGAGTCAGGATCCTCAACTTCCGATCCCCAATGTCGACTCCTTTAGTTTGCTACTCTATCAGGTCTTCATGAGTGGAGAAAAATAGCTACCCAATACCCAATGAAAACACCTTTGGAATGTCTCCCCTCCATCAAGTTATTGGGTGGTACTCAAAATGGGTTACACTAATACCCGATGACAATTCTTCAAGAAGGCGACTCTATCGGGATAAGTTACGCCAATAATGCAACTTTTACATTTTTTGCAACATTTGGTCTATTGACCATTTATGCATTTTCCTACACTCCAAAGGTTTCCAAATGAACCCTAAGCACACAAGACACACAAAATCTGATTCTTCCTAGTCTACAATAGATCCATTGACAAAGTTTGACCAAGTGGTTTATAGGTGTACCAACTTGACAATTGGTCTTACAAAAATGGATCTTTATTACAACAAATATGAAAAATGGAAAAGGGGCTCCATTGTTGGGGTGCTTCTGGACCATACTCCCCCTACTGCTTTGAACTCAAGTTCCTACTTGAGAGTATCTATTTCAATGTGGTGCCATGCTTGAGGATTGTCTGCGCATCCATCCAAGTGGCATCCAAGTCTTGTAAACCTCTCCACTTGAGCAAATATTCCTTGTAGGTGTTCTTCCTAGTCTGTTTTACCACTTTAGTGTCCAACACTTTCTCCAACTAGAGTGGTTGGGTAGGTGGAAGGTCCATTATCCATTCAACATATTCATCATCAGCTTCATGCAATGAATTGTTATCACCTCCAATACTCCTGAATGGAGTGAGATCACAAACATTAAAAATAGGAGAAATAGCAAGATTAGGTGGTAGAGAGATTTCATATTCATTATCTCCAAACTTATGGATGATTAGACAAGGACCAATATTCCTCATCTACAACTTGGTGTACTTGCCTTTAGGCAACCTATCTTTGTTCAAATAAGCCCACACTTGATCTCCTATTTTGAAACTGACATATCTTTTTATGTGATTTGTATGTACCTTATACTTCTCTGCAGTAGATTTCAAAGTCTCCTTCACCTGTTCATGAACTTGTTTGATAAACTCAGCTAAATCTTCTCCCTGGGAACTTGATTTGAAATCATTTGGTAGCTCACTTAACTCCATCACCCCTCTAGGATGAATACCATAGTTGATCTGAAAAGGAGTTTTTCTAGTGCTCCTATTAATAGTATCATTAAATGCAAATTTTGCCTATGGAAGAAATGAATCCCAAGCTTGTGAATACTTCTTGGTTAGAGATCTGAGTAGGTTTCCAAGAGACCTATTTACAACTTCAATTTTCCCATCTATCCGAGGATGGTAGGCAGAACTGAAAGACAAATTTGTGCCTAAGTTCTTCCAAAGAGTTTTCCAAAAATGGCCTTGAAACTTTACATCTCTGTCTGAGATGATTGATGAAAGCAATCCATGGATTCTGATGACTTCCTTAAAGAATATATTTGCAATGTGCGATGCATCATTTGTGGACTTGCAGGGTACAAAATGTGCTATTTTACTGAATCTATCTACAATGACAAAATTTTTGTCAAACCCTTGTGTTGTCCTAGGATAACCCATAACAAAGTCCATACTCACACTATCCCATGGTTTTGTAGGTATTGGCAGTGGTTGGTAAAGGTCTTGATTTGTGCTAACTGCCTTAGCTCTTTGATAGATTGTGTGACTCTACAAACTTCCTAATGTCTATCTACATTTTAGGCCAAAAGTAGTGCCTCCTAACCAACTCTAGTGTTTTATCAATACCAAAGTGACCTCCCATAGGACCACAATGTTTCTCCTTAATGAGATTTCCTCTCATTGAACACTTTGGAATACACAACTACCCCCCTTTGAACAATACGCCATTTTGAATCATATAATCAGAATACAAAGTGTGAAATGCATCAGAAAGAGTAATGCAAACCTCATATATCTCACCAAAATATGCATCACCTTTGTATAGGTCTTTAAGGGCATCAATCTCAATAGTCTGGATCTAAACCTCCTGCACTAAATGGACTCTCCTACTGAGTGCATTTGTCACTTTGTTTTGTGTTCCCTTATCATGTTTTATAGTGAAGGTATAGTCTTGTAGCTACTCAACCCACTTTATATGTCTGCAACTTAGTTCCTCTTGTCCATTCAAGAAGCTTAATGCATGGTTGTCAATGAAAACAATATATTTTTTGGGCAAAAGATAATGCCTCCAATTTTTATGTGCTTGCACCAATGAATACAATTTGAAGTCATGTGTACTATACTCTTGTTTAGCTTTGTTCAATTTTTTAGAAAAGAATGCAACTAACCTACCTTCTTGGCTAAGGGCTGCTCCAATGGCCAAATTACTTGCATCCGTGTCTACTATGAATAATTTATTGAAATCAGAAAGGGTAGGAATAAGAAATTGTGCCACTCTACCTTTCAGGTATTCAAAATGATTCCTCTACTTGGTTGTCCATTGAAACCTTACCTTTCTTCCTCCCTTGATGGTGTTAAGGAGTGGTGCACATATGTGACTGAAATTTTTAATTAATTTCCTATAGAATGTTACCAACCCATGATAACTTCTCACCTCCTATGGTGTCCATGGTCTTGGTCAAGTCAAGATGGCATCTACCTTCTCTGGATCCATCTTCAAATTACCTTTGAATATCACAAATCCCAAATATATTAGTTCTTCCTGCATGAAAACACATTTTTCCAGATTTATCAACAATTTTTTGTTCATGAAATGTTTTTAAGACTTGAATAAGATGTTCCAAGTTCTCTACCTTGGTCTTACTAAAAAACAAGTATATCATCAAGATATACAACTAAAAACATTCCATTGAAGTCCTGGAGAACTTCATTCATCAATCTCATGATTGTGCTAGGTGCATTAGTAAGGCCAAATGGCATGAAAAGCCATTAATATAATCCTTCTGTGGTTTTAAATGTAGTTTTCCACTCATCTCCTAGCCTTATTTGGATTTGGTGATAGCTTGATTTAAGGTCTATCTTTGAAAAGTAACATTAACCTCCTAACTGATCCACTAGATCTTCAATCCTTAGAATTGGGAATCTCTATCTGATTGTGATTTTGTTCACTACCCTAGAATTGGTACATAGCCTCCATTTGCCATCCTTTTTAGGGGTTAATACACTAGGGACTATACATGGGCTCTTACTCTTTTGAATCAACCCTTTATCCAGTAGATCCTGGACTTGTCTTGAGACTTCTACAGTCTGAGCAGGGGTAAGCTTATAAGCTTATTTGTTAGGTAGTGAAGCACCAGGTATGAAGCCAATGTGATGACATACATCTCTTTAAGGTGGTAGGGCATCTGACATATCTCCTACAACTAAACCTTTGTTAATGTCGAGAAGTTCTTGCACTTCTTTGGGTACCTCCTGAGGGTTTTCCTACTCCTTGGGCTTCAAGATTAAGGCATAGTCTCCTTTGTCTTCTTTTATGGTTTCTACCATCTCCCTTTCTCCTACCAATAATACTATTGGTTCATTTTGCTTTTCATTCCTCAATTCATGCAGTGGTTTCATGGTGTATACATTTCCATCCTTGTTAATTGTATAAGTATTTTTCATCCCATCATGTTGTACCTAGAGGTCATACTGCCAAAGGTGACCTAACAGCAAATGACACACATCCATGTCTACAACATCACATAGCACTCTATCCTTATATTCTCCTGTAGAGAAATTGACCCAAGCCTATTCATTTATGAGGGTTTGTTGGCCTTTGCTATGCCAAGATACATGGGATGTTGTTGGGGTAGGGAAACTTTACAAGTTTGAGTTTGTCTACCATTTCTTTTGACACTAAATTCTCAGTTGAACTAGAATTAACAACAAGTTTACAGACCTTACTATGGCTCTTGCAATGGGTCCTGAACAATGTCTTCCTTTGTGGTGGTTCTTGTGGTGCTAGTTTCTTTATCAATGTCCTCTTCACCATTAGGCATACTCCTTCTTCTGGATCCAAATCCTTTGAGGGTGAGTGGTAACTTTTTGTATCCTCCTGAATCAGGCTTGTTCTCCTATATCCTTGCGTACTTGATCCTATGTTCTTCGAACATCTATTGGCATGGTGGCTTGTTTGGTTGTAATTGAAGCACCTCATAGGGCTTCCATTTCTCCCACTAGATCTACCTTTTCTATTGGACCTCCTGCCTCTGTATCCACCTCTAGTTTTGCTTTCTCCTTGTGAGTTCTCTTCATTTGACTCTCCTTGGTGTCTGAAATTTTGTCCCTTTCCACTAGACATTCCATTACCTCTATTATTGAAGTCCTTTTTGCCTCTGCCCCTATTGTTCTAGTATTGCCTCCTCTTGAGATTTTCTTTGACCTTTAATGCCAATTGATAGCACTTTTGCACCATTTCTGGGTTGCAAAGGTTCAGTTCATCCTGAAATTTTATTCTCAGGTTGTTCAGGTATCTAGCTACCTTCTCAGCTTCACCTTCCATTGTCTTGGATTTTAGACATAGCCTCTGGAATTCCTTAGTATATCTATTGACATCCATCTCCTTCTGTCTTAAGTTTTGTCTCTTTTTATGAAGTTTTACTTCATAATATTTAGGTACATAAGCTCTTTGATCTTGGTAACCATCACCTTCCATGAAGTGATCATGTTCTTTCCTTCCTTCACCCTTTCTCCTTGAGTGAAGTTTGACCAAGTCAATGCTGCACCTTTCAATTTTGTCTTTGCTATCTTGACCCTCTGGTTCTCAAGGATCTCATCACATTCAAAGAAACTTTCCAATGCATCCACCAATTCCATGACTAGGTCTGAGTCTATCTTTCCACTAAACATGGGCAATTTTGACTTACTATCTGAAGTCCTTCTAATCATAGACTTAAGGGTATTCACAAGGTGTCTTTGGTCTGCAATAATTTCCTCTTCCTCTTCCTCCTGCTCCGAGGTCTCCTCTTCTTCTCCCCTTTCTTCCACTAGACCTTCTTCCTTCCTTGCAAGCTTGCCTTTCAAATTTCTTAGTTCAGTGCTCAATCCTTGCACTATCTTTGCAAGTTTAGCATTGGTCACCTTTGGAGGGATCCTAAGGATCTCCTTCTCTCCTTCTTGGTTTTGGTAAGACATGTTCAACTACTTCTTCCCTTAGGCTTTGCCTAAGCTTTGATACCATTTGATAGAGAGATTGATAGGGGAAGCATAATTAAGCCCTAACTCCAACCTTCTATAGATGATCAATCTTTTGTTCACTCTGACCCAGTGAACAATGTCATCTTACTTAGCATGCTAACACTAATGGTTGACTAGCCTACTTAGAAAAACATGGAAATACTTGAACCCTTCAATTTAGGAAGTGGATAGGGTTCCCCTATCTTGTTTTAGACTTGTTTTGATCATCTAGGTTGATCCCCAATAGCTCCTAGACCCACAACACCCAAGTGCTACTATATTGTCATACTAGACTGAATTCAGCTTGTAGCCCTCCAAACACTATTCTCTACAAAACAACCTCAACTTCTCCAATGGAAAAAGAAAACAAACTTCAAATCTGGGTACCCTTTATTGATTACTGTAGACACCTAAAAATGGTCAACGCTTGTGGAATCATACTTTAACATTTGTGCATTGCCTCATTTTAGGTTTTTACGTCGCATTAACATTTCTCCTATGATTCGCACTTGATCTTTATCATTTGCGAGAATCGAGTCATTCTTCTATATTCTTCATTCATCTCATCTTTGAATTTGGTCTTGTCGACAACAATCTTTAATCATGATTTTGGTCGATCTTTGTCCTTTTGTCAATCTTGTCATATTGCGATCGATTCGTCATCGATCCTTGTCCTTTTTCAATCATGTCAATTTTGTCAATTTGTCATTGATTTTTGTCAACCAATTTCAATTAAATCATTTATCACATTGGTCATTTATCAATTCAAAATCATGATCGAATCGATATCAACTATCCTTTGTCAAGACCTAATTGTCATCCTTGCATTTCTAATTCATCTTCCAAGGTTTTATGATTTATTCATTTAATCTTGTTTGGCATTTTCCCTCTAGGTTAAATAATTTATTTATTTATCCTAAGTCTTCTTGTCACAATTAAATGTTCATTTAATTGGCTAATTAATTCCTCCTATTTTTGTAAATTAATTAATGAATGAGAAATTACTAATTAATTTACCTATTTTTCATCAATTTTCTAATTTCCAAGTCATCATTTCCAACCTAATTTTCTAATTTCTCCTAAATTCCTAAATGTCTATTTCTATTTCAAAATATTGTCATAAATTCTTGACATAGAAATTTGTCATAAATTGTCATAAATCCTTGCATAGCAATTTGTCATAGATATATCATAATTTTGCTATTCTTGATTTGAATTTCTATTCGAATCACTATCATGCTAATTTGTTCATCTCTCCAATTCTTCTATAAATTGGATGATCTTCATCAATCAAGGCTAATTGGTAATCCCTATCAGACTATCGAATTTACGCTTCTAGTACTCTTGAGCTTTTCATCAATGCCAATCTTGCTTTCAATTGTATGTGCACTTGTAGGTGAGATCCACAATCCAACCATTTGAAGAGGAAAGAAGAAAAATGGAGCCGCATGGAAGGAGCATTCAAATCATCATCCAGTTTGCATAATCTTTGCTTTTGAATGTTTCATTTTATGTCTCTATTGAATGTGTTTTAGGATAGATTCATTGCAATGAATGCTTTTATGATTGATGAATATGTTTCTCCTATTTGTGATGATTTCCTATTTCCTATGCTACATTAATTGGTGAACCCAATGTGAAAACTAACCTTCTAATCCCTTTACTATGTTTTTGAGTGCTTTGAAGTTGATTTGTAGGTCAAAAAACCCAAAAACAGGGCCGTGCAGGGTATTCTGGAGACTTCTGTGCTTGTGTGAAGCAACTTGCGCCTATGTTGAGCATTCTACACTTGTGTAGGGGACATTCTGTGCTTGTGTCAGACATCTTGTGCCTGTGTCATGAGTTCTGCGCCTGTGTAAAGTCCAGAACAGAGGTAAAAAATGTAGTATTTACTTGAAATTTGTTGTGTTTTTGCATTCTATTTTCTATGCTTTGGATTTTGGTACTAATTATTTATGCAGAATATTGGCATACGCATGGCAAAGACAATAAATCAAACTACTAACATGCTTTGTGCAGATTCGATAGTCAAAGACAACAAATCAAACCTCTAACTTTGGGTTTTGCAGGTTGCCTTGGAGAAACAACCAAACTTTTGTGTTTGTGTTTTTTAATTAGGCACTTAGTGATTTCTAAATAGGTTGGAATGAACATTTGTTTGCTTGGATTGTTAAGTGTGACATTGGAGTAGGAGAGTATGCTCTCATCCTTTATAGGGTGATTAGAAACCCAGATCTTCGATACCATGCTTGTGTTGTTGATTGTGTGTCACATTTAGAGGGCCTGCCTTCCCGACCACTTTGCTTTTGCAAGCAAGTGATAATCATGAGAAGGGAATGACCCAAAGTGAGTATGGCTATAATTCCTTGGCATTCTAACTCACTATAAAAAATAACCCGATGAGCGAAAGCTTTGAAGGAAGTGTTACGTGGGAATTGCAGTTACTTGGGAAGTGATGACCCTTGAACTCTTTCTCATATCAACATCTAAGTAGGGCCTCTTGGTCTAAATCATGTTTGCGCGACTACATTTGTTTGGTATCTTAGTGGGCTTAATGTCTCAATCACACTTGCGTGACATCAAGGAGTAATACTTAACAGAAATCCTTACTACATACCTTGTTTTTAGAGGCCAAAAAACCCTTCTAGTTGCTTGAGAAGGACAAATTTGGATACTTGGAAGAGATACTAAGTTCACCATGGGGAGATTTCCATGGGGACTGATGCTTGGCTGCCTTGAGAAGTGAGTGTCGTGGAGGAGAGCTCGTGGGGTCAAGCATCTATGTATTCTCCTTGAATCCCATAATGAGTCTACCTCTCAAGTACCTAATGTCCTTGCCTACCATAAGAAATGTGTGAATGAGCATGATTGTCTTGATTCTAAGTTGAAATATCTTGTCTTCTTTGATTGTCAAAAGTTGAATTGGATCTCATTTCAAAAACAAGCCAAATTGATTCAAAACAAGATTAAACCCAAGAACATTTCATCCAACAAAGTTTAAAACACCTTCAAACATGGTTGTCAAACATTGTTCAAAATCTTGTCTCAACATTCATGTCACTTACATTTAGGTTCATCCTAGGTTTGCATTTTGCAAGATCATTGTCAAGGTTAGGTTTCATCTAGGTCATACTCCTTTGCATATCAATAAGAGTCATCCATTTTGCATGTGTCCTCTTGCATTAGAGTCATATCATTGTCATACATTTATATTTGCATACCCTAAGTCTCTTCATTAAGCTTGAGTCATTATCATATCATATTAGGGTCATTATCATAGCAATTGTCTCTTTGCATATAGTGTCAAAACCAGGTCTTGTCATACTTGAGTAATCCAAATCTTTGATAAACCTTAAGTCATTGTGAGGAGGTCTAGACCTTATCAAATCTTTTGTCCTTTTGTCATCAATATCATTTCATCAAACCTAGCTTAGTATCCAACCATATAGGGGAGACATTGTCACTTTGTCCTTTTGTCACTTGGTCCTTTTGTCCTTTGAGGTCTAGACATCATTTCAATTTCCTAAGGGTCTCTTTTTTAGATTTGCATTCAAAAGTTTGTCAAAATCTTGAAAAACAACAAAAACATAGGTTGCATTCTTGCCATAGATTGCATTTTCACCTATTTAGTTTGCATTTAGTTGCATATCATATATTATCCTTGAAAATTCCAAAACAAATATTGCATTTGCATAGTGAAATGTCTATTGAAACAAGGTTCCAAGCACCAATGATGCAACAGAGTTTGACATATCAACCGACAATGCAATTGAATTTTAATCCAATGCAATCACAATTCTATCCATCCCAACAACAAGGCAATATCGATCAAACTTTTTATGATGAAACAAGTCTCCAAATACAAAAACTAGAGGAGAAACTAGCTCAAGAAAATGAGATATTGGAACAAAGAGTGAAAAACATTGAGAAGAATAGATCACAAATGTCCAAAATGTTTCAAAAACTTCCAGGTCGAAATCTAAATATTGAGCCAATTGATGTAAGATCTCTTCTTGAACGATCAGACATACCAGCTCTCCTCTCACAAATAGAGATGATGAAACAATTTCAAGAAAAGAGAAGACATCAATTTCAACATTATGTGCCTCTACAACAAGAACAAGAAGGTGTTTACTATCAATTAGACTTTCAACCAATACAACCAATGGTCCAATTTCAACAATATGTCCAACCAACTATACAATGTCAACAAATAGTTCAACCAATGGTGGAATATCAACAAGTTCAATCAACATATCAATGTCAACAACAACAACCAAACATTCAAAAATAAAACTTGCAACATGCACCAAGCCAAGTTTCAAACATGTCAGAACAACTGAACCAAATCCAATATCAAAACATGACATCAAACCAAAAACAAGTTCAAATTCCAGATCCAATCATGTAAAAACCTAAAAAGAAAGGTGGCTTTATTGCAAGGCTCTTGAGGAACCTACCAAGTGAGTTTATTGAGGAAGATCAAAATAATACACTTATGTCTAGCAATGCCTCATCCCCTCGCAAGCAAATTGACTCTCCAGTGGCATCTATCCCTACACCTCTAGAAGTTTCACAAGAACCTTCCATATTGTCGTCATCAAAAAATACACCCAAGGATGCAATTATCCAAGAGCTATCCATAATTGATTGCCAAGATAATCCAATTCATGATGCACATCCTTGTCATGTTTCAGATATACTAGAGCCAATGCCACCATGTACTTTATTGCCATTACCTATTTTAGAGGACCCCCTTCAAAGTCCCTCTTCCTCATGTTCAAGCATTGATTCCTTGCCAGAATCCATCACAAATGTTCAAAGTGCATTTCCTTCATGCCAAACCATTGATCCCTTGTCAGAATCCCCCATGCATATCCAAAGTCTAACCCCATGTCAAGAGGATAAATTAGAGCATGAAGAAACATGTCTTAAAACAAATCAAGATCAAGATCCTGAAAACTTATCATCCCATCCAATTGTTGACCAGGACCCCATGTTCCTCAAAACTCATGATGATTCCCCTATTCTTGTCCATCCTATCCAAAGTCCTATTGACACTCCATTCCCCGAGCAAGATCAAGATATCCTAGTCCATCCAATCCCAAATGATCCCCTTCCATTTCATGAACACAATGCCCTTTAGAATCCCATTGAAATTCCACTTCCTAAGAAAGATCAAGATATCCCTTCCATCCTTTCTGATGATCCCATTGAAAGTCCAGAGCAAAGCACCTTTAAAGAGGATTCCAATGATCTTCCTCCTTGTCAAGATCAAATTATTCCTTCAGATCCTCCACAAGATCTACTTGTTCCTCCATCTCCACGTCCTAATCTAGCATATCCACTCCAAGAGGGCATTTCTTTTGATGATCCCATTATTTCTCCCATTCCATCTCTTGAAGAGCCTATCATTGAACCATGTCCACTAAATAATCCTAGTCCCCCTCATGATCTTGATACCCCTCATGATCTTGATACCCCTCATGATTCTAACGTGTCAGTGCAAGATGTTCATGAACCCTCAACATGCATAATGGGTTCTTCCACTTTGGTGCAATCTGATCCACTTCAAGATCTCATTATTTCTCTCATATCATATCCACCTCATAATGGACTCGCGTCTTCTTCCCAAAGCAAAGAGTATCCTATTAGTCAAAATATTGATAAATGCAAAGGGGTAGACCTTCACAAGCAAGAACCCCTTCATATCAAAGAGTATACTAATGGTCATGGCTACAAAGCTCACACTCAAGGTGTTGGTATCCCTTCAAAGTCAAAATCCAAAGGTCCACCTTCCCCATCATCGCTTCCATCCATTCTAGGTCCCTATATCCCTCCATCTCCTATGCAACATCAACAAAGGCACACATCTTGGAGAACCTTCCATCCATCCCACATGCCTCCATATCATTCCCATCCACACCAACATTCCTTTCCTCCTCCAAGCAATTTGGATGCCAAGTATAAAAGTCATAAGTCTAAAAATCCACATGTATTCAAGGATCAACATGTCCCATATAATCGACATGTCAAAACAAAGAACAATATGATCTATAAAGAAATAGAAATATCCAAAAGGCCATAAAGGCCCACTGAGCAAAATAAAGCAAATTCAAAATATATATGGGTTCCTAAATCCCTTGTGCAAGCAATGCACTCCAAGGAACCACAAAAGCATGAAAAATCAAAAACCATGTCGATCCCTAAGAAGCTCCTTGAAGCACAAAAAGAAAAATCCAACTTGGCATCCAAAATTGCTATTCCTCCATCCCAACCTCTCAAATTTGTTTCTCCATCACCTTCTTCATCCATTTTGGGCCCTTATGTCCCAAAATCCCAAGCTATTCCTCCATCCAAATCTCACAATCTGAGATCCACTTGTCCTCCATCAGTCCATCACCCCTCAAGGTGTGTGCCAATGTCGATCTTGCCAAAATTTCTATCCCCTCAAGCCCAATTCTTCCAATACCCTATCCATTATCCAATGTACATTTTCCATCCTTCCATCCCTCCGGTCCAATCCTTCGCATAAATCATCACCTTAGTTTCATCTCATTTTCCATGTCCTCATCCTACCAACGTCTTTGAGCATGCTTTTAAAGGTCATGATCCAATCAAAAAGATGATTGAGTCCTTCTTCCATCCCCTATCATGTGTCCATCTTCTGTTGAAAAAGTCAAAGAAAAAAAGAAAAAAAAAAATTGAAAAAATGAAAAAGAAAAGAAGAAAGAAAGAAAGAAAAATAATTCATCCACTGGTGAAAACCTGGTAAATAGGTGCCTTGGGCAAGTACCATGATGAAAACTTGGCAAGCAGGCATCATGTGTAATTTATGAACTTCTTGCACACCACACTTGGGGGCAGGTTTCCTTCTTCATATCTTATTGCCCTTCACTATCCTATCAAACCCCTGTCATTACCCTTCATATCCTATTATCCCTCATGTCCATTTTCCCTTTTCCACCTTTGATCTTGACAAGGCTGAGGATCTTAATAAGCATCATGCATCTTGTTTGCAGCTTTCAATCTATCATAGCTTTTGGTCATTTATCCATTTGCTTATTATAACCTTTCATCCATATTCCCTAGCTTATTGCAACTTTTTGCCACTATCCCTTAGCCAATCCTGACCTTCAGTCCATGTCCCTTATCCATTCTTGGTCTTGCTTATCCTATCCATATCTTATCACTATCCATACACTCTTTTTCATTCCTTGATCTTGATCTAACATAAGGACATAAAATTTAAACATGGTTTCAAAAACCTCTTGACATGTCCCTCATGCCATGTTCCTGCTTTACATTGTCATATCCAGTCTCTTGTCCCATCACGCAATAGCTCTTGGAAATTGCATCTGCATTGTCTCCATAATAAAAGGCCTTTGTCTTCCCTCTATCCACCAACATTTTAGAAAGCCTATTTATCCATTTGTCATATTCCTTGCCTTGCTAGACAATGGGGGCAAAATTTGAAAAAAATTATAAAAATCAAATAATGTCCTAAAAAAAATCATAAAAATTGAAAATGTCCTGAAAAAATCATAAAAAATCAAATAATGTCCTGAAACAAAAACAAAAACAAATATTTTGCAATAAAGTATTCCCTTTATGCATTGACAGATTGCTGAGCATACATCCAACGACAATCAATTCCACACTGCGCTTTAATGAAATCATGCATTAACAGATGAACTTTTTCAATCAAACCAAACATTCAAACTGATCACAATTGTCATATCAATTGAATATCAGTATCTAAATCATTTGTCCTTGTTCCTACTATCATGGGTCTTATACAGGGTGTGGTATACTCGAAACCAGACTGTGTCCTATCTTAGACGGGGTACCGCATTTCCTGAAACCAGATAGCATGATCATCCTATCAGCACTTTCAACTTTTGACAATGAAGATCAAGATGTTTGTCTGATTTGCTTGAATTTGTGTGTCTTATTTTATTATTGATTTATCTTTGGCTTCGATCATGTTCCTATGTCGCTCGATGATGTCACTGAGTGATTTAGAGTGACCGGGATGGCTCATGATCCCTTTCTTTTTTGATTTTGATTGTCATTTGTCTAAGATGTGTCTGTCTTTCACAAAAAGGGTTGCATTTCAACTTTGGCCTTCAATGCCATGATGCTACGCATCCATTTTGCTACATAAAAATAAAGGTTCTCACCTACAAAGTGCATTACTGAAAGCAAGTTTTTCGTCATCTCTAACTGTCCTCTATCTCATTTCTTACTAACATTTCTTCTGTCAGTCCAGATAGTCAGTTCGGTCTAGTGCTCTGATATCCAAACACATATGCTGCATCCTGCATTCATTGGTTAGTACATTTGCATTTCATCACATATTACATCAAGCATTTTATCCATTTCATTTCATAAATACATCAATAATACATAAAAATATATCCATACATGTTCCACAATGGTACATAAACAGTGCATAAGTCATCCATACATGCAAATAACATAAGTCATAACATATTGCATCCATCATATCGATGCATTTCGTATCACATATCATAATAATATCGGAGTACAAAACTAGACTGTCTGTCCTAAGTATGGCCTGTAGGCTGACTATATAATGTCAAACTACATAATGTCCACTGTCTGTCATAAGGAGCATGTGCCTCTATCACTAGGTTCTCCCACTATCCTCCTCATCCCTACCATGTCTCAAGTCCTGCTAATGTATCTCTGTCTGTGCTTCTGAGTCTATGCCGTAACATGAAGCAGTCAGGTCAGTTCTCCCGTGTGATCAACAGATACTGTCGACTCTGCATCACAATTGGGGCACATTTTGTCAGTTTTAGGGTTTGCTCCTACGGGTTGCATTTCCTCATTTTCATGTCCACCTTAGGGTGTTTTTCATCTATTCTGACCTATCCTACCCTTGTCCCCCCTTTTCAGGTCCTTTGCATGCAGTTTTGAACCTAAATTGAGTCTTACATGCACAATTGCGCTTGTGTCTTGACTCTTGCGCTTGTGTCTTGACTCTTGTGCTTGTGTACCCTTACACAAGTGCAGAAGACATTACACAAGTGCATAAGACATGACACAAGTGTAGAAGACATGACACAAGCACAGAAGTCAGTTTCTGCATCCTCTGTGGGCCCCGCAATGTCCCGCAAGCAAGTCAAATTCATGAAATTGAAAACATGGGTTTTTGAGATCCATATCGCTGCTCCCACCTCATCCGATCGTTTGTATGTGCATACATGTTCTCTGAGGTGATCTACCATTTTAATGTTCGCCATCTCTCTGCAAGTGTCCAATGGACAAAGAAAACAAACTTCTCCAAACACTATTTTCTGCAAAACAACCTCAACTTCTCCAATGGACAAAGAAAACAAACTTCAGATCTGGGTACCCTTTATTGATTACTTTCAAATTCCAAAAGGACAGGCTCCAACTCCTTTTGTGCACCTCTAAACTCCTCTTGGCCAGACAGGACTAATAGGGGTAACAAGGTCTGATTCTGAAGGAACAAACTACAAATGAATTTTCATGGCAAAATAAACATTAGGCTCAAGTCTAAGGATTTCCCTACACACACAATCCAACCTTGGACTGGTTTAGTCCACTCTTGGAGTCCTTCTACACTCTTACTTCCTAAATTCTGAGACCAAGCACATGGAAATGCTTGGCCTAGGGTATGGTGTGGAACCTAAGTACTCACACTTCCCACGCTACAACTACCAGAATCCTAACATACATTTCTCTAACTTGAACTCCCCTAATGGTCATTTTGGTCCATTGCAGGAATCTCAAGTTAGAGCCATTGCTGGATGAAACCTTGATTGAACTTCACCTTGGTTGTCAGACTAGAGAAGAAGAATTTTTGACTTAGATGTGTCCACCTAGACCCTAAGCCAATTGAAAACAAATGGAAGTACACAATTCTAAACCTTGAAGCCCATGCCAATTCCTATCAATGCAACTTATTGATTTTTCAACACCAAAAGATGTTCTATGAAACCTACAACTGTATTTCTATCCACCCCAAAAGATCAATTTATATTTGTTGGATCAATCCACCCTCCATTGGAAATGATTCAAACATGTTCAAATAGCTCTCCACCAATATCCTCAACTGAAATCAAAACTAGCCTAGCCATTGTGAGGAGTTGGGAGACCAAATTCCTATTCAGTTACATTTTCTAGCAGTTGGTAATTTCCATCGGGTCATCGACATAGGTCAAAAACATGACCTCTGATGCTCGATGGCTAGTTTTACAATCATGTTGTTCTATAAGGTTATCGGGTTAACTCAAAAATAGGGCTCTCAATGTTCGATTACAAACTCCACCAATGGTGCATTCCTATTAGGTCTTTAGAGTAGCTCAAAAACTCTTCATCTGATGTTCGATGAAATGTTCTCAAGGTGGTGCACTTTTCCATCACCTCTTCAGGATAACTTAAACACCTGCTTTCCTGATGCTCGATAACTAGTGGACAAAAGTCTTCTTTTCCATTGGGTCATCAAGATGACTTCAAAATAGCTTCTTTGATTTCTAACGTCAAAACTCCAAGTGTGCTGACTTATTGGATCGTCGAGGTAGGTCACGATCCTCAACTTCTGATCCTCGATGTCGACTACTTCATTTTTCTACTCTATCAGGTCTTCACAAGTGGAGAAAAATAGCTACATCGATACTCGATGAAAAATCCTTCAGAATGTCACCCCTCCATTGGGTTATCTAGTGGTACTCAAAATGGGTTACACTGATACCCGATGAAAATTATTCAAGAAGGCTAGTCTATTGGGATAAGTTACACCGATAGTGCAACTTTTACAACTTTTTGCAACATTTGGTATATTAACCATTTATGAATTTTCCTGGACTCCAAAGGTTTCCAAATGAACCCTAAGCACACAAGACACACAAAAATTGACTCTTCCTAGTCTACCATAGATCTGTTGACCAAGTTTGACCAAGTGGTTTATAGGTGTATCAACTTGACAATTGGTCTTATAAAAATGGATCTTTATTAGAACAAACATGAAAAATGGAAAAGGTGCTTCATTGTTGGGGTGCTCCTGCACTAGGAGGCATCCTTTGATTTAGAAGACAATGTAAGAAATGTGTTGGTATTTGCATGACTATTGCATTAATGATATGTTATGCTATAATTGATCTCAATTAACCGGTAATGATATTGTTGATATTGTTGTAATTATGTTTTGTGACTGGTAGGAAGAGCTAAATGAAAGGAGACTGTAACTGGTAGGTTAGTTTGTGGAGTAAATCAGTATTTCTATGTATTGGAGAGTTTAACCAATAAGCCCTATGAACCGGTAAACCCTACCTTTTGATTTGATAAATCCTAACCAATTAAGTTTGGTGAGTTGGTTATATTGGTTTATGATCTGATGATGAGTAGTAATAATTATGACACATGATTATTGTATGAAGAGAGTTTCAAGTGATTTAAGCACTTCAAAAAAATGGTTTTTGTCTAGGGAATGAGCAAGTATATTGCATGTAATGCAAAGCATGTGATGAGTTACCGAGTTCGATGAAGAGGTGATCAAGGAGCGATCGAGGTTTTCTTGATGGACGTGTAAAGATTGCTATGTAATCTAATGGTCATACTTGAACTGAGTTATTTTTAATCTCTATGAGAGAATTAGTTTTGGTTTTGTTATCAACTTAATTGATTTGTTTATAAGGTCAATGAGTTGTCTAGTTTCAAAGTTGGAAAAGTTTTATTTGAGTGTGTGGTTGCCGAACCAAATGATATATCTACAGTTTGAGTAAAGATAGATAGGAGCATGAAAAGGATCTGAACAAGCTAGTGTAGTTCTATTCAAACAGATCAGCAAACTCCTATTGTTTTCTAACACTTACAGTAGAAATGAAATCCCCTAACCGGGTAAGCTCTAACAAGCTTGGTGCTATTCAATTCCTCTAACAAGGTGATCCATTAGCTTGGATTTCAAACCCTCTATTGAGGTTACTCCTTACAGGGTATTGCTTCTAACAAGGCATTATAGTCAATCCCTTAACTGAGTGGTCCCTAACAGGATATGTTCTTAATAGGACTTTTGTCAAGCTAGGCTCCTAATAGGGCGAACTTCAAAAGAGTTTAGATAGTTATCTTGTGAGTCTCATCTCACTGTGGTTTTTCCCATTTGGGTTTCCACATCAAAAATATTGTGTGAAGTGGTGAATGTTTTTGTGGTTATATTCTTATGGTTGAATTTCTTAACTACTTAATCCACTTTGATTAGTCATGATAACCAGAAGCATTGTGAAATGAAGTTTTACTTATGATTAGTAAAAGAATTTGCATTTTTATGATTTTGAAGTTGTTTACTGTTAATTTGTTGTAACAGTCAACCGATTTATCTTGATAGTGATATTGCATTGATAATTCTAAGTTTACTTTGAGAGAATTATTTTGAGATTGGTGAATTTAGCATTAGTTTTTCTATCTACTAATTCAACCCCCCTCTTGGTAGTCAACTAGATTGTTATTCTTTCATCATACCATCAAAATGGAGGGATAAGATTAAGAGGTGTAAAAGATAAATGGTTGGATAAGATTAAAGGGTAGGTAGAGAAAATAATTAAATGATACAGGTGATAGGTAAGAGAAGAATGAAGAGATGAATGACATGTGTCATGGGTAGAAAAGGCTAATGAATTAATTAAATAAATAAAGATCTATTTAATTAATAGAGGAAGTGGGATCAATTAAATAAACAAAATATTTATTTAATTTAGGAAAAGGACAATTTAAATATATAAAAGTATTTATTTAAATGAGAAAAGGCTTAGAAGAGGATAAATGAATTAATTAAATAAATCAGAATTTATTTATTTAATAGAAGACTTAGGATTAAATAATTAAATAAATAAAAATATTTATTTAATTAGACAGGACAATTTTAGGTATCTACAAGTACCAATCATATTCTTGTCTTTAGTTCTCAAAACAAGTTCCCATGTATTGTTCTTCTTAGTCTGATTTAACTCTTCTTCCATAGATTTTATCCAGTTTTCACATTTGCAGGATTCAACAACATCTTTAGGTTCAATCTTACAAATTGAACATACCTCTTTAGTAGCAATTCTTCTCCTAGTCATCACACCTTTATTTTTATCACCAATAATCTAATTCTCTAAATGATTTAATTTTATATACCTGGGGTTCTTTTGATTATTCTGATTTTTAGTTCCTTGAACTTCTTCACCACCATCAGTGAAGAACACAAATGATCAAATTGTACCATCTTTAAAAATAAATAGATTATACAAACAAGAGGCAAACCACATAACACATAGATATATGATGAAAGTCCATGATGGGAAAAAACCTCAGTGAGAAATGATACTAGAATCTACTAGTCCAATACAACCTCATAATGGAAAACTAATTACAATATGTTTTAGGGCACCAACTCAAGGAGCACTAACTCTTGTAGTTTATGAGCACCAACCCCTATAGTTTATGAGAACTAACCCAAAGGAGAACCAACCCTTGATTTTATGAGCTCCTACTCAAAGGAGAACCTACCCATGCTTTGAGCACCCAATAAGAGATTTATAATGATTCAGTAAACAATTTGATATTATAGAAACCTTGTTACAAATATGTTTTGTAAGACCTTACTAATTTCTAGCTACTTGCTCAGAAAATATTATGCATGTTTTGCTATTATGTTATGCTATTGCTCTGATATCTCTTCTCTTGTATACGTCTTCCCTTTTTTGGTTCTAACTTCTTCACCTCTTTTCTATACCTTTCTACCTCATTTTGTTTGCCTTCTTAATCCTCTATTTTTTCTCTTTGCATAGACCTTTTGCTACCACTTATCTTCTCTTTTCCTTCTAAATATTCTACAAACAATTTTTTCTAGGATGTTATTGACTGCTCGGACATTGTGTTATTAATTCTTGTGAAATGCACTTTTTTGCTACCTCTTTTTCACTACTTCCTTGTTTTTTATAGAGCTTATTTCTATTCACTTCTTCAACACACTTACCCATCAATATATGCAACTTCTTAGAAAATAACTTCATTTTATGGAAATTCGCATACAGCCATTGTAGACACCTAAAAATGGTCAACGCTTGCGGAGTCATATTTTAACATTTGCGTATTGCCTTATTTTAGGTTTTTGCGTCGCATTAAAATTTCTCCTATGTCACGCAATTGATTTTTATCATTTGTGAACATCGAGTCATTCTTCTATATTCTTCAATCATCTCGTCCTCGAATTTGGTCTTGTCGACAGCATTATCCAGTCATGATTTTGATCGATTTTATCTTGTTGCATCAATGTCTGTGCTAATTTGTCATCATTTTGGACATCGTCAATCCTAATTAGGGTTTTTTCCTCTTTTCAATCTTGTCATCATGCGATCGATTTATCATCGATCGTGGTCATTTTCAATCCTATCATTTTGCAATCTATTTTGTCATCGATTCTTTATCTTTTTGTCAATCTTGTCATATTGCGATCGATTCGTCATCGATCCTTGTCCTTTTCAATCATGTCAATTTGGATCAATTAGTCATTGTTCCTCATCAAATGGCGCATTTTCTCAATCAAATCATTTTGTCGCACTGGTCATTTATCAATTCAAAATCATGACATTAATTATCTTCAATCAAGACCTAATTGTCATTTTCGCATTTCTAATTTGTCTTCTAAGGTTTTATGATTTATTCATTTAACCTAATTTGTCATTTATTCTTCTAGGGTTACTAAATTATTTATTAATCCTAAGTTACAATTAAATCTTTATTTAATTGGCTAATTATTCTTCCTCTTGTGAATTAATTAATAAATGAAAGATTATTAATTAATTTACCTAATTTTCTCATTTTCTAATTTCCTAATTTCTAATTTTCATTATTTCCTAATTTCTAATTTCCACCTATTTTCTAATTTCCTAATTGCAATTCCACCTAATTATCTTGTCTCTAGTTCTCCCTATTTGTGTGCTTCATGCGTCATACTCTTGACATAGCAATTTGTCATAGAGTTTTGTCTTGACATAGCAATTTGTCATAGAGTTTTGTCTTGACATAGAAATGTGTCATAGAATTTGTCATAAAATGTCATAAACTCTTGACATAGAAATTTGTCATGGAATTTGTCTTGACATAGCAATTTGTCATAAAATCTGTCATAAAATTGTCATAAGCCTCTTTGCATAGCAACATGTCATAACTTTGCTATTCTTGATTTGAATTTCTATTCGAATCACTATCATGCTAATTTGTCCATTTCTCCAATTTCTCTATAAATTGGATGAATTTCTTCAATCAAACCCCTTAAATCTTAAATCTTGATCCTTGACCCTTGAATCTTGATCCTTCATGAATCCGAATTTTCTATCAAACTACCGAACTTACGTTTCTAGTACTCTTGAACTTTTTGCTTTCAATTGTGTGAGCACTTGTAGGTGAGATCCACAAACCCATTGAAGAGGAAAGAACAACAATGGAGCCGCATGGAAGGAGTGTTCAATTCTACATCTGGTTTGCGTAATATTTGATCTTTGAATGCTTTGTTTTTATACCTCTATTGAGTGTGCTTAGAATTAGGTTCATTTCAATGAGTGTTCTTTTGATTGAGTTATCATGTCTTGTGTTTTGATTGATCTACTTATTTTGATGATTCCTAATTCCGATGCTACATTAACTGGTGAACCCGACGTGAATACTAACCTTCTAACCATCTTACTGTGTTTGGAGTGCTTCTAAGCTGATTTGCAGGTCAAAAACTCAAAAATAGAGCCGTGTAGGGTATTCTGGACACTCCTGCGCCTGTGTGAAGCATTCTGCGCCTGTGTTGAAACATCTTGCGCCTGTGTTGAAACATTCTGCGCCTGTGTTAGACATCCTGCGCTTGTGTCCTGACTTCTGCGCCTGTGTAAAGTCCAGAACAGAGGTGAAAAATGCAGTTTTTACTTGAAAATTTTTATATGTTTTAGTAAATTGCAATTTTGAGGGTCTTCGGTGCATTTGTGGACAAATATGAAACATGATGAGACATCATTGATGTTTCCGAAATTTGGTTCTAGATTATTTGAATACCTTTCCAACGCATCAAACGGTTTGTAATTCGGAGCTAGGATGAGAAAGTTATGCCTTCTCAAAGTGGACTGAAATTTTGATAGTTTTCATAAATCAAATCATCTATGCTTTGGATTTTGGGTACTAATTATTTGTGCAGGATCTTGGCATACGCATGACAAAGACTAAAAATCAAACTACTAACATGTGTTATGCAGATTCGATGGTCAAAGACAACAAATCAAACTTCTGACATGTGTTTTTGCAGGTTGCCTTGGAGAAACAACCAAATTGTGTGTTTGAGTTTTTAATTAGACATTTAGTGATTTATAAATAGGTGGAAATGAACATTTGTTTGCTTTGTTTGTTAAGTATGACATTGGAGTAGGAGAGTATGCTCTCATCCTTCAAAGGGTGATCAGAAATCCAGATCTTCGATACCATGCTCGTGTTGTTGATTGTTTGTCTCCATTAGAGGGCCTGCCTTCTCGACCACTTTGCTTTAGCAAGTGAGTGATAATCGTGAGAAGGGGATGACCCAAAGTGAGTACGGCTAGAATTCCTTGGCATTCTAACTCACTATAAAAAAATACCCGATGAGCGAAAGCTTTGAAGGAAGTGTTACATGGGAATTGCAGTTACTTGGGAAGTGATGACCCTTGAACTCTTTCTCATATCAACATCTAAGTAGGGCCTCTTGGTCTAAATCGTGCTTGCACGACTACATTTGTTTGGTATCTTGATGGGCTTAATGTCTCAATCATGCTTGCATGACATCAAGGAGTAATGCTTAACATAAATCCTTACTACATACCTTGTTTTTAGAGGCCAAAAACCCTTCTAGTTGCTTGAGAAGGACAAATTCGGATACTTGGAAGAGATACTAAGTTCGCCATGGGGAGATTCCATGGGGACTGATGCTTGGCTGCCCTGAGAAGTGAGTGCCGTGGAGGGGAGCCCGTGGGGTCAAGCATCTATGTATTCTCCTTGAATCTCATAATGAGTCTACCTCTCAAGTACCTAATGTCTTTTCCTACCATAAGAAATGTGGAAATGAGCATGATTGTCTTGAGTCCAAGTTGCAATATCTTGTATTCTTTGATTGTCAAAAGTTGAATGTTATCCCATTTCAAAAAGCAAAACACATTGATCAAACATAAGATTTAAACACAAAAGATATTCATCCAACAAAAGTTCAACAAGATTCAAAGATCATCTTCCTAAAACATGGTTGCCAAACATTTGTCAAAATCTTGTCTCAACATTCATGTCACTTACATTTAGGTTCATCCTAGGTTGCATTTTTCAAAATCATTGTCAAGTACCAAGGTTAGGTTTCACCTAAGTCATACTCCTTTGCATATCAATAAGAGTCATCCATCTTGCATATGTCCTCTTGCATTAAAGTCATACCATTGTCATACATTCATATTTCCATATCCCAAGTCTCTTCATTAATCCTAAGTCATTGTCATATCATATTAAGATCATTTGCATATTAATTATCCTTTTGCATATAGTGTCAAACCTAGATCTTGTCATACTTGAGTAGTCCAAATCTTTGATAAACCCTAAGTCATTGTTGGGAAGTCTAGACATTATCAAAATTTTGTCCTTTTGTCATCAATATCATTTCGTCAAATCTAGCTTAGTATCCAAGCATATAGGGGAGACATTGTCATCTTGTCCTTTGTCATTTAAGTCCTTTTGTCCTTTGAGGTCTAGACATCATTTCAATTTCCTAAGGGTCCATCTCTTAGATTTGCATTCCAAAAGTTTGTCAAAATCTTCAAAAACAACCAAAAACATAGATTACATTTTCATTTATTTAGGTTGCATTTAATTGCATATCATACATTATACTTGAAAAATTCCTAAAATATTGCATTTGCATAGTGACATGTCTATTGAAATAAGGTTCCAAGCACCAATGATGCAACAAAGTTTGACATATCAACCGACAATGCAATCACGATTCTATCCAGCCCAACAACAAGGCAATATCGGTCAAACTTATCATGATGATTTAAATGTCCAAATACAAAAACTAGAGGAGAAACTAGTTCAAGAAAAGGAGATATTGGAGCAAAAAGTGATAAACAGTGAGAAGATAAGATCTCAAATGTCCAAAATGTTTCGAAAATTTCCAGGTCAAAATCCAAATTTTGAGCCAATTAATGTAAGATCTCTTCTTGAATGATCAGACATACCAGCTCTCCTCTCGCAAATAAAGATGATGAAACAATTACAAAAAAGGAGACAACATCAATTTCAACATTATGTGCCTCCACAACAAGAACAAGGTGTTTACTATCAATCAGATTGTCAACCATCACAACCAATGGTCCAACATATGCAACCAACACAACCAATGGTTCAATTTCAACAATATGTCCAACCAACTATACAATGTCAACAAATGGTTCAACCAATGGCGGAATATCAATGTCAACAACCACAATCACCAATTCAAAAACAAAACTTGCAACATGCACCAAGCCAAATTTTGAACATGTCAAACCAAAATGATCAACAACTAGTTCAATATCAGAAAATGACATCAAATCAAAAACAAGTTCAAGTTCAATCAACATATCAATGTCAACAACTGCCACAAAACATTCAAAAACAAAGGTTGCAACACACACCAACCCAAGTTTCAAACATGTCAAACCAATCTGATCAACATCAAGTCCAATATCAAAACATGACATCAAATCAAAAACAAGTTCAAATTCCAAGTCCAATCATGTCAAAACCTAAAAAGAAGGGTGGCCTTATTGCAATGCTCTTAAGGAAACGACTAAGTGAGTCTTTTGAGGAAGATAAAGATAATACACTTATGTCTAGCAATGCCTCATCCCCCCGCAAGAAAATTGACTCTCCAGTGGCATCTATCCCTACACCTCTAGAAGTTTCACAAGAACCTTCCATATTGTCCTCATCAAACAATACACCCAAGGATGCAATTATTCAAGAGCTATCCATAATTGATTGCCACGATAATCCAATTCATGATGCACATCCTTGTCATGATTCAAAAATACAAGATCCAATGCCACCATCCACTTTATTGCCATTACCTATTTTAGAGGACCCCATTCAAAGTCCCTCTTCCTCATGTTCAAGCATTAATTCCTTGCCAAAATCCATCACAAATGTTCAAAGTCCATCTCCTTCATGCCAAAACATTGATTCCTTGTCATAATCCCCCATGCATATCCAAAGTCCAACCCCATGTCAAGAGGATAGTTTAGAGCATGAAGAAACGTGTCCTAAGGAAAATCAAGATCAAGATCCTGAAAACTTATCATCCCATCCAATTGTGGACCAGGACCCCATCTTCCCAGAAACTCACGATGATTCCCCTATTCTTGTCCATCCTATCCAAAGTACTATTGACACTCCATTCCTCGAGCAAGATCAAGATATTCTAGTTCATCCAATCCCAAACAATCCCCTTCCATTCCAAGAACAAAATGTCCTTTCAAATCCCATTGACATTCCAAATATCCCTTCCATCCTTTCTGATGATCCTATTGAAAGTCAAGAGCAAAGCACCTTTAAAGAGGAATCCAATGATCATCCTCCTTGTCAAGATCAAATTATTCCTTCAGATCCTCCACAAGATCCACTTGTTCCTCCATCTCCATGTCCTAATCCTCCATGTCCACCCCAAGATCCCATTTCTTTTGAGGATCCCATTATTTCTCCCATTCCATCTCTTGAAGAGCCTGTCATTGAGCCATGTCCACTACACACTCCTAGTCCCCCTCATGATCCTGATACCCCTCATGATTCTAACGTGTCAGTGCAAGATGTTCATGAACCCCCTACATGCATAACGGGTTCTTCCACTTTGGTGCAATCCGATCCACTTCAAGATCTCCTTATTTCTCTCATATCACATCCACCTCATAATGGGCTCGCGTCTTCTTCCCAAAGAAAAGAGTATCCTATTAGTCAAAATATTGATAAAGGCAAAGGGGTAGATCTCCATAAGAAAGAACCCCTTCATGTTAAAGAAGATCTTAATTGTCATGGCTACAAAGCTCACACTCAAGGCATTGGTATCCCTTCAAAGTCAAAATCCAAATGTCCACCTTCCCCATCATCGCTTCCATCCATTCTAGGTCCCTATATCCCTCCATCTCCTATGCAACATCAACAAAGGCACACATCTTGGAGAACCTTCCATCCATCCCACATGCCTCCATATCATTCCCATACACACCAACATTCATTCCCTCCTCCAAGCAATTTGGATGCCAAGCATAAAAGTCGTAAGTCTAGAAATCCACATGTATTCAAGGATCAACATGTCCAATATAATTGACATGTCAAAACAAAGAACAATATGATTTATAAAGAAAAAGAAAAATACAAAAGGCCACAAAGGCCCACTGAGCAAAATAAAGCAAAGTCAAAATATATATGGGTTCCTAAATCCCTTGTGCAAGCAATGCACTCCAAGGAACCACAAAAGCATGAAAAATCAAAAACCATGTGGATCCCCAAGAAGCTACTTGAAGCACAAAAAGAACAACCCAGGTTGGCATCTAAAATTGCTATTCCTCCATCCAAACCTCTCAAATTTGTTCCTCCATCACCTTCTTCATCCATTTTGGGCCCTTATGTCCCAAAATCCATAGTCGTTCCTCCATCAAAATCTCAATATCCAAAATTCATTCGTCCTCCATCAGTCCATCACCCCTCAAGGTGTGTGCCAATGTCGATCTTGCCAACATTTCCATCCACTGAAGCCCAATTCTTCCAATATCCTATCTATTATCCAATGCATATTTTCCATCCTTCCATCCAATCCTTTGCATAAATCCTTGCCTTAGTGTCATGTCATTTTCCATGTCCTTATCCTACCAACGTCTTTGAGCATACTTTTAAAGGTCATGGTCCATTCTTTTCAAGGATACTATCCAAACAAAAAAGACGCTTGAGTCCTTCTTCCATCCCGTATCATGTGTCCATCTTCTATTGAAAAAGTCAAAATACAAAAAAAGAAAAAAAATTGAAAAAAAGAAAAAAGAAAAAGAAAAAAAAATAATAAAGAAAAATAATTCGTCCACTGGTGAAAACCTGGCAAACAGGCGCCTTGGGCAAGTACCATGATGAAAACCTGGCAAACAGGCGTCATGTGTAATCTATGAACTTCTTGCACACCACACTTGGGGGCAGATCTCTTCCTTCATATCCTATTGCCCTTCATTATCCTATCATACCATGTCATACCCCTTCATATCCTATTGTCCCTCATGTCCAATTTCCTCTTTCCACCTTTGATCTTGACAAGGCTGAAGATCATCATGAGCATCATGCATCTTGTTTGCAGCTTTCAGTCCATCATAGCTTTTGGTTATTTATCCATTTGCTTATTACAACCTTTCATCCATATTCCCTGGCTTATTGCAACTTTCTGCCACTATCCCTTAGCCAATCCTGACCTTCAATCCATGTCCCTTATCCATTCTTGGTCTTTCTTATCCTATCCATATCTTATCACTATCCATACACTCTTTTTCATTACTTGATCTTGATCTAACATAAGGACATGAAATGCAAAACATATTTTTCAAACACCTCTTGACATGTCCCTCATGCCATGTCACTGCTTTACATTATCATATCCAGTCTCTTGTCCCATCACGCAATAGCTCTTGGAAATTGCATCTGCATTGTCTCCATAATAAAAGGCCTTTGTCTTCCCTCTATCCACCATCATTTCAGCAAGCCTATTTATTCACCTGTCATATTCCTTGCCTTGCTAGACACTGGGAGCAAAATCTGAAAAAAATCCATAAAAATCAAATAATGTCCTGAAAAAAAGTCTTAAAAATTGAAAAATGTCCTGAAAAAAAGATCATAAAAATTGAAAAATGTCCTGAAAAAAATTCATAAAAATTGAAAAACGTCCTGAAATAATCCAAAAAAAAATAAAATCAAATAATGTCCTCAAATAATCCAAAAAAATTGAAAAATGTCCTGAAAAAAAAGTCAAAAAAATCAAATAAAGTCCTGAAAAAAAAGAATGAACACAAAAAAAATTTGTAAAACTCCAAAACACCAAAACATGCATTTTTGCAATAAAGTATACCCTTTATGCATCGATAGATCGCTGAGAATACATCCAACGACAATCAATCAAACATTGTGCTTTAATGAAATCACGCATTACCAAATGAACTTTTTCAACTCAAACCAAGCATTCAAATTGATCCAAATTGTCTTATCAATCGAATATCCGCATTAAAAATCATTTGTCCTTGTTCCTATTATCAGGGGGTCTTATACAGGGTGTGGTATACTCGAAACCAGACTGTGTCCTGTCTTAGACGGGGTACCGCATATCCTGAAACCAGATAGCATGATCGTCCTATCAGCACGTTCAACTTTTGACAACGAAGATCAAGATGTTTGTCTGATTTGCTTGAATTTGTGAGTCTTATCTTTTTATTGATTTATCTTTGGCTTCGATCATGTTCCTATGTTGCTCGATGATGTCACTGAGTGATTTAGAGTGACCGGGATGGTTCATGATCCCTTTTCTTTTTTTTTTTTGATTGTGATTGTTGTTTGTCTGTGATGTGTCTGTCTTTTGCAAAAAGGGTTGCATTTCAGCTCTGGCCTTCAATGCCATGATGCTACGCATCCATTTTGCTACATTAAATAAAGGTTCTCACCTACAAAGTACATTACTGAAAGCAAGTATTTCTTCATCTCTACCTGTCCTCTGTCTAATTTCTGCTTACTAACATTTCTTCCGTCCGTCTTGGTAGTCCATTTGATCCTATCATTTTCTATCATTTTTATCGATCAATTGGCCTCTTTTCTCGACATTTCCGACCAATTCCTCGAGGGGGCATGCATATGTCATTATCATTGTCTGGGGCATTTTCATTATTGTTCTTTGAAACAATGCTTAAAATCGCATTGTCTCAAAGAGGGGCAAAATGTAGACACCTAAAAATGGTCAACGTTTGCGGAGTCATATTTTAACATTTGTGCATTGCCTTATTTTAGGTTTTTGCGTCGCATTAACATTTCTCCTATGTCACACAATTGATTTTTATCATTTGTGAACATCGAGTCATTCTTCTATATTCTTCAATCATCTCGTCCTCGAATTTGGTCTTGTCGACAGCATTATCCAGTCATGATTTTGATCGATTTTATCTTGTTGCATCAATGTCTGTGCTAATTTGTCATCATTTTGGACATCGTCAATCCTAATTAGGGTTTTTTCCTCTTTTCAATCTTGTCATCATGCGATCAATTTATCATCGATCGTGGTCATTTTCAATCCTATCGTTTTGCAATCTATTTTGTCATCGATTCTTTATCCTTTTGTCAATCTTGTCATATTGCGATCGATTCGTCATCGATCCTTGTCCTTTTCAATCATGTCAATTTGGATCAATTAGTCATTGTTCCTCATCAAATGGCGCATTTTCTCAATCAAATTATTTTGTCGCACTGGTCATTTATCAATTCAAAATCATGACATTAATTATCTTCAATCAAGACCTAATTGTCATTTTCGCATTTCTAATTTGTCTTCTAAGGTTTTATGATTTATTCATTTAACCTAATTTGTCATTTATTCTTCTAGGGTTACTAAATTATTTATTAATCCTAAGTTACAATTAAATCTTTATTTAATTGGCTAATTATTCTTCCTCTTGTGAATTAATTAATAAATGAAAGATTATTAATTAATTTACCTAATTTTCTCATTTTCTAATTTCCTAATTTCTAATTTTCATTATTTCCTAATTTCTAATTTCCACCTATTTTCTAATTTCCTAATTGCAATTCCACCTAATTATCTTGTCTCTAGTTCTCCCTATTTGTGTGCTTCATGCGTCATACTCTTGACATAGCAATTTGTCATAGAGTTTTGTCTTGACATAGCAATTTGTCATAGAGTTTTGTCTTGACATAGAAATGTGTCATAGAATTTGTCATAAAATGTCATAAACTCTTGACATAGAAATTTGTCATGGAATTTGTCTTGACATAGCAATTTGTCATAAAATCTATCATAAAATTGTCATAAGCCTCTTTGCATAGCAACATGTCATAACTTTGCTATTCTTGATTTGAATTTCTATTCGAATCACTATCATGCTAATTTGTCCATTTCTCCAATTTCTCTATAAATTGGATGAATTTCTTCAATCAAACCCCTTAAATCTTAAATCTTGATCCTTGACCCTTGAATCTTGATCCTTCATGAATCCGAATTTTCTATCAAACTACCGAACTTACGTTTCTAGTACTCTTGAACTTTTTGCTTTCAATTGTGTGAGCACTTGTAGGTGATATCCACAAACCCATTGAAGAGGAAAGAACAACAATGGAGCCGCATGGAAGGAGTGTTCAATTCTACATCTGGTTTGCGTAATATTTCATCTTTGAATGCTTTGTTTCTATACCTCTATTGAGTGTGCTTAGAATTAGGTTCATTTCAATGAGTGTTCTTTTGATTGAGTTATCATGTCTTGTGTTTTGATTGATCTACTTATTTTGATGATTCCTAATTCCGATGCTACAGCCATATTTGTACCTCAAAAATAAAATGGATAAAATAATCTTCTCTATGCTGAATTCCAATCTACCTATGGATTTGATCCCCTAAAAATTCTATCTAGATAACTAGCCATCGATAATAAATGATTGGAATGTTAATCTCTGATACTAATTGTAAATAAGATGAGAGGAGGGGGGTGAATCATACAAACTTAATCTTCAATATATTCAACAGATTCAACCTTGGTAGCCTTATCAGATATATGTAACCAAAACTGTAAAACATGCTAACTCATAAACACATAATCATCATAACACACATAACACCAACTTTAACATGTAAACCCAAATAGGGAAAAACTACTATGGGATTTCGGACTCACTAAGAAATATACTCTTCTAGAGTATGCTCGGTTAAAAGCAAATCCTATTAAAGATTACAAACACATTGCTAGATGCAACCTGGTTAATGGATTTCCCTCAGATCTGTTAGGATCTTCACTTTGTTAGAAGTGACCTTGTCAAAGGATTTCAAACACTCAATCAGAATGTCACCTTGCTAGAGGATTTACAAATAAGACTGTTAAGTCCACTCGGTTAAGAGATTTTCTGTCACTTACAAAATAATAGTAATAAAAATATATCTGCAACTTCACATCTAAAATGTTAAAGCAGATTCTTGTTTGCTCAACACGGTTTAGTCATAGGACTTATCTTGACCCTCTGCTGGGCTCCCTACTCTATTATTCAAATAGGTCTTCAAGCTTCTGTGCTCGGTAATCACTATGTAGCATCCCTATGCTTACACTTGCCCACATACATTGTTTATCAATAGTTCCTTATTTATAAACAATTTTCTAACCACTTAATCTCCTTGATCACATTTCCCATAATCAATCATAGCCATTAGATCTTCAATCTTGAATAGTTTCATTGTATCCTTCGATCCAGAAAATGTTTTACCTCACCTTGGAACTTGTATTCCTTCCTTGGAACTTGTGCTAGGTAGTTGTGGTTCAATTTGTGTTGTAGATCTTCCTCTTGTATTTTTATTTTCATAGATCCTTAACAAACTTCATGCATGACATACCAATCATTTAATCAACTCAAGCTCATTAGCATCCTTCATTAAATACTGCTTGTATTCATCCAATGCATTCTGTTACAGCTTAGTTGTTACTCGGTAAATACTAAACTTCACTCGGTAGACATTCTATCTTCTTTAACCAATATCGATAACCTACATACATTAGTCTTCTCCCAGCTTCTTCATTTAGACTTCTCCCCCATACATTAGTCTTCTCCCCCTTTGACAACAATGCCAAAAAGTAAAAGAACTAAAACATGATTTCTTCCTCTGAGAAGTGATTTCCTTGTTGTTTTTTATCAACTCAGTCTCGATCAGAGCATTTTGTGTTCAATTCTTGTTCCCTATTTAAGTTTTTTGCACACCTTTAGAAAACCTCCTAAAGTGTGTAAATCAGCATCAACTCAAAAAAAAATTCTGTAGAGTCATCAAATTGATGCTTTCACCGAACTCTGTCAGTGAGTAGAAGATAGGGGTAGGACCCCTAACTGACTTCTGAGATACTCAAAAGTGTCCCTTGGCAGTGGCTTGGTGAAGATATCTGCTATTTGTTCCTTTGTGCTAACATACTCCAACACCAATTTCTTCTCTTGAACTTCTTCTCTAAGATAATGATACTTGATAGAGATATGCTTTGTCTTAGAGTGCATAACAGGATTCTTTGAAATGTTAATGGCACTAGTATTATCACAGAATATAGTTACTAGCTCAGTAACTTTTTCATTTATGCCTTCCAACAGTTGTTTAATCCATGCTATATTGGTACAATTCAATGCTGCAACAACATACTCTGCTTCAGTTGTTGACTATGAAATGCATCCTTGTTTCTTGCTAAGCCAACTCACTAGTCTTTCTCCTAAAAAGAAAGCTCCTCCACTTGTTCTTTTCCTATCATCAATGTTGCCTGCCCAATCAACATCAGTATAAACTTTTAAATCAAAAACATTTCCTTTCTGATATACTAAGCCATAATCTTCAGTGCCTTTCAAGTATCTGAAAATTCATTTGATTGTTGTCATATGTGTTTCCTTGGGATCTACATAAAATCTTGCAACAATACCTACTGCATGTGCTATATCTGATCTGCTGTGCACTACATATTGCAACTTTCCAATCATAGATTGGTAAAGTGTCTCATCAATAGATCCAGATTCATCATTCTTTGATAGTTTATAGTTGGTAGTCATAGGAGTAGTTATAGGTTTAGAATCCCCCATTCCAAATTTCTTCAAGATTTCCTTTATGTACTTGGATTGAGTAATGAAAATCTCATCTTTCATTTGCAGTATCTATAGACCTATAAAATACTTTATCTCACCGATTAATGACATCTCAAATTCTTTGCACATTTCATTTCCAAAGTTCTTGCATAAAGAGTCATTTCCACAAAAAATAATATCATCAACAAATATGGCTGAGATCAGTATCCTATTGTCCTCATCATGCTTCATATACATGTTACTGTTTTCACTTGTTCTTATAAAACTAATCTTGATTAAATAAGAATGCAATCTCTCATACCATGCTCTAGGTGCTTGTTTCAAACCATATAATGCTTTGTTCAGCTGACATACCTGATCTTTGTTCTCTTCTTCAACAAATCCTTCAAGTTGTCAAATAAAAACTTCTTCTTCTAATATACCATTCAGAAATGTAGATTTGACATCCATTTGATATATCTTGAAATTATTGTAAGCAGCATATGCCAACAATTTTCTTACTCCTTCAAGCCTTGCCATAGGTGCAAAAGTCTCACCATAATCTATTCCTTCTTCTTGAGCATAACCTTTGCAAACTAGTCTTGCTTTATTCCAAATGACCTCTCCCTTTTCATTTAGCTTGTTTCTAAAAATCCACTTTGTACCAATTACATTTTTGTCCTTTGTTCTTGGGACCAGTGTCCATTTGTCATTCTTCTTGATTTGATCAATCTCTTCTGTCATAGCATTTATCCAATCTTCACTATTAAATGCCTCTTTCACTATTCTCAGTTCAAATTTAGATATCAGACATGTGTTATGTCTCAGTTTGTTCCTTACCATCACTGGATCATCCTTATCTCCTATAATTTGACTTGATGCATGATTCCTTCTGACATACTTGGCTAATATAGGCTTGGTAGGCTCTGTATGACCTTCTTCATCATGCGGTAACTAGATATTTCCTTCATTTTCTTCATCAACTTCCTCAGTAGGATTTCTTGGTTGAACATATACAAATCCTTCATAATCTTTTGGTTCCTTGGAATTTCCTTCATCATTTATTTCTGCAAATTCATCAATTTTCACATTTGCACTTTCTACTATTTTGTTAGATGATTTGATCAAACATTTAAATGCTTTGCTTCTAGAATAATAACCAAGAAATGTTCCTTCTTCACTTTTCAGATCAAACTTACCATTTCTATCATCTTTGTGATTATAGCATCTACTTCCAAAGATTTTAAAGTAACTTACATTAGGTTTCTTATCATACCAGATTTCATACAATGTCTTCAAAGTTCCTTTCTTTAGTTGTACTTAGTTCAAGGTGTAAACTGTTGTGCTTATTGCTTCTCTCCAAAATGTTTGAGGTACCCTCTTTTCTATCATCAAGGTTCTTGCACAATCTACATAGATCGATTCCTCCTTTCAGCTATCCCATTCTACTGTGGAGTTCTTGGTGTAGATACTTGTCTCTTTATACCATGATCATTGCAGAATAAGTTAAATTAATCAGAAGTAAACTCTCCTCCTCTATCAGATCTAAGACATTTCAGTTGTCTTTCTGTTTCATTTTCAACTCTTGCCTTGTACCATTTGAACATTTGAAAAGCTTCTAATTTTTCTTTTAAAAACATAACTAACATCATCCTTGAGTAATCATCCACAAATAATATGAAATATTTATCACCATAATAACTTTGATCTTTCATAGGACCACAAAGATAAGTGTGCACAAGATCTAAAATTCCCTTAGAAGTGTAGGAATTACTTGTAAATCTTGATCTTGTCATCTTACCCATCTAGCATCCTTGACACATAGCATTCTCAGGTTTTTCCAAACTCGGTAGACCTCTTACTCGGTGCTTCTTACTTATTTTGATCAGATTATCAAAATTTACATGGAAAAACCTTTTATGCCATAACCAGGTATCTTCTATCTTAGCATACAGACAATTGTTCTGAGTTGAGTCAAGATGAAATGTATTACCTCTTGTTTGAGTCCCGATAAAAACTAACTTTCCATGCTTGTCATGAACTTTGACACATCCCTTCTAAAATTCTATTCGGTATCCTATATTGTTTAGCTGTGCTACACTCAACAAATTGTATTTCAAACATTCAACCCAATATACATCATTACATTTAGCATTGTTAAGAAGTGTTATGGATCCTTTACCTCTTACTAGACATGGTGCATCATTACCAAATCTTACACAGCCTCCATCATAATCTTCTAATTTAACAAACTTGTGTTTATCATTTGTCATGTGATGTGAGCATCCACTATCTATGATCCAAGAATCATTAGTATTTATGTGAGATATTAAAGCTTTTTCTTCATATTTTTCTTCATCTGATCCATCTTTGATAGCCAAATACACAACTTCCTCTATTTCAGTTTCATCAGATTTATCATCATTTGACTCCTCATCAGCTATTAAGCATGTCTTTCTATCTCTTCTTCTAAAGTCTCAATGTCCTTTGTAATGATTATCTTTCTATCTGTCATCTTGGTAATCTCTCTTTTCAGTAGAATCTTTGTCAGGATAGTTAGAAGCAATATGTCCTATCTTATCACAATTGAAACATTTCAAAGGTAGTTTTCCTTTATACTTACCTTTGCCTATTAGTAACCTTCTGACCAATAATGCTTCAAACTCTTCTTGCTTTCTGATTTCCTCATACAGTTTGTGTACTTCTTCCATATTTTTGTGAAATATTTCACTTGCTCCACTATGATTTCCTTCAGAGTACTTATTCATTCTATCATTGTAGTCATTAGATTCACCAATATGAAAATAAATGAATATAGATTCAACTTTATTTATCAAAGACCCACTGTTATCAAAATTACTTAACTCAAATGCATGTAGCTTACCGATAGTAGAATCCAAAGAAACTGGCATGTTAGATACAGACCTTAATTCATTGATTGTAGAGACTTGAATGGCATAAGAAGGTAGAAGTGTTCTAAGCAACTTACTTGTTACATCCTTTTCTTCAATAGTTCCTCCTTCTCCTTTGATTTGATTGGCAATCTCCTTTAACCTTGTACTGTAATGGGTTATGTTCTCACCTTCATTCATTCTCATAGATTCCAGTTGTCCTCTTAGACTATCCACTTTCGCTCTTTGAACATGTTCATCACCACCATACACAAATATGAGCTTGGTCCACATTGCCTTAGCATCAATACAACCTTCTAGATCATTGAACTCTGAGTCAGTCAATGTAGATGTTATTTCAATCATTGCTTGAATATGTTTTTTCTTTGCCTTTATCTCTTCCATTGTCAATGGATAGGTGCTAGGTATAATGAAATCATTCTCCAGATAATATATAGCATATTCTCCAAATCCTGATAGGTGCAGCTTCATCCTTTTCTACCATGTAGAGAAACTTGACTTGTTCAGCTTTGGTGCATCCCTCTTATACATCTTTGGATCTTTGCCTCAAGTGCCTTTAAACTTTACTTCCAGAGTCCAAAGCTCTGATACCAATTGTTAATCTCTGATACTAATTGTAAATAAGATGAGAGGGGGGGGTGAATCATACAAACTTAATCTTCAATATATTCAATAGATTCAACCTCGGTAGCCTTATCAGATATTTGTAACCAAAACTATAAAACATGCTAACTCATAAACACATAATCATCATAACACACATAACACCAGATTTAACGTGGAAACCCAAATAGGGAAAAAACACTGTGGGATTTCAGACCCACTAAGAAATATACTCTTCTAGAGTATGCTTGGTTAAAAGCAAATCCTATTAAAGATTACAAACACATTGCTAGATGTGACCTGGTTAAGGGATTTCCCTCAGATCTGTTAGGATCTTCACTTTGTTAGAAGTGACCTTGTCAAAGGATTTCAAACACTCAATTAGAATGTCACCTTGCTAGAGGATTTACAAATAAGACTATTAAGTCCACTGGGTGAAGAGATTTTCCGTCACTTACAAAATAATAGTAATAAAAATATATCTGCAACTTCACATCTAAAATGTTAAAGCAGATTCTTATTTTCTCAACACTGTCTAGTCGTAGGACTTATCTTGTCCTTCTGCTAGGGTTACTATTCTGTTATTCAAATAGGTCTTCAAGCTTCTATGCTCAGTAGTCACTATGTAGCATCCTTGTGCTTACACTTGCCTGTATACATTGTTTATCAACAGTTCCTTATTTATAAACAATTTGCTAACCACTTAATCTCCTTAATCACATTTTCCATGATCAATCATAGCCATCAGATCTTCAATCTTGACTAGGTTCATTGTATCCTTTGATTTGAAAAATATTTTACCTCACCTTGGAACTTGCATTCCTTCCTTGGAACTTGTGCTAGGTAATCATGGTTCAATTTGTGCGGTAGATCTTCCTCTTGTATTCTCATTGCCATAGATCGTTAACAAACTTCATGCACGACATACCAATCATTTAATCAACTCCATCTCATTAGCATCCTTCATTAAATACTACTTGTATTCATCCAATGCATTCTGTTACAGCTCGGTTGTTACTCAGTAAATACTAAACTTCACTCAATAGACATTTTGTCTTCTTTAACTGATATCGATAACCTTATGGTTTACCGACTAGGTTCCTTAGGGTTTACCGACTAGGTTCTTTACTCGGTAACATAGAATAGTATTTACACAACATATGTAGGATATCAAAACAATCTAAACAACATAATCTCATCATTGTCTAACTCGGTAATAGTTGCCTATTGAATAACTTATTTCTCCCCTTATTCATCACATTCTTTTACTAACATCTTAATTCTCATTAATCATACTTCTTAAGATATGGCAACATCATACTGAGTGAGAAAATCAATTTCTTGAAATCAATGACAAAATAATATTATTAAGATAGTAAACATCCTTAATCAGTTATATCCATAATCATCACCAACCTTCTCAATATCCTTATTGAAATGCCAACAATCTCTCATTGTAATTCGAATACCAACATGGAATCCTACTCAAATCATATTGTATCTTTGAGCATGTATTACTATTTTTTGTAATGTTGGATTTTTTATTCTATTCAAAGATTTTCAGATCATTTTGAAGATACTCCACCTTCTGTAATATATATCTGCATTAAATATCGATGTCTCTTCATCTCTGTATAATAGTACCATAGTCTTTACAATCAAATTTCATATTTCATGCATCCCCCCATTCAAAAAATAAATCACCAACTCCATACTTTCTTAAAATTTATTTCATATCTTGTTTTTATTCTGATTGAAATATTTTCTTTTGCTATGTGTGCTCTTGGATTCAAAAATCAATCAAATAATTTTCTCACAAAGTATCCACATGTCACTTTGCCACCTGATGAATGGTTGGACCCCTGTACATCATCATTTGCACAAAAAAAGTCCATGTGTGAATAAAATCCACATTGTGTTCTACAGGTTGCATAACATGTGTGTTATATGCATCACAAAATAACCCAAACCTTCCATCATGTGGGCTGACGGGATAGTGCGCTTTCTGCCAATTTCATTTTGTCCCATCACTTTGTTGAAGGCCTTTTCACTCGCGCAGGATGGAGGGCCACCTCTATCCTTCTTAACATTCTTACCTTGCGTGATTATCACCTTTCTCTTTTCTATGTCATGGGACGACAGGGAATATCATTTGCCTTGCATAAATGTTATCCTATAGGGTTATCTTGTACACGTATAACATGCCACGAGATGGAGAGATAACCCCACACTTCAGCCTTCTCATTATCCTAGAAGGTAGTCTTCTACTATGCTCCTTGGTCATGGGATAGTAGGGGCACATAACCTATTGTGTTATCAACTTCTCCATCACAACTTAGCGACTAGCCAACAGAGTAGTTTTCCTTAGGTATTTCTTATTGTGGGATGGTGAGGCAAATAACCCATCATATTATTGAGGGTAAGTCCACCAAGATGGTGAACAAAAAGGGGGGTATAAGTGGCCACTTTTTTTTTTTGAAAACAGGTAAACCTGAACTTCAAAGAGTTATTTGAAGGTCATGCACTCAAAACTAGGAGTTGAGAAAAGAATAATAATTGTAGTACTCTGAATCTAGTTTCTAAAATACTAATTTTTTAAAAAATTGGATAAGATTAAGAGGGTCAAACCTTTCACACATGAAAAATTGTTCCTGATTTTTTAAGAAAAATATAACATAGCTATTTTCATGCACTGTGCAAAATATATAGTTGGATTTAGTATTTTTCAAAACCCTTTGGCAGGATGATAGGTAAGAGTGAGATCTAGAACTTTTTTATTTTTTTGTAATTTTTCATTGAGTATTTTATTTTTTATGATTTTTGGAAGAGACTGCATCCTGAACATTTGGTACCTATTCGTGCGCTAGGCATAACTTGCATCAAAATAATAAAAAATGCAAAAAAAAAAATTAAAGTGTATAGAATCTAGTGTAGAACAATAATATATAATTTATTTTGATTTTGGTGAAGTATATCAAAAGTTATTAAGAAAATGGTAGACATATGTCTATGAGGACTATCAAGGCACTGATAAAGAAAATTAAAAGTTACTATGCTAATGTTGTCCAGAACTATAAAAATTTATATGGTCAAAAAACTAAGAAGATGTGTGAGATTATGGTGGTAATTTTAGAGATACCCACTTGATCATTTGTAAACCTGATGATGATGAAGTGAAGAAATCATGGTGGAGGATGAAAAATAATGTAAAGGAACAAAAAAGGGGGGAAAATAGGCTTGCAAGCCTTAGGGTCATTTTCCAACCCTCTTACCAGGCCAAAACCCACACGGGTTTTGAAAAACCAAAAGTACTATTCGCAATTCTAAATAACCCGTATAGGTTATGTAAAACTAGAAATATTTTATTTTGTTTCAAAAAACCCGTACGGGTTATGAAGAACTAAAAACATTTTTTTTGTTTCACAAAACCCATATGGGTTATGAAGACATAATAATGTATGCTTGTAAACTTAGCATTTACTACACATGTTTTAGACATACCTAGATAATATGTGTTAATGTATGTATATATGCATATATATAGTTATATATATATATATAGATATATGTATATATGTTTGTATACATGCATGTATCTCTTCTTTTCCTCTCTCTTTTGTCTTACTTCCCCATCATTGTCTTTTTCTATTCTGGGCCCTAATTATCTTCCTTGAGTTCTCACCCTCTCCTCCTCGTACTCTCTCTCTCTCTCTCTCACACACACACACACACATTATCTTATCCTATTCTCACCCTCTCCCCCTTCTCTCTCTTTCTCTCCCCTTCCCTCTCCCTCTCCCCCCTCTCCCTCCCCCTTTCATTATCTTAAATCTCTCTTTCTCTCCCTCTCTCTCTCCTATACTCTCTCCCTCTCCCTCTCCCTCTCTCCCAATTTCTCCTCTCTCTCTCCCTCTCTCTCCCTCCCCCTCTCCTTATCTTATTCTCTCCCTCTTCCTATTTCCTCATCTCTCTCTCTCTCTCTCTCTCTCTCTCTCTCTCTCTCTCTCTCTCTCTCTCTCTCTCTCTCTCTCCTTTTCCCAGTCTCCCTCCCTCTCTCCATACCCCCTCTCTCATTCTCCCTCTCACCCTCTCCTTTTCCTAATCTCCCTCTCTCTCCCTCCCTATATCCCTCTCCCCCTCTCCTTTTCCCAATCTCCCTCTCTCTCCCTCTCCCCCTCTCCTTTCCCCAATCTCCCTCTCTCCCTCCCCTCTCCTTCTCTCCCTCTCTCCCTCTCCTTTTCCCAATCTCCCAATCTCCCTATCTCCTATTATCTCTCTCTCTCTCTCTCTCTCTCTCTCTCTCTCTCTCTCTCTCTCTCTCTCTCTCTTCCTCTCCCCCTCTCCTTTTCCCAATATCCCTCTCTCTCCCTCTCCCCCTCTCCTTTTCCCTTCCTCTCCCTCCCTCTCTACATCTACCCCTCTCCTTTTCCCAATCTCACTTTCTCTCCCTCTCTCCCTCTCATTTCCCCAATCTCCCTCTCTCTCCCTCTCCCTCTCCCCCTCTCCTTTTCCCAATCTCTCTCTCTCTCCCTCTCCCTCCCTCTCTCCCTCTTCCTCTCTCTCTCCCTCTCCCCCTCTCCTTTTCCCAATCTCCCTCTCTCTCCCTCTCCACATCTCCTTTTCCTAGTTCTACATAGCTCGTACGGGTTATGTAGAACTAATGCCAAAACTTCTAGTTCTACATAACCCATACGGGTTATGAGAAATGGCCAAAACCTGTGGCCTACACAAAAGAAATATGTTTCTCAAAACCCATACGGGTTTTAAGAAACTTTAAATTTTTTTATTTCAAAATTTTTTTCCTCAAAACTCGTACAGGTTTTGAGGAACTTTTGGTTTTTAATATTTTTTTTCTCTAGGCTTGGTGTTACCAAGCCTAGCACAATTTTTATATTTTAGAACCCACACGGGTTATGAAAAATTTTGCTTTTTTCTGGCATGTGGGCACTTTTCTATTCACCTTCTTGGTGCACTTACCCTTGACTTCCTAATAGACCAAATCAACCATCACCAAGACTTGAAGATAGTCACACTAAAATAAAGGATTTAGATATAATCCAAAAGGTGCAACCAAAGGGAGAAATATTCTTGTTGAAAGGAAAACTCACACCAAAAACAAGATACATTGACCAAACATCCACTTCGTCTCATCGAAAAAAGGGAACCCTATCGGTATAGCTTATAAAATAACTTCATAACCTGAAATGAGTCACATAGATAGACCAGTTTACATCGAAATGGATGATTTCAGTAAGACAAAAACAAAGTCATGCTAAAAAAGTGCCAACAAATGATTTTTAACATTTCCTGTCTTCTAATATCATAGTGATAACCTACATGTTATTGACAACTGTGACTAACTTTTCCTCAATCAGACCAAATTTCATAATACATTTCCAACACAATTTCTTTTTTCCTCCATGACCCTTTTCATGCCCCAATGACACATTTCATGCATTCCTCCTATATCTCCTTGTGTGTATAATATGGTGTGTCAATGACACATTTTATCCATTCCTCCTTTATCTCCTTGTGCATATAACACGATGTGTTATATGATGCTGCAAGAACACTTTTGTGAACCTGTTAATCTAATCTCTACATGTTGTCTAATCTCTCCACTGCATCTTCTCAATTGTTGACATCAATGACAATCTAATTCCAACAATCTCCCCCTTTGACATTGATGTCAACACAATTTTTTCTCTCCCCCTCTGACAACAATGGCAAAGGGTTGGACATACAATACATTCAGACTTATTCTTCTCCCCTTGTGACCATTTTTGCATCCATAGATTTGAATTAATAGTACTGAATCTGAAAGATATATGAACCATTATTATAATATAAAAATAAATACCAATACTACTTATAGAAATTTCAAAACTCCCCTTGAGACAAGCATGAGGTTTGAAGGACAAGAACTATAATGTAATATACTCTCCCTGAACCAGAGACTACATAAAAATGGTTTAGGTGCTAAAGGAAGGTGGAACAACACCTAATTTTTGTCTCACATATTCATAATTGTCTTTTGGCAGTGGCTTAGTGAAAATATCAGCTATTTTCTCACCAGTGCACACATATTCATCTTTTACCTCTTTCTTTACAACCTTTTCCCTGAGAAAATGATACTTGATGATAATTTTCTTTGTCCTCAAATGTGTGACAGGGTTCTTTGATATATTTATAGAACTTGAATTATCGCACACAATAGAGACATGATTTAAAAACTCTTTCTAAATGTCTTTGAGGATCTACTTCATCCATAATACTTGTGAGCAACATGTGGCAGTTGCAATGTATTCAACTTTAGCAATTGATAATGAGACTGACTCTTGTTTCTTGTTGTGCCATGACTCCAATCTATCTCCCAAGAAGAAAGATCCACCACTGGTTATCTTACTATCATCTACAAAAGTTTCCTAATCAACATCAGTATCGACCTTTTTAAATACTTGTTTCTTTAGACCATATAAAGTTTTCATCTTCATGTAGCTAAAATTCTCTAGGCTGCTCAATATAGACCTCTTCTTTAAGATTATCATTCAAGAATGAAAATTTGACATCCATTTGATATAATTTGTATCCTTTATAAGATAATAATACCAGGAACATCCTTATAGCTTCAATCCATATAACCGGTTCAAATGTTTCTTCAAAATCTACACCCTCTACTTGAGCATATCCCTTGCATACAAGTCTTTCCTTGTTCCTTACTACCTTGCCTTCTTCATTCATTTTGTTCTTGTAGAACCATGTAGTGACAATAACATTCTTCTCTAGTGGCCTAGGAACCAAATCCCAAGTCTTGTTCTTCTCTATTTGATGCAACTCTTCTTCCATGGCCTTCATCCACTTCTCACTCTTGTTGGACTCATCATATGTCTTGGGTTCCATCTCTATCATAAGGAATAAATTTTCTTGTTCATTGTTCCTTTCTCTCCTTCTTGTTTGCACACCATCATTCTTGTTTCCTATTATGTGATCTTCAGAGTGATTTTTTTTAACATACTTATTTAGAGCTTTTCTTGGTGCCTCTTCCTCTTTTTCACTTTCAAATTGTGCTTCCTCTTCCACATATGCTTCCTCAATTTGATTTACTATTTTTTACCTTCCTATGTGCATATCCTCATCAATTATAACATTCACTCTCAACCACTCTCACTCTTTTGTTGAAACATTTATAAGTCTTCATGTGAGTAGAGTACCACAAGAGGATGCCTTCATCACATTTTTTTTGTAAAGAATTATCTACCAAACACCTTGAAATACTTGATAGAAGGTTTTCTTTCATACCATAACTCATACAGTGTCATTCTAATGTTCACTCTTATTTGTACTTTGTTTAATGTGTATACAGCCGTATGGACTACCTCTTTCCAATATACATCAAACAGATTCCATTTTCTTAAAATTATTCTTGCCATCTCTTTCACTGTCCTATTTTTCCTCTCCACAAAACCATTTTGTTGTGGTGTCCTATGGATAGAGTATTGTCTTTTTATTCCATGTCTCTCATAGTAGTCTTCAATCTAATTAGATTTGAACTCTCCTTCATGGTTTGATCTCTGACATTTTATCTTGTAACCACTTTCCTTCTCAACCATCTTACTAAAGAATTTGGATCTTCCATATGCTTGAGACATCTCTTGCAGGAAGCTGACCCATGTCATTCTTGAGAAATCAACAAGTGGTAGAATAAATTATTTATCACCATTTAGAGCCCTTATTTTAGATGGCCCACACAAATCAGTGTGTATAATCTCTAGAGGCCTTGTATTTGAATACTCTTTTTTCTTAAAGCTGATTTGCATTTGATTTCCTCTTTGGCATTCATCACACAAAGTTCTTGCTGGCTTGATGATTTGTGGTATGTGCCTTAGATATCCTCTCTTTTTGACCTTAACAAGCTTATCAAAATTTATGTGACCTAATATTTTATGCCATATCTAGCTCTCATGAACAGGTCCCATCATACATTAAGATTCCAAACACTCCTCAAGGTTATATATATTTCCATCTATCCTTTTACCTTCAACAAAAAGTTGTCTATTTCTCTCCTTCTGATTTAACATCCTTTTGAGTCATATGTAAACTTGTATCCTTTGTCACACATTTAACTTACACTTAGTGTATTGTATTTTAGACCTTCCACAAAATATACATCATGGGATTTTAACTTGCTATCTATGCTTAGAGTACCTTTTGTTGGCAGTTTGGAGGAATTTATTATGTGTTGAATTGATGTTTTGTCATTGATGTCAACACTAGTTATTTTGGTTGTATATCGGGTTCCTGTAGATTGCTTTATTATGATGTTAATCTAGAAATCATCTCTAGTATGCTCCAGTTTGTGGTATTGGTTTGGATATGTCATTCATATTGTTTAGATGCATCTCTTATTCAATTAGTTTGGGATTTGATGATTCAAAAGCTATTATTTGTTCTAGTAATCCTATTGGTTATTGGTAAGGGTTTTACAGATAGTGCTTTGTTGAAGATCTTTTGATGAATTTGATAAATGGTCTTGGTGCAGCTTCTAGAAGGTTATCTAGATGCTAATGGTTATCTTGTTTGTGTTCCTATTGATTGATGGTGTTGGATTTGGTTTATGGTGACTTATTTTGGGTCTGGTATTATTCTGCTTAGGTTACAGACTGGTTTATGTAATGTGTTGGTGGATGCTCCTCATACGTTACTAATTGGATTTCTCGATTGGTTTATGTCATTTCCATCTTAGGTCAAATTTGGATTATCATTGGTTTGCGGGTTTATGTAATGAGTTCATTGTATTATTTTTTAGGTTGGTATGTATATGTTATTTAAGATCTCTTTGTAGATCATGGGTATGGTTATGGTTATGGGATTATCTATGTGCAAATAAAGTTGTAACCATATGTAGAGGTTTTGATCAATCATAGGTGATCAAATTGGGTTTGTGTAAGAGTTTTAAAACCTTCGATATTGAGGTTAACTAGAATTATACTCATGAATAGGAGATGTTATTCTTGCAATTCATTATTATTTATAGATTATACGCCGAAGATATTTTGTAGTCAGTTAGGCTCCTTTGTATTGAGCAGTGTGCTCTAGGAAGTGTGTCTTCCTACATGTGAAAGATACTTATTATAATCACATACTTACTACATAAGTATTATCTAATTGTGGGTAGGCTTCCCACTATGGTTTTTCCTTTTACTGGGTTTTCCACGTACAAATCATGGTGTTATTTGTTGTGAATGATTGGTAAATTTTGTATGATTTATGTTTGTATTTCAGTATTTGGTTTATGTATTCTAGTAAAAGGTTTTAAGTGCTTAAAGTTATATAATCTATTGACAAGTGATTCACCCCCCCTCAGATGTCCACTAGTTATCATAACAATTGGTATCAGAGCTTGGTCCTCTCTACAAAAGCTTAACCACTTCAGGAAGATCCTATGACATCTAATAGTTCATTTACAACTATTTTCCACAGAGAAAGCCCTAGTCTTTGATGCAACAAATTATAGAGTATGGAAGATTCAGATCAAGATTCATCTAAGATGAATTGGGAAACAAATTTGGTAGATTACTGATAAAGTCTATACCCCTTATAATCTAGCATCTGCCAATCCTCCTCAGACAGACTTGGATAAGAACATTGAAAATGAATGTAGAGCTAGAGAACCCTTTTTGAGTGCCCTTTCTGATCAACAAAGAATGGGATTAACAAATAAATCATCTGTAAAATCTATATGGGATAATTTGAAGACTTGGAATGAAGGTGACCCTACTATTAAACTTGCTAAACTTGATGGTTACTGGGTGAGATATGAGAACCTAAAAATAGAGGAAGATGAAAGAATTGTTGCTTTTATGGAAAGAGTCAATAAAATTATCATGAAAATTCAATGTTGTGGTGGATCTCTAAGAGAAGATGAGATTGTTTCTAAAGTATTGAGAGATTTTCCATTGGATTATAAGGTGAAAGCTACTACAATTAATGAGCTGAGAGCAATGTCTAATACTTTTGTTAATAGGGACATTCTGGTTGGGAAGTTATCTTCTTTTGAGCTTGAGAAATATGGTCCTCCAAGAGCTACAAAGACTAAATCTTCTTTTCATGCATCTACATCATCAATTGAAAAGGGTGATTGGAAAGTTTTATATGAAAAGGATCTAGAGGATATGAAGAAAGAAGATGAAGAAATTGAATAACTTGAAGCCTTATTTTCTAGAAGGGTACCTAAAGGTTTGGTAGGAAGTAAGTAAGAAGGAAAATCACCTTTTAAATGTTTTTCATGTAATAAGATACTTCATTTTGCATCTAGATGTCCTAAAAGGAACTCAAGATTTGAAGAAAGAGCTAGAAGATATTTTAAGCCTAACCATGAATATCAGAACAAGCATAAGTATAGGAGAAAATAAGAAAAATCATGCTACTATGCTAATGAGGAAGCTGTGACTGATGATTCTGATGATGAACCAACACAAAATTCAGCTAGTGCATCTGGAAATGGAAAGGAATGGGTATTCTTATCTATCAAGGAAGATGCTATGGTACCTAAAGAGAAGGCCCTTGCTACTAAATTTGAAAATATGGATGAATGGGTGATATACAGTGGATGTTCATATCATATGACTAGAGATAAAAGGAAGTTTCTATCTATGCAAGAATTTGATGGTGGTCTAGTTAGATTTGGAGATGACAAAGCATGTATGATCAAGGGAAGATGAACCATCTCATTGGATGGTAAGAACAACACTGATAGTGTCTACTATGTTGAAGGTTTAAGGCATAATCTTTTGAGTGTAGGACAGTTGGTGGATGAGGGATTTCAATTATAGTTCAAGGATGGAAAATGAAAAATCATTAACAGATCTGTATTGGAGATTTCAACTAGTACTCAGACTAAAGGTAATATGTTTCATTTGAACTCTAGTGAGAAGACATATTTAATTGCACATATTGATGAGAGTTGGATATGGCATAAGACGTTGTCTCATGTTAAATTTGATTGCATTGTAAAGATCAGTTCAACTAAGGTTGTTAGAGATATACCTAAGATTGTGAAGCCTTACAATTCGATATGCAAGCAATGTCAAATCAGTAAGGAAGTCAATGTTTTTTTTTAAGAGTATACAAGACAAATATAATGATGTTCTTGATCTTATTCATACTAATTTATGTGGTCCTCCTAGAACTAGAAGTTTTTTAGGGTGAGATATTTCATGCTAATCATTGATGACTATTCTAGAATGATGTGGGTTACTTTTCTAAGGGATAAATTTGAAGCCTTTGAAAATTTTAAAATCTTTAAAGATAAAGTAGAGATAGAGACAGGATTGAATAGTAAATGCTTAAGGTCAGACTAAGGTGGTGAATTCACATCTGTTGAATTTAACAATTATTGTGAGAAACATGGCATAAGGAGAGAGTTGTCTGCACGGTAGACACCTCAGCAGAATGGAGTTGTGGAAAGGAAGAACATAACTATCTTGGGTGTGGCTATAACTATGATGATCGAAGATAATTTTCCTTATATCTATTGGAGAGAAGATTTGAGCACGGTGGTATACATATTCAATGGAGCTCATATCAAAGGAGAGATCGGTAAGACACCTTATGAGTTATGGTTTGGTCATACACCTATAGTTAAGTATTTCAGAATCTTTGGTAGTAAATGGTATATTAAAAGAGATGATTCGATTGGAAATTTTTATCCTAGATGTGATGATGGAATATTTCTTGGTTATTCTAATGAAAGCAAAGCATATAGATGTTATAAAAAAACATTGTAGAGAATTTTGGAGAGTGCTAATATCAAGGTGGATGAGAAATACATAGGTCAAATTAAAACTTATGAGAGAGAACCGATAGTGGAAATGATCATAACTAATTTGGTAGTAGCTGCACCTGAATAGGATGTTGGGCTACTTCAGCAGCATCAAAAAGTTCAATAGTAACTGAAGATCAGAGAAAATGAACAAAAAAATAGAAGACTCCTAAGTATGTAAGGTTGAATCATAAAGAAGATAAAATCATTGGATATAAGAGAAAAGGAGTGATGACAAGAAGAAGGCTGGCAGATGAAGAGGTATGTTTAATTTCTTAAATTGAACTGGTATCAATAGTTCAATCATGTAAGGATGAATGTTGGATGAAAGCTATGGAGGAGGAATTAGATCATATAGAAAAGAATAACACATGGACTTTAGTTCCCCGACCTAAAAATAAGAATGTTATTGGAACTAAATCAGTTTTTAGGAATAAGTTGAATGAAGATGGACAAGTTGTGAGAAGTAAGGCTAGACTGGTTTGCAAAATATATTCTCAAAAGGAATGAATTGATTATGATGAAAATTTTTCTCTGGTAGCTAAGAGAGAAGCTATGAGATTATTTATTGTTTATGTTGGACATAAAAACTACAAGGTTCATTAGATAGATGTTAAGTGTGCATTTTTGAATGGAGGTCTTGAAGAGGAACTCTATATTGAGCATCCTGATGGATTTTCACTTTCAGATGACAAAAACATGGTTTGTAGGTTAAGGAAAGCTTTATATGGATTGAAACAAGCCCCTAAAGCTTGCTATGCAAGATTGGATAAAGATATTTTGAATCTTGGTTTCACTAAAGGTAATGCTAATAGCAACTTATACTATAAGATCACTAATGATAACATATTGATTATTGAGGTCTTTGTTGATGATATCATTTTTGGAGGTGAGGACAAGTTATGTATGGAATTCTCTAATTATATGAAGAATAAATTTGAGATTTCTATGATTGGGGAGATAAAAAATTTCTTACGCTTACAGATTATTGACTGATAAAGGTATTTTCATCTGTTAAAATAAGTATGCTAGAGAGTTGTTAAATAAATTTGGTATGGAAAATTCTAAACTAGTGTGTACTCCTATGGTTACAAGTAATAAATTGACAAAGAAAGATATATCAGCTCTGGTAAATCCTACAAGGTATAAATCTATGATTAGAGGTTTGTTATATTTGACTCAGACTAGACTAGATATAATGAATGCAGTTTGTATTATATCAAGATTTTAGAGTGATCCTAGAGAGAATCATGAGAGTGCAGTGAAAAGGATTTTCAGTTCTGTGCAAGGAAAAACTTAATATGGTTTGTGGTATCCTAAAGATGATGAATTTATACTATGTGCATATACAGATGTAGATTGGGCTAGGGACATAGATGACCAGAAAAAGCACATCAAGTGGAGTTTTCATTCTTGGAAAGAAACTTGTGATATGGATCAACAAGAAACAATCATGTACTTCTTTATCTACTACTGAAGTTGAGTATGTTGATGCTGCTACTAACTGTACACAAGTTCTATGGATGAAGAAAATGTTGAAGGATAGAAGGGAATATTTTAATGAACCAATAGTTATTCACTGTGATAACTCGACTACTATTGACATATCAAAGAATCCAGTATTTAATTATAAGACAAAGAACATATCTATCAAGTATAACTTTTTGAAGGAAAAGGAGGAAGCAAATGAGGTAAGACTATTTTATGTGAAGGCTACAGAATAGATTGTAGACATCTTTACTAAGAATTTTCCCAAGGAATCATTTGAGTACTTCAGAGACAGATTGGGGGTTTTGCCCCTCCAGTAGAGACTTGAGTGATGATTATTGGCATCAGCCCACTACGCATTATCAGAACTATTATTTATTCCAGATTAATCTGATGGAGCTACTAATTGGGGGGAGTAGTCAGATGTGAGGTTCGAAGGATTTATGGTTTATCTTTGATTTTTTTTGTCAGATTTCTAGCATTGATGTCAAAAGGGGACATATATACTTGTGAAAAATAGAGCTTGATAGAGATGTCAGTTTTAGAGGGAGTTTGTTTTAGGTCTATGGTTGATTGATTGGTTCCGAACTTTGTTGATGTATAATTTTGTGGGAAATTATTGGTTGTCTTCCATGTTAGACACAATGCACCAATGAGAGGGGGAGGGGGTGAATAAGTGGTTCTCAAACTTTTCCCTTTACCTATCCTGGGTGGGCATGTTGGTTAATAGATCTAACTCAATGTAGACTTACTGGTTATTGGGGAGACCAACACAAAAGAAATCACACAAGGGGACATCACATAACACCAGCATATACAAGGAAAACCCAAGATGGGAAAAACCTCAGTGGGAAATGTTGCTGGAGTCTACTGCTCCAATCCATCCTCACAATGAAAACTATTAAAATTTTTAGGGTACCAACCCAAGGACCACCAATCCGTAACTTTATGGGCTACAACACAAAGGAGCTACAACCCCTAACTTTAGGGCACCTACCCAAGGAGCACCAACCCCTAACTTTATGGGCTACAACCCAAAGGAGATACAACCCCTGCATTGAGAAACAACTCAGTGTTCACAAAATAATCATCAAATACAAAAGTAGTTATCTTGTTAGAAGTGAATCTTGCAACCATTTCATGTATCTTACTCTGTCGGTGAGATACCTTCTCTACTACACTGACTCACTCTTCTACTACATAACTATCAGCAATCTCTATCGGTAGACCTCTCCTCTTCTTCTTCTTTGTTGGATCTCCACCTTACTCTCTTCTCTTCACCGATATAACACTTTGTCGGTTCTCTATCTGCCTTCTCTACATCCTCCTTCACTTTTGCTCTACTGGTATGAACACTATTAGTTCTTCTCTCCTACCAATTAAATGCTTCAACCAGGTTCTACCTCACTCTCACTAACTTCTTAGATACTCATTAAGAACTTGGATGATTTTCTCTTACATGTAGAAGTATCACACTTCGCAGTAGCACAATACTCTTTTATCCAACTACAAAATAACTATGTCTTTGGCCTTCATATTTATAGCCTTGTTTTCTAGCCAAAAGCCTTTTTCAAATTCTAGGTAGTTAGGGTTTCCTCATCATCATCAAGGAAAAACAAATCCAATCAGATCTTCCTGATGACCAACTATACATCTCCCCCATTTGTACATCTTCTTGATCATGCCTTCTATCTTTGGTGATATAATTTTTACCCTGTCGACTGATCTCTTGGTCAACCACCAAGATCTACTCTTTCCTTCATCGCCTCAATCTCCTCAATCACCCTTAGATGGATCTCAGTTGTCCTTTAGACCTTAAGCCACAAACATTTGCTACAGCTCTGCAACATGTCCTATGATTTGTGGGATCTACCATTAATGTCCACCAACTCTACAATTACCCCGTCGGTGTACATTCCATCTTCATTCAATTTAGGTTTGCCACCTTGACTCCATCTGGAATCCATGTCAACCATCTACTATCTTGACACTCCATGTTGGTCTAGATGGCATCACCGACCAAACACCTCTACCAGTTTCTCTTCACTACCCATATGCAAACCCTGCCGACATCTCACATTCTACCGGTTACCTCCTCATGTCTATCCTTAGCTGAACTATCGGTGGAATATCTAAATTAGTCTCTAGACATGTATATCCAAAGCATGCTCATTCCCACAAGTGGGAATTCATCTGCATATTCACATTGCCCATATTATCGGTTGACTTACATACTGGTAAACCTTCTTGATGAGACTCTGTCATCAACCTGCACCAAACGCCATCTTCAGTTAGGCCACTTTCTCTATTTGCATATGCTCAGCTTTGCCTTCTCTTTGATCAGCTATGACCATATCACAACTAGTTTGTCAAGATGACAAACACATTAGTCCTTCTATACCGACATCACAACATTCTTTCACTATCATTCCAATGCATAATCCTTTTCTCATGCTCTTGAGGTATTTCTTTTATTTCACCAGTGGATCTAGTGTGAGCCTTCAAGAACTTGCCTTTACCTTTTCACTCTTATCTCACCAAACTATAATGCACACACTACATAATAGGAGATAAGATCCACTTACAGGTGGAGTGACACCTTGTATTTTGGATCCTACAATGTGGTCAAGTGGCTTCCCTTTTTGTGTAGCATATCTTCAAATAGGCACATGTGATCTGATGGTGGCACTTTCACTGTCACTCATTTTATCTCAGGATGACTACATCTTCATTCAGTAGAATTCCTACTATCCTTCAACCTTACAACAAAATTGTGATCTATTCATTCTCCTCTTCCTATGTTGATGTGATTTAGGTAACAATCTGCCTCTTCATCACAAACACCATCCAAGTATCCTGCCCTTCCAGCTTTCCCATCCTTGGTAACTGCAGACTTATTGGTGTTTAGTAACACAAGGTGATATCCAAGATATCACATCCTATAATCCTCCATAGAAGTGTTGCACATACATCTCTTCTACTAATAATCCCATATCAGTTGACATGAAGCACAACACAATGCCAACAATCTCCCCCTTCGGCATTGATGTCAACTCATGTAGCATCCGTCATACTACATAGTCTTTCTCCTTGTTAGTGTGATCCATGGATTCATGCACATGTAGTATGTCATATACTACAATTTCCTTCTCCCCCTTTGATAACAATGGCAAAGGGCACTGTCAGGATATTATTTCTCTTTGTATGTATCAGTCACTTACAAAATACTTTCTCCCCCTTTGTCTTCATTGGATGCAACTCCTCCTTTGATACCACTTGTTAGCTAGTCACCAAATGTTACATCCTCTAAGGTCACAACACTTGAGATGGGGGTCTTAACCATCAACTGACACCAATTGAGTATGTAGGTCTAATCCTATTTGATAGAGCACTTAATTTCAAAAGGACTGATACCAATTGTTAATCTATTAGTGAATACTAATTACCTCTCGGTCAACCTACAACACCTCTTATTTGATTCCAAGAATCAATTATAATTGTATCATGAATACAATCAACCATAAGATAGGTAGATACCCATAACCATCTTGGGTATGCTTATTGCAATCTCCATCTCCTATAGTTTGGGCAATCAGTATCATTACAATTTCAAGCAAGTCATCTCATCATTATGAGCACTTGAACTCCCCCTAAGTCATACATCTCAAGTTCTTATCTCCGATTAGGCATAGTACCAAGACTCCAATCTCCTCCATGTACCAGTTTAGTTGTGCATATGTGATCATCTGATGATCCTTCAACTCCATTGTATCAACCACAACTTATGACATGATTCTAGGTATACATAATGCTAAACAATGTTATCATCATGCCAAAAATCAAATCGGTTAGCCCAAAAATATGCAATCCTGCATGATCAACACCTGGGGAAACATGTGTCATTAAGGACTTTTCAAATACCACCTGAGACATAGGCTTCACACCATGATACCAAGGCTATTGTAATGATCTGCAACCTCATTGTCTTACATAACTTGCAAGTATCTATTTGCACCCATGCGAGTAACATTCTGCACATACCAGTTAACACCTAATACCAATTGTTAACCTTTACTCATTGAAACATGTAGTGGTGATATAACACTAATCTGTAGGTGTGTAGTTGATGCAGCCTCTATAGACACTTATCAATTTCTTTTCATCCTTCATACTAACGACAACATGGTCTTCCATTTTGCCTTCATCACTGAGGGGGTGAATGATAAGTTCAGTGTATAACTCCCTCTAAGATCCTACATCTCCTTTAGTCTTTAGGGGATATCACTCATGCATTGAATGCACAGTGTCGGTCCATGGTCTTCTTCCTCCATATTTGCTTGGTCTCACAGTTCTTCGCATTTTCAGACTTGGGAGTAGGTCTTTCCTTTTTTTGCTGATGGGTCTATAGTGTCCTGACTTGACTTGTTTTGACTAGAATTGACTTTAAATTCATGCATGATAGACATTATTGAGCATAGGCTATTTCAGATGATTTATATGATGTTGATACTATCATTATTGATCATGTGATTTATTAGACACCATATACTTATTATGTGATTGATTATCAAAATATTATATTGATCATGTGATTTGATGAGCATATCATTGATGGATTTTACACGTTGTACTATAATCATGAATTAGACTAATCATGCACTTGATGATGTTTTTATGTACTGACCATATTTAATGATTATGTATGAAGAGTCAATCTTATGGTGTGTTTTATTGATTGTATGATTGTCTTTAGGATAGAGACAATTCCACATCACTCATTGCGAGCAAGATGTGTCATTGTGATTCTCTAACCCTTGTCTGTTATAATATATATATGCATATGTCATATCGTTGCTTTGTGGATGCAAGATTTGCAGGTACTAGACACCATCTCCACCTTGCTCCACAGGTCTGAGCGTGTCTTTAAATCCCAATGGAATGTGGTTTAGAGTTGGCACAAGTTCCCCTCACATACTCTAGGTCTAATTTTCTCACTGTGAGTCATCAGTGTCTTGGCGGAAGTTGCCATGTTAGTTAGTAAGCTTGATTTCTTTTGTGTTGTGAGTATGTTAGTATTGGTTGGTTAGTTGTATTATGTTGAGACTGATTCATTATTGATGTGAGATTAAATAGTTAATAATGTTTATTTTAATTATTTTGGATTAATTGTGATTTGATTATTTGGTTATCTAATGTTTAAAATAATTTAATGGGCTCTTGCCTTTTTGGGTAATTAATTATTTGATGTTTAAATATATATTAATTTTAATGATGATTTAATATTTATTTAATATTTATTATTTACCTTATGATGTGGTTTTATATTTATCTATGATTTGACCTTTTATTGGTATTTAATTAATTATTTATTTATTTAATTGTCTATGGCTTAATATTTATTTAACGTTTATTTGGTTCCTTAATTCATTTATGAGCCTTTGGTTTATTTAATTTAATTTCCCTATTTTGATTTATTTAATTATGGCTCATATTTTTATTCATTAGTTTGACTTTTATATTAAGTGGGTTGTATAAATAGACTTTAAAATAAAATAATAAAACATTCCCACCTAATTGTAAAAGCATAATTTATATTTATCTTACCTACCCTTTTCTCTTATGGTTGGAATTGAAAAGGGAGGTAAAATTATATTATATGGTGGGGTTGGTAAAATATATTATAGAATGGAATATTTTGATTGGCTGAGATTGAGGCCAGGGTTTTGAATTATTGTTTCTTTTTATTTTCACTCCCGTGAGATTTTTCAGGTTGGTTGGCTCTTCTCTGGAAAATTTCTCTAGCAAGTTTTCTTCTTGGCTTTGGATTTCTTCTCTCTTGGTTTTTGGCTGGAGCTTGGATTGGATTTGGTTGGCTTGTCGGAGTTCTTCTTCAGCTTCAATCCATTACTTTAGGTTGCAAGTTGGAGTTCTTCACTATGCATTTTGGTTTTCTATGGCCACTTTGTGTATGCTTTGTATCTGCATTATTTTGGTTCTGGGTTGAAATAATATTTTATTCTATAGTTTTATTATTGCTGAAGGGAAATATTTGGGAAGGAAACTTTATGTTATGAGAGTATTTATATAGTTGTTGAGAGATATTTATTTTGGTTTTCCTATGTATGCATTTCACAGCTCTGTGAGAATTTGTTGTGATGATACTTGATTAGATCTTGGTCTATAGTTGGAGATATTTTATTGTGTTTATAGCCAAGTATTCCTTAATCTGGGCATTTCTTTTCAAATGTTTTTCAAGCCCTTTCATTAAGTCTAGATTTTAATATTTTACCCAAAAATTTTCTGAGCATTTCTATCAAATTTATACATATGCTTTGTTTCAGCAAAAGCGTTGTCTTAATGTGCAAAAGCATTGTTTTGTGTTGCATTTACATTGTTCTACATTGCGTAAGCGCTGTCTCAGGATTCATATGCACGATTTTGGAAATAGAAGCATTGTTCTTCTTGGCATAAGTGTTGTTCTTCTTGACAGAAGCATTGCTATTTGTTGGCATTATGTGAACCAGCATGAAGACATAATGATATTGTATGTTGTCATTGATGTCAATATGAGACATAGTGTGAACCGGCACATGTGATAAGTAAAGAGACAGGAACCGGCATATGTGTGAACCAATTTATATGCCAAAGTGAAGTGGCATATTTGCTCAAAGATGACCTGGCATGTAGTTATGGGAATCGGCACATGGAAGCACTGTATGACTACCGATTGGTAGGCAGCTTCCACTTTAGGGTTTCCAGTTGGAGTACCTCAAGTCTGTGTGACTCAATCGGTGATCCTTGTGTGATGAGTTAGCAGTATGATGGAGGACAGATCATGTTTCCATGTAAGCTTTGCGCACATGAAGGATCTTGCATGAAGGTGACTATTCCTATCTACCTTGGGAATGTGCGAAGTCTGTCAAATGGTGATAACACATGATGGGTTATCAGCCGCCATTAAAACAGTGGATAATGGATGATGGAGAATGTCTTGAGATCGATTCAAGACTGGTGCATTTAATGCAGTATGATTCAATGGTCATGATCAAACTATTTTGAATTTCTCAACATGACAGGTTTAGGGTTTAGGTTTTTTGCTACCAACCTGTATGTTTCCTATAAGGTTGATGTTGGGTTTCTATTTGAGGTTGTTGGAAAAAGTTGTGAATGTGTAACCAAGGAGAGTGATACGCGATTCTTGCTAGACCAAAGGAGAGAAGAGATACCTTCAAAGTGAATGTGTAGAAGGAAAAGAGGAGCCTAGATGGATCTGCATAAGCATTAAGTGTTGTTAATAGATCATTGTAATACCTATTGATCTCTAACCACTTCAACAGTTGTAAAATCCCCTAACAGGGTAGCCTTAACTAGCTTGATTCAAAATCCCTTAACTGGGTAACTCAAGGCTAATGAGTTCTAAGAAGCTAGAGAAGCTTAGGAGATCCTTTCAACTATTGAGTTCTTAAAATCCTCTAACAAGGTGACCCTACCGGGTTTAACCCTTAACCGGGTATCCCTTAACCGGGTGATCCTTAATAGGATTGGTTCCTACCAGAACCTACTATAATGTCCTTAACCAAACAAGGCTCCTAATAGAGTGGACTTCTAAAGAGTTCAAAAAGCAGCTGATGGGTATTCATCCCCACTGTGGTTTTTCCTAGTTAGGTTTGCATGTGAAAAAAAATTGTGTGTCATGTGAAATGCTTTTGTCTTGTGATGCTTTGTTTTATCTATTAAGCACATGAAGGTTCTATGTTTTATGCCTATCTATAAAACATATTGAACTCACTGTTGTGAAGATATGATGGTTAAGTTTTCTTGTTTATGCATGAGAATATAATGATATTGTGGTATTGAGCTAAGAGGAAATATTATTGAGTGACCGGTTCATGACTGATTGAGCTATATTGGATGTTACCGGTTGCACTCTATTTTATCGGTATCCCTGTTTATTAGTCATTTGGAGTATTTGTTGTCAACCAATTTTGGACTGATATTTGTGTTTGTACTGATTCACCCCCGCCCCCCTCTTAGTACTGATTTGGTACTAGTGGTTCATCATTGAGTTATCAATTGGTATCAGAGCTCTCCAGGTCCTCTATGTTGTAAGCTTAACTGCTTAAGGAAAAGATCCTAGTCAAATGATGAAGAGGGAGGGCCCAAAGTTTAACAGGGAAAATTTTGGTATATGGAAAGATAGGATGAAGATATTCATCAAAAGCATGGGTGTTCAACACTGGAGTTATGTTGAAAATGTATATGTTGTTCCTACTGGTACTCTCACTGATGACCAAAAGAGAGAGATACAAGAAAATGGGCAAGTCATGGAAGCCCTCATCAGTAGCCTATCTGACATTGAATTTATTGATGTTCAGGAGAAGACAAATCCCACAAAGGTAAGGGATGCTCTTGAAAATATCTATGGTGGTGATGAGAATGTAAAATAGGCCAAGGAAGAGAGCTTGAGAGGAAAGTTTGAAGACATGCAGATGGTTGAAGGAGAGACCATTCAATAGTATGGAATAAGAATCAAAATAGTTGTTGGAGAAATAAAGAGTGTAGGTGGTAAAATAGAAGATTCCACTATGGCAAGTAAAGTCCTGAGATTCCTGTTGCCGGTCTATGCAATAAGGGTTGTTGCTATTTAGGAGCTGAGATCAATAGACAAATCTAAGGCATCCTTGGAATCCATCATAGCCAAGTTGATAGCCTATGAGTTGAATAGTTTTGATGGTAGTGTTCAAAAGATAGAATCAACTTTTAAAGCTTCTGCTATACCATCCAGAAAAAGAAAAGAGACTAGTACTAGTGGGGAACCTAATCAGAATAGAGAAATGAAGGATGAAGAGTTTCTAATGGAATTTGAAGCTCTTCTTGCTAGGAGATTTCCAAAAGGAACCAGTAAATATAAAGGTAAGCTTCCTTTGAAATGTTTCTCCTTTAACCGAATAGGACATATTTCTATGAATTGTCCTAATAGTGATAACAAGGATAAACTGGAAAGGTTCAATAAATTCAAAGGAGGAAACTAGAGAAATTATTTTGTGGCAGTTGATGAAGGTGTCACAAATGAGGAATTAGAAGATGAAGAGAATGAAGACATTGTGTTTGTTGCTATAAAGGAAGATGTGGCAGACAAGAAGGCTCTTGTCTCCTAGTTTGATGATTCCAATGAGTGGATCATTGACAGTGGCTATTCTCACCATATGACTGGTGACCGGAGCAAGTTTCTATCCTTAGAGGAGTATAATGGTGGTGTGGTTTGCTTTGGCAATGATGCACCTTGCATGGTCAAAGGTAGAGGGTCCATCTCTTTCAATGGAAAGAGTAGTGCTAACAATGTGTATTGGGTTGATGGTCTCAGACACAACCTTCTAAGTGTTGCCTAGCTAAATGATAGTGGTCTCACTTTGCAATTCAAGAATGGAATTTGTAGAATCAAAGGTAAAGATGGTAAATTGGTAGCCACCGGCATGCAGACTAAAGGTAACCTATTTCATCTGAATGCAAATATAAGTACATGTCTTATGGCTAAGAATGATGATAGCTGGATATGACATAGGAGATTCTGCCATGTGAACTTTGACAATATTGTGAAGGCTAGTAAGATCAAGGCAATTAGAGGGTTGCCGGTGTTGAGCAAACTAGATAATACCCTATGTAGAGAATGTCAATTGGGGAAAATGTGTTCCTCAACCTTTAAAGTTAAATCTTTCACTACTGACAACTTGCTTGATCTTGTGCATACTGATTTATGTGGTCCTATGAAAACTTGAAGTGTGCAGGGTGATAGGTACTTCATGATTCTCATTGATGACTGCTCAAGAATGATGTGGGTCACATTATTGAAAGACAAGTCTGAAGCTTTTGGGAAATTCAAAGCTTTTAGAGCATTAGTGGAGAAGGAAAGCAGTAAAAGGATCAAATGTCTCAGAACTAATCAAGGAGGGGAATTCACTTCAATTGAATTCAATAAGTATTGTGAAGAATTTGGCATCAAGAGACAGTTGTTTGCCCCCCAGACTCCATAGCAAAATGGCATAGTAGAGAGGAATAACCAGACTATGGTTGAAGTAGCTAGAACCATGTTGATCCATGGAAAGGTTGCTCACACCTTTTGGAGAGAAGCTGTGAGCACAACAGTCTACACTATGAACTGGGTACTCATCAAAAACCGTAAGGACAAAACTCCTTATGAGTATTAGACTGGTAAGACACCTATGGTTAACTACTTTAAGGTATTTGGTAGTAAATGTTACATCAAGAGGAGTGAACATCACGACAAATTTGAAGCTAAATGTGATGAAGGAATATTTCTAGGATATTCCACCAAGAGAAAAGCTTTCAAGTGCTACAACAATAGGACTCAAAAAATTATGGAAAGCATCAATGTAATAGTTGATGAATCCTCTGAGAAGACTGAGAAAACTGGTAGTGAGCAAGTTGTAAAAGAACCGGTTGCAACCTTTTGGGAACCGGTTGTCAGTCAACCTAGTACTAGTAACAGTGTTCCTGAACCGGTGAATGTTGATATTGATGAAGATGAGGATGAAGAAGAAAAGCAAGAAGAACCAGTTAAGACCATTCCTCGATATGTCAAGTTGAATCATGATCCCAAGCAGATCATAGGTGATAAGGATGCAAGAATCCTTACTAGAAGAAAGATCAAAGAAAACTCATGTATGATCTCTGAATTTGAGCCTAATTCATTCAAAGAGGCTCATAAAGATGAAGACTAGATCAAGGCAATGGAAGAAGAACTTGACCAGATAGAGAAAAATGGTACATGGTCCTTGGTACCCAAACTAGAGCATAAAAATGTCATTGGCACCAAATGGGTGTTCAGAAATAAGTTGAATGAGGATGGCACAGTGATTAGGAATAAAGCCAAACTGGTATGCAAAGGATATGCTCAAGAAGAAGGTGAAGACTATGGGGAAACCTTTGCTCCTATGGTGAGATTGGAAGGAGTTCGTATGCTTCTTGCATATGCATCTTTTAAGAGGTTCAAGGTATATCAAATGGATGTAAAATCTGCATTCCTAAATAGTGTACTTGAAGAGGAGGTGTATATTGAGCAACCAGATGGGTTTACCCTATCTAAAGATAGTGACATGGTATGTAGGCTACATAAAGCATTATATGGTCTAAAGCAATCACCTAGGGCATGGTATGAGTGCCTACATTCCCATCTTGTGAAGATTGGATTTGAGAGAACAATTGAAGATAACAATATCTACTTGAAGTTTGAAGGAGATCAGATTCTGATCTGTGAAGTTTTTGTTGATGACATCATCTTTGGTGGAGATGACAAAATGAGTCATGAGTTTGCTGATGAGATGAAGAAAGAGTTTGAGATGTCACTCATAGGGGAGATTAAGTTCTTCATTGGATTGTAGATTCAACAGATGAAAGATGGAATCTTCATCACTTAGTCCAAATATGTCAAAAAGGTGTTGAAGACTTTTGGCATGGAAGATAGAAAACCGGTTGGTACACTAATGGTGACTAGTTGCAAATTGACAAAGGAGGATGATTCCACACTGGTTGATGAGAAGGAATACCGGTCAATGATTGGTAAGTTGCATTATGTAGTGCATATCAGACCGGATATTGCACATGTAGTTGGCATCACTGCAAGGTTCCAGAAGAGTCCAAGAGAATCTCACTTGAGTGCAGTCAAGTGGATTCTTAGATATTTGAAGGGAACAATTGACTATGGATTGTGGTACCCATACAACAATAATTTCAATCTGAAAGTATTCATAGATGCTAATTGGGCCGGTAATGTGGATGACCAAAAGAGCACAACTGGTGGTGCATTCTTTCTCGGTGGTAGACTTGTCTCATGGATGAGTAAAAAATAGAGTTGTATCTCTTAGTCTATAGTAGAAGTGGAGTATGTTGCAGCTTTCATGAATTGCAATCAGACAATTTGGATGAAGCATGTGCTGGAAGGCTTCAAGATCCTTGTATCTGAGCTGATAAGTATATTCTGTGATAACACAAGTGCTATCAATATATCAAAGAATCTAGTTTTACATTCTAGAACCAAGCAGTTTGAGCTTAAGTATCATTTCTTGAGGGAAAAGGTTCAGAATAAAGAGATTGCATTGGAGCATGTGTCCAGTAAGGAGCAGTTAGTAGACATATTCACCAAGCCTCTCCCAAAGACAACATTTGTGCATTTGAGAGGTAAATTAGGGGTATTGCCCCTTCAGGAGGTGAACTAAAAGTGATTGTTCCACATCAGTTAGGTACTAAAAAGACAAATCTTTTGTTGATTGGTGTGTTTATGGATGCTACTCCTCAGGGGGAGCAGCATGATGAAACAAAAATGTTTGTACCTCCACTTTAGCATTGTTGTCAAAGGGGGAGAAGGAGTGAAATGAACAGATATCTACAGCAAATGGGGAGAAGATGTGAAGCAGAGAAGATATCTTTTGTATATTGCCATCAATTCCAAAGGGGGAGATTGTTGGCATTATGTGAACCGACATGAAGACATAATGATATTGTATGTTGCCATTGATGTCACTATGAGACATAGTGTGAACCGACACATGTGATAAGTAAAGAGAGAGGAACCGACATATGTGTGAACCGGTTTATATGCCAAAGTGAAGTGACATATTTGTTCAAAGATGAACTGGCATGTAGTTATGGGAACCGGCACATGGAAGCACTATATGACTATTGGTTGGTAGGCGGCTTCCACTTCGGGGTTTCTGGTTGGAGTACCTCAAGTTTGTGTGAGTCAATCGGTGATACTTGTGTGATGAGTTAGCAATATGATGGATGACAGATTGTGTTGCCATGTAAGCTTTGTGTGCATGAAGGATCTTGCATGAAGATGACTATTCCTATCTACCTTAGGAATGTGCAAAGTCTGTCAAACAGTGATAATGCATGAAGGGTTATTAGCTGCCATGAAAATGGTGGATAATGGATGATGGAGAATGTCTTGAGATTGATTCAAGACTGGTGAATTTAATGTAGTATGATTCAATGATCAGGATCGAACCATTTTGAATTGCTCAACATGATAGGTTTAGGGTTTAGGGTTTTTGCTACCGACCTGTATGTTTCCTATAAGGTTGATGTTGGGTTTCTATCTGAGGTTGTTGGCAAAAGTTGTGAATGTGTATCCAAGGAGAGTGATACATGATTCTTGCTAGACCAAAGGAGAGAAGAGATACCTGCAAAGTGAATGTGCAGAAGGAAAAGAGGAGCATACATGGATCTGCATTAGCATTAAGTGTTGTTAATAGATCATTGTAATACCTGTTGATCTCTAACCACTTCAACAGCTGTAAAATCCCCTAATAGGGTAGCCTTAACTGGCTTGATTTAAAATCCCTTAAATCAGGTGGTCTTAACTAGCTTGTTTCAAATCCCTTAACTGGGTAACTTGAGGCTAATGAGTTCTGAGAAGCTAGAGAAGCTTAGGAGATCCTTTCAGCTATTGAGTTCTTAAAATCCTCTAACAAGGTGACCCTACTAGGTTTAACCCTTAACCGGGTATCCCTTAACTGGGTGATCCTTAATAGGATCCATTCCTACCAGAACCTATTGTAATGTCCTTAACTAGATATGGATCCTAATAGAGTGGACTTCTAAAGAGTTCAAAAAGTAGCTTGTGGGTATTCATCCCCACCATGGTTTTTCCCAGTTGGGTTTCCACGTGAAAAAAATTTGCATGTCATGTGAAATGCTTTTGTCTTGTGATGCTTTGTTTTATCTGTTAAGCACATGAAGGTTCTATGTTTTATGCCTCCCTATAAAACATATTGAACTCACTGTTGTGAAGATCTGATGGTTAATTTTTCTTGTTTATGCATGAGAATATAATGATATTGTGGTATTGAACTAAGAGGAAATCTTATTGAGTGACTGATTCATGACTGATTGAGCTATACTGGATGCTATCGGTTGCACTTTGTTTTACTGGTATCCCTGTTTATCAGTCATTTGGAGTATTTGTTGTCAAACTGGTTTTGGACTAATATTTGTGTTTGTATTGATTCACCCCCCCCCTTCTCAGTACTGGTTTGGTACTAGTGGTTCATCATTGAGTTATCATTATTCTTGGAAAAAGCGTTGTCATGAGGGGCAAAAGCGCTATCCTGCGGGGCAAAAGCGCTAACGTATCTATGTTTTGTATTTTCTCAGTTTTGATCATTTTTGAGGTATTTTTCTGAATTGATTTTTGTACTAGAGGCTTTATTGAGGTTTGTTAATATTTCCCTGTTTTGGGTTTGATTAGTTTTGATGCATTTTGATGGTTTCGAGTATATTTTCTTCTACTATACCATTGTGTATATTTTAAACTCTCTTCCATGTGGATAGGCCATGGATGAATGAGATGATTACTATGTTGTCTTTGACGATCAAGTGAGTAGGCCTTCCTATAATGTTATCTTTTATTTGATGGCAACATTTGATGGCTTGATATACCTTTGTTTATTGCTAGCCAAGAAGCTCATTTTGCTATATTGATGTTGTTGTAGCCTGGCATATGTTGTAAGAGTATGTGTGGAAGTTTTTGGCTACATTGAGTATTATTTTCATGTATTTATGTTGGAAGAGCCTCTTGTGATTTATTGTTGGGCCATGTTAGGAGGAGTGGGCTTCCTTGTGATGATTGGGGTCACGAGAGATAGGCTTGCATGAGGTTCCTTGTAAGTGTCGAGACCTATTAATTTTTGAGATTTTGAGGGCCCCTTTTTCTTGATTTTTGCATCTGCACTTCCATCTTGGCATGTTAGTAGCCCTGAAAAGATTTTAAACAAATGCATTTGGCAAGTGTAATGCCCGCTTGTCCCTGTCTTGGCCAAATTCTCCCACGCGAGTTGAAAACCATAGAAAGTCTTAGGAAAATGAAGATTTGCATGTGTTTGGGGAGGCATAAAAGTTTTATAAACAATGCAATGGCAAGTGTATAATCCAGGCCCCCGACCAAAACCATCCTCTCTACGTGGTCCAAGGAAGTAATTTCAGTCACTAGGTGTATAGACCATTTATCCCACATTGATGGTGTGAGAGAAATTTATTGTATTTAAATACAATGCTGCATATAACTATAGTGTCAAAGCTTTCATGATTTTGGCAAGTGAATGATTAAGGAAGTGGTGGGTCCCCCATGTGCACACATCTCAAAGCACCCAAATTTTGTAGCAGAAGGGAAAAATAACCAGCAATCAAGTTAAGAAGATCAACGATGATCACAAAAGATCCAACGACTGTCGCTATGTCATGACATAAAGTTTCTCACTAGATATCTTCATGACTTGGCCACTGGTGAGGTGGTGGACCAGTGGATGGTGAAGTGGCAGTCACATGGCAGGTTAGATGGTGGCCAGTAGGGACCCCAGAATGAATGAGGAGGTGCCACATGGTGAAGAAGAGGGTAGTTAGATGGTAGGTGACTTATCAAACAAACCTTGGCCATGATGGGTCACAAGGTGGTTTTGCCAAATGCTCAATTCCATCGAAAAAGGCACGTCGATGAAATCTGGACTGGTCCCGCCAATAAAATAAGGGCATTGATGAAATCTAGACTAGTCTTACCAATAAAATAAGGGCATCGATGAAACTACAAGTTTGATAAAACATGTGAATAGCTCGCTGAAGAGGAAGTTTGGCCGAAAGATTGATGCTAAACCGACCAAAGTGAAAAAGTGGGTTTGGTGGTGCTGAGGTGACGGATGAGGTTGTGTCTAGGTGGATTAGGTGGTAAAATAGAGTCTGACACATGGTAGGCTCAACAGATAGGTGGTGCCTACGTAGATGTCACGAGTGAACAAGTGGCTGCTAAGTAATGGCACGTAATAAAAGGGAGCAGATCAGCCAAGGTTAAAGGTCAGGTAGATTATGAAGATCTGATGGCCAGGCAAGATGATCCAATGGTTGTCACTATGTCATGATGGAAAGAAGTTAATTCTTTATCCCCATGACTCAACAAAAAAAAATGTGCCAAAAATAGTGAGTGGTTCAGGATAAGGATCGAGTATGTTTAAGCCAATCGAATGGTCATCGCTATACTACCATGTGAAAATTCTTGACTGTTAATAGCTGTGACTTGGTTACTAGTGAGCTACCAGGCTAGGTGGCACCAAGGTAAACTCAGAGAAAATCATGGTGTGATACGTGGTGACACAAAGATAATGAGGTGGAAGGTCTAGTGGTGACACAAGGTAGAATAGGTGGCATGACATCAGACTAAATATCGAATAGACCATGGCTTTGATGGATCACTATAAGGACTCACTGAAGGCATCAGTTTCATTGACATAAAAGGTGTCGATGAAACTAAGGCTTTGATAAGACAAGAAAATGGCTATCTGAAGAGGAAGTTTGACCAAAAGAATGATATATGATAGAACCAAATGGTGGGACCTCACAGGAGAGGCAACCTTGGTGAAATAAAGAGCGAGCAACCCCGAAGATTAATTTTTGCCCAAATATGGACCTATCATATATCACTGGAAAGTGCTTGATCTGAGGAATTTCATTCTATAGTCAAGTGTAACCCATGGCAAATATCTTTTGGGGAAGTGACCTTGAGATCTCAAAATTTATTTCTTAGTCAAAGGCTGATGATTTTTTGTAGGACAAGTGCATGGGTGGTTAATGCAAGTAGTTAAGGTAAGCAGTTATGGTGGACCACTAGTGGTATCGGTTAATCTTGTAACAACTAGAGACTAAGTGTTGGGGCTCATTTCTAAGTGGATTACTCAAAAAAGTTAAAGGGCGTGCTAGTTTCCCATGATCAGATGGTTGTCATTGTACTGCAATGGAAATGCATCCAAACTTTAAACACCATGACATGGCAACTAAAGGAAAGGTGCTCAGGAAGATGGCTTTCCTGGTCCGTTCATGCCAAATTTTAAAATATTCAAAAGAATGAATGGAAAAGACATGTGAATGCCATCAATTATTGTTTGAAGTGAAATGTTGGTGAGAGGTATTCAAGGTGATGTGCAGAGAACATAATGGTGCATGGCTATGTGTTTTCTTAGATAAGAACTCATCAATGCTCTAGCACAAGATGATACACTGACATTATGTGGCTATTGATTGTTGCGACCAATTTTGGGAGATAGGAGCCCACCCTTTTAGCCACTTTCTAGCTAAATGACTGGTGAATTAATGAAGCATGCATCCCAAAAAGAATGTTAGGTTTCTCCCTCGACTATAATGACACAATAATGTAACTTTTGGAGTAAATGATAGTTAGGGTAAACGTTTTCTTCTAGGTAGTCTTAAGCTTGTTGCATCTTGATTTCTATAAAAGGATACCAAGGCTACCTAGAAAAAGGGACACAAACTTTGTAGCTAAAATTTGGCAAAATTAATACAAGCCATGTTCTTAGTATTTTTCGAGTCAGATATGTTGTAGTTGTAAGCTTCTGATAGAGGAATGAAATATACAGTCCATAAAATTTAAATTCAGATTTGTATTGTCTCTGTGTCATTGTACTGGTGTTTATTCCATTTAAGTAATCAAGGAGCACTTATTTGAATAATTTGCTAGGCATCTAATCAAGTTGTTTTTAGTCTTTTTCTCAAGGAGGAATATATAAATATACTTTAAAAAAGTCATTGATATCAATACTTTTGGTATGGATTTGATGATGAAGTCTGGTGTAGATTAGGACTTTTTATATGTCATACATATTCAAAGTTGATAGATCAGGAACTTGTTATTTGTGTATTAGTTTTTGTTGTTAGCTTGTATTATGCTATAGATGACTCTATTGCCCAGATAAGGCACTAGTTTACCTATTGGGTTTTCGGGTGCATTTTGTGATCCTTTTCAAAAGTCAAAACAACTTTCCATTTAGGTTTAGTTGTACTGGTCAGTAAGGAAAATTTGTAGGAATCTACACTAGTTTTTTACAAACCATTTAATATTATTGTGAGAAAATAGTCTTAAAAGGGTTCACCTACCCAAGCTTTTATAAGCTTAAAGTATAGGAGGTTTCCTACTAAGTCTGGAACCTCATATTGTTGTCTTTATTTTAAATTTTTGTTGTTCTCTTCCATTGCAGCATAGAGGCAGTAGTTTTTACTTTTAAAGAGAAGAAACAAAAGTTTTCAAAATGGATAACAACAAAATAGTGACTCTGTCGGGGAGAGTCAAATAAGATAAGTCTTATACTATAGATGTGTGTCTTTATTGCATGAAAGTGTTGAGATTAGGTTCCCTTGGTTTCAATCTGAAAATTATTGAGCTTATCTTTCTAAAGAAATCCTTGGTCTATCTCATAGCATCTTAGATTACTATTTTGTTCTTTTCTAAAGATCAATAGTCTCATTCTTAAGTTTTTTGTAAGTGATTCATTGTGTTAAACTATATAGTTTATTCCCAAGATATTGGTTGGTGACTCTGAAGTAAAAAAAACCAATGTTCTTTTAGAAAAAATCACAGTCACTTCACAAGATTAGCATGATGAATAGGAGAAGGAATAATAGGTCTTATATGAAGAAAAACCTTCAAGAGAAGTTGCATGAAGGATTACTTAAACCCATCAAGAAGGGTTGGAGAGGAATTGTTATTCCTGAGTAGTCAAATTAGTCATGGATACAAAAGAGTAATCAAATAGGCAAGTCTTCTAAGTGTCCTATATACGCAAGGTCCAATGCCTCTTCTCGTGACTCTGACCATGATATTATGGGTTTTCATGCTGGCCTATTTGTCACTAATGATGATATCCAAACCTTTCACCAAATATTGTCTATTACCAATGTTTCTGGGAGAGATAGGCATAGTACAAGTAATAGGGCTAGTTCCATTCCCAAAACTATGGAAGGAAATATCAGCCTGATTGATATGGACCACTTAAATGTGTTTGATTCATAGGAAACTTTTCCAAACCAAGATGAAGTTTCTTAGGAGATTGAGGTTCTTAATCATAGATTACGTCAATTGATTGCATTAAGAAAAAAGAAAGAAAAGGAAAAGGAGAATGAAACTAAAGTCAAACTCATTGAAAGAGATAGGTTATTAAGACATATTGTAGAGCTTGAGTTGTTTGCTCAAGTAGAACCTGTGAGTAAAGAGAAAGGTCCTATTATTAGGGAAATCCTTGATCCAAAATTTGTTTTGCCACCTAAAGTTATATCAAAACCTAGTAAGGAGGTTCACAGTGATCCCCAACCTACCAGACCTGTTATTTTTGCTTCTTTGGGGATGGACCTTGGGTTGTTCATTCTTTGTAGTTCTTTCATCTGGTCTCTTCTTCTCCCATAGATGCCTTGCCCTATGGGTGGTAGCATTTCTCTATCCTCTGCCGATAGGAGGTCTTCTTTGTTGCTTCCTCATTTTCTTGCTTCCGGTGAGGCTATCTTCTCCCATCTTCCCTTTTCCTTTGGGATCTTCAATATTCCTTCTTCTTGCAGCACTAGTATTCTTTCTTGTCTGCAAGACCTCACCAATTGTATTTAGATCAACCTTCTTCTAGGGAGAATTTCACATAGTGAAGGTTTGGCCTTTGTTTTCTCCATTTGAGGAGACAAATAGAATGTCATTATGTGGGACATTCTTGCTGGTGTAGTATTCACCAACACCACTACCTAACCCTTCAGTGTCCTTAGCATGCTTCTACTTCTTCAACATCTTTTCCATGGAATCACTACTACCATCAAATTTGATTCTTACCTTGAGCTCATCCTTACACTTCTCAAGGTCATTTAAGAGAATCTCCATTTCTCCAAGACGCTTCGTATATTCTTTATCTTTTACCTATAGCTTAGAAGCTAGATCACTACATAGGTACTCCTTGGTGTCTTCTACCCAAGACTTCAACTCTAAGATGCATATCTCAGATTATTCAAGGCATCTTGTCAGCTAGTTCTTCTCTACTATGGTAGCACTCTTGAATAAATTGTATTCCCTTATAACTCTACTGAGTTCTTCACAAGCACTCCTTCAAGATTAACTTTTGCTTCATCTTCTTCTTCTCCTTCACTATCACTCCCAAAAAAATCTAGTTGATGGGACATATTTTCCCTATCACTTTTAGATGTGTGCTCCTCATATTCAAATTCTTGAGCCATGAAAAGGTGGGTTCCTTCTTCATCAATTTTGTGACTTCTAGTCAATCTTCCTTCATCATCTACACATGTATCCACTATATTATTCTTCTCACTTCCACACACTGATCTAGTATTGCAAGGTTCATCTTTATAGAGCTTCCTTAGTCTATCCCATAGACTCTTTGTAGATTCATATTTATCCACTTGTGAGGAGATATTATCAATGAGCCCACTGAAAATGGCCTTCATGGATTCTTCATTACACAAGCAGTTTCTTTCTTCATCAGATCTAGAGGGAGGACTAACATTCCTAGGGAGACCATTTACTACTACCATCTAGACATCATAACCTAGGGAGGACAAGAAAACTTCCATTCTGCTACTAAATAGAATAGTTTTCACCTCAAACAGAAGAGTAGGGATTGACACTAAACAAACCATTATGTCTTTAAGCCAGAAACTACCCAAGTTGGAGAAAGCCCATCTAGATCGAAACCTAGTCTCTGATACCAGTTGTTAGACATAATGCACCACTAAGAGGGAGAGGGGGTGATTTAGTGGTTCTCATACTTTTCCCTTTACCTATCCTAGCTAGGCATATTGGTTAATGTATCTAACTCAATGCAGAATTACTGGTTAGTGGGGAGAGCAAAACAGAAGCAATCACATAAGGGGACATCTCATAGCACCTGTTAGATTCAATGATAGCCCCATAGACACTAAGAGGGGGTGGTGAATCAGTGTCTAACTAGTGTAATGAATATTTCAACTTATTTATAACTTTGCAACCCAAAATAATAAACCAGTAAACAAGAATTAATCCAGTAAACACAAATAATAGAGATAGCATAGAAACACACCATAACACAAGATATTTTAATGAGGAAACCCTGTGTGGGAAAAACCTCGGTGGGATTTGTGACCCACAATATTTACTCACTGGCCAATGAATAAATACTACTTACAATAGGGGCTTGCACATGCAGGAAGGCCAACAGCCTAGAGCTCACTGCTCAAAAGAGTCTCACTGACTACAAAATGGATAATTAAATCCAATACAATTTACTGCTCAAAATATCATCTCTAATGCCTGGTTCAGTACCGGTTTAAGCTCAGATAGATACCTTAACCAAAAACCTTTGCGGTCACTAAATCACCTTATACAATATTACAATATTTGCTATCTCTCATACATACAATACCATCCTTCACATCTCTAATTACAAAATGACTTTTGAGATCTAGTCTTTACAATATAACAAGTCAGCTTATAGAAGATAATTACATTATAATACAATAAACAAAAGTTCTTTCCATGTTGACCTGAGTGTCAGTATGCTTTGTTGTTGGTGGAATGTGAATGCCGATGTAAGCATCTGCCGATGTCGGTACCAGTGTATAACCTATTGTCGGTGAACCTGTGTAACCCAATACTAGTTGGTTGCCATCAATGACAACATCAACCAATCTAATATGAGTGTAGAATGCCAACAATCTCCCCCTTTGGTATTGATGGTAACACTCATGAGAAAAATCCAAAATTGTTATCCCAAACCTGAAATCCAAAAAGATGTGCTCCCCTTGAGCAAGTGATCTCCTCTATACATGAATTTTTCTCTCCATTACTCCCCCTTTGAAATCAATGACAAAGGATGTCAAAAAAATCAAAGAATACAAAATTTCTACCTCAAGGTCTGTAACCGGTTGAGTACTATTTAAAAAAATGTCTACCAGAACTAGGCTCAGATTCTGCATAAAGTTCCCGTTGTCAGAAAGAGTTACCTCAGTCTGTTGGATCATGCCAGTGAGATAGTGCATTTTCCACTCTAGTGATCACTCTCCAGGAATTGTTGCCTTAGTGAGTTCAGCCCTCTGAGTAATCAGACTATCCAACGTTGGACCAAGCTTATTCTTTAGTTCCCAAGCTTTAGACCTTATCCTTACCTTTTCTTTTTCTAGGTTTTCCAATTTCTCCTCACGTATTGCCATTTCTTGATCAAAAATTGATATAAGTTCAAATGAACCTATCATGTTGTCTGTTATGTCATCAATTTTCTATTATGTCCTTCTGATCTCTTCATCTATGTCCTCTGTCAAATAATGAGGTTTGCATGTGTCTCTCTACAACTCCTTATACTCCAAAATTATAGAATTGAGTATCGGTAAAAGTGTGTCTAAGTGATCAGTACAATTCTTTATTGTGTTCTCAAAGAATGTATTCTTCTCTTTGTCAACTCTCTCCTTAATGATATCCTCATTCATCTTTTCTAAAGTTAATTTTCAGCAATAAATTTGGACAATGTGTCCAATTTACCTATAGAATCATTAATGTTATCTATTTTACATGTAGGTGCAATCTACTTCAAAATTGGTAGAGCGTCATGAATAGCCTTAAATGCTAAGGTATTTCAATCTATTATCCTCTTTATGGAATCCAAAAGAACATCTGTGATGTTAGTTGGTTTGAATTCCCCTTTTGATGTGCTAGATTCTCCAACTACTTTTATTATTTGTTCCTTATTTCCATAAATTTGTTGCTCTTTACTTATATTTTATTCTGGTGGATCTATCTGTGTTTGTACCTCTGCCCTTGATGGTTTCTCAATTTTTACAGGTACCTCTTTAGCTGTCAGTTTCTTTGATTCATATTTCTTTGTGTTAGTATCCTTATCTTTTGTAGGTTTCTCAATCTCTGGTTGCTCAACTTGTGTTGGTATCTCAGTTTTCTAAGAGTCTACAGTGTGTGTCAGTTTCTCAGAGATCTTTTCACTATCACCTGCCTAGTCCTTAACTACAACAATATTTATATCTTGGGTATCTACATTATGTAGACACCTAAAAATGTCTCATTGATCATGTACTAATTATTCCTCTAATTGATTAAATAATTCTTTAATTCTTCAATTAAGTTAAATTCATTCTTATTCTTCTATTTCATATTTCCTCATCATCTTACTAATTATTCTATTTCTTATTCTATCTCTCATCATTTAATCATTTTAATCATTTTCTAAAATATTAATTAAATATTTATTATTTAATTGATTTTGATTAATTCCCCAATTTAAATAATCTTTATTATTTAAATAAATTGTTAATTCTCAATTTCTATCTCTAATCATCTAATCATTCAACCCTTTTCTAAATATTAATTAAATATTTATTATTTAATTAATTGTGATTTAATTCCTTTAAAATTAAATAATCTTTACTATTTAATTAAATTCCATTTGTACATAATTAAATAGTTTCTTTAAATTATTTAATTAACTAATTGATTCTTCTAGTTCCCCAAATTCTAATTTCATTTAATTTCACATTCTTCTAATTTCTTCCAAATTCAAATACATGTGCATGATTTCAAAAACAAATCAAAAATCAAAGTCAAGTTCTAAATATATTCAAATACTAAATTGAATTAAAATAAATTCAATTATTTGGATAATATCTCATGCAAAGATTAAATTGAAAATCAAATCTAAATGCAAGCACATGCTAAATTAATTAATTCAGTCAATTAATTAATTAAATCATTTATCTCTTCAACTTCTATTTCCATTTTTCAGTTAGCTTTTTCTAAATTAAGTTCTCTGTGTCATCTTCCTTATTTCCTCCAATCATTCATTTTCTTCCTTCAATTAACTCTTTCATCAATCAGTTGACTCCATTGATCTATTCAATCTATTGAGTTCCACTCCTACAATCAGCAGTTCAACTATCAATTTTCATGTGAGCTCACCTAAGTTCCACCTCTTGATCAATCTGTTCCACCTTTCAGTCAATATTCTCCAATTTCTATAAATTGAGCTTTTAATCTCCATTTTCAATAATCACGAACTTCGAATATTTGTGTCACTTGCAGGTTACTAGTGTAATATCTGAGAACCATCATACCATAGAGAGGAGAAGAGCAATGGAAGCAATATGTGCTCTTGGGATAAGGAGTTTTGCTTTGATTTGATTATTGTAATTCCTATTTTCTTGATTGTGTGATTTCATTGTTTCTTTGTTAAGATTCTTTGATTAGATAGGGATTTGTGATTTCCCTTGTTTCTAATTGATTACTTTGTTATTTGAAGATGAATTCTAACATGCATTACACATTCATTGTGGAAAGTATTTTAGAGTTTGGGTTAGTGTCATCATGAGTTATACCTTCAGTAGCCATATCCGGTGGATTAGCTGTGTGTACCGGAGGGGTATCCATAGGTGGAGGTGGAATATTATCTGTAATCTTTAATGTAGGAACACCACCAACTTTACCTTTTACCTTATATTTTTGATATACCTTGAATGTCTTCTCCATTTTTGGTCTATTTCTTTCCTCTTTCTTTTCCTTCTCAATGAAGAATATATCCCAGTTGTTAGCAGTTTCATTTGGGATTTCCTTGACTCTCCTAGCCATCAGGCTTACTTGCTAGTGTCCACTAACAAATACTGACCAGTTAGCTTTAGATATATATAAGCTCATCTATCTATTCCTTATATTTTACCAGATGTACAGCCAAAAGTGATTCCACTTTCAATTTCTTATCTAGTTCCATAACCGATAGACTTTTTTCTTCTAATCTCATGTATAAATCATTAGGTAAATCATCAATTACTTCTATCAAAACCTTCTTGTAAATATCCAAATGTAAGATAATTCTTTCTTCAATGGTTTCTCTATCAGAATCATTAAAAGAATGATACCATTTATTTACATTTACCAAGTTACCTTCTTTTGTTATCTTATTTAGTAGATCATCTAGTGTAAGGGTAACTGATGTCTGTTTCTTCTTTGGTGTATGCTTCTTCTTAGGTTCTGTAACTACTTGTTGTTTCTTCCTCAATGTCCTAGTTCTTTTAGTTGAAGAAGAAGGTACTGGTGGGGTTTTCCTTTTCCTTTCCACTCTCTTAAACTCAATAACCTTTCCATTGTTAGTGTCAGAAGATATCACAATCGGTGAAACACGTGCTTCCGGTTGTAGTCCATTAAGCTCACTAGCTGATATGCCACTGATATTCATGACATTTTCCTTAATTTCATTTGCTTTCTTAGAGGCATCTCTAATAAACTTATCTCTTTTCTTCCTTTTTTTCTACATAGATACATTGCTTGCAATAGTTTTGGCATTACCAAATATTTCTTCAGATGGATCCCTTGGTGTTTCAAGTAGAGCTTTTACATATGTCTCCAGAATAGGTAGGTCAACTTCATATCCCATCTCAATGACCCAAATAGTTCTAGGGCTTACTACTTCCATCCAAGTCTCATCTTGCTTAATGAAAAAACAAATTTGTTTGTCATACTTATCAACTATGCTTTGCAGTAACCTTTCTCTAGCTCTCATCTTAGTTTGAAAAGATTTAAAGTAATCTGCAATATTCTTATCATAGTCAGTGCCCTTATTGGTGAAAACTTCTTGAATTCGTTTGCCTACTAGGATATCATAACCAAAATCTTTGTGACCTATGTCGGGTATCTCTTTGGTAAAGTGTAGCATCAGGCATACTAGTAGGTTCCCAAAATAGAAAGTACCTTTCTTATCTCCCTTAATCTTCTTCAGATTGTCAATCAGTTCATATTTAAGCCATTCACAAGAATCAATCTTACCATTACCATTCACAATCTCATATGCACTGTGAATGCAAAGGATAGAAACCAAATTCAGTCTATTTGCATGTGTTGCTTTGTATCCAAGTATCATACTCACATATCTCACATTTATATCCTTAATATCATTTACTCTAAGTGATCTACTATCAGATGTGGCTCCGGTTAATCTTGTCACACTCTTGTTGGGTATTTTCTTGGTTTTATCAGGCCTACTACTAGTGAAAGGTAAACCAGTAACTATCATAATTGCTTCCTTGGTGAGCTTAAAAACTTATTCTAACCATATGAACTCTCCATGGACTCTTCTCAACACAAGTCACACAAATTCTTTGGAAATTTGGGAATGTTCAGTATTTCTACAAAACCTAAGTCTTCCACAATCTTATGTTCAGGTTTAATCACTCCTTGTTCATCAGTAATAACCTCATTAAACATTTTCTTCAAATCCTTAGTCCCTAGGTTTTGTATGTTGCAATGGATGTAAATTCTAGGGTCTTCAGCAAAAGTGACACCCTTTGGATTTTTTTGAAAAAGCTCCAATAGAGTCATCTTGCTTTGCAATCTTGGGGATAATATTAAACATGGGTCTAGGGAATTTAATGTTTTCAATAATGGTAGGGTTTGCAATAAACTCAGGATTAGAAGATTAAGATGCCATTATGAAAAATACCTCTTAACCGAAACTCTGAATATCTAAAAAATCACTTCACAGCTTTTCCTTAGAATGCCCTTGCATAGTTTCATGCTCTCTGAAAGTTTGAATGCTTGGTGAGCTTGAAATTGAGGGATTTCTGGTGCTATATAATGAAATTTATTCCAACAACTGCATTAAATGCTCATCAATTAAGTGAAAACTTAACATGTTTGTTGGTAAAGAAGAAATATGTCTTCTCACCATAAACCAAGGGTAGATGTATTATTTTCAATTTCCTCCAATACCCCCAAGGGTTATTCCTCAATCAGATGAAGAATCTCTTGTCGGTGGATGATTAGTCTATTCTACCATTGCAGAGATAGTTTCATTAACTCTCTGATCACTCTTCTTAATCCACTATTTTGAAAATTCTTTCTTTACCTCATCTACCTTTTCTTTTCCCTTCACACTAGATCCTTTATTGTTTGCCAGTTTAGTCTTGCTTCTATAGAATTTTACAATATGTCCAATCTTGTTACATGCATGGCAAGTTATATTATTCCTTTGAATAGCCTTACCATATCCTTGACCAATTTGTGATCTGTATTGATTAGATAAATGCCCAAATCTACCACAAATATAGCATTTCACATTCATTCTGCAACTTTCTAAATTATGACCAACTTTGTTGCATTTGGAACATTGATTGGTTGATGGGTTAATTAGATTGTTTCTGTCATGCCCAAACTTTGGGCAAAACACAGACAAATTTTTTTTTTTTTTAAAACACTAAATTACATGCAACCATTGCTTATATAGTTGTGACAACTTAACAAGTTGTTCCAAATGAATTCTTAATTCATATTAAATACTTACATAACTAAATATGATAACTCCTATTATCAAGCAGAGCAAATAAATTTTATAAGGGTAATATTAAATTCACTCGAAAGTCCCTTTCATTTCAGTTGCGCTTATTAGTACTTAATTAGATCCATTTCTTCTAAATAGACTTTAACATAATTACTGGGTTCAATAACAATTATTTATTAAAAAAATATCAAGTTTTCTCCATCCTGTTATTACATCCTTCCTTAATAACATAACTAAATATGGCTTCTATTATCTCAACACTATTACTATTTTGTTGTATTAATATTATCTAGCTGAGCAAATACAATTAAAGTGTCAAACATCATTTAGATAATTAAATTATCTGATAAAAGTCTCCACCTGGGTTAGTAAGGTTCGTAAGGCTTAGTCCATTTATTTTATTTCAGAGGAAATATTTTACGCCCCTACAATATCCTCTTAAATTAATTATTTAATTAAATATATTAAATTATTCCATTTATTTATAAAAAAACCATTTAGATCTCCAAAATGTAATTATAAAATTTAAATTCAAGTCGTTATGTATTACTTCTTCCCAACACCAACTATTAAGTATTTCATATTCATTAATCACATTACCTCTTGCTTTAAATTCAATTGATTAAACCTTTTAAAATATATTTTCCCAAATATAGTAACTATAAAGTTGTAGAAAAATTCATTATATTTTCCATTAAATTCCAAACTTCAAAATAACTCAAGTTGAAAAGAATAAGTCTCACTTCAATTTTTAGAGGAATATACTTAATCTACTATTTGTCGTATACTCTCTCTCTCTCTCTCTCTCTCTCTCTCTCTCTCTATATATATATATATATATATATATATATATATATATATATATATATATATATTTCCATTAAATCACATTGATATGGGCAAATTTATCTTCTAAAATAAAACTCTTCCATATAACTAAAATATTAGGTTACATTGAAAACCTAATTTAAAATAACATAAACTGCTCTTTCAATTTATATTAATCCCTTTTATTTTTTTCTTGGAATACCCTAACCCCACTGGGTTAGGGTTTTGTATTTTTTTTTTTTGGTGTTGCAGGGGGGGGTCAAGCGATAAACAATGGCGGAGCATTTTTTTTTTAGAGCAACGAGATGAAATGGAAGGCGGCAGCCATGAGGGGGGGCTCCCCACAGGGACGACCATAGCCGACCCTTGTGGGTCATGTCCCACAGAGGCGGCCTTCATTGCCGCTGTGAGGTGTGGCCCACAGGCCTAATGGCGTCATCACTGTGGGGCACTGCCCATAGCGGAGGGGGGTCGCCCTATAGGAACACCTACTGGGGCCGATCCCCTTTTCCAAGGTTCTTCTAACTTTTTTAAATTTGGTTTATTTTTTTAATATATATATTTTTTTTAAATTAAAAATGTATTTTTATCTATATATATATATACATACACAAACATATATTGAATATATATATATATATACATATGTATATATATATATATATGTATATATACATATATATACATATATATATGTATATGTATATACATATATATACATATATACATATGTATATGTATATACATATATATACATATATATATATATATATGTATATGTATATATACATATGTATATGTATGTATATATATACATATGTATATACATATACATATGTATATATGTATATGTATGTATGTATGTATGTATATATATATATATATATATGCATATATTTTGGATGTTTATTGAAATTTAGAAATATATATATATATATATATATATATATATATATATATATTTGCATATATTTTGGATGTTTATTGAAATTTAGAACTATCTCCACTATGAAATATGTATTTTTTTTTTATTTTTTATTTTTTAAACTTTTTAACAGATTGATCTAAATATCTAGATTTAATCCCCTATATTTTTTTTATTTTTTTTAAAGAATTAAATACCATAAATCCGGGATAGCCTATTTAACTGTAGATTTAATTTTTGCTATTAATTAAATAATAGAGTTAAGCAACTATATAAATATGTTAATTTTAAAAATTAGATAAACCATTTAATTCCAGATTTTAATTTCTGCAAACAAGTAAAATGGCAGAATTAAATAAACTTAAAACAACAACTATATTTAGATTAGAAAGTAATGAAGTAAATCTTAGGAATAGACATGTTATATTTTTTTTTTTGATTTATTATCTGTAATTAACTAAAAGGAAATGACAGAGTTTAATACCTTTAGCAATTTCATTAATTTTAGAATTATTTAGTCTATTCTTAGAGATATGCAAGAGGAAAATAAATAGAGCTTTTTATTTTCAGAATAAACATGCGTGGAAGCATTAAAATTTTAGGAACAATGCAAACTGATACCCAACAAAATCTTTTGATTTATGCAATATTAAATTAATAGAAATAATGCATTTATTTAAGGCATTTTTAGAATACAATATAGACAATTATTACAAGAGGGTGAAATACCCAAACTAGTCCCTCATTCCTATTAAATGAGGACTTCAATTAAATTAGATACATCTTCTTTCCTAAATAGGTTCAACATATAGTTTCCTTTTACATTTCTACAACTTAGAATATCAATTACTCCATTTCCAAATCTTTTGCTGCAAACAATTAAAACTAGCAACTTCTACTTTCCCTTTTCTTTTCTTCCAACCACCTGCAAATAAATCAAAAGACTATGACCATGGAGTGCTCACCTCCTAGCCTAGGCTAACTAGTAGCCACCCTCAAGCTTGGAGAACCAAGCCCTAGATAGGATACACACATGCAAACACAACAAGCGAGGGAAAACAATTACAAACATATTCCCAACCAAGGCTACACCGCACCACACAATGTGATGTCTTTTCAAGGATGGTAGTGGACCAAGTACCCTAAGGAGACTACAAGTATGGTAAAACACAAAGCCACCTCATGGCAACCAAAATATATCATAAGTATAATAGCCCCACATACTTATGCCCCCCCAAGGCATTCAAGACTTATTTCCCTCCTTATGACCCCCCAAATGCATAAACATGCCATGTACCAAGGGTCACATAAATATCCCTTGATATCACTTTCACAGGAGAGCCTCTCACTTGAGGGTTGTCAAACTTCTACCACCCACAAGACCATCCTCTCTCCCAAGAGTAGGAGGCCTTGGTTACTCCCAAAACACAGATTTCATACCAAAATAAGATACATAATGCATAATAATTTTCCAAAAGGAAATGCAAGAGAACAACTTTTTCCACACAAATGACCTTTTCAACATAAACATGCAGCATGAAATAACATAGGGAGAAGGTAAACCAACCTTCAAACTTCCCAAAGGTATGCTAGTCTAGTTGAGGATGAGTAGCCCAAATCCACAAACCTTGTTTCTCTACACTTAGCCAAATTTCCTACACCAAATATTTTCTTTTCAAAATTGCATAGTCTCCAACAATGGAGAGTGGCTGATTACCCACTAATTTCCTAATTCTTGCTTAAGAAGGCCTTTGTGAGAGTTCTCATAGGTTTCTAAAACTGAAAAGGAAAGGTAGGAGAGAAAGGGAAAGGGATCTCACATCCAAATAGGAAGGTTAACAACTTACATGATGCCTTCTAATTTTCAATTTTCGCTCAACTTAGGAAACCCACTTTTTAGGGTGTCTAAATGGTCACATGAGAGTTGTCACATGCCTAAAATTACTCCTAACCCTTAGGTATACCTTATGGGCTTTAGGAAACACTTTTAAACTACCCCTAAGAGTCCATTTAACCCCTTTTAAACCCATGTGAAGTTAACTTTCGGGTCAAACCTAAGTTGACCACCCCAAAGATTCTCTACCCAAGGAAAATATAGAACCATATTAAATTATTCGATAAAGCTATGGTTAAACAACTCCCTCCAAGAGACAAATTCAAAAATCAAGTCATAAATCAACATGTGTCAAGTGACACAATAAAAGTACTTTTACAAAATTACACATGAAATCTTGTCTCTTTTCGGATTTACGCAATTAAATAAATTCAATCTAACACACATGCACATTTACTTTCACAAAATAAAATACGATACAAATGGGGTGTTGTCTCACCAAATAGACAACCCCTAGTTTTATGAATGTACACAGGTCTAGGTTTGGTTCTACATAATGTTTCCATGGTCATATGGATAATTTTTCTGTGCATCTCAATTACACATTAGTACTTCAAAATATCCTCATAAAATATTAAACACATGAATAAGAATACACATCAAACATTCTTCATACAATTGACATTAACAAATCCATATCTCATATATCCCAATTTATCCACATAATCCTCATAATTTCATTCACTTATTAGATACACATCATATTTCCAACATCATAATAAAGTTCTGCAAATCTAGATATAGCTGACATACGTTAGTTCAAGATTATCCAATCAGTGGATCTTTTAGGATTTCAAATTCATAACACATCAAAATGTACACCACAAGGTGAAATAACTCTATAACTTGGTTCAATTACTTTTCTCACCAATCTATCTGTCTAACATAGTCCATTCTATTGAATTATGTAGCATTTATTAATAGGGTCAAACATGGTCTACTAAGTTAATCAAAGCTTGGTTTGGGGAAGGCCTTACAATTTCTAAATCTGCACTGATTTGCTCTATGACCAAACTTGTTGCAATTAAAACATTTCCCATTAAATTTATAAGCATTAGGTTGTCTTACCAGTTTATTCTAATCTTGATTGTTTACAATATCAAAACTTTCTCCAACTTCAAAGCCAAGTCCAACTATATCTCCATCATGTTTTTGTCTTTTCAGCATGTCATCAAGCCTTTCTAAACTTTTCTTGAATTTGTCTTTGTACTCATTTGCACTGATCAACTCTCTTTCAATAATTCCAACTTGTCTCATAAGCTCCTCTGTATCATATTGTATGTGAATCAGATCTGTCTTCAACATATCATTTTCATTTGGTCCATCATTAAGTCTCTTAGTCAAGTCTTCTTCATTCTTCTTTCTATCTTCAATGTCCTTACACAGCCTCATTGTCAGATCTTGCATTTCATTCCTCATGTTACTATTCTCTTGTCTTAGCTTGTCTACAATATCTATCAGAGATTCCTTTTCAACATCATGACTCTATATTTGCTCACAAAGTTATTTTCTCTTGTTTTGTGCTATAACTAGGTTCTCTTGAAGTCCTTTAATGAATTCTTGTGCAATCCTCAGATCATCTTCAAGTTTGATATTCTTCAATTTTTCAGCATCAAAATCTTTAAGAGCTCCTTCCAACTATTTTCTTAAACTCTCCATTAGTACTGGTTTCAAAATCTTCCTCAAGCTATTAGGCTTTTGAAAATAGAGGACTTGGCTCTGATACCAATTGTTAGATTCAATGATAGTCCCAAAGACACTGAGAGGGGGGGGGTGAATCAGTGTCTAACTAGTGTAATGAATATTTCAACTTATTTATAACTTTGTAACCCAAAATAGTGTACCGGTAAATAAGAATTAATGTAGTAAACACAAATAATAGAGATATCATAGAAACAAACCATAACAAAAGATATTTTAATGAGGAAACCCGGTGTGGGAAAACCTGAATGGGATTTGTTACCCACAATATTTACTCATTGGCCAATGAATAAATACTACTTACAATAGGGGCCTGCACATGTAGAAAGGCCAACAACCTAGAGCTCACTACTCAGAAGAGTCTCATTGACTACAAAATGACTAATTAAATCCAATACAATGTACTACTCAAAATAACATCTCTAATGCCTAGTTGAGTACCAGTTTAATCTTAGATAGATACCTTAACCAAAAATCTTCGCTATCACTAAATCACCTTATACAATATTACAATATTCACTAGCTCTCATACATACAATACCATCCTTCACATCTCTAATTAAAAAATACTTATGAGATCTCATACTTATATGAGTCTTTAGAATATAACAAGTCAGCTCACAAAAGAATTACATTATAATATAATAAACAAAATTTCATTCCATGTCGGCCTAAGTGCCAGTATGCTTTGTTGCTAGTGTAAGTGCCTATCGGTGCTGGTGCTGATGTATAACCTATTGTCAGTGAACCTATGTAACCCAATACCGGTTGGTTGTCATCAGTGACACCATCAACCAATCTCATATGAGTGTAGAATTCCAACAACACCATCATATATGAGGAAAACCCAAGATGGGAAAAGCCTTGGTGATCAATGATACTAGTGTTACAAGCTAGGGTTGTTGTTACACCAAAACATCAACCTCTCAGGAGTCTGTTAAACCATGTCACAATTCCCTGTGAGGTACACTAGCCCACTGCCAACAATCACCCTCCCAGCATTACTTGTTGTGGCCTTTGTGATTCGAACCTATGACCAAGCTCTAATACCACTTGTTGCAAGCTAGGGTTGTCGTTGCACCAAAATATTGACCTCTCAATGCTTGATGCAACCACTAGACTTATAGAATACACAAGAGGTTGTTAAACCATGTCACGAATCCTTGTGAGGGACACTATCCCATTGCCAACAACTGGAGTCTACTACTCCAATCCAACCTCAGAATGAAAACTATTACAATGTTTAGGGCACAAACCTAAGGAGCACCAATGCCTGATTTAGGGTACCAACCCAAGGAGCACCAGCCCCTGACTTTATGGGCTACAACCCAAAAGAGATACAACCCTTGAATTTAGGGTACCTACCCAATGAGCACCAACCCCTGACTTTATGGGCTAAAATCTAAAGGAGCTACAACCCCTGCACCAATCTAGAACTTGATGTTCACAAAATAATCATAAAATTCAAAAGTAGTTATCTTGTTACAAGTGAATCTTGCAACCATTTCATGTATCTTACTCTACTAGTGAGATACCTTCTCTGCTACACTGACTCACTCTTTTGCTGCTCCCTTCTACTACATAATTGCCAAGAAACTTTACCGGTTGACCTCGACTCTTCTTCTTCTCTGGTGGATCTCCACCTTACTCTCTTCTCTTTACTGGTATAAACTTTGTCAGTTCTTTATCTACCTTCTCTGCAACCTCCTTCACTTCTACTTTACCGGTATGAACACTACTGGTTCTTCTCTCCTACTAGATGAATTATTCAACTAGGTTCTCCCTCACTCTCACTCACTTCTCAAATGCTCGTTAAGCACTTGGCTGATTTTCTCTTAGATGCAAAAGTATCACACTTCATAGTAGCACAATATTCTTTTATCCAGCTGCAACATAACTATGTCTTTGGCCTTTATATTAATAGCTAGGATTTCCCGCTAAAAGCATTTTTCAAATTCTATGAGGTCAGGGTTTCCTCATCATCCTCGAGGCAAACCAAATCCAATCAAATATTTCTTGATCTGATCTTCCTGATGGCCAATTGTACATCTCTGCCATTAGTGCATCTTCTGGATCACGCCTTCTATCTTTGGTGATCTTCTTTTTGCCCTATCGATTGATCTCTTGGTTAACCACCAAGATATTTTGTTTCCTTCATCATCTCAATCTCCTCAATCACCCTTAGCTAGATCTTAGTTGTCCTCCAGACCCCAAGCCGCAAACCTTTGCAACAAATCTACAACACATCCCGAGACTTGTGGGACCTACAATTAATGTCGACCAACTCTGTTACTATATTGTCGGTGTACATTCCATCTTCATTCGATGTAGTTTCACCACCTTTACTCCATGTGGAATCCATGTTGACCATCTACCAGCTTGATACTCCATGTTGATCCAGATGGGATCACCAACTAGACACTTCTACTAGTTTCTCTTCTCTATCAGTATACAAACCCTATCGGTATCTCACATTCTATCTGTTACCTCCTCATGTCTGCCCTTAGCTGAACTATTGGTGGAACATCTAAATTGGTCTCCAGACATGTATATCCAAAGCGAGCTCATTCCCACAAGTGGAAATTCATTTGCATCTACACCTTTCTCATATTATCGGTGGACTTACCTACTAGGAAACCTTCATGATGACACTCTGTCATCAACCTGCACCAAACACCATCTTCAGTCAGGCCACTTCCTATGTTTTCATCTGCTCATCTTTTCATCCTCCTTGATCATCTAGAACCATATCAACCAATTTGTCAGGATGACAAATACATAACTCCTTTTGTACCAGCATCACAACATGTCTTCATTGTTGGTCCAATGCATAACCCTTTTCTCATGCTCTTGAGGAATTTCTTTTTTTTCACCAATGGATCCAATGTGAGCCTTCAAGAAGTTGCCTTAAACTTTTCACTCTTATCTCACCAAACTATAATGCACACACTGCATAATAGGAGATAAGCTCCACTTATAGGTGGAGTGACACCTTGTCTTCTGCATCCTATAATATGCTTAGCTAGCTTTCGTATTTGTGCATCTTATCCTCAAATAGGTACATGCAATCCAGTGGTGGCACTTTAACTAATAGTCATTGCATCTCATGATGATTGCATCTTCATCCAGTCAAAGTCCTACTATCCTATAATCTTACAACATATTTGTGATCTTTTTGTTCTCCTCTTTCAGTGTTGATGTGATTTAGGTAACATTCTGAATCTTCATTATTGGTATTTTGGATATCTTGATATGGTTTGGTCATTGATGTCAATACTTATCAACTTTGGTTAGCCTACTAGCACTACAAGAATTGGAAATGTTCACCGGCAAGCAAGTGACTTATGCACAGTCATCAGTATCTGGTTCATCGGCAGGATATATTGTTCACTAGCACTTGGAATCATTTGGAGAATACTTGGTCATGTCAAAAACATCATTTGGACACTTTGTCTTGAAGATTTGTTCATTGGTATATCCATGTTTGCATATTTGTTAGTACCAGCAAATAGGTCCAAGATAAGCACCGACAAGCTTATCTATTCCTGATCAGCACGATAGGCTATGGAGATGATTTATTATTATTGTAAATGCATTGAGCCGACATCATGCATTGATATTGTTTCCTTTGTCATTATTTTTATTGCAACATCTTTTAGTGAGCCGACCTACTCATTTGGTCTTAGGTTATGGTATAAATGTAAGATCTCATTTGTGAGATTAGTGTGTGTATGAGAAAAAGGATTATAATAAGGTATATGCGAATATAAGCAGAGCTATACATGCAAACACCATTCAAGATTGAAGGAAGGTATGAAGAAGGCATATCAGAGTTAAACTAGTACTGAATCTAGCATATGGAGATGCTATTTTAAGCAGTACATCACTATTGGCTTTAACCATCCAATTGTAGTCAGTGTGACTCCCATTTGTGTTTGATCAGTGAGCTCTAAGCACTTGGCCTTTCTACATGTGCAGACCCCATTTGTATACATATACTATCTGCAGTAGTACCATTTTATTGTGGGGAAGGTTTTCCACCATGGTTTTTCCCCTTACAGGGTTTCCACATACAAATATTGGTGTTATGTGTTGTGGATGTTATTGTCTTTCTGTTTCATACATTAATCTTTACCGGCATTGTAGTTAACTAATAAACTATCTACCGACATAAAGATTGGTTTACCAGTATTAAGCATTAAGTTTGGTTAAGTTGTTTTTGGTTTAATTTATTAGACAATTGATTCACCCCCCCCCCCCCCCCTTAGTTGTCTCCGGGACCTAACAATTGGTATCAAAGCTTAGTCCTCTTTTTGTAGAAGTTTAATAGCTTGAGGAGATCGAATGTCTTCTAACTATTTCCAGAAGGACAATCCTAAACTTGATGGAACCAACTATGGCATATGGAAGATCGGGATGGAGACACATATGAATTGCATTGGAAAGGACATTTGGGAAGTTACAAAGAATGGTTATACTACTCCTACTCAAAGTCAACCTAATCCACCTAATTTGGCTAAAGATGAAGAGAATGATTGCGAAGCAAGAGAAGCACTTTTGAGCATATTATTAGATAGATCTACTAATAAAGCTATTTGGGACCATCTAGAAACACTGAATGAAGGAGATTCCATAGTCAAAATTGCAAAACTTGAAAGCTTCTGGGTCAGGCATGAAAATTTGAAAATGGAAGAAGATGAAAGGATTTCTACTTTTATGGAAAGAGTAATTGAAATTGTTTTGGGTATTAAATGTTGTGGAGGAACCTTAAGTGAAGATGAAATTATCTCAAAGGTTTTAACAGGATTGCCACCAGCATACAAAATGAAATTTACTGCTATAAATGAGTTGAGAACAATGCCTAATACATCAGTAACTAGAGACACATTGATTGGAAAACTTTCAGCTTTTGAAATTGAGGAATTTGGCCCTATTACTACTATAAAAATAGATCTAGCTTTTAAGGCATCAACATCATCTACATCATCATCATTTGACAAGTCTGATTAGAAAGCCTTTTATGCAAGAGAAGTTGAAGAAAGCAGGAGATAAAATGAAGAACTTGAAGAACTTGAAGCACTATTTGCAAGGAAAATGCCTAAAGGTCCAGTTGGAAGTAAGTATGAAGGTAAAGCACCCTTTAAATGTTTTAACTATAATAAGAATGGTCATATGGCTTCAAGATGTCCTGATAGACATGCAAGATTGAAAGAAGAAGCTAGAAGAACATACAAGCCTAACCCTAAATATTAGAGATACAAATTTAAGAAGAATAAAGACAAGTCTTGTTACCTTGCTGATGAAGGAGTCACTGATGATTCTAATGAAGATCCAATAGACAATAGATGGGTCTTTGTTACTATAATAGAAGATTAACCAACACCTGCTATTCAACCAGTAGAGCAGGCCCTGGCAGCTAAAATTGAAGTTAGGATGAATGGATCATTAGTTTACGATGTTCACATCATATGACTGGTGATAAAAATAAATTCTTGACTTTTCAAGAATATAATGGAGGTCTAGTAAGATTTGGAGATGATAAATCTTGTTTGATCAAAGGAAAAGGCACTATATCACTAGATGGTAAGCATAATACTGACAATGTTTACTATGCTGAAGGTTTAAAGTATAATCTTTTGAGTGTTGGTCAATTAGTTGAAAATGATTTCAGTTACAAATCAAGAATGGGAAATGCAAAATTATGAATAGAATTGGTTTGGAAATTGCAACCGCTAGTCAAGCTAGAGGTAATATCTTTCATTTGAACAACAATGAAAAGACATGCTTGATTGCACATATTGATAAGAGATGGTTATGGCATAAGAGACTCTGTCATGTAAATTTTGATTGCATTGTGAAAATTAGTACAACTAAAGCAGTTAGAGATATACCTAAGATTGTTAAACCTCACAATCTGGTATGTAGAGAATGTCAATTTGGAAAATAAGTTAGAACATCTTTTAAAAGTATTCTAGAAAAATCCAATAATACTCTTGACTTAATTCATACTGATTTATGTGGTCTAGCTAGAACTAAAAGCTTACAAGGAGATAGATATTTCATGCTAATCATTGATGACTATTCTAGAATGTGTTGGGTTACTTTTCTCAGAGAAAAATTAGAAGCACTTGGGAAATTCAAGCTATTCAAGGTGATGGTAGAGAATGAAACCGGTAAGAAAATCAAATGTCTAAGATCAGATCAAGGAGGTGAATTTACATCTAAGCAATTTAATACATTCTGTGAAGTGAATGGGATTAGAAGATAGTTATCAGCACCCCGACACACAAGCAGAATAGAGTTGTGGAAAGAAAAAATAGAACTATCTTGGATGCAACTAGAAGTATGTTATTAGAAGCAAATATACCTCATGTTTATTGGAGAGAACCAATGAGTACACCGGTCTATACAATCTACAAAGTTCACATCAAAGGTGAAATCGGTAAGACCCCTCATGAACTCTGGTTTGGTATTATTCCTACTCTTAAATATTTTAGAATATTTGGAAGAAAATTCTATATTAGAAGAGATGAGTATATTGGAAAATTTGATCCTATAAGTGATGAAGGAATATTTCTTGGTTATTCATCTAGGAGAAAGGCATACAGATGTTTTAACAAGAGATTGCAGAAAATTGTTGAGAGTACAAATGTGAAAATTGATGAATAGTTTAGAGAAACTCCTAGGTACTTAGACTCTGAACTGGCAACAAAGATACTGACAAATGAACCTACATTAAACACACTAGTACAGAATGAAGATCAAGTTACACTGGTATCATCTAAAAATTCCACTGTAACTGAAGAACAGCAACAAACAAAGACACCTCGGTATGTAAGCTTGAACCACTATGAAGATCAGATAATTGGGAACAAATATCAAGGAGTTATGACAAGAGGAAGACTGGAAAATGAAGAGGTATGTCTTATTTCTCAAATTGAACCAGCATAAATTAATGAGGCATGTGAAGATAAACACTGGATTGAAGCTATGGAAGAAGAATTAGAACAAATTGAGAAGAATAACACATGGACATTAGTTCCCCGAACTAAAGACAAAAATGTAATTGGAACAAAATGGGCATTCTCAAACAAACTTAATGAAGATGGTAAGGTAATTAGAAATAAAGAAAGACTAGTGTGTAAGGGATATTCATAGAAAGAAGGAATTGACTATAGTGAAACCTTTGCACTGATAGCTGGAATTAAGGTAGTCAGATTATTCTTGGCTTTTGCAGCACACAAGAACTACAAAGTATATCAAATGGATGTTAAATGTGCATTTTTGAATGGAGATCTTGAAGAAGAAGTTTACATTGAGCAACTTGATGGATTTTCTTTGACATATAACAAAGATATGGTTTGCAGGTTAAGGAAAGCTTTGTATGGGTTGAAACAAGCTCCAAGAGCTTGGTATGCTAGATTGGATTAATATCTTTTGAAGATTGGATTTTCTAAAGGTAATGCTAACAACAACTTATACTATAATGTGACTAATGATGACATCTTGGTTATAGAAGTTTTTGTTGATGATATAATTTTTGGAGGAGAAGATGGATTATGTAAAGACTTTTCTATTGAAATGCAACAAGAATTTGAAATGTCTATGATTGGAGAGATAAAATTCTTTTTAGGATTGCAGATTTCACAAACTGATAAAGGTATATTCTTGAGTCAATCTAAGTACTTGAAGGAGTTGCTAAAGAAGTTTGACATGGAAAACTCTAAACCGATAAGCACGCCTATGACTACAACTGATAACTTATCACTAAGGGGTGAATCTACACTTGTTAATCTGACTAGGTACAAATCTATGATAGGAGGTTTACTGCATTTGACATGAACAAGACCTGATTATGAATGTAGTATGTATTGTTTCAAGATTTTAGAGTAATCCTAGAGAAAATCATGAATTGACAGTAAAAAGGTTTTCCCGGTACTTACAAGGCACCTCAAATCTTGGCCTATGGTATCTTAGAGATGAAAACTTTGAATTATGTGCATACATAGATGCAAATTGGGTAGGAGATGTATATGACAGAAAAAGCACCACCGGTGGAGCATTTTTTCTTGGAAGTAGATTAATTTCTTGGTTGAGTAGGTAACAAAGTTGCACATCTTTATTAACAACAAAATCAGAATATGTTGCAGCAGCAACTAACTATACATAGGTATTATGGCTTAAGCAAATGTTGAAGGACATAAAGGTAAAATGCAAGGAACCTATAACTATCTATTGTGATAATACAACAATAATTGATATATCTAAGAATCTAGTACTATATTCTAAAACTAAACATGTTTCTATCAAACTGAATTTTCTGAAAGAGAATGTTGAAGCAAAAGAAGTAAAACAGGTTTATGTGAATACTAAAGAGTAGATTGTAGATATTTTCACCAAGCCTTTTCCTAAGGAGAGTTTTGAATATCTTAGAGATCAGCTTGGGGTCATACCCCCACCGGTAGAAACTTAGACAGTTGATGTTTGTCATCAACTGACACAACTAACAGAGAAATCTTTTACTCTAGCTTTAATGAGGAAAGCTACTTCTCAGGGGGAGTAGTTGGTATACTGAATAAGTTGGTATTTTGTATTTGAAACCTTTTTTATTTCTTTGGCATTTGATGTCAAAGGGGGAGAGATTGATATGGAAAAACACATGTTACTCCTAGGGGGAGAGATTGTTATTTTGGGAGAGATTTATTACTCTCTGTATCTGAATTTTAATTTTTAGTTATGATCTCTTTTGGGAGATTGTTGGTTTTGGGTATTTGGTATTTCTGTTTAGGTACTTTGATGGTTTTTCCATCTTGTGTTGCCATCAATGCCAAATGGGGAGATTGTTGGTATTTTGGATATGTTAATACAGTTTTGTCATTGATGTCAACACTTATCAACTCTGGTCAGCCTACTGGCACTAGAAGAATTGGCAATGTTCACCGACAAGCAAGTGACTTATGCACAGTCATCGATATCTGGTTCACCAACAGGATATATTGTTCACCAGCACTTGGAATCATTTGGAGAACACTTGGTCATATCAAAAATATCATTTGGACACTTTGTCTTGAATATTTGTTCATTGGTATATCCATGTTTGCATATTTGTTGTTACCGACAAATAGGTCCAAGATAAGCACCAACAGACTTATCTATTCTTGATCAGCATGACATGCTATGGAGATGATTTATTATTATTGTAAATGCATTGAGCCAACATCATGCATCAATATTGTTTCATTTGTAATTTTTTTTATTGCAATATATTTTAGTGAGCCAACCTACTCATTTGGTCTTAGGTTATGGTATAAATGTAAGATCTCATTTGTGAGATCAGTGTGTGTGTGAGAAAAAGGATTATAATAAGGTATATATGAAAATAAGTAGAGCTATACATCCAGACATCAAATATTGAAGGAAGGTATGAAGAAGGCATATCAGAGCTAAACTGGGATTGAATATAGCATATGGAGATGATATTTTAAGTATTACATCATTATTGGATTTAACCATCCAATTGTAGTCAGGGTGACTCCCATTTGTGTTTAAGCAGTGAGCTCTAGGCGCTTGGTCTTTCTGCATGTGCAGACCCCATTTGTATACACATAATATCTATAGTAGTACCATTTGATTGTGGCTAAGGTTTCCTACCATGGTTTTTCCCCTTATAGGGTTTCCACATACAAATATTGGTGTTATGTGTTGTGGATATTATTGTCTTTCTGTTTCATGTATTAATCTTTACCAGCACTGCAATTAACTAATAAACTGTCTATCGGCATAAATATTGGTTTACCGGTATCAAGCATTAAGTTTGGTTAAGTTGTTTTTGGTTTGAATTTATTAGACAACTGATTCACCCCCCCCCCCCCTCTCAGTTGTCTCTGGGACCTAACATTCATCATGAATGCCATCCATGTATCCTACCCTTCCATCTTTCCCATCCTTGGTAACCGCAGACTTATCAGTGTTCAACAACACAAGGTGATATCCAAGATATCACATCCTATACTCCTCCATAGTGGTGTTGCACATACATGTCTTCTACTGGTAGTCAATTCATACCGGTTGACATCAATGACAACACAATGCCAACATTCCATTATGGGAGACTTGTTTGGCATTTCTTGGCACTTGGATGTTTTTCACATCTAGTGTTGTTATCAATGCCAAAGGGGGAGATTGTTGGAAGTTTGGAGGAATTGATTATGTGTTTCATTGATGTCAACACTAGCCTTTTTGGTTGTCTACAGGGTTCCGATAGAGTGGTTTATTATGATGTTAATCTGAAAAATCATCTCCGGTATGCTCCAATTTGTGGTATTGGTTTGGATCCATCATTCATGTTATTGAGATGCATAATTCATTTAGTTGGTTCAAGATTTGATGATTCAAAAGCTATCATTTGTTCTAGTAAGCCTTTTGGTTACAGTAAAGGGTTTTATCGATAGAGGTTTGTTGAAGATCTTTTGATGAATTTGATAAGTGGTGTAGGTCTAGCTTTTATAATGTTATCTGGATGCTAATGGTTATCTTGCTTGTATTCCTATTGATCAATGGTGTTGGATATGGTTTATGGTGACATATTTCAGGTCCGGTATTATTTTACTTAGGTTATGGACTAGTTTGTTTAATGTGTTGGTGGATGTTGTTGATAGCTTATCAGTTTGATTTATCGATTGGTTTATGATGTTTCAGTCTCAGGCTGACCTGGATTATCATTGGTTTGTGTGTTTATGTAATGAATTCATTGTATTATTTTTTAGGTGGATGACCTAATTGTTTAGGTCCTAGGATGGTATATATGTGATGTAAGATCTCTTTATAGATCATGGGTATGGTTATGGTTATGGGATTATCTATGTGTGAATAAAATTGTAATCATATGTAGAGGTTTCTATTGATCATAGGTGATCAAATAGGGTTTGTGTAAGAGGTCTAAGACCTCTGGTATTGAGCTTAAATATAACTGTACTTAGGAATAAGAGATTCTATTCTTGTAGTTCATTCTTCTTTTTGGATTTTAGTTCGAAGATCTTTTGTATTTAGTAAGCCTCCTTTGTATTGAGTAGTGCGCTCTAGGCAGTGTGCCTTCCTTCATGTGCATGCCCCTTTTTGTATTCACATACTTACTATAGAAGTATTTTCTAACTGTGGGTAGGCTTTCCACCATGGTTTTTCCCTTTACCAGTTTTTCCTTTTACAAATCATGGTGTTATGTGTTGTGGATGATTGGTAATTTTGTATGATTTATGTTTGTATTCCAGTAAAAGGTTTTAAGTCTTTAAATTTATATAATCTATTGACAACTAATTCACCCCACCTCTCAGTTGTGCACTAGTTATCGTAACACCTTTGCGTTTTATTTTGATTGAAGAGTTGTCTCCAAATTTTAGTGAACCACCATTATAGTCTTCTAATTTGATCAATTTCTTTTTATCACCGGTCATGTGATTAAAGAATCCATTGTGTACTACCCACAAATTTTTCCTTTTTGCATGTAGGACAATTTGGACAACCAAACTTGACTCAACTTTGTTCTTTTCTTTTTCTACCCAAACCTGTTTTGATTCTTTCTTCTTCTTTGTTATTGTTCGCTGATATGATTTTTTCTTTGGTTCCAAAGGTGACATATTATTTTTTGTTTAGCTGCTCTAAGCTTACAATGTTTTACAATGTGGCCCAAGTTTTGACAATGGTAGCATTTTACATTTACATTGAATGATGAATTTGAAAAACTATTGTAGGATTGAGATACATTTCTCCTACATTCATAACTTCTATGACCAACACCATTTCAATGATATAAAATGACATTTATATCTCTAAGAGCATCAAAAGGATTTCTACTTTCATAACTTGGAGGGGATGTAATGTCCACCCTTGACTTGACTTGTTTTGACTAGAGTTGACTTTTAATTCATGCATGATTGACATGATTGGGCATATGCTATTTAATATGACTTATATGATGTACATACTATCATTATTGATCATGTGATTTATTAGACACTATATACTTATTATGTGATATATTATAAAAATATTATATTGATCATGTGATTTGATGAGCATAAGTGTTGATGGATTTTACATGCCTTACTATAATCATGAATTATATTAATCATGCACTTGATGATGTTTTTATACACTGACCATATTTAATGATTAACTATGATGAGTTGATCTTATGGTGTGGTTGATTGTTGTATGACTATCTTTAGGATAGAGACAATGCCACATCACTCATTGCAAGCCGAATGTGTCATTACGATTCTCTAACCCTTGCCTGTTATAATATATATACATATGTTGTATCGTTGCTTTGTGGATGCAGGATTTACAGGTACTAGACATCGACTCCACCTAGCTCCATAGGTCTGAGCGTGTCTTTAAATCCCAATGGCATGTGGTTCGGAGTTGGCACAAGTTCCCCTCACATACTCTAGGTCTAAGTTGTTCACTGTGAGTCGTCAGCGTCTTGGCACAATTTTCCATGCGACATAGTAAGCTTGATTTCTTCTGTGTTGTGAGTATGTTAGTATTGGTTGGTTAATCCTATTATGTTGAGGCTAATTGATTATTAATGCGAGATTAAATATTCAATAATGTTTATTTTAATTTATAGCAATTTGATTATTTGGTTATCTAATGTTTAAATTAATTTATTGGATTCTTGCCTTTTGGGCATTTAATTACTTGATATTTAATATTTATTTATTTTAATGATGATTTAATATTTATTGTTTAGCTTATGTTGTGCCATTATATTTATTTGTGATTTGACCTGTTATTGGTATTTAATTATTTATTTATTTAATCGTCTATGGTTTAATATTTATTTGGTATTTAATGTTTAATTGGCTCTTTAATTCATTTATGAGCCTTTGGGTTTATTTAATTTAATTTCCCCATTTGATTTAATTAATTGTGGCTCATGTTTTATTTATTAGTTGACTTTTATATTAATCAGGTTGTATAAATACACTTTAGAATAAAATAATAAAACATTCCCATCTAATTGTAAAAGCATGATTTATATTTACCTTACCTATGCTCTTCTTTTATTGGTTGAATTTCGAAAGGGAGGTAAAATTATATTATATGGTGGGGTTGGGAAAATATATTATAGATTGGAATATTTTGATTGGTCAAGATTGAGGCTAGGGTTTTTGGTTAATGTTTATCTTTTTATTTTCTTTCCCGTGAAGTTTTCAGGGTTGGCTCTCCTCTGGAAAAAAAATTTCCCCAGCAAGTTTTCTTCTTGTCTTTGGATTTCTTCTTTCTTGGATCTGGTTGGATCTTGGATTGGATTTGGTTTGGCTTGTGGGAGCTCTTCTTTAGCTTCAATCCATTACTTCAAAGTTGTAGGTTGGAGTTCTTCACTTTGTATTTTGGTTTCAATGGCTTCTCTGTGTATGCATTGTGTCTGCATTCTTTTGGGTATTGGGTTGAAATAATATTATATGCTATAGTTTTATTATTGCTAAAAGAAAATATTTGGGGAGAACTTTATATTATTTGAGTTTTGTGTAGTTGCTGGAAAATGAGTATTTGGTATTTCCTATGTATGTCGTTCCTGGTTCTATAAAAACTCTTGTGAAGATATTTGATTAAATCTGGTCTATAGTTTGAGATATTTTATTGTGTTTATACCCAAGTATTCCTTGTTTCTGGGTGTCTCTATTCATATGTTTTTGGAGCCTTTTTGTAAAGTCTAGATTTTATTATTTTACCTGAAAGTTTTTTGAGATTTCCGTAAGTCTCATGCAAAAGCGCTGTCTTTTTTTGGTAGAAGAGTTGTCTATTATCAGCAAAAGTGCTATCATTTTTGGTAGAAGCATTGTCTTTTTTTGGTAGAAGTGCTATCCTTTTTAGTAGAAGCGTTGTCTTTTTGGCAGAAGCATTGTCCTTTTTCTGCAAAAGTGCTATCCTATTGGGCAAAGCACTAACCTACCTATGTGTTGTATTTTGTAAGTTTTTGGTCATTTCTGAAGTATTTTCCCAAATGGATCATTGTACTAGAGGATATTTTTGAGGTCTGTTAATGCTTTTCAGATTTGGCTTTTATCAGTCCTTATGTATTTTGATGGTTTATGTATATTTATCTCTCTATACCATTGCGGGTATTTTAGACTCTCTTCCATGTGGATAGGCCATGGATGAATGAGATGATTTTTATGTTGCTTTGGACCAGCAAGTGAGTAGGCCTTGTTTTGATGTTATTCCTTATTTGATGGCAGCATTTGATGGCTTGCTATGCCTTTGTTTATTGCTAGCCAAGAGGCTCATTTTTCTATATGGATGTTGTTGTAGCCTTGCATATGTTCAAAGAGTATGTGTGGAAGTTTTTGGCTACTTTAAGTATTGTTTTCATATATTTATGTTGGTAGAGCCTCTTGTGATTTATTGTTGGGCCATGTTAGGAGGAGTGGGCTTCCTTGTGATGACTAGGGTCATGAGAGATAGGCTTGCATAAGGTTCCTTGTAAGGATGCATGAAGTCTAGACCAGCAAGGCACATTGGAGTTTTCCATGATTTGTAAACAAGTGATAACATTGAAAATGAATTAATAGGGATGGGAATTTATAACTCATTTAAATAAGATAATGAATAGTTTTTGAGCCTCATGGCTTAGTCCTAGGGACGATATTTTAGGATAAGCATGAGAAGGCCATGAAGATGGTAAGCTAATCTCCCTTGGTATGTCATAGGTTGAGATGGCTCCACATGTCAATCAGGCTAGTGCCTTGTGTTATTATGTTATTATGTTGTGAGGATGGCATGTGATGACACTCCACTCCTACATGTGTTCCCCCTTCATGTTTTATGATTATTATTATTGGATGGATTTATGTCCTGATGAGTTTTATGCCTCTGGGAGTTTATTCTTGTGGTTCTATGTGAGTTCTTTCTTGAGAGTCCTTGTGTGGTTAGTCTCCTTGGTTATAAGTGTCAACCTAGATATAGAGTGTGTGTTGGGACCTTGTGTCATCTCCTAGCATGGGGGGTGTTTCCTTTGGTTCCACATGGTCAGGTGGTTGGTTCTTTTAAACCATTGGGATGTTCTTGTCTTTGGATTCTTCTCAAGTGGATGTGGATGCTTCTTCCGATTGTTCATGGATAATAATTACAGCAAGAAAGTAAATGATGATGCGATTTATGTAATGAAATTCTTATGTATCGGTTGTAAAAGAAGTCATGTATATGAGAAATGACTATGTTGTTCTAGTTATAGTGATAGATTTTGATTTTGGTAGATGATTGTAATGTTGAACCTTGAGTTGTAGTGTAACACATTTATATTAAATGAAATGGATGCATGAGATGCAGATAAGTATTGTTGTTCGAAACTAAATTATGCATTCTGTATTCTTGATGAACCATGTTAAAACTAAATCGGGTAAATGTTATGACAATGGTATTAGATTTGGAATGATGTCTTTAACTAATGATTTAAGTAGAAGAAATGTTATGTCTTGATAGGATGTATGAGTTTGAGTAATATTGGAAGATATCTTAGGACATGTTAATGAGTTGTGATTAAAGAATTTGAAATTATAGTATCATACTTCATAGACAATGATCTAATGATTGAATTGAAATCTTATAATGCTTGGGATGTAATTGAAGGTTCCTTATGAAATATTGTATCGATGTTCTTAGTGAATGAATTGATAATCTTATTAATGGAAATTACTAGTAAGTGTATGGGTAGACGGTGAAATGAATACTTGTCTTTTAGGAAAGGATTATAATGTATCATGTGTTATGGTTTAAGATTATATGTCCATTATGTGGATGCTATTAGTGGTTATGGAATTAGGATATTGTATCATAGTTTGTGTTGAGATGAATTCGTGTAGTTACCTGATTTGTAATAAGATGATTGTTGGTTAATTGATATAGTGTAAGAGATTTTATGAGTATTAAATGACCAATGGGTTAAATGTTTAAGGAGACTTTGTGAGTATTGCATTAAATGCTTCTAGAATCATGATGAAGTAATAAGTATGCTAGGAGCATAGAATTATAAGTGACTATGTAGAAGTTAATTGTAAATGGAAATTATGTTAATGCAATGTAAGGGATTAATTTTTGTATGTGTATGGTGATGTTTATAGTCAGAGGTGGGTTAATGGTAATAGGAACATTTGGACTTGGTGTATAAAATGAACCTAAGAGAAAAAAAAGGAAGTAGCTATGCATTGAAAGACAGAATATCATATTAAATGAAAGATTAAGTAGATTGCATATCATGAGTGTTAGGTATTGCTATGGTGCACCTATCTGTGTATAATGATTAAGATTATGAGGTGTTGATCTGGATGAAAGTAAATGTTTATTGCTTATGTAGGTAGATTAAGTAATGGTATTGAGATACCCTAGGGAGTTAGTAGTAATGATTTATTGTATTATTCTTGTGTAATTGTTTGAATAGATTGAGTGAATTAGTCTATGTTCATAACACTTAATTGTTGGTGTATGCTCACTGCATTGCTTAAGTGATGTTATGTGTTGTATTGTTTAAAAAAAAATTAAATTAGCATATTTTTAGCTATATTTCTCTAGTGTATTTTTGTGGGCATTACATGGGACCTATGCATAAGTCTACATTCTACAATTATATGACCATAAATATTGCATTTATAATAGTAGCCATGGAACTGAGGTACATACCAATCATTGTTGAAGTTGTTTCTTGTTGATCTCCTTGGAGAAGCATAAGTCAATCTTCTTGAGATCTTCCTTGTATCCTTGACTCTAGTGAAGCCTCTATCATCTATTTTGGTTATTCCTTTAGGATTAGCATGTTGGTTTCTTGTAGTAGTGGCATGTTTCCTCTTTTTAGTAGGTTTTTTGATAGTGAAGGTTTGTCCTTTACTATTCTCACTTGAAGAGATAAATTGTACTTCTTTGTTTGATAAGTCCATACTTGAAGAGCTTTGACCAGCATCAAATCCAACACCTTTTGTATCTTTGGAATGCTTTATTTTTCTCAATATTTTATCCAAGGCATCAGTGCTACCCTCATACTTAGTTCTCACCTTGAGTTCATCTTTGTAATTTCAAGTTCCTTTCTAAGATTCACAATTTCTTCCTCCATATTTTGATACTCCTTCTCTTCGTTTTCTATATCTGACTTTCTCACTTCATGCAATCTTTTGGCTTCTTCCAATTGTGTTCTTAGATTTGAAATTTTTTGCTCAGATTCCTCAAGATATTTGTTAATTGTCTTATTCTTCAGCAGCAACATACTTAATCATTTGTATTCTTTCCTCACTTTTCAAAGTTCTTCAAGTCCACTTACAAGTTCACCTTCAAAATATTCCTCAACTTCAACTTACTCATCTTCTTCATCAGAAATATGTTCATCATGCAACTCATCTTGTACCATAAGGACATTAACCTCTCTTTTCTCCTCACTACAATCCTCATCAAAGATACTCTTTGTTGGCATTCTACACTCTTATGAGAATAGTGGTGTTATTATTGATGGCAACCTTCTGGCACTCATCTGGTAAAGCCACTGATAGTTACCAACATCGGCATAGACATCTACATACACTGGTACACACTTCACCGGCAGCAACAACAATGCATATCAGCACCCCAGCCAATAGGGAATAAACTTTTGTTTATTATATTTAAATGCAATTATCTTTTGTAAAGCCGAAATGACATATAATAAAAGACTCATATATATGTATGAGATCTTATAGGTCATTTTGTGTATCAAGGCAGTATGCATGTAGAGAATATATTGATGATATTTTTTATAAACAAATATAGTTATAGAGAAGGTTTTGGTTATAGAATGAACTTAAACCGGTACTGAACCTAGAATAGTTGATGCTGATTTGAAGCAGTACATTATATTAGATTTCATAATCCACTTTTGTAGTCAGTGTGACTCTTATTGAGTAGTGAGCTCTAGGTAGTTGGCCTTCCTGCATGTGCAGGCCCCTCATTGTAAGTAATATTTATTCATTGGCCAGTGAGTGAATATTGTGGGTCACAAATCCCACTGAGGTTTTTCCCACACCAGGTTTCCTCATTAAACATCTTGTGTTATGGTGTGTTTTCTATGATGTCTTTATTGTTGCTGTTTACTGCATTAATTCTTATTTACCAATACACTATTTTGGGATGCAAAGTTCTTAATAAATTTAAATATTATACACACTGGTTAGATACTAATTCACCCCCCTCTCAGTAGCTTTGGGACTATTATTAACAATTGGTATCAAAGCCTGGTCCTCTATTTTTGAAAGCCTAATAGCTTGAGGAAGATTCTGACACCTGTATAGATGGAGAACTTAACAAAACAATTGGAAGGAGATCTTGTAGACTATGATGTAGAGAAGTTGAAGAATATAAAACTTGAAAATGATCTAAGGACTGCATAGGAATTCATTCAAGGACTTTAGGAGAATCTTACTATAGCTTGAAATTAAAGAAAAGAACTTCATGAGAAGATGCAGAGTGATAATGATGAACAAGAAACTCTCAATGAACTTGTGAACAAGTTGAGAAAAGAAAATAGTACTATGAAGAATGAAATGCAAGATATGACTATGAGGTTTTGTAAAGACATTGAAGACAGGAAGAAGAATGAAGATGATTTGACTAGGAGACTCGATGATGCTGGAAATGAAAATCTAAGACTTAGTCATGAAAATGATATGTTGAAGACAGATCTGATTCACATGCAACATGACAAAACTGAACTCATAAGACAAAAGGGAATTCTTGAAAATGAGTTGTCTACTACAAATCAACACAAAGAGAAATTCAAGAAAAGTTCAGAAGAATTTGATAAAATGTTGAAAAGTCAGAAACCTAATGGAGATACTAATAGACTTGGATTTGAAGTTGGAGAAAGTTACGGTACTACAAACAATCATGATCACAGTAAACTGGTAAGACAACCTAGTGCTTATAAATTTAATGGGAAATGCTTTAACTGTAACAAGTATGGTCATAGAGAAAATCAGTGTAGATTCAGAAACAATTAGAACATCAATGCACCCATCGATCAATGCTCCAAATGCAACAAAGTTGGTCATAATTAAAAAACTACAGAATGAATGTGAAATGTTATGTTTGTGGAAGATTTGGGCACTTATCTAATCAATGTACAACACAAACTAGCATAGGAAATGGAAAAGCTATTCAGATGAATAATGTGACCTATTATGCTTGTAATAAATTTGGACATATTGCAAAATTTTGTAGAAGTGAGAATTCACTGACAAATAATAAAGGACCTAATTTGAAAGGAAAAGAAAAGGTAGATGAGGTAAAGCAAGAATTTTCAAAACAATAGATTAGAAAGACATATCAAAATGTTGATGAGACTATTTCTTCACTGGTAGAATAGAGTATTACTCCACTGGTAGGAGATTCTTCATCCAACTAAGAAGTAACCCTTTGGGGGTACTGCGACAAATTGAATATCATGCAGATTACCCTCAGTCGATGGTGAGAAGATAAATCTTTACTGGCAGATATGTTAAGTTTTCACTTAGCAAGCAAGCATTTAGTGTAGTTGTTGAAAGAAATTTCATTATAAATCATCAGTTTTCCCTCAGTTTTGATTCATTGAGCATTCAAACTAGCAGAGAGCATGAAATCTGAGCAAAGGAATTCAAGGAAAAGGTGTGAAGCAATTTATTTCAAGCATTCAGACATTATCAGGCAACTAAAGGTATTTTTCAAATGGCTTCTTCTTTTGCTTGCAAATTTATTGTGAATCCTACTATTGTGGAAAATAGAAAACACCCTAGGCCCATGTTTAAAATTATTCCTGAAGTAGCTAAGCAAGATGATTCCATAGGAGCATTTTCAAATATTCCTAAAGGTGTAGCTTATGCTAAAGACCCTAGGATATATATACATTGCAACATTGAAGAATTAGGTTCTGAACAATTGTTGAAAATGTTTAAAATCATAATTTGTGATGAAAATGGCACTGTTAAACCTGAACACAAAATTGTGGAGACTTTAGGTTTTGTTGAGATATTGAATATCCCTAAATTCTGGAAGATGTAGTGATAATTGTCCTAAGTAGGGAGCATGGAGAATTTTTATGGTTAGAGTTTGTCTTCAAATTTACCCAGCAAGCAATTAGGGTAGTAACATGTTTACCCTTAATCGACAGTAGACCAGACAAAACAAAGAATGTTCCTAACAACAAATTAATGACCCTAACTAGAGAAACATCAAATAGTAGATCACTAAGAGTGAATGACATCAAGGACATCAATGTGAGATTCATAAGTATGGTTTTAGGTTACAAGACTACTCATGCAAACAGACTTAATTCAGTTTCTAGTCTTTGCATTAATATTGCTTATGAAATGGTGAACAACAATGCAAAAATAGATGTGTGTGAATGGCTGAAAGATGAACTCATAGATAATTTGAAAAAGATTAAAGGTGATAAGAAAGGGACATTTCACTTTTGTAATATCTTAGTATGCTTAATGTTGTATTTCACAAAGCAAAATCCTGGTATAGGATAGAAAGACTTTGGATAAGACATACCGGTCAGAAAAAAATTACAAGAAGCTTCTACTGACATGGGAACTACAAAAGATAGCAACATAACTGAATATTTCAAAGCTTTTCAAGCTAAAATGAAAACTAGAGAAAGACTACCACAGAGTGTAGTGGACAAATATGACAAAGAAATTTGTTTTGTCATCAAGAAGGATCAGACATGGATGGAAGATGTACCTCCTAGGACTGTATGGGTAACTGAAATGGGCTATGAGGTAGATCTCAACATAATTGAGACTTGTGAAATATCTTTGTTAGATGCACCAAGAGAACCAACAAAATAAGTGTTTGGTAGTGTTGAAACAATTGAAAGTAATGTGAAGACAATGAAGCAAAGGAAAAAAAGAGATAAATATATAAGAGATTAATCAAAGTAGGTAAATGAAATCAAAGAAAATGTTATAAACATTACTAGTATAATGACTAGTGAGCTAGAAGGACTATAACCAGAGGTGCACATTTCACTAGTTGGTACATCTTCTGACAATGAGATACCAGCTAAGTTCAAAAGAGTTGAAAGGAAGAGAAAACATTCACCGGTACCCTCTCCTCCACCCAAAAGAACAAGGACCTTAAGGAACAAACAATAGGAAACAAGGCATCTGGCTAAGAAACTAACTCCCAAGAAGAAACAGAAGCCGGTCATACCCTCATTAGATAATTTGTTAAATGAAATAACTGATGATGGTAATTTGGCTAATGTGAGAAAATTGTATAACACATTCAATGATTTAGAAAAAGAAAGCATTGAAAATAGTATAATTTTACATCTAGATATATACAAGAAAGTTTTAATTGAATTAGTGGATGATTTTCCCAATGAACTATATAGAAGATTGGATGTGAAGAGGATTGCAGTGATGGAACTGGACAAGAAACTAAAAGTTTAAAAACTTCTAGCTGTACATCTAGTTAACTTAAAAGAGGATATTGATGACCTGATTTGTGAGGCTAACAGATCTATTTTTGCTAGTGGTCACCAACAAGTAAGTTTGATGGCAGGTAGAGTAAATGAGATTGCAGAGGAAACTGTGAATAAATGGGATATCTCTTTTGTGGAAAAAGAAAATCAAGAGGAATTGAACTGACCAAAGAGAATATTCAAAGTTTATAAAAAGGATAAATACAACGGGAAAGGTAAAGTTGGTGGAATACCTAACATCAAGATAATTGATAACTTGCCACCACCTTTGGATACTACACCGGTACATACTGATGTTCCATTGATTACTGACACTAAAGGTGTCACACATGATAACACTAATCCTAAATCTAAAATACTATTCACTGTGAATGTGGATTCTCAAGAAGTGAATATTGTTATGGATAAGGATGGTACAGATGTTAAGGATGATAATGTTGACAATGGCAACATTATTGATAAACCGGTAAAGACTATTGAGGTTGAGATCCCAGCAGAGAAAACATTACAAATAAAGCAACCATTGGACACTGGGAAGAATACTGAAGGTATAGATTCTAGCACAAAGAAACCTACTGGGACCAAGATACCGACAATTGACCATACAAAGAAACCTACAGAGGTAGAGGTACATATTGAAGTAGAGAAATCGATAATCACTGAGATACCTAAGCAATCAGACAAACCTTTACTAGTTGAAATGCAAACTCAGACTGATCCACCGGAGGTTAACACAAGAAAAATGGTTACAAATGTTGGAGGCACAAAGGTAATTAAGGTAGTTGGTCAGACATCTAGTACTTCATCAAGTGAATTTAGACGTACTAATGTAATAGAGGTACTCTTGGACTCTATCAAGAAGATAACTGACTATAATGCATTAGCTTACAAGGCAATTGATGACATCATACCAATTATTAAATTGATTATACCGAAATGTAAAATAGACCATGTAAAGGATTCTTTAGGTAAATTGGACACATTGTCCAAATTTATTATTGACAATGTAATAATGGTTGATAAGGGGAATGAGTACACCTTCAAAGAGAAAGTTGAATAGGAAAAGGATAAATTCTTTGAGGATACAATAAAGAAGTGCACAGAACACATGAATACATTATTACTGGCACTAAACACTACAATTTTGGAATACAAAGAGTTGTATAGAGAGACATGCAAACCACATCTTTTGACATAGGACATAGAAAAGGAAATAAGCAGAGTATAGAAAGAAATAGATGATATAGCTGATAACATAATTGGTTCATCTGAACCTATATCAGTTATTGAGTAGGAAATAGAAGGTTTTGAGGAAAAAATGGAGAAATTTGAGAAAGAAAAGGAAAGGATTAAGGATAATTCTAGAGAACTTAAGTATAAACTTGGACCTAAGTTGGACAACCTTATCTCTCTGAGAAATAAAATCTCTAAGGCATTACTTCAAGGAGAAAGATCACCAAAAGAGGACATGCATCATCTCACCGACACAATCCAATAAAATGTGGCAACCTTGAATGACAACAATAGATTCATGCAGAGTCTTAATTTTCTTTTGGCAGATATATTCCAGATTGTAATCAACCGGTTACAAACTTCAAGGTGAAATTTTTGCACTCGTTTGACAAATTTTTGACAACCTTTGTCATTGATGTCAAAGGGGGAGTAGTGGATAGAGAAAAATGATTAATCAGAGGAGACCATCTACTCAGGGGGAGCATATCTTTTTGGTAATTTTTTTGACTTCGGTTTTTGGAACAATTTTTTGATTTTTCTCATGAGTATTGCTATCAATGTCAAAGGGGGAGATTGTTGGTATTCTACACTCTTATGAGAATAGTGGTGTTGTCATTGATGGAAACCATCTGGCAATCTTTTGGCACTCATCTAGTAAAGTCACTAGTAGTTACCGGCACCGACATAGACATCTACATACACCGATAGACGCTTCACCGACAATGGCAACAATGCATACCGACACCTAAGCCAACATGGAATAAACTTTTGTTTATTGTATTTAAATGTAACTATCTTTTGTAAAACCGACATGGCATATTGTAAAAGACTCATATATATGTATGAGATCTTATAGGTCATTTTTTGTATCAAGGTAGTATGCATGGAGAGAATATATTGACGATAATTTGTATAAAGAGATATAGTTGACAGCGAAGGTTTTGGTTATAGAATGAGCTTAAACCGGTACTAAACCTAGCATAGTTGATGCTGATTTGAAGTAGTACATTGTAATGGGTTTCATAATCCACTTTTGTAGTCGGTGTGACTCTCATTGAGCAGTGAGCTCTAGGAAGTTAGCCTTCCTGCATGTGGAGGCCCCTCATTTTAAGTAATATTTATTCATTAGCTAGTGAGTGAATATTGTGCATCCCAAATCCCATCGATATTTTTCCTACAATGGGTTTCCTCATTAAACATCTTGTGTTATGGTGTGTTTTCTATGTTGTCTTTATTGTTCCTGTTTACTACATTAATTCTTATTTACCGGTACACTATTTTGGGATTCAAAATTCTTAATAAATTTAAATATTATACACACTGGTTAGATACTGATTCACCCCCCCTCTCAGTATCTTTGGAACTATCATTAATCCTAACACTCTCTTTATCCTGGGCATTATCTTCAAAGGTGTAGAGACTATTTTTCTTCCTAAAACTCCTTTTTCTTGACACGTAGGTTTTTTTCATTTTACCCTTACCAAAATATTTGTTGTTTTTCTTCTCATCTCCATCTTCCTCACCATAGGGGCACTTAGAAAAAAAATTCCTATTTTACCACAGTTGAAACATTTGAAAGAGAGCTTACCTTTGTATTTTCCTTAACCATTTTTGAGCTTCCTTCCAAAGTTGGCAATAGCAACATTAGAGTCATCTTCTTCTTCAAGATCAACTTCTTCTTTTACTTTCTTGGTTATGTTGAAGGCAGCTTCTCTCTTTAAAGTTTCTCAACTTATTATTCTTATCTCATAAGTTGATAAGGAGCCAAATAGTTCATCCATAGAAAAAGTCTTTAATTCTTAGGCTTCCTCAATAGTAGGAACCTTTATGTCATACTTTGAAGTTAATGATCTTAGGACCTTCTTGACAGTAAATTTATCTTTAACATCCTCTCAAAGTCCTCTTATAGAACTCACAGTCTCATCCACTCTTTGTAGATAGTCATCTATATTCTCCTCTTCTTTCCTTTATTAGGTTTTCAAACTAAGCTCTTTGATTTTTTTAGTTTGGCTTCTTTCAGTTTTATATCTTCTTCATATATCTTCTACAAATTGTCCCAAGTTTCTTTTTTTGATTTGCAATGCCTGACTTTGACAAACTTTGTATCTAACAAATGACTTAAGATTGCATTCTTAGCTTTGGTATTGTTCTCATATTCTCTTTTAATATCAAGGTTAGTAGGAGGAACTTAAAGAATAGTATAGCCATTATTTACTGACATCAAAACATCAAAACCTAGGGAAGATAGGTAGGTTCCTGGATTCTTCTACTCTAGAAGGAATAGCTGGTACCTATCAAGCAGGAAATTGAACCCTAGTGATTCCTCACCTAGGAGAGAGAAAGGCAATCACTAGGATGATTTTCACTTGGGAGATACTTTAAATTTAAAAGAGGAGTTGAATTCACTAGATCCAAACCCTATAGTGAATAAGGATCTGAATACTAACTGAATTGCAAGGGTGGAATGCAATTTACCCTCTTTTGCCAGTTGATGAGTTGACATGTTGACAATGCAGAAAATGCAGACAAAATGGGTGAAATAAGGAGCTATCGATTCAAGATCGTGTTGTAACTTTGGATCTAGGGTATTTAGACTGATATAGATCTACCTTGCAAATTTGGAGAAAATTCATCAAGATCGGGTTGAAGTTGCACTCGCTCCTTTGAAAAATCTGCACACCGAAAGGGTGTTTCCGTCTCTGCAAATGAAGCCTAAATCTGCAATTACAGCCACACACTTGCAACCTACACACAGAAAAGAAGGGAAGAAGGGTTGTGGATAGGGGTTTTCCTTATTCAAGCCTTGGTTGAGGAATCAACCTTGTAAGAAAGTAATTGCAAATGCTTAAATGTAAATAATGGAAATGTATACCTTGTAGATCTACAATTTATTGATGGACACATTGCTTCTTGAATATAAGCACAAATGTTGCATGAAATGGTGTGTAACATGACAAAAACCTAACACATAAACATTCTTGTAAATGAATGTTGTAATGTTAATCCAATGGATGAATGAAGAAGACACATGAAGAAGAAGACTTGATGGATGCTTGAGGACATGAAGACTTCATAATGGAGACCTTCCACTTGATTACCCAAATTTTCTTATTCTTGTATATGAAAATGAGAGGACTAAATCTCTTTTTATACTTTCCTAGGAGAATTAATATTTCATCTTATCGAAGGCTGACATAGTGGAAATTTAAATCCCAAAGAAAAAATTAGGGTCAAAGGTCAGATGGACCCATTTTAGGGCCACCAAAAGAGGGAGGATAGGAGCACCATGCCTTTGTCCGAGGGAGACAATGATGCCATGCCCCTATCGTAAGTGGGACAGGGGTACTACACCCCTATCTTGCCCTATTTTGGGGCTTGGACATGGTCACAAGGTGATGCAAGGGCTGAAATAGAAGGAGATTTAGAAGAATGATGCCAAAAGAGGTCCCAATTGAGTAGGGAAGGCACCACACCCCTATCCTACCCTATTTTGGGGCTTGGACAGGGTCAAAAGGTGATGCAAGGGCTGAAATAGAAGGAGATTTGGAATAATGATGCCAAAAGGGGTCCCAATTGAGTAGGGAAATGTAGTTGGTAGGGTGAGGACCTAAAACACTGTCAAAATTGCAAGGGTTGCAATTTTATGATGCTACATTTAGCCCTTAATTTAGCAAGATTATGGCTTATTCCAATACTACTGGTAAAGTAGAAGAAAGAGTGAGATGAAGATGATAAATTTAGATAAATATGACAAGGAGTATAAGACATCGCTAATCTTGAGGAACAAAGCCCCCAATCCTAAGATCTTAACTCACTCAAACATATGCAAGGGCACAAAAACCAAAAATAATAAGACAAAAAAACAAGACAAAGCATAAAAGACACATGGAAAAAACAAAAAACAAGACCACAAATCAACTAGCCAAAGAGACCTTGATACTCAAATGTCTCAACAACTAATTGAAACACAAAGACAAATGCCATCGCATAAACACTAATAAGTACATAAAAGAGAAAATATGACATCATCCATGAACCATCAATAGTAAACCTATGAGTTCATGAGAGGAAGAAGAGATGAATACACACTTTGGTGATCCATGATAAGAAATGTGAACAAAAGGAACTATGGACATCTAGCCCCTAGAACTAGGTGACCATGGAGAAAAAAGGACATGGAAAACTAGCCCCTAGATTTTGCCTTGGTATGTAAGGGAGAAGAGTGAGAACACTGTTAGTTCCACTCAACCTTGTGTGTGTGTGTGCAAGTGAGGTTTGAAGCACCTCATAGGAGTCTATGCCTGAATATGCTACAACCTATATAAGAGGTGTAGTACAATTGTCAAGAAAGTGGCAACATCTCGCTCTAAGAGGCTACCCTCTAGTTTTGAGAATGACCCACTATATAAGAGAAAAGTGGTGATATCTCTCTCTAAGAGGCTATTGTTTGGTTCTTAGAATGACCCACTATATAAGAGAAAATTGGCAACATCTTTCCCTAAGAGGGTGCCCTCTAGTTTCAAGAATGACCCACTATATAGGAGAAAAGTGGTGAAATCTCACTCTAAGAGGCTACCCTCTAGTTTCGAGAATGACCCACTATATAAGAGAAAAGTGGTGAGATCTCACTCTAAGAGGCTACCCTCTAGTTCCAAGAATGACCCATTGTATAAGAGATACAATGTGCAAGAGAAATATAATAAAAAAGGAGTAGTGTGGGTGCCCCCCCATTAAGATGTCAACATATTTTACTGTTGATATCTTAAGGAAAGTAGAACAAGGATACCTTCCTTTGACACCAAGAAGATATCGATCATGCAACAATATCATAGATCCAAGTAAGAGAGGGAATACTCTTCAAGAAAGGATAAGATAGTTGAAAAGAGATATCTTTCTATAAGTGTAAAGGATATCCTTGGAGGAGAAGAGAACTTTTCTCAAAAAGACATCTACCTCCAAGAAGAGTTGTCTTAGACAAATATAACATCTTCTAGAATGAAGTAAAAAAGAGAGCAAGAATTCAATCCTTCCTCCTATTGCTAAGTCAAAGGGATTCTTGATGAAGGATGACACAATTTTATCCCAATGGGGATAGGTGAATTTATTATAGATGTACATTACCAAGTGTGAAAGAGATTGTAGTCAAGGACTTATACCTCTTGTATAAGAGAGAACCCTTCGGAAAACAACAACTTCACACAAGGAATGACATCAAGTAATAAAAATCACTCCATCTACAAAATAAGAAAGAGTGGATCCTTAGAGAAAGAGAGAGGAAGAAAGATCATTTCCCCCCAAGTGTAGGACAATGAGAAAAATTATACAACTTCTAGAGAGAGATTACTCATAAGAGACATACCATTTCAAGCAAGGAATGAATCCTAACCAAGAAATAGACATGCACTCGCATGAAGGATAACTCCATTCAAGAAAGGACATCAATTTATGAATAACAAAATAAAAGAGGTAATTTGAAAGAGAGAGAAAGAAGAGGGTTCACAAAAGTTCTCTAAGGAGATATTGTTAATAATAGATGTATCATTTCAAGCAAGGAGAAGATCCCACTCATGGAACAAACATTCATTCAAATGAAGGAAAAATATACACAAGAAAGGACATCAAGTTTATGAATAATGTACCCCATAAAGAAAATAGTGAAAAATTAGAAAGAGGAAAAGGAATATTCTTGCCCCACAAGAATAGAGGAAAGAATAAGTTGACTATTACATTTTTCACTAGGTATGATTGCACCTAAAATTGTACCACCATGAATGATAAGGAGCCCCCAAAAGGTATGCTAACTATGTCACATAGTGAGGAGAAACATAATAGGAACATGAATGTTATATTAAGTGATCATGATGAATATGTCATTCATTTTTAGATGTTATTTTTAACATGCCCGAATCAATGTAATATTGTATTTGTGTTTTCAAAGCTTGACTCTCATTAGATGAATGACCATGGGTTCGATGATATTTACAAAAATAATAATTTTGAGAATTTTGTTTATGTTTTCTTCTTCATTTAGGAAAAAAAGTTGATATTAAGTTGGAATTTGGAAGATTGGTCAACACATTTTCTTATTGTAACTCAAAATTAGAATGATAAGTTGTGTATTTACAAGACAATGGAGGAGAACATGTTGACAATGGAAAGTGTGATTTCTCATGACTTGTCGCTCACATTCAAGAATTTGTCCATTGCATCCATGTGTATGTTAAAAAGAGGGTTAACTCTTAGGGGGAATTGGATTGAAGTTTAAAGAGGCCCAATTAATTGCAAGATTTGTGTTAAGAGAAAAATTTGGAATATGAAATTCAGGCATCTTAGACGTTCTAGAAAATGTAGGAGTGAAATCTAAGGACCCCCAATCATCCTCTAAGAGTTCTTCTTAAGGAAATTATTTGGTAAGAGATGGTGTATTTGTTGGTATTTTGGTATGGTTTTGTCATTGATGTCAACACCTACTAAAACTCTAGCACTTTGGAGATCCAACAATATTCATTGGCAGGCAAGTGACTTTTGCACAGTCACCGGTATATGGTACATCGGCAGGAAATAATGATCACCGACACTTGGAATGACTCAGAAAATAGTTGGTAATGTCAAAGATATTGTTTTGACATCTTATCTTGGAGAATTGTCTATTGACATATTCGTATTTGCATATTTTCTATTACCGGTAAATAGGTCCAGAGTTACACCGGCAGGTTTATCTTTTCCAAATCAACATGGCACTCTATGGAGATAATTAATTATTGTTGCAAATGCATTAAGCCAACATATTCAATTGATTATTGCATTGGATATTTTTTTTGTTTATAAAATATTTTATTGTAATATATTGTAGAGCTGACCTACTAAAATTGGTCTTACGTTATGGTATAAATGTAAGATCTTAATTGTAAGATTGATAGAGGAATGTGAAAAAAGTTTTGTGTGAAGGTAATCAAAACTACATCGGTACTGAATCCAGCATATGAAGATGCTATTTTGAGTAGTACATTCTTATTGGATTTAACCATCCAACTATAAGTCAGTGTGACTTCCCATTTGTGATTGAGCAGTGAGCTCTAGGTGCTTGGCCTTTCTGCATGTTCAGACCCCATTTATGTACACTTACTATCTATAGTAGTATCATCTGATTGTGGGTAAGGTTTCCCACCATGGTTTTTCCCCTTACAGGGTTTCCACGTACAAATATTGGTGTTATGTGTTGTGGATAACTTTGTCTTTTAATTTCATGCATTAATCTTTATCGGTATTGCATTTATCAGTTGAATCTGTTCACTGGTATAATAGACTGTCTCACCAGTATTAAGCAGTAATTTGAATAAGTTGTTTTTGGTTTAATATTATAAAGACAACTGATTCATCCCCCCCTCTTAGTTGTCCCCAGGACCTAACAATTGGTATCAGAGCCTAGTCCTCTTTTGCAGAAGTTTAATAGCTTGAGGAGATCCAATGTCTACTAACTATTTCAGGAAGGACAGTCCTAAACTTGATGGAACCAACTATGGCATATGGAAGATCAGGATGGAAACACATCTGAATTAAATTGGAAAGGACATTTGGGATGCAACAAAGAATAGATATACTACTCCTATTGTAAGTCAGCCTAATCCACCAAATCTGACTAAAGATGAGGAGAATGATTGCAAGGCAAGAAAAGCACTCTTGAGCACTCTATCCGATCAACAAATCATGGGATTGTCAGATAGGTCTACTGCTAAAGCTATTTGGGACCACTTGGAAACACTGAATGAAGGATATTCCATAGTCAAAATTGCAAAACTTGAAAGCTTTCGGGTCAGGTATGAAAGTCTGAAAATGGAAGAGGATGAAAGAATCTCTACTTTTATGGAAAGAGTAAATGAAATTATTTTGGGTATTAAATATTTTGGAGGAACCTTAAGTGAAGATGAAATTGTTTCAAAAGTTTTAAGAGGATTTCCACCAGCATATAAAATGAAAGTTACTACAATAAATGAACTTAGAACAATGCCTAACACATCAGTAACTAGGGATACATTGATTGGAAAACTATCAGCCTTTGAAATTGAAGAATTTGGTCCTGCTACTACTATAAAAATAGACTTAACTTTTAAGGCATCAACATCATATGCACCATCATTTGACAACTCTGATAGGAAAGCCTTTTATGCAAGAGAACTTGAAGAAAGCAAGAGAGAAAATGAAGAAGTTGAACAACTTGAAGCACTATTTGCAAGAAAAATGCCTAAAGGTCTAGTTGAAAGTAAGTATGAAGGTAAAGCACCCTTTAAATGTTTTAACTACAATAAGATTGGTCAAATGGCTTCAAGATGCCCTGATAGACATGCTAGGTTAAGAGAAGAATCTAGAAGGACATACAAACCTAACCCTGAATATTAGAGATACAAATTCAAGAAGAATAAGGACAAATCTACTGATGAAGGAGTCACTGATGATTCTGATGAAGATCTGACAGACAATGGATGGGTTTTTGTTGCTATAACAAAAGATCAATCAACACCTACTGTTCAACCAGTAGAACCAGCCTTGGCTACTAGAATTGAAACTAAGGATGAATGGATCATTGATTCAGGATGCTCACATCACATGAATGGTGACAAAAGTAAATTCTTAACTTTTCAGGAGTACAATGGAGGTCTCGTAAGATTTGTAGATGACAAAGCTTGTTCAATCAAAGGTAAGGGCTCAATATCTCTTGATGGTAAGCATAACACTAACAATGTTTACTATGTTGAAGGTTTAAAGTATAATCTTTTGAGTGTTGGTCAATTAGTTGAGAAAGGATTTCAGTTACAATTTAAGAATGGTAAATGCAAAATTATGAACAGAACTAGTTTAGAAATTGTAACCGGTAATTAGACTAGAGGTAATATCTTTCATTTGAATAATAGTGAAAAGACATGCTTAATTGCACATATTAATGAAAGTTGGCTATGGCATAAGAGACTCTATCATGTAAATTTTGATTGTATGGTAAAAATCAGTACTACTAAGGTAGTTAGAGATTTACCTAAAATTGTCATACCTCACAACATAGTATGTAAGGAATGTTAATTTGGAAAACAAGATAGAGCTAGTTTCAAAAGTATTCCAGAAAAATCAAATAATGCTCTTGATTTAATTCATACTGACTTATGTGGTCCAACTAGAACTAAAATTTTTAAAGGTGATAGATATTTCATGCTAATCATTGATGACTATTCTAGAATGTGTTGGGTTACTTTTCTCAGAGAAAAATCAGAAGCACTTGGAAAGCTTAAACTATTCAAAGCAATGGTTGAAAATGAAACTGGTAAGAAAATCAAATGTTTAAGATCAGATCAAGGAGGTGAGTTTACATCTAAGGAATTTAATACCTACTGTGAAGTGAATGGAATCAGAAGATAGCTATCAACACCCTGGACACCACAACAGAATGGAGTTTTAGAAAGAAAGAACAAAACTATCTTGGATGCAGCAAGAAGTATGTTGCCTGAATCAAATCTACCACATGTATATTGGAGAGAAGTAGTAAGTACACCAGTCTATACATTCAACAAAGTTCACATCAAAGGTGAAACCAGTAAGACCCCTCATGAACTATGGTTTGGCATTACTCCTACTCTTAAATATTTCAGAATTTTTGGAAATAAATGCTATATTAGAAGAGATGAGTACATTGGGAAATTTGATCCTAGAAGTGATGAAGGAATATTTTTAGGTTATTCATCTAAGAGTAAAGCATATAGATGTTTTAATAAGAGATTGTAGAAAATTGTCAAAAGCACAAATGTAAAGATTGATGAACAATTCAGAGGAACTTCAAGGTATATGGATTTTGAACTAACAACATAAATTCTGACAAATGAATCTACACTGAATCCACCGGTAAAGAGTGAAGATCCAGTTACATCGGTATCATCTGAAAATTCCATAGTAACTGAGGAACAACAACAAACAAAGACACCCTGGTATGTAAGATTGAATCATTCTAAAGATCAAATAATTGGAAATAAATATAGAGGAGTTATGAAAAGAGGAAGATTGGTGAATGAAGAGGCATGTCTTATTTCTCAAATTGAACCATCATCAATTAATGAGGCATGTGGAGATAAATTTTGGATTAAAGCTATGGAAGAAGAATTAGAACAAATTGAAAAGAATAACACTTGGACATTAGTTCCCTGACCTAAAGATAAAAATATTATTGGAACCAAATGGGTATTTAGAAACAAACTTAATGAAGATGGTAAGGTAATCAGAAACAAAACAAGACTAGTATGTAAGGGATATTCTTAGAAAGAAGGAATTGATTACAATGAAACCTTTGCACTGGTAGCTAGAATTGAGGTAGTTAGATTATTCTTGGCTTTTGCAACTCATAAGAACTATAAAGTATATCAGATGGATATTAAATGTGCATTTTTGAATGGAATTATTGAAGAAGAAGTTTATATTGAATAACCTGATGGATTTTCTTTGACAAAAGAAAAAGATATGGTTTGTAGGTTAAGGAAAGGTTTGTATGGGTTGAAGCAAGCTCCAAGAGCTTGGTATGCAAGATTAGATAAGTATCTTTTGAAGATTGGTTTTTCTAAAGAAAATATAGACAGTAATTTATACTATAAAGTGACTAATGATGACATCTTGGTTATAGAAGGTTTTGTTGATGATATAATATTTGGAGGAGAAGATGGATTATGTAAAGATTTCTCTATCAAAATGCAGCAAGAATTTGAAATGTCTATGATTGGAGAAGTAAAATTCTTTTTAGGATTGTAGATTTCATAGACTGACAAAGGTATATTCTTAAGTCAATCAAAATACTTAAAAGAGATGCTAAAGAAATTTTGGATGGAGAAATCTAAACCGGTAAGTACACCTATGACTACAAATGACAAATTATCACTAAGAGATGAATCAACACCTATTAATCCAACTAGGTACAAATCTATGATAGGAGGTTTACTATATTTAACTCAAACAAGACCAAATATTATGAATGTAGTATGCATTGTTTCAAGATTTCAAAGTAATCCTAGAGAAAATCATGAATCAACAGTAAAAATGATTTTCTGATACTTACAAGGCACTACAAATCTTGGCTTATGGTATCTTAGAGATGAAAACTTTGAATTATGTGCATACACAGATGCAAATTGGGAAGGAGATATAGATGACAGAAAAAAACACCACCGGTGGAGCATTTTTCCTTGGAAACAAATTAATTTCTTGGTTAAGTAAGAAACAAAGTTGCACATCTTTATCAATAGCAGAATTAGAATATGTTGCTGCATCAACAAACTGTACACAGGTATTATGGCTTAAACAAATGTTAAAAGACATAAAGGTAAATTGCAAGGAACCTATAACTATCTATTGTGACACACTACAACAATTGATATATCCAAGAATCCAGTACAACATTCTAAAACTAAACATGTCTCTATCAAATTGAACTTTCTGAAAGAAAATGTTGAAGCAAAAATAGTCAAAATGGTTTATGTGAATACTAAAGAGCAGATTACAGATATTTTCACTAAACCCCTACCTAAGGAGACTTTTGAATATCTAAGAGATCAGCTTGGGGTCATATCCCCATCGGTAGATACTTAGATAGTTGATGATTGTCATCAACCGACAAAACTAATAGAAGAAATCTTTTACTCTGGCTTTGATGAGGAAGCTACTTCTCAGGGGGAGTAGTTTGTATATTGAAATTGGTTGGTATTTTGTATATGGACTTTTTTTTTTGTAACTTTTCCATTTGATGTCAAAGGGGGAGAGATATCTATTGGAAAAACACATTATACACTATCTTTTGGGAAGAGATTGGTACAGAAAAACATAAGGAAAATCTTATTACTCTCAGGGGGAGAGATTGTTACTTTGGGGAGATTATTGGTTTTTATACTTGGCATTTCTATTTTGGTACTTTTGATGGTTTCTCCATCTTGTGTTGCCATCAATGCCAAAGGGGGAGATTGTTGGTATTTTGGTATGGTTTTGTCATTGTTGTCAACACCTACTAAAACTCTAGCACTTTGGAGATCCAACAATATTCACCGGCAAGCAAGTGACTTTTGCACAGTCACCAGTATATGGTACACCGATAGGAAATAATGATCACCAGCACTTGGAATGACTTGGAAAATAGTTGGTAATGTCGAAGACATTATTTGGACATCTTATCTTGGAGAATTGTCAATTGGTGTATTCGTATTTGTATATTTGATGTTACTGGCAAATAGGTCCAGAGTTACACCAACAGGTTTATCTTTTCTAGATCAACATGGCATGCTATGGAAATAATAATTATTGTTGTAAATGCATTAAGATGACATGTTCAATCGGTTATTGCATTGGATATTTGTTTTGTTTATAAAATATTTTATTATAATATCTTGTAGAGCCGACCTACTAAAATTTGTCTTAGGTTATGGTATAAATGTATGATCTTAATTGTAAGATCCATGGAGGAATGTGAAAAAGGTTTTGTGCGAAGGTATATGCAAGATTAAGAGAAGCTACACACGCAGGCATCATTTGAAGATAAAGCTAGGTTTTTGTGAAAGCATATCAGAACTACACCGGTACTGAATCCAGCATATGAAGATGCTATTTTGAGCAGTACATTCTTATTGGATTTAACCATCCAACTGTAAGTCAGTATGACTTCCCATTTGTGATTGAGCAGTGAGATCTAGGTGCTTGGCCTTTCTGCATGTGTAGACCCCATTTGTGTACACTTACTATCTACAGTAGTATCATCTAATTGTGGGTAAGGTTTCCCACCATGGTTTTTCCCCTTACAGGGTTTCCACGTACAAATATTGGTGTTATGTGTTGTGGATGACTTTGTCTTTTAATTTCATGCATTAATCTTAACTAGTATTGCATTTATCAGTCGAATCTGTTCACCAGTATAATAGACTGCCTCACCGGTAATAAGTAGTAATTTGATTAAGTTGTTTCTGGTTTAATATTATAAAGACAACTGATTCACCCCCCTCCTCTCAATTGTCCCTGGGACCTAATAGTATTTGAGTGAATTGAAGAGAGTATTTTAGGAACTAAGAAAGCATATGATTCTTCATGTATGTTCTCATCAACTACCTCATTAGTATATGTGTAAGGCACAACATGATAATCAAGAAGAATTTTTGGTTTCCTAGGAACATGAATGGAATTGATTTAATTTTTGTTAGACTCTCGATTTTTGGGAGAGAGAGCATGATGATGAGAAATAATATCATACTCTTGTTCTAAGGTATCTTTATGTTCAAGACACTCATTAGGAAAAGGACTATCATATGTAATTAATGCTTCATCTCTAGAGGGAAGATCATGAAAATAAGGTATGGTATCACTAGGATAAGTAGCCATAATATCGTCATCTTGCTCTAAATAATCCTTATGAGGGAGGTACTTTTTAGGAGAAGAAGGAACACAATTCTCAAAAGATTCATCTTTAGGAGGGAGAAATTTGAAAGAAGTGTCCATATTCCCTTTTTGTATCAATGTTCCATCATTAGTGAGATCAATTTTGGGAGAGGGTAAATCATAGATATGAATGAAAAGGAGAACTAAATTATCATCATATGCATGAAAGGGAACATCATGAACATCTTTAATGTAAATTTAAATTGAATTAGAAAAATAAGATAAGAACTCCATATGCACTTATGATCAAACAAGAAACTCATATTTCATTTAACTATAATAATTTTCACCCCATACATGCATAGAAAATTGAATAAAGGAGGGAAAATAGAATTTGAATCGTAAATTTGACATTCGAATTTTAAATTTGAGACTTGCAAAATAATTGAATAATTCAAAATTATATGAAAAATGATTATTCAATTAAATGAATAAATTGATTGAAAGAATAATAATGCAATGTAATACCCACCAAAATACCCTAGAGAAATAAACCAAAATCTACTAACAAAAAGAGATAATTTTTTTTTTCTTTTAAGATAACTATTGCAACTACGCTATTACTAGTATTTATTAATGAAACATTACTACCATTATTCATCAATGCATCGTTAACTATATACATGAATACATAAATCAACAAGAATGTAACTATATAATCATATTACACAAGCAGAATAACCATTTAATCATTAACATAACTCTATATAACTCATACAATGCAAATCCATTCCCTAGGGCATCTCAGCGTCACTACTTGACATTAAACTAACACACACATATTCATGTAGAACACGATATACTATCATCCAACTAAATATTTATTTCACATGCAACTATGATAAAACATTAACACATATGCATAACTCTATTCCCTTCCATACTCTTTCTAAGGTTCATTTTTCAATATCAATTGAATTTTTTCTAATACCCATCTTTACTCATTTGAACACATAAGACATCATGAAACTAAATGCATTGATCCTAATTTTACTAATGGTATTCAATTATTTCCTTAAGCATAACTCATCAAGAATACTATCCATAGCCATAAGGAATATCATAGAAGAAAGTACTTATCTACATTCACATAGGATTCAAATCTATTAAACAGGTTCGAGACTCATATGATTCCACAAGAATAAATATAATCTAATATTTAAATCCCCTAATTTAAACATAGGATTTACTCAACATGATAAACATATCTTTAATGTGAACCACATACCAATACATCATATTATAACAATAAAAATAGCATAGTTCTTCTATATCAAGTTCATTTACATAATAGCACATGGAGCAAGAACATAGTCTATTTGCTATCTCCCATCTTAGTAATACAAGTTACATAGACACATATTTATATTCTATATTTACAAGACATCATAATATGGTAAGATCTATAATACATAAAATCAGCACCAAAGGACAACTACATAATAAAGAGCCATATTTCCATACGAACCACAACTACTCCCTTAACTTCCATATCTCCAAATATCTAACATTAGAGATTAACTTCTTTCAAATCAAGGCATCTATGATAATTAATATAATCACTACTATCCATAAAATTTACTCAAGATATAACATACATATCTCTAAATCATTTAATTCCTTTCTAATTAAGAACAACATCTGCAATTTGAATATCAATTTACAAAAATCTTATTCAATACATTTCATTCAGAAATCATCTTACTACATGGTCTATAATACATTATCTCAATATGTTGATTACATTATCTTCTTTACATTTTCATCTTTCATAAGACATGATATAAATTCTAATTAGATAAATATGCTCCAAGAATCCAATCTCATGATGAGATACTACAGATCCAAATCCATACATGCTAACATCCAAGAAGAATTTGCCAATAGTAGAAGGCATCAAACAACTTGACCAAATAGAAACCATCCCTGGTACTAGGAGATGACATAAGGTTCCAACCCACACTCAAGAACTAAGATGCCACCTAAAAAAAAAAGGATAGAACAAGACACCATAGACTCCAACATAGGAATACAACATTAAAATACATCACAAGGCTAAATCAAAGCAATCAACCTCCAAAGGCATAATTCAACAAATCTAGGCTTATGGATAATGGACACATGTTGGGTAGAGTGTTATCATATGCTAACTACATGTGGCATTTATCTCCACCTTGGAGTCACTCAAGGGAGATTGGGTATACCACTCCAATGTTCTTCCCAATCTAGGATCCCAAAACAATCTCCCTAGATTCATCTAATCCGGCAATACAACATCATATTCTTAATCTCGATTGGGTGAATTCCTAAATACCCAACCCACTAATAAATTATTAATCATGTTATCACTTGAAAATTAAACAATAAACTCTTCATGTGGTTCCATAGGTCTAGAACCCCATCATAGAGATCTAGTCCCCATAACCTAGGTCCAACACATGCAAGAGCCCACTCTCTCAAACATGGACCAAGACCATAGGGTAAAAAATAAAAAGATACAACACAATAACAACATGAATCTCAACATATAAAGCATCCAAAATTCATTAGAAAACTGATACAACTTAATCATAAAGATAGCCATCAACATACAACCAAGAGCCACTTAACAAGGATCAAGCCATAAGCTAATAATGCCAAAATTCAATAATAAAGAGAGCCTCAATAATGTCAAATACACATAAATAGGGGAAATACATGAATCCACTAACATAGAGTGATCCTCCATAGTGAGGCACAACATAACCTCTCATTGGAGCTACAATTAACCATCCTCAATAGTTAGGAATCACTCAACTTAATGGATAGGCACAAAACCACTTACCAAAGTCCAAATGGACTCACAAATATTTCAAAAGAATTGAACAGTGCCCTAAATCCATCAAACAAAACAAGCCTCTAGAATAAAGACCAAGCAAAGAAATCAACTAAGGGACTCAAAAACGAACCCAGAAATCTGTTGACACTACTTTGGTGCTATTGAAGCCCATAGTAGTGCTATTATAACAAGGGACTGATTCATGGAAACAGGATACAAAGATACTCAAATTTTTCTAGATTCAGGAATGTGCCCTACAATGGCATAAATATGACCAACAAGTCACTAAAATCCAATAAGAAACCAAAAAAAAATCCTTATTAAGGACAACAATAAAACACATCCATGAATTCCAACTTATACTAACAATAAATTGTACATAAATGATTACAGACATAGGCATTGTAGATCTAATCAAACCAAATGGACAGAAGATAGGGTATGCAACAACAAATAAACCTCACAAAACCAACCATTACCACAATGCATTCAACATATCAACATACACAAATATCCTTTTCTGGCAATACTAATTGGAGATTGTTGGTTTTTGGTTTTTGGCATTCTATTTTGGCACTTAGATGTTTTTTTATCTTGTGTTACCATCGATGCCAAAGGGGGAGATTGTTGGTACTATGGATGTGTTGCATTAGTTTTGTCATTGATGTCAACACTTATCCTTCTAGAGATCTTTAGTTATGTTGAACCAACACATTATGTACACCGGCAAGTTTAGTGACTTATGCATAGTCACCGATATATTTTTCACTGATAGGTTATATTGTTCACTAACTCTGAGGATGACTTGTTGACATTTGGAGATCACCTGGTTATGTCTAAGACATCATTTGATTACTTGGTTTTTGTATTTTGGTTATTGGTCTAATCGAGTTGACATATTTGTTGTTACCGGCATGCATTATCTATTCCAGATCAGCACAAAACATTATGGAGATGATTTATTAATTGGATATTGTTATAAATGTATTGAGCCAACATCATGCATCCCATATTGAATTGTTTGTAATTGATTTTATTGTAATATTCTTAGTTAGCCGACCTACACATTTGGTCTTAGGTTTTGTATAAATGTAAGAACTCATTTGTGAGATGAAAAAATGGTCATGGTATGGTATTGTAATCCTGTATGAGTGAATATTGAATATCATATGAGCATATCATAGATCAAATCAAACAAACATCATTTGAAGGTTAGAGGAAGGTCTAAAGATGTTTATGAGAGCTTAAAATGGTACTAAATTTAGCATTGGAGATGCTATTTTGAGCAGTACATTATCATTGGATTTAACCATCCAATTATAGTCAGTGCGACTCCTATTTTGTGATTGAGGAGTGAGATCTAGGAAGTTGGCCTTTTTGCATGTGCAAACCCCATTTACATACACATACTATCTATCATAGTATCATCTAATTGTGGGTAAGGTAACCCACTGTGGTTTTTCCCCTTACAGGGTTTCCACGTACAAATCTTTGTGTTATGTGTTGTGGATGTTGTTTCTCTATCTATTTTATGGATTGAGTTTCATCGGTATTAATATTAACTATTAATCTATTAACTGACATTAAGTTTGGTGTACAAGTATTAAGTAACAAGTTTGATTAAGTTATATTTGGGTTGAAATTAATGGACAATTGATTTATCCCCCCCCCCCCTCTCAGTTCCCTCCGGGTCCTAACAAGTACATAACATAATACCATCAAATCATCATAAAGTAGACTAATCAAGATTAATATATTCCTTTGATGTATAAAAGACAAGATAAATCAGGGAGGGGCACTACACGCCGCCCTTAGTCTTGACTTACTCCTGGAAGTTGTTAATGGTTAAGTTGAAAGCATACACACATCAACCCAAAACTTCTTAATTCAAACATTTCCCACCCCAAAGTAAGGTAATGACAATAAGAGTTTCCTTTCTATGCTTCAATTATCCAAAGTAATATTTTACATGAGATAAAACAAGTCACAAAACTCTTACTAGTTATAATAAGCATGCTAAATTATTAAAATTTCTTCAAGGAAACTTTATTTAACCATAATTTACAAGACCCAAACTATAATTCTTGTCATTGAGTTAGCACCTATAATAAAAAATCATAATAAATTAGACCTTTCAAGCATGGCAATAGTTGTTTAACATCTAATTACATGCAGTTAAGAAGATAAATATGCATTTTACAAAATATTTTACTCATAGGCACATTCTTACATTATTTAAGAAGTCATTGATGGTATGATGAAAGAATAAGTATCCAGTAGAATACTGAGAGGGGGGGGGGGGGTGAATCAGTATATTGAAAAATTGATACAAAGTTCCCACACTCAAACTTAGTCAAACAATGTAAACATATCTTATTCAAGATCAATATTCATAAGAATACTTGATATCAACCAGTTTAACTGTTATGACAACTTTAATAGTAAACAACTTCAATCTCAACAATGCTTATCAGAACTCAACATATTTATCTCTCAATACTTCTACTTAACATGCCTTATCAGAAGTTAACCAAATCAACAAATAAGATCACAACCACAAAATAACTCACCACTTGACACAAATTTTTATATGTGGAAAACCCAAATAGGTAAAAATGATGGTGAGATGAGACTCACAAGGATAGCTATCTAAACTCTTTTGGCATTCACTCTATTAGGAGCCAAGCCTATTAAAGCTTTATAATAAGTCTTGTTAAGAACTAATTCTAGTTAGGAATCACCCAGCTAAGGGATTTACAAATATACCTTGATGAAAATCACAATACCCTATTAGGAGTAACCTCGCTGGAGAATTTAAGAACCCATGCTAATGAACCACCTTGTTAAAGGATTTAATGAGTAACTAAGCTTGTTAGAGCTTACCCAATTAAGGGATTTCACTTCTGCTACAATTGTTAGAAAACAATAGGTTTTCTTGATCTGTCTGAGTAGCACTATATTTTCTTTATTAGATCCTTCTAAGCTTCAATCTGCCTTCACTCAAAGTGCAGATCCATTCACTAGTTAGGCAACTACACACTCAATAGGTTTCTATAAATCTTGCCAACAGCCTTTTCAAACAACTTCATCGACCTTAAATACAAATCAAATAGGTAGGTAACACAACAAAAACCTAATTCTCATCATCGAGATTACAAACAAGCCAGTACAATATTGACCATTAGAAATCATGACAATCTCTTCACATTCTTCAAGAAAAATCCAACTGCTCCATTATCACCACTTCATCAAACTTTGTAACTCATCACACATTGTGCATTAGATGCAATCCACTTTGCTCCTTCCCTAGACAAAAAAGAAGTGCTAAAACAATTTGAACATATCCTCATACAATGATCACACGTGTCTCCATCATTACTACTTGGTAGATAATAAACCAACAAACTTGATCATTTAGTGTTTAACAGTTGATAGGGTTTACCAGTTACATTACATAGATAGGTTTAACCCTTTACACTAGTTGATCGGTTCAACTAACAAACTTTACATACCATTTTACAACATCTTCCACAAGGCTCTTCTTACCAGTTACTAGCCAATATCAAAAACAACAATATCAGTAATAACATGAATACCATTATCCGTTCAATTGACATCAATGACAACATATCATTAATACAATCTCTATGAAAAATTCCAACAAAATAAAAATGCCAACAATCTCCCCCTGTGGCATTGATGGCAATACAAATATCAATGCCTTTGATTGTTTCTAAGATTGGTGAATAGGAATCCTGGTATACATTACCAACTATTCACCTTGCTCTGTCTATCTTTAGCCTGCCACTAGTTCACCTAATCAGACACATAACTCTTCCCCTCAATCACATAATTCTTCTCCCCATTTGATAGCAATACCAAAGTGAAAATAAAACATGTAAGATTGCTCTCACTATGCATCAACATCATTCTGCAACTTGATTCTCCCCTTGTGGAATAAATCCACTTCTTCATCAATCCATGTAAAATTTTGCAAGTAGTTCAGGGACTGATGCAATCAACATCATTCTTAACTAACTTCATGAAGAGGGCCAACCCCCAATTGACTTCTAAGATACTTGAAAGTAGTCTTAGGTAGAGGTTTGGTAAAGATATCCGCAAGCTTCTCCTTGGTAGAAACATGCTCCAAAATAACATCTTTACTTTCAACTTTTTCCCTCAAGAAGTGATATTTCAATTCAATGTGCGTAGTCCTTGCATGCAAAACAAGACCTTTAGAAATATTTATTGCACTTGTATTATCACACAAAATCTTTATTGGTTTTGACTTTTCCATCTTCAAACCTTCCAAAATGTGCCTCATCAACATAGCTTTTGTACAATTCATATAAGATTCTACATACTCAGCTTTAGTAGTAGATTGTGAAGTGCAACTCTTCTTTTTACTACTCCATGAAACTAGCCTTCCTCCTCGAAAAAATGCTTCATTGGTAGTACTCTTCCAGTCATTAATATTTCCTACCCAATTAGCATCTATGTATGTTTTCAAATCAAAATTTCTACCATATGGATATCATAACCCATAGTCAACAATACTTTTCAGATATATAAAAATTCTCTTGGTTGCCATCAGATGTGTCTCCTTTGGATTCTTCTGAAATCTAGCAACAATACCATCTACATGGGAAATATCCAGTCGACTATGAACAACATATTGTAATTTTCCAATCATTGACCCATATTCCTTTTCATCTATAGACTTAGATGCATCTTCCTTGGACAATTTACAACCCATAACCATTGGGGTTCCAATTGGTTTACAATCACTCATACCGAAAGTCTTCAAAACCTCTTTCACATACTTGGATTATGTAATGAAAATACCATTCTTCATCTATTGTATCTATAAGCCTATGAAATTTTTTATTTCCCCTACTAATGACATCTCAATTTCATTCTTCATTTCTTCTGCAAAACAATTACTCATGTCATCATTACCTCCAAATATAATATCATCTACAAATACTTCACTGACTAGAATTTCATCTTCTTCAATCTTGAGATAAATGTTATTGTCATCACTAGTTCTAGAAAAGCCTATCTTCATTAAATGAGTATGAATCCATTCATACCATGCTTTGGGTTCTTTCTTTAATCCATACAAATCTTTATGCAATTTGCATACCATGTATTCCTTATCTGTCAATGCATAACCATTAGGCTACTCTATATAAACCTCTTCTTCCAGTATCCCATTCAAGAATGCAGACTTAACATCCATCTGGTATACCTTGAACTTCTTATGAGCTACAAATGCAATTAATGTTCTAAAACCTTTCAGTCTTTCTACTAGTTCAAAATTTTCTCCATAATATTCTCCTTCTTGTGCATAACCTTTGCATACTAATCTTGCCTTATTGCGAACTACAACACCATCTTCATTTAATTTGTTTCTAAATACCCATTTAGTACCTATAACATTCTTGCTTACCAGTCGGTGTACTAGGGTCCAAGTGTTCTTCTTCTCAATTTGATCCAACTCCTCCTCCATAGCTTTCATCCAATCATCATCACCGAATGCCTCCTTAGCACTTCTAGGTTCAAAGGTGGAGATCATGCAAGAGTTCTCTTTTATTCTCCTTCTAGTTAGTACACTGACATCCTTATCCCCAATTATCTGTTCAGGACTATGATTCAGTCTCACATACCTACAAATAACATGATCATTCTCTTCAAGTTTAGCTTCTTCATTATCATCTTCCTCTGAATTTATTTGTTCCAGTTAAACAAGTGCATCAAGATTTGTTTTACCAGTTTCTGATTTAACAGTTTCAGGTTTCAAAAGAAAAATGTGAGGATCTTCATCCTTCTTCTAAGAACTAGTTTCTTCTGAAGCTTTAGGAAATTCATCTACATGAAGATCATCACTCTCAACAATTATTTGTGTCTAGTTGTTGAAGAATTTATAGGCCTTACTCTTGGTGGAATAGCCAATAAATATGCCTTCATCACTCTTAGCTTCAAAATTGCTTATGTAGTCACCTCTTTCAACAAAATATTTGCTTCCAAATATCTTAATATAGCTAACATCAGGTGATCTCCCATACCGGTACTCATATGGGGTCTTGTCCTTACCTCTTCTCACAAGAACTCAGTTCATTGTGTAGATAGTTGTACTTATATCTTCTTTCTAAAATGTTTTTTCTACACCTCCTTGTATCAACATAGTCCTAGCAGCTTCAACCACTAACTGATTGTTTCTCTCTAATACACCATTCTGTTGTGTTGTCCTTGGTGTAGAAAGTTGTCACTTGATACCTTTATCATCACAATATTTAGTGAACTCCACGGAAGTGAATTCACCTCCTTGATCTGTTCTTAGACATTTTATCTTTTTTCCACTCTCTTTCTCAGCTAAGGCTTTTAAAGCCTTGAATTTACGAAAACCTTCATTCTTATCCTTAAATAATGTGACCCACATCATCCTTGAACAATAATTAGTGAAGATCATGAAGTATCTGCCACCTTGAATGTTTCTTGTTGTTATTGGTCCACATAGACCTGTATGAACCAAATCTAACAAGTGCTCTGCTGAGAAGGACTTTCTCTTGAAAGTTGAAGAAGTCATCTTTCCTAGCTGACATTATTTACAAAGAGCATTAATTGTTTGTCTAGCTGAGGTAGACCTCTTACTATCTTAGACTTGCTTACTTTAACAATATTGTCAAAATTTATATGACAAAATATCCTATGCCAAAGCCAGCTATCATCTATTTTTGCAATCAAATAATTGCTAACTTTAGGATTGAGATGAAATAGATTACCTATGGTTTGTTTCTCGATTGCAATCAATTCACCTTTGTTGTCAAAGATTTTGTACATTCCATTTCTAAACTCCATTGGGTAGCCTTTGTCATTCAGTTGTGGCACACTTTAAACATTGTGGTTTAGGCCTTCAACCCAATAGACATCATCAACACTACTCTTCCCATTAAGAGAAATAACTCCCTTACCTTTAACCATATAGGGTGAGTCATTGCCAAATTTGACAACACCGCCATCAAATTCCTCTAGGAAAAGAAATTTGCTCTGATCATTGGTCATGTGATGTGAACAACCACTATGAATGATACAATCATCAGAGTTATCTAGTCTGGATACTAGTGCCTTCTAATCTGATATTTCATCCTTAATAGCTACAAACACAATATCTTCACTAGCATCATCATTAGATTCTTCATCGGTAATACCACTGTCAATAGCTACAAGACAATCTCTCTTGCCTTTACCCTTGTACTTCTTAAATTTGTCTCTCTTGTATTCATTTTCACCATTAGGAAAATTTGTTGCTATATAACCAATCTTGTTGTATGCAAAATATCTTAAACGTAGCTTACCACTATATTTACCAGTGCCTCTAGGTAGTCATTTTGCCAACAATGCTTCATTTCCCACTAAGTTGTATTCATCTTCAGCATTTCTATTGGATCTAGATTCATAGCTATGGCTAGTATCTCTACTTCTTCTCACAGATGGGTTAGAGACAGAAGTTTTGAATGCAAATTCTGACTTCTATACACTACCATCATAGCCATTTAGTTCAAAATCAGTAAGTTTTCCAATAATATAGTCAAGAGTTACCTTTGTCTTGTCAATGGATTTCAGCTCCTGAATAGCTGCAACTTAGATAGCATACGCTGGTAGCAGGATTCTCAATACCTTACTGATTACTGTGGCATCTTCCACTTTCCCTCCTGCACTCTTTATCTCACCAACTATCTCTTTAATCCTTTGACCGTACTACTAGATATTCTTATCGTCAAACATTCTCATGTCATCAAATTTTCCTCTTAAACTTTCCTCTTTGGCAATCTTAACATGTTCATCACCACTATAAATATCTTCAAGTTGTTGCCATACTTCATCTATAGTTTCAAGACCATGAACATCTACATATTCAACATCAGATAGGGAACTGATAATAGCCTCTAATTCTTGGTGATTTTCTTGTTGTTCTTTCTTCTGATCATCAATCAGGATTTCAGTAGGTGTAATATATTTAGTTCCTATATGATCCCAATACTAACTACCAAGACTCTTGATGTAAATCTTCATTTTGTCACTCCATATTCTATAGTTATCGTTGTTGAACTTTGGACCTTCTTTCTTCATCATGATCAACAATATCTTTTTCTCAAGCTACTAGGCTTTTAGATTAAGAGGACCTGAGATGTGTGAGGCTCTACCCTGACCCATCCTAGCATTTCAATTATTTTCATGTTGGACCTATTATTGATGCTTCATTTCTATACATTATGGATATAGAATTTTATATGATGCCATGATTGGATAACATTGATATGGTATATGTCATTTATTTGATTTGCAAAACTTTATTATGATGTTAGAAATATGGATGCATGTCTTATAAATGGTTGAAATTTCTGAGGATTATGATAATGTTGTTAAGTGAATTGCTTTATATGGATTATATTGGATATATGGTAATTTGATTTGTGTGATGGAAATTGTATGCAGAGTGACTGAATTGTATTCTTTTTATATGTTAAATATATATGTAGTTATTTCAAAATTACTAATGTCTAAAATGAGATGTGCAAGAAAACTAATCCATGTGACCATGGAAACTATTAAGAGAATAAAGACTAGACCTATGTGCATTTTTGAAGCCAAGGGTTGTCTATTTGGAAAGACAACACCTCATATGTATTGTGTTTTATTCGTAAATGTAAATTTTTGAATGTGTGTTAAATTGTATTTATTAAATTGTTTATTCCAAAAAGAGACATTTGCCATGTGTAATTAAGTAATGTATTTTTATAGTGTCACTTGACACATATGTTGTAAAGTGAGTTGGCAATGACATGTCTCTTGGAGGGAAATTGTTTCAACCAATGTTTTTTTACAAATATTTGGGTGTGGTCCCAGATTAGTCTTGGGTAGCGAGCCTTTGGAGTGGTCAACTCAAGTTTGACCCGTAGGTAAACTTCGGGTGGGTTTCTAAGGGGTCAAATTGACTCCTAGGGTTAGTTTAGGGGCTTTTCCAGAGGTCCATATGGTATACCTATTGGTAAGGGGCAATTTTAAGCATGTGACCACTCCCATGTGACTATTTAGTCATGTCAAAAATTGATTTTTCCAAGATGAACGAAATCCAACTTTGGAGGATTCCACCTAGGTTAGACAACCTTCCTTTCTTGTGTCAGTTTCTCTTCCCCACTTTCTCTTACCTTTTTCAGTTGTCAGTTTTAGTAATCCTATAAGATGTTGAGAAGATCAACCAATGTGAGCTCATACTCTATCCAAGAGGTTGGAAAGAGTGAGAGGAGCCTTCTTAGGGAAGGGTTTGAGGCTTAGGATGATAATCACCCACTCTCCATTTTTGGAGACTTAGAATCATGAGAAGTTTGGAATTTTTGGATAGAAAATTTGACTAAATGTTGAGAAGGAAAAGGTTGTGTATTTGGGCAGCTCTCCTACAATGTCTTTGCATCCTTTTGGTAGATTTAAGGTTGGTTGAACTCCTATCTCATGTATGTTGTTGTTTTTGAAAAGATTGTTTGTTGTATTTTTTTTCCATTGTTGTTTTGTTTATATGTGTAGGAAGATGTTTAGTTCTTCCCTATGTGTTTTTTGGTTGAGTTTTTTTATGTTAATGTTTTGGGAGTTTTCAAGGCAAAACTCACCCTTGGGAGGGTAGAGTGGCCTTGGGGTGAAGGGTTGTTTGATAGCCTATGAGTGAGAGGCTCTCTTTGGAAGAGAGTGATTCACAAGGGATTTTGTGACCCTTGTTGCATAGTGATTTGTTTATGCAATAGGGGTCATAAGGGGAGTTTTGTTGGCTTGTATGCCTTGGGGGACATAAGGAATTGTTGGGACAAGTTTGGAACTTGTGGATGTGTTCTTGGTGGCCTTGAAATGGCATTATGTTCTCCTATTTTTAGATTTCTCCTCTAAGTACTTAGTCCACCTTCACCCCACCTGAAAAGTCACATATGTGATGTTGTTTAGCCTTGGGTTGGGAGTGTGAATGTTGTGAAGTTTTCTTGCTTATATGTGTATTGCTTGTGTGTATCCTTTTGGGTCTTGGTTCTCCTAGCTTGGGGGTGGCTTCTAGTAAAGCCTAGGTTGGGAGGTGAGCCCCCATGGTCACAATCTCAAGATTTTTATTGAAGGTTATCTTGGGAAAGGATTGAAGGAAAAAGCTATGAGTTGATTCTATTTTTATTTGTTATAAGAAAAATGTATATATTTGGGAAGCCCTCATTTAGTAGAAATGAGAGGCTAGGTTTTGTACCTACCTATTTGTAAAACAAATACCATGATGTATTAAATGTATCTATTTGACTAAGTTCTATCATGAAACAAGATGTATTCTTTTTATTAGATTTTGATCTTGTAAAGAAAGAATAAAATTTGAAGTTATATTTCTATAGATATTTGTGCTATTCCTTATTGGTATTTTCTTCTTGAAATAGATTAGAAATGAAATTTAGTTCTATCTAATAGCTATTGTAAAAAGAAAGGAAATAAAAAAAATGTGGTAGTATAGTTATTAATAAAAGAGAAGAAATATTTATATCTGTCTATTGTTTAAAACACAAAATAATATAGATAAAAATTTCAGAGTGTATGTTAGTATTGCATCACATCATGTTATTTATGGATTCAATGATTTTAGAAAATATTAGTTGCAGCTGTAAATAAATTAATTTTTGCTAATTTTTCTATTTTGTAAATCTAGATATAGTTATTTAAATCAAATGTTAACTCTATGTCATTAAAAAGAAAAATAAATAAATTTACTATAATCTTTTATTTTAAAATAACCTGCTATAATGCTTTGGAAGAAACAGATTTAGTCATGAGAACAATATCTTCATATATTTATACTTGAGTATGATGAATATAAGAGGGGGGGGTGAATTAGTATACCGAAAAACACTGCACTTAAACACTTTGCAAGACTAACAGTAAACCGGTAAAACAGTTTAATAGACAAACTGGTTAATACACATGCAAACCAAAATGCAAATAAAGTATTCACCCATAGAAGCAATGCAACCATAACACAAGATATTTGACATGGAAACCCAAATGGGAAAAATTGTGGTGAGATGAAACTCACAAGTCACTATCTGCAGAATAGAACCCAGACTGGTTAAGGTCAGATCGGTTAAAGTCTTACAATGTTCTTTACCAGAATAGATCCTATTAGGAATCTCAATCTCTGTTAGGAGATAAGTCCGATTAAAGACTACCTTTCTAGAGGATTTTAGATCCATGGATGTGAACCACCTTGTTAGAGGATTTTACAAAAGGATTTTGGGCCTACCCAGTTAAGGGCTAAAGACTTGTTAAAGAGGTGAGTAATCAACAAGTATTTGATCTATCAGATAGCATAGATTGCTTGGTTAGATCTAGTATAGCTCACAGCTAAAGTATTCCAACATTACTTTAGTCTTCTATAGTTCTCACTCTGCTACAACTTGATCTTCTCAAAATAAGATCACTCTCACAATAACTCATCAACCACCTTAAAGCCTAGCAATAACAAAACACTCAAGAACGACCTAAAACCCTAGACATGATGTCCTTTTAAAGGAATCTGATTTCATGTTGGTCCAATAGGACTTTAATACAATTCCCTAGGTTAAATGAACCTAGACATACTTGGTAACACGACACAAAAAGCACCGTTAAAGTGTCAGCACCATCAAACAATTGGTGGATGGTAACTCATCACAAAATGTCAATTGGTAACTCATCACAGAGTATTACCGATTCATACAAAAAGCTAGTTGTCGGTTTGTCAATAATGAAGACTGGTAAAAATGTGTTATGTAGCTTTAATCCTTTGTATTGCTTGGGATCCATGAACCACTTATGGTCCACATGCCACTTCAGACCGGTAAACACATTCTATAAAATACCAATAGTCTAAAGACTATAATGCAACAAATACCGGTTGAGCTCTAACTCATACATATAAAGGAGATCACAATGTAAGTGTGTGTCCATCAATGATAATCACAACATAAACATCAAAAATGCCAACAATCTCCCCTTTTGGCATTGATGGCAACACTTAGAAAAATAAAATTTTGACATCTAAGTGTTTTACAACAAAATAATGTCATTAGCAAAATTCCTCCCCCTAAGCATATAAACTATCCCCTTAACAATACAATGCATAACAATTTTGCATATAGATCATAAACATTGAGATATTTAGAGCATCTATCAAAATTTTGATTACCAGATACTTCTCCAAAATAGAATAGTTCTCCCCCTTTGCCAACAATGACAAAGTACAGTTGAATAACCCTGTTTCTATTTGATATTAAAATAATAAAAGTTTATGACAATAAGGAATGATACTTGTCAAAAATAGATTTGAAGTCCTTCATGAATTGTTTCATCAACAAAGACTAGGACTCAAGTAGGGAGGTGGCTACTTCTTTCTCTGTCTGCATCTGGGAGACCTGTTCTTCCATGGCATCGATGGTGCTCATCTCCTATGTCACTATCAAGGCATCCAGATTTAGATAGCACTTTTGAAGAATTTGCAGATGTGGGAGTAGAACCAATTGTAATTCCTACAAATCTCAAGACCGGGAACTGATCTCTTGCTCCATCTTTACTGACTGGATATGAAACTGGTGAATGGTTTGCCCATAAGTTGTAAAGGAATCATAAGGTGGCTTGAATGTGCTTATGTAGGACTGCAAGTCCGTTTGAAGCTTTTGCTTCTGAGCTAGCACATCATCATGGAACAGATGGGGTTGACAGATCTTGCTTAGTAGCAGATTCTCCTCATCCAGAGCATTCCTTATATCCTTTTGCTCTTGCTGCAACTCAGACCGAAGCTCATTCAACTTCTTCACCAGAGCAATATTGAAAGCTTTTTGATGTGCTTTCTTCACATTTGCCTCTGCTACCTCTTCTAGGCTCTGCACCTGATCATCCACTATTGTGCATAGAAGCTTTAGTTTAGCCAGTGATGATTCAGTGTTAGGAAGATTTGTCTTAGGTAACAGACCGGTAAGAGTGTCCACAACTTCTTGGATCACATCTTCCTCCTTCTTCCTCCTTATTGCCTCTAGACGTTCTTGGGAAACTTTGATACTCTACATTAGCTCCGTTTCACTAGAAGACTAGAGAGATAAGCCGGTTTGGCTTGACTCCCAGTTGCCTTTGGAGTCTCCACCTGAGTGCTCTTTGTCGCTTCTTCTGCCTTGTCCTCTTCAGCTTTCTTCTTCTCTACTTCTCTTCTACTCTGCTTTGTCTTCCTCTTCTTTCTTCTTCCTCTCTGTTTCCTTCTTCTTCTCCTCTTCTTTATCTTCCTCTACCTTCTTCTTTTTCTCAGCTTCCTTCCTCTTCTCTTCTTCCTTGTCTTCTTCTACCTTTTTCCGTTCTGCTTCCTTCCGCTTCTTCTCTTCTTTATCCTCTTCTTCCTTTTTCTTCTCTTCATCTTTCTTCTTCTTTTCCTCTTCATATTTCTTCTTCTTCTCCTCTTCATCTTTCTTCTTCTTTTCTTCTTCATCTTTCTTCCTCTTCTCTTCTTCATATTTCTTCCTCTTCTCCTCTTCATCCTTTTTCCTCTTCTCAGCTTGTTCCTTTGCCGCTTCTTTTTTATCCTCTTCCTTCTTTTCCTATTCAGCCTGTTGCTCTTGTCCTGTTACCTTGGATGGGATTTCCTGAGTAACATCCTCTATGTCTAGGGCATCAACATCAATAGTGTTAATCAGTTCAACAATCGGGTTTCCTTCATCATCAAATACTTCATCCGGTTTGGATATAACCAGTTCTGTTTCAGCTTACCAATTGGCTAGATGTGCTTTATGCATGTTAACCATTGTAGTCATATACAAATGAGTGTCTTTTTCCACATCATCTACTTTTCCTTCTAGCAACCAGAGCCTTCTTTTTCTAGTAAAGAAGAGTCCTTTATTTTCATTGATGAAATCAAATAATTCTGAATTGGACAGGCCAGGGAAGTATTGAGCAAAAAATTTCTCCCTGATTTCCAGTTCCTTTTCTATGGCAATGCACCATTTATTATCTAAGGATTGATACAAAAAATCTAGTATCTCAGCTCTAATGTCTAAGGGTGACCGATCATTAGCACATAAATATTTAATGATTTCTTTTTCAACAGCTTCTTGTTCATCATCATTGAAATCATCAAAACAATCAATTAAATCATTCAACAGTTTTCTCCTAATATTTTTGATGGTTCTCTGACAATGTGTCAAAGGTTTGTAGGAGGAGATGTCAATATTTACCAGTGCCACCAGTGCCGATGATGTCAATTCATTCTTTGTCTTCTTTATTGTCTGTCTTGCCTTCTTTGGTTGTTCCTCAAAAATAGTTTCTTCTAAGTCCAGAGAGGTATTCCTTGTCTTCCTTTTCCTCTTGAAGACTTTAGCTGATGTAGCTTCCGATTTCTTCTTAATCGATGACTGTTTGGTCACTTTAGGACTCACTATTGTAACCGGTGTAGATGCTACAGGCACTGCCTTTGTCTTCTTCATAGCCGATTCTTTTCCTTTCTTTGTGGAGGGTTCCTCGACCGGTGTAACCCTTTCCAGATAGGTTTTGGTCCTTTTTGCCTTAGGATCAAGAGGTGAGGCAATAAGGGTAGAGGTATACCCTTCCAACATTTCATACATCACCTCATAGCCCATTGGCTCTACTTCCTCCATTCTAGGCTCAACAACTTCCTTTATGGATTGGTCCACTTTGATAGTGAAACAGATATCATCTTCATACTTCTTGACGATATCACCTGAGATCCTCATCCTTTGACTCATTTTCCTTCTGAACTCATCAAAATACTTGTTCAGAACATCAGGGTAATAGGTTCCAAGAGCTTGAATGCTCTCCTTCATTTGCTTCATTACTGGTTGGTCAGGAGACCACTGGACATCCCCTACTCCTAGGAAGTAACCTCAAAAATATAAATACAACCCAACTAGTAGTTGTCCAAACTTGAACCTAAGTGCATTGTCCTATTTAATCGACTTGAGGTTCAACATGAGTTGTCTTTGCATACCGGTACATAGGTCAAATGATGCATCCTCCTTTATCATTCGGTAAGCAACATTTACCACTATAGTAGATATAGAGTTGATTCTGCTAGCCGAGAATGTTCTATAGCCTATCACCATGTAGGCATACTTAACCAGATCATCATTGATGGAATTGACTGTCATGCCTCTTGAGTCACTCACTGAACCAGTGAGCATGGACATCTCAGTTTTGCTTACCGTTCTTAGGGCTAGCACATCCCCTGTATTGCAAAAACTAGTGATGACATGAATTGGCTACTACATGATGTCATGTGTTCTCTCTAGGTACATCTTGTCGCCATGGACTCTGCTTAGAATGATCCTTATGTGATCCTCTGAAAATTTTTCCAGAAAATAGATGACATTGTGGAGTTACTTCTTCTCCAAAATATTGAACTCTGGTTTGATCTTCTTATCCTTTCCACAAAATAGACCTAACTGGGAGTGGATGGCTAGAGACCCTAGGTCTTCTATCTTGCAGTCTATATAATCAGAAATTCCCTCTTCTACTATCACACTAGCTGAGACTTGTGATAGGGCATTATACCTAGACTTCCTTTGAATGAAACTTGCAGACTCAATAGATGCATTAGAACTGGTATGGGATGCAAAAGCCATGATAGTAAATTTCAAGAACTTGAGAAATACCTTTCAAAACATGTGAAATTAGGGCTTGTCGATTCTCCTTCACTTCACACTCCATCTATTGCTGAATCACCACTTTGTGTTCTCCGCTTGATCGCTTGCAGTTTGAATCAAATCTCCTTCGAGGTTTCTCAATTTCTCAAAATCTCAGCTCAAATCACCTTTTAGTCTCTCTTCTCTTTGAAAACTTTTCTTTGCTCGAAAATAGATAGTGAGAAATGATTTCAAAATCCTATTTAAACATATTTCTCACCTATCGTCATTAATGCTCCACTATTAGGGTTAAAACCCTAATTTGCCTTTTTACCATTTCCGGTCTTCCGCCAAACGACAGGCAACACACACTGGTTAAGGTCTTTTACAGGCATGAATGGGGGGCTCGAAAGTATTTTTCCATTTGCTCCCCCTAAGCTTTGAAGCTTAGTTTGCAGGTTCCGTGATTTCCACACTAGGTGCAGAAACTGGTTCCTCTTGTATTACTTCATCAAACTTCTTCTTCCATACCCTCTTTACATCTGATTGAACAATTTCAACATCAATCTTTCCTTCTGGATTGAACATTATATCATCTGATGTGTTCTTTCTCATCTTGCAGAATCTAGCTGTGTGACCCGGTTTGTTGCAATGATAGCAAACCATTCCAGGTGCTCTCCATGGTCCATTATTCATGTTTCTACTCTTCCTTCTACATGTTGTAGCAGTATGACCATGACCATGACAAATCCAATAGTTTTCTCTCCATCCGGTTTCCGCTTGATAGCCACTTCTACCTGACTGATTGTTGTAGGTATTATACTGATTTGGATTCTGGTTCCCAGAGGGTTTAGGAAAAACTCCTTGACTCCTTTGAGGATACCTTCTGGTGTTGTGCATGATAGACCTGCATTCAAATGCTCTATGCCCAAACTTGTTGCATGCACAACAATGACCATTGAACTTATTGGATCTAGGCTTATCATTTAGAAAATAAGGAAAATTGTTGTAAGCCTCACTTCTACATACATTGGCAATGTGTCCTTCCTTAAGACAGTTAAAGCAAACAGGTTTGAATCTTTTCTTACCTTTTCCTTTGAATGTTGATTGCTTCTTTGATGCTCCATCTTTTGTACCAGAAGGTTCACCTTCTTCATAACCAGAGAAACCAAGTCCAGACTTATTCTTTACCGGTTGAGAAGATTCAAGCTTTTGTTCTAGCCTGACAGAACTCATATTGAACTTAGCAAGTATTTTCTTTGACTCAGAGAGTTATTTGGAAATAGCAGTATTGGTTTCCAACAGGTTAGCATTCTCAGAGATAGCAATGTTCAGTTCTTCTTGCATGCTTTCCTTTTCAACTTTGCTCTCATGGAGTTGAGTGGTTAGGGCACTAATCTCCTATTTCAATTTGAAGATCTCATTTTCCTTATATCTTACCAGATCCTTATTTTTTCTCCTATTCTCTAGCTCTTGACACATTATGATGGTTAGTCCTTCCAACTCTTTTCTTAGATTGGCATTGGACCCATTTAGCTTTTCCACTTCTTGGATTAGGGCTTCCATATCTGCTTCATCAAAAGAACTATTTTCAGATAGCTCCATCAATTTCTCAGCATGTTCTCTCCTTTTTGCCTGAGAGACCATATATTTTGCCATAAGCTCATCATAGGCTTGCTCGGACTGAGTGAGCCGATGAGTAAGTTCCCTCAATGATTATTCCCCCATATCTCTTTCCAAGTGGTTAAACTTATAGAAAGATAGGCTCTGATACCAATTGATGAATACTACGAGAGGGGGTGAATTAGTATACTAAAAAACACTGCACTTAAACACTCTGCAAGACTAACATTGAACAAGTAAAACAGTTTAACAAACAAACTGATTAATACACATGCAAACCAAAATGCAAATAAAGAATTCACCCACAGAAGCAATGCAACCATAACACAAGATATTTGACATGGAAACCCAAATGGGAAAAACCACGGTGAGATGAAACTCACAAGTCATTATCTGCAGAATAGAACCCAGACCGGTTAAGGTCAGACCAGTTAAAGTCTTTCAATGTTCTTTACGAGAACAGATCCTGTTAGGAATCTCAATCTTTATTAGGAGATAAGTCCAATTAAAGACTACCTTGCTAGAGGATTTTAGATAAATGGATGTGAACCACCTTGTTAGAGGATTTTACAAAAGGCTTTTGGGCGTACCTGGTTAGGGGCTAAAGACTTGTTAAAGAGGTGAGTAATCAACAAGTATTTGATCTATCAGATAGCACAGATTGCATGGTTAGATCCAGTATAGCTCACAGCTAATGCATTCTAGCATTACTTCAGTCTTCTATAGTTCTCACTCTTTTACAACTTGATCTTCTGAAAATAAGATCACTCTCACAATAACTCATCAACCACCTTAAACCCTAGCAACAACAAAACACTCAACAACAACCTAAAACCCTAGACATGATGTCCTTTTAAAGGAATCTGATTTCATGTCGGTCCAATAGGATTTTAATACAATTCCCTAGGTTAAATGAACCTAGACATACTTGGTAACACGACACAAAAAGTTCCATTAAAGTGTCGGCATCGTCAAACAATCGGTGGATGGTAACTCATCACAAAATGCCGGTTGGTAACTCATCACAGAGTATTACCGGTTCATACAAAAAGCTAGTTGCTGGTTTGTCAGTAATGAAGACTGGTAAAAATGTGTTATGCTACTTTAATCCTTCGTACCGCTTGGGATCCACGAACCACTTGGGGTCCACATGCCGCTTCAGACTGGTAAACACATTCTGCAAAATACCAATAGTCTAAAGACTATAATGCAACATACCGGTTGGAACAAATACCGGTTGAGCTCTAACTCATACATATAAAGGAGATCACAATGCAAGTGTGTTTCCATCAATGACAATCACAACATAAACATAAAAAATGCCAACAGAGCATATATATATATGTATATATGTATATATATATATATACATATATACATATATATATGTATATGTATATATATATATATATACATATACATATATATATGTATATATGTATATATATATACATATACATATATATATATACATATACATATATATATGTATATATGTACATATATATATGTATATATGTATATGTATATATATACATATATATATATATGTATATATATTTAAATATTGCCAAGTTTATGCCTGTGTTTTACACTACACCTCTAATATGTGGTTTCTCCTTAATTAAATGAATAATATGTATGTTGTTTAAAAAAAGGGGATTAAGTTTTAATGCCTTTATATTTAAAACACACACACACATATATATCTGTATATGTATATATTTATATACTTTATATTATGAAAATGAAATATGTTGCAAATTTTATATTCTGATTCATTCTACATATATGCATGTTTGCATACATATATATATATATATTTAAATATTTACAAAAAAAAATTTAATTAAAACAATTTGCATCGAAGAAAACTTTTGGGAAGGGCAGGTTTTAGGCTTCGGGGAAGCCAGCACCTTGCGGCCAGGACCACACAGTGGTCCGCAACCACTGTGGGGGGTCATGACCACCACAGTGCGGGCCACACCCACTATGTGGGCCATGACCCTCACAGCGGGTCATGCCCGCTGTGTAGGCCATGACCTTCATAGCGGGCCATGCCCACTATATGGGTCGCAACCTGCGTAGTGGGGCAAACGACCGGTGCTGTTGCGGTTGTCGCCTCTACCTCTTTCTCCTTGTGTAATAGCATATATATATATATTTGTATACATATATATTTATATACTTTATATTATGAAAATGAAATATGTTGCAAATTTTATATTCTGATTCATTCTACATTTATGCATGTTTGCATACATATTTATATACATATACATATATATATATATATACATATGTATATATGTATATATATACATATACATATACATATGTATGTATACATATATACATATATACATATATACATATATATATATATACATATGTACATACATATGTATACATATATACATATACATATACATATGTATATATATATGTATATATATATATACATATGTATATGTATATGTATATATGTATACATATGTATGTACATATGTATATATATATATGTATATATATATACATATATATACATATATATACATATATATACATATATATACATATTTATATATGTATATGTATATATATATATGTATATATATATTTAAATATTTACAAAAAGAAAATTAATTAAAAAAAATTTGCATCGAAGAAAACTTTTGGGAAAGGCAGGTTTTAGGCTTCGGGGAAGCCAGCCCCTTGTGGCTATGACCACACGGTGGTGCGCATCCATGGTGGGGGGCTGCGACAACCACAAGAGGTGGCACCTCTATGCAGGCTGCACCCACCGTGCAGGTCGCGACCCTCACAGTGGGTCGTGCCTACTGTGCAGGCCGCGACCTTCATAGCGGGCCGTGCCCACTATGTGGGCCGCGACCCGCGTAGTGGGGCAAACTGCTGGTGGTGTCGCGGTTGTCACCTCCGTCTCTTTGTCCCTGCGTAATAGCATCACTGCTTCGGCCCATGTGGAAGGTATTTCGCCTCCGCCTCCATGAAACCGTGCACACACACACAAACAAGAAAAAAGAAAGAATATGTTACAACAAAGTAGCCCTAACCCAATTTTGGGTTAGGGTAAGCTTTGATAAGATTAAGAATGTAGGTTTAGTTAAGTAAGGATATGAAACCCTAGTTAGGGGTCAAAAAGATAATAATATTAGAGTAAATAAGAAAGGTGGGAAACCTTTTTAAATTTAAAAACAAAAAGATAACCCCCATGTGTAAACTAATTATTGTTTAGGAAATAAAGGATTATTTCTATTAATGAATAAAAAGGTATTTAGTTCTTAATGATGTTTTATAATTTAGGCAAATATTTATATGTTTACATATAAATATTTAAATATGCTATTAAACGTATATATACAAATACATGGATGTTAGGATTAAATTTCCTTTGGAAATTTTAATAATGGAATTTATTTAATGTATAATGTAAAATTTTAACCTAGGAGGTCATGGTTGTCTAGGTATTTGATAGTTGAAATTTAAATATCTATGAAGATTTTTAAATTTGATCTTAATATAAAATCAATTTAATAGTCTAATAATATATTTGATGGGTTAACTTTATTAGTTAAATTTAAAAGCATTTTCCCAATTAATTATTTTAATATGAGATGACGTTAATTTATTTAGTCTTTGAGTATTTAAATATTATTGAGATAATTAATATCTCTTGTTTTATTATTGGAGAATTTAAATAAGAGAAATTAATTAGATTAGTTAAATTAATTAATTAAGTTGTGTCGACCCTTTTTGGGGGTATGATTACTCTACCATAAAGGTTACGCTTTATTGATGGAGTTAATTAAATCAACTTAGTAAACCATTCTTTTATTTCCTGAGGTAACCTTTAGTTAAGACAAAACTTAATTATTCCATCTTTATTGTAGAGCATTTAGTATTTTTATGATATTTAAAAAAAAATTGTTGTTCCATTTTTTGGCCAAAAGTTTGGGCATGACAAGATGCTCTAATACCAATTGATGGTATGATGAAATAATAAGTATCTGGTAGAATACTGAGAGGGGGGTTGAACCAGTATATTAAAAAACTGATACAAAGTTCCCAAACTCAAACTCGGTCAAATAAAGTAAACATATCTTAGTCGAGATCAATATTCATAAGAATATTTGACATCAACCAGTTTAATTGTTATAACAAATTTAACAGTAAACGGCTTCAATCTTGTAAACATCAACAATGCTTAATCATAACTCAATATATTAATCTCTCAATGCTTCTACTTAACATGCCTTATCAAAAGTTAACCAAATCAACAAATAAGATCACAACCACAAAATAATTTACCACTTGAGACAAATGTTTATACATGGAAAACCCAAATAGGTAAAAATGATGGTGAGATAAGACTCACAAGGATACCTATCTGAAATCTTCAGAAGTTCACCCTATTAGCAGCCAAGCCTATTAAAGCTTTACAACAAGTCCTGTTAAGAACTAATTCTGGTTAGGAATCACCCAATTAAGGGATTTACAAATATGCCTTGATGAAAAGCACAATACCCTATTAGGAGTAACCTCGTTGGAGGATTTAAGAATCCAAGCTAATGGACCACCTTGTTAGATGATTTAATTAGTAACCAAGCTTGTTAGAGCTTACCCAGTTAAGGGATTTCACTTCTTCTATAATTGTTAGAAAACAACAGGTTTTCTTGATTTGTCTGAGTAACACTCCATTTGCTTGATCAGATCCTTCTAAGCTTCAATCTACCTTTACTCAAAGTGTAGATCCATTTACTAGTTAGGCAACTACACACTCAACGGGTTTCTATCAATATTGCCAACAACCTTTTCAAACAACTTCATCGACCTTAAATACAAATCAATTAGGTCGGTAACACAACAAAAACCTAATTCTCATCATCAAGATTACAAACAAGTTGGTAAAATCTTGATCATTAGAAATCATGACAATCTCTTCACATTCTTGAAGAAAATTCCAACCACTCCATGATCACCATTGCATCAAACTTTGTAACTCATCACGCACTGTGCATTAGATACAATCCACTTTTCTCATTCCCTAGACAAAAAACAAATGTGCCAAAATAATTTGAACATATCCTCATACAATGATCACATGTCTCTCCATCATTATCTCTTATCAGATAATAAACCAACAAACTTGATCGGTTAGGGTTTAACAACTGATAGGGTTTACCGGTTACATTACATAGAAAGGTTTAACCCTTTACACTGCTTCACCGGTTCACCCGTTCAACACACAAACTTTACATACCGGTTTACAACATATTCCACAAAGGTCTTCTTACCGGTTACTAGCCAATATCATAAACAACAATATCAACAATAACATGAATACCATTACCAGTTCAATTTACATCAATGACAACATATCATTAATGAAATCTCTATGCAAAATGCCAACAAACTCAAAATGCCAATAGTCACATGTTGTACAACTATGTGAGGAAAATTTGAGTAAACTTCCTTCAAGACCGAATAAGATCAATAGAATCTCACAATTACTAGAAATCTAGATCCTATAGTTTCAAGGAAAACAAGATTTACAGTATTCAAACTACTAAGTCTCTACCACACTTCCGCTACGCTACTCTGAAACAGACATTCAAACATCTTTCATCTAATCAAGTTATTTAATGCACTCTATGCTATTAATTATGCATGATATATATACACACAAGAACTCATTGAAGGCATGAAATCAATAGTTCTTTTGTATTAAACTATTTCATATATCACAAACTTCTCAAATACAAATGCATTTCTATCTAACATTCCATAAAATCCTAAAAGTTACTGTACATTTCATCTTATTAACATATTTCATTTATTCAACAGATACTAACATTATCTAATTATTCCTTAAGTCTAGTGTACTTCTTTGTGGTGTCCTCCCTTGCACATAGTATCAGAGGTTCAAAATGAACATCATAGAAACAACACTTGACTCATGATGAGGGCCCATAATACTTCAACATTTGGAATGGCCACTATGGACAAAAAAAGAAAGAAAGTCAAAGCTAAGACCATTAAATCCAAGATAAAATCATGAAAAGAAAGAAAATTTGCTGGTGAAATCAACCAAGAAATAAAGTGTGACAAGTGCCACCATAAGAACAATATAAATGAAATAAGAAATTAGTGGCAAGTCTTAAAGTAAAGAAATCCAAAAATCAAATTAAGTCCAATGATACTTCACACAATTTTCAAAATAACTCAAAATAAAATAACCAACTCATTCAAATATACATTATGAGGTGACCAATATCAATCACACCAATGGGAGTAACTACTACACAACACCCAAGGGTACAACACCCTGAATGTGTTAGAGAGTGCGTGCGAAACATTTTAAATCATAAGTTTATTTATCTGTATTTATTTTAATGTAATACAATCCTTTATGATATTCTAGACAAGTGTCCTTCATGAAACATGACATATGAAAGTAGGAAATAAGGTGTCCCATACATTCACAAGGAATACAGTCATACATTATTTATGTTAAGGATATCCTACCTACAAATTGATCATATTTATTGAGTTATAATAGAAACAAATGTTATAACCTTAATTAATCACTTGATGATATACTATAAAATGCAACATTTCAAGTTCAGTTCTCAATAAATAGCATGCAGATGATCAGAATGTTCTACGTGATTTCATTGAACAATTTAATCAATCATATATTCACAAAAGTAAATTACTTACAACAAATAAATCTCATTATTTTAGGAAAAATTAATATTAGATTTCAATCACTCCCACTCCAACAACCTATGATCATTTACCAACATACCCTTAGCTAATCAATTGTCTATATTAAGAATAAAACTAGATAGCATAGCCTTACATACAACTTACTTTATTTCCATTTTCATTTCATGTCACGCAAATTCAAGGAAAATTATCATTTAGGGTCACAATACAACTTCATACAATTTATTATCAATCCATCCTAATAGAATTTGTTTAGCAAACACGTTCTCAAAATTCAAATAAGGTAAGGATATAGGATCTTTTATTGATCAAGCAAAAAATTTCATCAAAACCACACAACTCCTACTCAAAGCTGATTTTTATCTTGCCAAACCAAATAAAGACACAATGGTATGATTTAATTTTCTTATACATGCAATGCACCAATATTTACTTCATTAAACACACATATTATAGCATGATATTTTAACCTATTAGTTCGTAAAAACCTTTATTCATTATTTATGAAAAGATATTCTATCTAAATAATTCTTTTTCAAATAAAAATATTGAATGCAATGCATAAATTTTGATCTTTGATGAAAATTTACACCATCCAAACTTCACTTTTAATGTATTCAAAATCATATTTGCCATTAAGTATTCAATGCTTCTACTTAGTATTAAGAAGCTCTTAAGTTCTATAAATCTTTTATCCAAATAGAGAGAAGAGGGAGAAAAGTATTATCAAACAATCAATATATGCACACCAAAATTGTACATGGACAATTTTAATTTTCCTAGACATGACATATTTATCGTACCATGCAACCATTTACATCATTTTCTAAGATATGCAAATTCAACCTCCCATGAGGTCTCCTAACATAATAATTGCAGCTAGAAATCTCAAGTCCTTATTGAAAGATATGATTTACTCAAATAGTCTTTTCTTGAATGCAGTTTCACACACATATATAAGCACCTAATAATTCTATTTGGTACCCATGTAACACCAAAAACCTCTTTACATTTTACAAAGAAGGGTAAGGGAAGGAGAAGGACATTATTAAGCTACTATTTTCTATCTACTGATGCAACTCATGCATATTCTTCTATTTTCTCATCATGATCTACACTAAATTATTCTTATATACATAATACAAATACTTCATCTTACTATTCTTAAGAAAATCAATGTAACAAGCTAATTAGTTAAGAGAACAAACATAATTTTCTATCTTTCTACAACATAATAATTTATATATGGAAAACAACCTCTAATACTCAAGTAAGCACTAGAAATCACAAAGCAAGAAAGACCACTTAGAATCATATATACATCACTCACATCTAGGAGATATGCATAAGAAATGAATATATATATTGCACACAAATATGATTTCTTGAAGAGATTATGGAGAAACGCAAAGAATAAACATATAAGATCTCCTAAGTTCCAATGACATTTTCCTTCATAAATATCAAATAACAACTCATATCCAGAGAACATTACAGTACACTAGGAAAGGGCAATAGCAACAACCTTAACCAGAGATCCCATTGTCTGTAACAGTCTTTGATACCAGATGTAATTCTCACCAAAATACCCTAGAGAAATAAACCAAAATATACTAACAAAGATAGACAATTTTTTTTTCTTTTAAGATAACCATTACAACTATGCTATTACTAGTATTTATTAATGCAACGTTACTACAAGGGTGAACTCACAAAGCTGGTTCCCACTTTTTGGTACGTCCTGATTTTTGCTGAAATCATACATTTTAAAAAAAATCTAATGATTTAAGCCTTAAGAGGTCCCATTTGAAGTAATTAATTGAAGAGAGGTAAATGAAAGACTCTTAGATCAAAATTTCTTGGATAGAACCTCTCTACTTCTAAATCATACTTGCAATGGAGTCTCCTTTGCATGTATCAAATGCTGATAAGAAACCAATTTTACATTAGCTTGTAGGTGGTCAAATTAATTCATTTAAAAGGTTTTTATTTATTTAAGTATTTAGTCCTTATTATAAGCTTTCCAAATAGTATAACTTTCAATATATTTAATTTCATTAATATATTTGTATTTTATTTCTTATGAATGTAGGTTTTTCACTGAACATGAACTTTGTTCAATGCACTGGGAAAAATAATAAAATAATTCAAAAATATTCTAAAAAATATCTATGCACTAGGTATTGGTGTTTTCTTTCTAACAAAAAAAGGAAAATTGATTTTTGATATATATAGAACAAGTTATGTGTTCAAACATACATCTATATCCAACTTATAATTAGTCGAATTCCAAAACTTAATAAAATAAAAAATATTCAACACATCACTATCAAACCAAGTGCATGCCCTAGGTATTGATGTGATAAACCAAAATTCAAAAGAATTAAGTTTTTATCATTTATAGAAAAAAAATTATGCATTTCGGGATACACATCAATCTTAAAAAATGTTGTTTGCTATAAACAACTACTTTTTGAGGGAGATGGAAAAATCAATAAAATTTTATTCAAACAAATTTGCAAAAAATATATTTAGAATCTACAAACAAGATGTTAAAAATCACTAGTTTATATCATCTTCAAATTCTAAATGGTTTAAAAGTTATAGGTGTCAGAAAGTGAAGGTTTTTTTCAAAATATTCATCTAAGTGTCAAAGTTGGTCAAAAAGTGGGAACCAGTATTGTGAGTTCACCCACAATTATTCATCAATGCAACATTAACTATATACATGAATACATAAATCAAGAAGAATATAACCATAGAATTATATTACACAAGAAAAATAATCATTTAATCATTAATGTAACTCTATATAAACTCATACAATGCAAATCCATTCCCTAGGGTATCTCAATGTCACTACTTGACATTAAAGTAAACATCACATATCCATCTAGAACACCATATACTATCATCCAACTAAACATTTATTTCCTATGAAACTATGATAAAACATTAACACAAATGCATAACTCTATTCCCTTCCATACTCTTTCTAAGGTTCATTTTTAAGTACCAATTGAATGTTTTCTAATACCTATCTTTACTCATTTGAACACTTAACACATCATGAAACTAAATGCATTGATCCTAGTTTTACTAATGGTATTAAATTATTTACTTAAGCACAACTCATTAAGAATACTATCCATAGCCATAAGCAAGATCATAGTAGCAAGTACTTATTTGCATCCAAATAGGATTCCAATCTACTAAATAGGTTCGAGAGCCATGTGAATCTATAAGAATAAATACATTCTCATATTCCAATCCCCTAATTTAAACATAGGATTTCATTCTCAACATGATAAACATATCTATAACATAAACCACATAACAATACATCATATTATAACAATAACAATAGCATAGTTCTTCTATATCAAGTTCATTTGCATAATATCACATGGAGAAGAACATAGTCTCTTTTCTACATCCCATCTTAATAATACAAGTTACACAGACACATATTCATATTCCTTATTTACAAGACATCATAATATGCTAACATCTCTAATACATAAAAATTAGCACCAAAGGACAACCACATAATAAAGAGCCATATTTCCATATGAACCACAACTACTCCCTTAACTTTCATATCTCAATATATCTAACATTGGAGATTAACATTGTTTAAATCAAGACATATGATAATTAACATAATCACTACTATCCATAAAATTTACTCAAGACATAGCATACATATCTCTGAATCATTTAATCCCTTTCTAATCAAGAACAACATCTAGAATTAGAATATCCATTCACAACAATCGTATTCAATACATTTCATTGAAAAATCATCTTTCTACATGTTCTATAATACAAGATCTCAATACGCTGATTACATAGTCTTATTTACATTTTCATCTTTCATGACACAAGATATCAATTCTAATTACATAAATATGCTCCAAGAATCCAATATCATGATGAGATACTATAGATCCAAATCCATGGACACTAACATCCAAGAAGAATATCCCAATGGTAGAAGGCATCAAACCACCAAACCTTGTAGAACCAAATAGGAACCACCCCCCATGTTAGGAGATGACATAAGGTTCCAAATCACACTCAAGAGCTAAGTTGATGCCTAACAACCAAAGGATACAAAATGACACCATAGACACCAACACATGAATACAACATCAAAATACATCGCACGGCTAAATAAAAGCAATCAACCTCTAAAGGGATAATTCAACAAATCAAGGCTTATGGATAATGGACAAATGTGGGGTAGAGTGTCATCACATTATAGCCTCATGTGGTAGCCATCTCCACCTTTGAGTTACTCAAGGGAGATCGGGCATACCGCTCCAACGGTCTTCCCAATCTAGGATCCCAAAACCATCTCCCTGGGTCCATCCAATTGGGCCATACAACATCGTATTGTTAATCTTGATTAGGTGAATTCATAAATACCCAAACCCCTAATAAATAATTAATAATGTTATCACTTGAAAATTAAACCATAAACTCTTCTTGTGGTTCCATAGGTCTAGACTCCCTTCCTAGAGATCTAGTGCTCATAACCTAGGTCCAACACATGCAAAGCCCACTCTGCCGAACACGGACCAATACCATTGGTTAAAAACATAACAAAATAAAACACAATAACAACATGAATTTCAACATAGAAAGAATACAAAATTCATTACAAAACTGATACAACTGAATCATAAAGATAGCCATCAACATACAACCAAGAGCCACTTAACAAGGATCAAGCCATAAGCTCATAATGTCAAAATGCAATAGCAAAGGGAGCCTCAAGAATGTCAAATACAAATAAATAGAGGCAATACATAAATTTGATAACATATAATGATCCTCCACAACGAGGCACAACATAACCTGAAGCTGGAGCTACAATTAACCATCCTCAACAACAAGGAATCACTCAACTTGTTGGAGAAACATATCAAAACCTCAATGGAAAAGAACAAAACCACTTGCTGAAGCCCAAATGGATTCACACATATAAAAAACAAATGGTACAGTGTCCCAAAACCATCAAACAAAACAAGCCTCTAGAATAAAGACCAAGCAGAGAAATCAACTAAGGGACTCAAAAACCAACCCAAAAATATGTTAACACTACTTTTGTGCTATTGAAGCCCGTAGTAGTAGTATTGTAACAAGGGACCAAGTCATGGAAAAGAGCATACAAAGATACTCAAATTTGTCCACATTTGAGCATAGGCCTTACAATGGCATAAATATGACCAAAAAGTCACTAAAATCCAATCAGAAACCAAAATGAAGCCTTGTTAAGGCCAACAATACAACGCATTCAAGAATTCCAACTTATAATAACAATAAATTGCACATAAATGATTATAGACATAGCAACTCTAGATCTAATCAAACCAATGGACACAAGATAGGGTGTGCAACAACAAATAAACCTCACAAAACCAACTCTTACCATAATGTATTCAACATATCAACATACACAAATGCCCTTTTCTGGCAATACAACACATAAATTAATAGAATCATATATAAATATTTTTCCCAAAATATTACTCCCAATTATCGATAATAAAATAATCATTCATTCCTAAATCTCCCCAAACAATATTCTAGCAGTCACGAAGAAAACGTATCTTTTCAAACAAAATCAAAATGCAAGAATGGAAAAAGATCTCTAGCCTAGAAGTAGAGTGATGGTAATGCAATCATAGAACAACAAAAATCCAAACCAAGAAGCTTTCTAAAATTCAACCCAACCAAGCAATTCTCCCTCCAAGCAATTCTAAAATCTAAAATTTACAAAAAACTATGTAGAAGAACCCCCCAAAAATGCTCACAAAGCCAATAAATAGAATCTCATTCAAAACTACAAAAGAATATCTACCAATCAAAATATTCCAATAAAATATATTCTATACCAACCCCCTTCCAAACAATCAAGGTAGGAATATAAAATAATATTATTTACTTACCCTAAATCTCAACCAATAAAATAATGGTGTTGGTATGAACATAATATTTAATTACTTCATCAGTAACAAGAGAATACAGTATTAATAATGTAGATCAGGAAATTAAAAATCCTCAAAACAATAGCAATTAGGACAACCACAAAACCTAAAGTTCTTATGAAAGTAATCCCAATCCAATCAATGAAGATATAAAGACAAGATATTCAAATCAAATGAAATCGAAGAAAACCGACGCAAATATCTCCTTCATGTGGCTCCATTGTTCTTCTTTCACCTTCAAATTTGATGTGGATCTCACCTACAAGTGAAAAATGCAAGTGGAAAGCAAGTTGTTGAGAGATGAAATTCGTAGCATAAGCTTACTCAAAAATGTTATTGATTGATTGATTCTTGAAAATGTGATTTATCTTCCCCTTCATTGAAGAAAATCATCCAATTTATAGACAAATTTGAGAGAGGACAAGATTAACATGAAGAGATTTGAAAGGAAATTCAAATCAAGAATGACAAGATTATGACAAATGTATGACAATTTCTATGTGAGGTGTATGACAAATTATGACAAGTTGCTGTGCAAGATGTATGACAAATAATGACAAGATTGAAATAGAAATAGGAATTAGGAATTAGGAGAAATTAGCAAAGTAGAAAATTGAGGAAAAAGATGAAATAGAAATTAGGTGAATTAGTTAATAGGTTTTCATCCATTAATTAATTCATGAAAGGGACCTAGGACTAAATAAATAGATTTATTTAACCCACAAAGAAGAAGAAAAGGATTAAATGAACAAATCATAAAACCCTAGAAATAAGAGGACAAGGAATTAGGTCAAGACAACAAGAAATTAATGTAGGTTCGAAAATGATTCTGATTGACAAAGGACCAATGTTGATAAATGATTGAGATTGGTTGACAAAAATCAATGACAAATTGACCAAGATTGACAAGGAGATCAAATTGATAGGTTCCAATTGATGAGGAAAAATGACTAATTGATCCAAATTGACATGATTGAAAAGGACAAGGATCGATGATGAATCGATCACAAAATGACAAGATTGACAAGTTGATAAGAGATTGACAAGATCGACCAAAATCATGACTAAAGATTGCTATCGACAAGACCTAATTCAAAAGTGAGAAAAATGAGGAATGCTAAAGAAGGAATTGATGCTCGCAAATGATAAAGACCAAGTGCGCAACATAGAAGAAATGTTAATGCAATGCAAGAACCCTAAAATAAGGCATGCACAAATGTTAAAGTATGACTCCACAAGCGTTGACCATTTTTAGATGTCTACATTTTGCCCCTCTTTGAGACAATGAGATTCTAAGTGTTGTTTAAAAGAACAATAATGAAAATGCCCCACACAATAACAATGACATATGCATGCCCCCTCAAGGAATTGGCTGGAAAAATCTAGAAAAGAGGCCAAGTGATCGATAAGAATGACAGAAGAGGATAAGTTCGAATGGATCAAAAATCGAAGGTTGGATGCACAAAGATCAAGCATTGGAAGGCACAAAAGACCGTGACCATCATAAGATGGAGAGCATGCACATCCATCTAGGTACTGACAAAGATCTCTATAGGGGACAAGGAGAACTAGACCAAACAGACTGCCAAGACTGACGAAAGAAATGTTAGTAAGAAGAAATTAGACAGAGGATAGTTAGAGATGAAGGAAAACTTGCTTTCACAAATGCACATAAGTAGGTGAGAACCTTTACTTAGTGTAGCAAAGTGGATGCAGAGCATCATGGCATTGAAGGCTAGAGCTAGAACGCAACCCCTTTTGCAAAAGATAGATACATCACACACAAAGAATGAGTGAAGCATCCTAGGGTGCATACATCAAGGGTCAAGGTCTGTGTGGCTCTCTCAAAGTGAACATACTTACCATAGACACCCAATGATATAGTTGCCCTAGTTTGTGACAAACATTCCACAAATATAAAACACTACAAAAAAAAAAGGAAAGGGACCATAAACCATCCCGATCACTCTAAATCACTCAGTGACATCATCGAGCAACATAGGAACATGATCGAAGCCAAAGATAAATCAGTAAAAAGATAAGATGAACAAATTCAACAAAGTCAAACAAACAGTCTAATCATCATTGTTAAAAGTGGAAAACAAGAATGATCATGCTATCTGGTTCTAGGGAATGCATTACCCCATCTAAGATAGGACACAGTTTGGTTTCGAGTATACCACACCTTGTATAAGACCCATGATAATAGTGACAAGGACAAATGATATTGATTTTGATTGATTGACATGACAATTTTGATCAGTTTGAATGCCTGGTTTAATTGAAAAGTTCATCTATTAATGCATGATTTCATTAAAGCACAATGTTTGATTGATTGTTGTTGGATGTATGCTCAGCGATCTGCCTATGCACAAAGGGGACCATTTATTGACAAAATGCAAAATGCCAAAGAAATTGGTTTTGGATTTTTATGTTTTTCACTTTGTAGGAATTTTAAGTCTTTTACAATTTTTTTGTTCGTTTTTCAGGACTTTATTTGACTTTTTAGGGATTTTTTCAGGACATTATTTGATTTTTAGGGATTTTTTCAAGACATGATTTGATTTTTAGGGATTTTTTTCAGGACATTATTTGATTTTTAGGGATGTTCTCAGGACATTATTTGATTTTTAGGGATGTTTTCAGGACATTATTTGAATGTTTTGTAATTATTTTGGGACATTTTTTGATGTTTTTGGATTATTTCAGGACTTTTTTTGAATGTTTTTGGATTATTTCAGGACATTTTTCAATTTTTTTAGTATTTGTTTTTTTCTTAGGACTTTATTTGATTTTTTTGGATTTTTATGAATTTTTTCCCCCAGTGTCTAGCAAGGAAAGGAATATGATAGGTGAATAAATAGGCTTGTTAAAATGTTGTTGGATAGAGGGAAGACAAAGGCCTTTTATTATGGAGACAATACATATGCAATTTTCAATGGCTATTGCGTGATGGGACAAAAGATTGGATATGACAATGTAAAGTAGTAACATGGCATGAGGGACATGTCAAGAGGTTTTGAAACCATGTTTAAATTTTGTGTCCTTATTACAGACCAAGATCAAGGAATGAAAAAAAAAAGGAGTGTATGGATAGTGATAAGATATGGATAGGATAAGCAAGACCAAGAATGGATAAGGGACATGGACTGAAGGTCAGGGTAGGCTAAGGGATAGTGGCAAAAAGTTGCAATAAGCTAGGGAATATGGACGAAAGGTTATAATAAGCAAATAGATAAAGACCAAAAGCTATGATAGACTAAAAGCTGAAAACAAGATGCATGATGCTCATGACGATCCTGAGCCTTGTCAAGATCAAAGGTGGAAAGGGAAAATGGACATGAGGGATAATAGGATATGAAGGGTAATGATAGGAGTTTGATATGATAATGGAACAATGAAGGACAAAAGGATATGATAGGATAAAACCTGTCCCCAAGTACGGTATGCAAGAAGTTCATAGATTACACATGATGCCTGTTTGCTAGGTTTTCATCATGGTACTTTCCCAAGGTGCCTGCGTGCTAGGTTTTCACCAATGGACAAATTATTTTTGCTTTACTTTTTTCTTTTGTCTTTTTTTTTTTTCGTTTTTTTTTTTTTTTGGATTTTGACTTTTTCAATAGAAGATGGACACATGATAGGGGATGGAAGAAGGACTCAAGCATCTTTTTTTTTTTTTGGATAGTAGCCTTGAAGAAAAAAGGACCATGACTTTTAAAAGTATGCTCAAAGATGTTGGTAGGATAAGGACATGGAAAAAGAGATGAAATTAAGGCAAGGATTTATGCAAAGGATGGGATCAAAGGGATCGAAGGATGGAAAATATGCATTGGATAATGGATAGGGTATTGGAAGAATTGGGCTTCACTGGATGGAAATGAAGGCAAGATCAACATTGGAACACACCTTGATGGGTGGTGGATTGATGGAGGAAAAATGGATCTCGGATTGTGAGATTTGGATGGACGAATAGCTTGGGATTTTGGGACATAAGGGCCCAAAATGGATGAAGAAGGTGATGGAGGAACAAATTTGAGAGGGTTGGATGGAGGAATATAAATTTTAGATGCCAATTTTGATGTTTCTTTAGGCTTTTGTGCTTCAAGGAGTTGCTTAGGGATCCACATGGTTTTTGATTTTTCATGCTTTTGTGGTTCCTTGGAGTGCATTCCTTGCACAAGGGATTTAGGAACCCATATATATTTTGAATTTTGTTTTTGAGAAATGGGCCTTTGTGACCTTTTGGATTTTTCCTTTTCTTTTTGGGTCATATTTTTCTTTTCTTTGACATGTTGATTAGATTGGACATGTTGATCCTTGAATACATGTGGATTTTTAGACTTATGACTTTTATACTTGGCATCCAAATTGCTTGGAGGGGGAAAGGAATGCATGGATGGATAGGAATGAAGTGGAGTTCTTTTGGATTGATGAAATTTACTCAAGGATGTGTGCCTTTGCTGACCTTGCATAGAGGACGAAGGGATATAAGGACCTAAGATGGATGGAAGGGATGATGGGGAAGGTGTATGTTTTGATTTTGATTGAGGGATACCAATGTCTTGAGAGTGAGTTGTGTAGACATGATCCTTAAGATCTTCTTTGATATGGAGGGGTTATTTCTCATGAAGGTCTACCCCTTTGCCTTTATGAATATCTTGACTTGTAGGATACTCTTTTCTTTGGGAAGAAGACGTGAGTCCATTATGAGGTGGATATGATATGAGAGAAATAATGAGATCTTGAAGTGGATCAGATTGCACCAAAGTGGAAGAACCCATTATGCATGTCGAGGGTTCATGAACATCTTGCACTGACATGTTAGAATCATGAGGGGGACTAGGATTGTGTAGTGGACATGGTTCAATGACAGGCTCTTCAAGAGATGGAATGGGAGAAATAATGCGATCATCAAAAGAAATGAGATCTTGGAGTGGATATGCTGGATTAGGACGTGGAGATGGAGGAACAAGTGGATCTTGTGGAGGATTTAAAGGAATAATTTGATCTTGACAAGGAGGAAGATCATTGGAATCCTCTTTAAAGGTGCTTTGCTCTTGACTTTTAATGAGATCATCAGAAAGGATGGAAGGGATATCTTGATCTTTCTTAGGAAGTGGAATGTCAATGGGATTTGAAAGGACATTTTTTTCATGAAATGGAAGGGGATCATTTGGGATTGGATGGACTGGGCTATCTTGATCTTTCTTAGGGAATGGAGTGTCAATAGGACTTTGGATAGGATGGACAAGAATAGAGGAATCATCATGAGTGTCTGGGAAGATGGGGTCCTGGTCAACAATTGGATGGGATGATAAGGTTTTGGGATCTTGATCTTGAAATTTTTTAAGACATGTTTCTTCATGCTCTAAATTATCCTCTTGACATGGGGTTGGACTTTTGATATATGCATGGGGGATTCTGACAAGGGATCAATGTTTTGGCATGAAGGAAATGCACTTTGAACATTTGTGATGGATTCTGGCAAGGAATCAATGCTTGAACATGAGGAAGAGGAATGGCATCCTCTAAAATAGGTAATGGCAATAAAGTGCATGGTGGCATTGGGTCTTGTATTTTTGAAACATGACAAGGATGTGCATCATGAATTGGATTATCTTGGCAATCAATTATGGATAGCCCTTGGATAATTTCATCCTTGGGTGTATTGTTTGATGAGGACAATATAGAAGGTTCTTGGGAAACTTCTAAAGGTGTAGGGATAGATGCCACTAGAGAGTCAATTTTTTTGTGGGGGGATGCGGCATTGCTAGACATAATTGTATTATCTTGTTCTTTCTCAAAGAACTCACTTGGTAATTTCCTTAAGATCCTTGCAATAAGGCCACCTTTCTTTCAAGGTTTTGACACAGTTGTATCTAGAATTTGAACTTGTTTGGAAAGGAGTTGGTCTTGGTCTGATGTCATGTTTTGATTCCAAACTAGATGTTGATCAAATTGGTTTGACATGTTCAAAATTTGGCTTGATGTGTGCTGCAACCTTTGTTTTTGAATGTTTGGTTGTGGTTGTTGACATTGATATGTTGATTGAACTTGTTGATATTCCACAATTGGTTGAACTATTTGTGGACATTGTATAGTTGGCTGGACATATTGTTGAAATTGGACCATTGGTTGTGTCTATTGGAAATGTTGAACAATTGGTTGTGATGGTTGAAAATCTGATTGATAGTAAACACCTTCTTGTTCTTGTTGTGGAGGCACATAATGTTGTTGTCTCTTTTCTTGAAATTGTTTCATCATCTCTATTTGTGAGAGGAGATCTGGTATGTTTGATTGTTCAATAAGATATCTTACATCAATTGGCTCAATCGTTGGATTTCAACCTGGAAATTTTTGAAACATTTTGGACATTTGTGGTCTATTCGTCTCAATGTTTTTCACTTTTTGTTCCAAAATTCCTTTTCTTGAGCTAGTTTCTCCTCTAGTTTTTGTATTTGGACATTTACATCATCATGATAAGTTTGATCCAAGTTATAAGACATGTAGAGATTGGATTGACATGATTGATTTCTCCATTGTGATGACATGGCTTCGTAAGAAGGTTGAGACCTCATTTCAACAAACATGTCACTATGTAATGCAACTAATGGGATTGACAAATGCAACCTAAAAGGATGACAATGCAACTTAATGTTTTTGTACCTTTTGAATTTTTGGAGACAAACTTTTGAAATGCTAAGCTAAAGACCCAACTTTGGGAAATTGAAATGAAGTCAAGACCTTAAAGGACAAAGGACCAAATGACAATAGGACAAATTGACAATGTCTCGCCTATATGCTTGGATACTAAGCAAGGTTTGACAAAAATGATATTAATGAAAGGACAAATTTTAGACAAGGTCAAGACTCCCTAACAACAACTTAGGGTATCATCCAAAGTTTTGATTTTTCAAGTTTGACAAGCCAAATTTTTGAGACTAAATGCAAGAAGGCAATGATTACGACAATGACTTAGGATATGACATGAAAATGATCTAAGGATATGATCTGACAAGATGAAGCCAAGACAAGATGACAATACAATCATAAGGATATGCGAAGACCAACGACTTGGAATATGCAAAATGCAACCTAGGCAAGACCTAATTTTAGCATGACAAGGATAATGCACAAATGTCACCTAAATGGAAATCTAGGTTAGATATGACAATGAAATGCAATCTTAGGGAAATTATTTTGAACCTAAGTGCGAAATGAGGACACTTGCAATGAAAAGGACTAAAATGAAGGGAGATGACAATATGTCCTAGGACCTAAGTTGGACTATGCAAAACCTAGCATAAAGTGACATGAATTTTGGAACAAAGATATTTAATGTTTTGACAAGCCATGTTCAAATGTTGGATGAATACTTGGAAAAATTTGGACTTTTGTTTGGATTTTGTTTTGAATTGATGGTTGTTGATTTTGAAAAACCCAAGTTGATTATGAGCACTTTTGAAAGTTTGTTTTTGATTTAACTTTTGACAATCACGAAAGACAAAATGTTTGTTTGACTTTGACTCAAGACAATCAAGCACATTCACAACAAATCCTATGGCTGGCAAGGGCAATATCTATTGAATCCTCTAACCATAAAATACAACACTCAGCTGGATAGCTAGACACTTGGAAGCACTAGCTCCCCCTTATAGTGCACTCACTTCTTGGGCATACCAATCTTCGAGTTCAAGGGGCATCACTTCCCAAGAACTTGTTATAACTAACTGAGGAGTGCATGAGAGGTGTCTTTGGCATGCACATATCACAACGCCTGATGCCAACAAATAGAAGGATTTTGGCATCTAAAAATAAGAGATTCTAGGGGCATCCATTCGGGTGGGTATTGATCCGGTGAATAAATCATCGCAATACCATTCCAGTACCCATTGTCTACAACTTTTGTTACATCCACAGTTATTTAGAGTGGTTTGGAAGATCTTGGCTTTAGCCTATCACCACTTTGGGTCATTCCCTTTCACCAATGCCTATGCAAAGTGCCAAGCAAATCAGGAGGCAGGCCCAGTTCTAAGGGTTAAAACATGCAATCAAATTAAAAACAGACAAAGCATGCATGGTGATCATTAACCTTTAAGAAATGAAATGTGCAACTACTTAAAATTCGCAAGCAAGATGTTTTAATGAGAGTCTTTGACCACATCCTACATAAGATTCATTAGTAGTTGCATTTTTAGTCTTCGTCACACGTAACGCCAAGATGCCACACAGAGAATTAGCACCAAAGAAAAGCTAGAATGCAAGAAACAAAATAAAAACAAACAAATTTGCAAGTGAAAACAACTAATTTCACCTTTGTTTCTGGCCTTGCATAGGCGTAGAATGCCTCAACACAGGTGTAGAACCCATCAAGATGCACCTATGTACCTTACACAGGTGCATAAAATTTCTACACAGGCGCAGAAGTGCCCAGAGAGCTCCGAGTTGCCCTATTTCTTGAGTTTTTCACCTGCAAATAGATCAAAAGCACTCAAAACATGTTTAAGGGGTTAGTTCGCATTAGGTTCACCAAAAATGTAGATCAAGAAATTGAAAATCATCAAAACAATAGCAATTAGGACAACCACAAAACCTAAAGCTGCTATGAAAGTAATCCCAATCCAATCAATGAAGACATAAAGACAAGATATTCAAATCAAATGAAATTAAAGCAAACTAATGTAGATATCTCCTTCATGTGGCTCCATTGTTCTTCTTTCACCTTCAAATTTGATGTGGATCTCACCTACAAGTAAAAAATGCAAGTGGAAAGCAAGTTGTTGAGAGATGAAATTCATAGCATAAGGTTACTCAAAAATGTGATTGATTGATTGATTCTTGAAAATGTGATTTAACTTCCCCTTCATTGAAGAAAATCATCCAATTTATAGACAAATTGGAGAGAGGAAAAGATTAGCATGAAGAGATTTAAAAGGAAATTCAAATCAAGAATGGCAAGATTATGACAAATGTATAACAATTTCTATGCAAGGTGTATGACAAATTATGACAAGTTGCTATGCAAGATGTATGACAAATTATGACAAGATTGAAATAGAAATAGAAATTACGAATTAGGAGAAATTAGTAAATTAGAAAATTGAGGAAAAAGATGAAATAGAAATTAGGTGAATTAATTAATAGGTTTTCATCCATTAATTAATTCACAAAAGAGACCTAGGACTAAATAAATAGATTTATTTAACCCACAAAGAAGAAGAAAATGATTAAATGAACGAATCATAAAACCCTAGAAATAAGAGGACAAGGAATTAGGTCAAGACAACAAGAAATTAATTTAAGTTCGATCATGATTCTGATTGATGAAGGACCAATGTTGATAAATGATTTAGATTGGTTGAAAAAAATCAATGACAAATTGACCAAGATTGACAAGGAGATCAAATTGATAGGGGCCAATTGATGAGGAACAATGACTAATCGATCCAAATTGACATGATTGAAAAGGACAAGGATCTATGATGAATCAATCACAAAATGACAAGATTGACAAGTTGATAAGAGATTGACAAGATCGATCAAAATCATGACTAAAGATTGCTATCGACAAGACCTAATTCGAAAGCGAGAAAAATGAGGAATGCTAAAGAAGGACTCGATGCTCGCAAATGATAAAGACCAAGTGCACAACATAGAAGAAATGCTAATGCAATGCAAGAACCCTAAAATAAGGCAATGCGCAAATTTTAAAGTATGACTCCACAAGCGTTGACCATTTTTAGATGTCTACAAATAATATAATAAACAATAAGAATAAATTAAAGCCCAATAAAATAAATCAAAAGAAATATAAATAAATACTCCAATTAAATATAAAACCATAATTAACATAGGTGGCTTTGTCATATATTCATAAGAATTTGGAAAATTTGACATCATTCTCTCATTGGGATGGTAGGATTACAAGGACATGGAAATCTCTTTCTGCCATCCCTTCTCATGGGTCTGTTGCAAGAGGTCTAGCTATTAGTAATAAGAGACTTTCTACTAGATGGGATCCTCCTCCTCTAGGTCATTTTAAGCTCCATTTTGATGAGGCTTCTAGGGGTAACCCAGGTTTGGCTGGGGTCGGTATGGCCATTTTTTACCATAATGCAGTCCTAATAGCTACTCATTGTCATGCCCTTGGTTCTCAGTCAAACATTTTTGGTGAATGTCAAAGTTTGTCTCTTGGGATTGATTTGGCTAGTTCTTTAGGGATTAAAAATCTTTTGATTCAAGGCGATTCAATGGTCATCATTCAAAGTGTTTTGAGTTGTAAGAGTAATTGTTGGCACTTGAAGTACATAATAGATCATATTCTAGAGAAATTGTCCTTCTTTGATACTTTCTCATTATCTCATTGTTTTAGAGAATTGAATAAATTGGTAGATTTTTTGGCTAATATGGTAATTGACACTGGTGCCCATCATAAGAGTGTGGAGGTGTGTGATATTCCTAAAGACATTCTTCTTTGGTATTCGATCCAACCCCAAGGTTAAGGTAATTGTCTTGAGCTATTTTTCCATTATCTCTTGAGGTATACATATCATCCTCTTCTTTGATCAGATTGTATTTGTACCACATGTGTAGATAGGAGGTTTTTATGTTTCTATTTGCATATGGTGTATTCTTACAATTCGGCATTTGGGTTAGATGTTGATGTGTGTATCTCATGAGGTGTGGGTGGGTAATCTACAGTTTGCATCTCATCCTAAAAGCTAACTAATAATTTGATGAGGTTTGGGCCCTAGGCTTCTTGTGCTAATTATGGGTTTATGGCAATTTCATGTCAATTTATCTGTTTCTATTACTTTTTGAGGTATGCATGTTATCTTCCTCTCAGCTTAGATTCTATTTGCATCACATGTGTAAATAGGTGGCTTATGCTATGGTTTACATATGTTGGGTTCTTAAAATTTGCTTCTAGGTCAAATGATGGGGTGTATATCCCACGAGGTATGGTTAGCAGGTAATTTGTAGCTTTTTTGCACTATGCATGTTAATCTAAAGGTTTAATTGATTCTCTATCGAAGGTCGAGGAGAGTTATCCCTTAAGGTTATGTACAAGGCAGTGTGATGCATTGCATAGGTTGCTATCTATTATTGATACTGCATTTTTTCGTCGAGTATTTGGTATTAATAAAGACATTTAGAGGGTGGTGGCATGTGTGATTTGTGCAGTCTTTATTTTCAGTCCTTTATAAGATTTGGTATGTTATGTAATTTTTTAACATGTGGTACGGTCTTGGGTATTTATTACTTGATGTAACTATTATATCGTTGGCCGCCTTGTGTGTGTTTCGGCCTTGCCAAAATTGGCTTATGGGATAATCATAATTGAAGGTGGCATCCTTGCTTGTGGGAGATGCATTTATGGGTTTTAGTGTAAAGGGTCATTAACTCGTGTGAATTGGTCTCATCAAGCATGTTTGCAATGGATATTTTGCAGTGTCATTATAGAAAGTTAAGGGTGGTTTTTCAATTATGTTATCTTATGCTATTGTCAAAGTGGTTTTATGTTATGTATTTTGTGGTTTTTACAGATCCCTTCCTCCTACAAATGTCTTCTTCTTTGTCCATTGGTGTTTACAGAGTGGTTTTAGAAGCCTGAACATTGGGGGAAGAAAATGAGGACAATTCTATCAAGCTTGGTAAGGTTTTTAACTTGTTTACTCTTGCGATGGATTTTGAATTCCATAGGCTTTTGAGTTGTCGGTGGTTGCAAGTTTTCCCTCAAGTTTCTTATGTTGAGATTCTCTCTCGCTTTGTTACTATTTGCTTTGATGTGTTACTTGATGTGGACTTGGTCCGCCTCTTGGTGTCCATGTTTTTTTTTTTGTCAGTATGCAATTGGGCATTGATTTCTCCTGCATTGGCTGGTTATTGGTTTGATATGGGGTCTTTTTACTATGGTGTCTTTCTCCCTCATCACGAGCTTATGTCTAATGGCTGGTCTGGCCAACTATTGCATGAATTACAAATGGGTTTGATATGTGATTCCATGGAAGACACTCGGGCCTCTATGGACTTTTTGTTGTATTTGGCTCTTGACTAGTATGTGGATAGAGCTTGGGTTGTCTTTCAGGCATTACATTGGTTAATCACTCTGGGCTCTTTATGCTCTACTCCTTCTTGTTTGGCTTTTCTTCTAAGGGTTATTCTGCCTTCGGCCTCACCTCATGAACCTCCTGAAGAGAGCTCTAGTTCCTGGTTTTTGGATAACTAACTATGTTCTTATTGTAGCTGGTGGAATGGATTTTTATAGGCTTGAAGGGTCTTCGACTTCTATTATGCTTGGTTGATTATCGATGGCTTTGGCAGGGAATTTTATCTCATATCTTCCTGGCAGTCCTAGATGGCAATTTTGATCTGTCCTTCTTTTGGTGATAGTCTAGTTTTTTGGAATTGTCATATGGGACTCTTGTAAAAATTGTAGAGATGGGGGGTTGGGGTGTATGACTGGACAGTACACATGTTGTAAGGGTAGTGCTTATTTTTATCTATTTTGAAGGCTATAACTGGAGGTTTTCTTGTGGATTCTTTCCTGCCGGTATGCCTTTTTTGGAACCTGATGTAAATAAACATTTTATTATTAATATTTAAGTTTAGTGGATATTCCACTTTTATCAAAAAAATAAAATTAAAAATAAACAAATAATTAAATAATATTATCCTCACAATCACAACTCCCAAAAAGGCCAATCATAACAAGGGGTAGGTACATGAATAATAGCAAATAAATAAATAATCAAAACAATAAATAATTAGATAAACAATAAATAATCCAATAATAAAAAATTAAAAAATAATCATTAAAGAAGATAAATGTACAGACATACATAAATACCCATCCAGTAATTAAACAATAAATAAATAATCCAATAAATGAAAAGCTCAAATAATAAATCAAAACTAATATAAATAAATAATAAATAACGAATAAATAGACGAGTCAAAAATAAATAAATAGATAAACTATAAACAAATAATTAAATGTACAGATACATATAAATGCTCTAGCCAATATAAGTTAAACTCGATACTATAAATATCTCCCACATACATATAAAATAATCAAATAAATAATAAATAAATGGATGTACTGATAAGCATAAATACTCAACTAAAATAATTCCACCAAATAACCAATAAAATATAAATCCATAAAATAAACATTAATGAGTAATAATTTTTTAATAATAATAATAACACATTAATATTAAATATTAATGTCATCCATTGATTTAATTTAATATTTATAAACTAAAAAAATCGATTAATTATTAAGTAATATATAATCACAAACTCACAAGGCAACTTGACATAAGTTTGAACAACATACCACATGACGTAGACCAACGACTCAAGCCAAGACACTAATTGACAAGGGTATCAACTTAAGCCTAGCACATGAGAGGGAAACATATGTCATCTCCAACAACTTGCCATTGGGATAAAGACATGCTCAGACTTGTGAGACTAGGTAGAGTTGATGTCTAGTACCTAAAATCCTGCATCCACCACTAAACACAATAAAACATATATATAATACATATACATCATAAATGATCAAGTAAGTGATTGAGAATCACAATGTCATATCATGCTCACAATGAGTGGTATGACATCATCTCTAATCACGAAGAGAGTAGAAGACAATCACAAACATCATAGCATCAATGTAGTCATTATAATCATAGATTAGGGTTAGCATAATCATAATGTCATCAAAATCCCATAACCAATATTATCCATCATGAATAATGATCAAATACAGATCCATCATCATATCCAATATAATTATGAAATAGGGTTAGTACATAACATCATACCATTAAATCATCGTAAAGTAGATGAAGCTAGATTAATATATTTCTTTGATGTAAAAAGACAAGATAAATCGGGGAGGGGCACTACATGCAACCTCCTAGGAAATTAAAATTTACAATTGGGATTATGTTAAAAAAAATTGCATCTTAATGTAAAATTTAAAATTATCTAAAAGAGATTGAAAATTAAAATTAGGGCCCATTGAAAAACTTCTTAATTTTAAAAAATTGAAAGTTGTTGAATTGAAATTTTGAAATTTAAAATTATGGTTGTTCTTAATTAACCACTTAACTTTAAACTATATCTTAAAAATTAAAATGTTAAAAATGGAGATTATTTTTTATTTTAGAAGGATCATATTATTATTTTATTAATATTCTGAATGGGCAATAGAAGGCAGCTTGGTGCATGGGTAGATGTGGCATGGGAGGATCCACCACATGTGCCCCAATTGGTTTTTTCAAACGGAACATGGGAGGACAAGGCAACACAGGCGAAACAAGGCAGGCAAAAGGGGTTTTTTCACCTGTTTTTGAGCTACTTTCAAGGGTTTTTTCAGAAATCATCATAGGTGATAGCGTCACATTGGGAGGTTAAATTCATGAGGGTAGGGTGGTAATGGTTTAGGAAAATATAATCATCATTTGAAATCCAAGAATCAATGGGCTAATTGAAGAGGTGATAAGAGATCGTTTGCTCAAGTGGTGGGCCCTAGAAGCATGAAAACAACTAGGGCATCTGTTTCTTTGCAACCGAAGGGTGCATTGGAGATTCTAAACTCGAAGGCTTCTAGCTTTGGCAAGGACAAGATGAATGATGGCAATTTGACTCATTCTATTTCAGGTTTGGCAAAAGGTAAGGGGGTTGATGGAGCCCTAGAGAAAGAGGTATGGGTTCTTGTTCCATTTTTTTATTTTAGCAGATATTTTGTGGCAAAGAAAGTTTATAGGTTACATTTTGTTGCACTCTTGGCTGAGATATGGGGTCCTCAAACTAATTTTTCTAAGTTGCATTCTAAATTGAGGAAACGTTGGTCTGCATTGGTTTATTTTCAGTTATTATATACAAATACCTTTGTAATTATTTTCGACTCCCCACATTTTAGGGATGAAGTTCTTACGAATCCGTTTCATTGGTTTGGCAATAATTTACTTATGATATCTGCTTGGAAGCCTATTTTTGTCCCAGAATGGTCCAAATCTAAAAATATGCTGGTTTGGTTTGGGTTGCCTAAATTTTCCTTTGAATTCATGGATCCAAAAGTTTTGAAATTAATAGGAGATAATTTTGGGACATTTTTGACATCTAAATATGATTTTGTGGAAGGGAAGGTTTTGGTAAAAAACTATGTGTTGGTTAACCCTACTTTTGTGTGCCCGAATTCATGTAAAATTAAGTCAAATAAGGGTGTTTGGAGACAATCTATTGACAAGTTAGATATTGACCTTCTTCATAATCCAATTGTTGTGGATGCCCCTTTGTTTTTGGATTTTTTGTATTGATTCCAAGATTGTTACACAAGATAAGGGTGGTATTTATGTTCCTTTGAATCCTGTTTATGCTAAATATTCTTCTCTCCATGTCTCTTTTGACTCTAATTATCAGCCAAGGGGGGGCCCTGATGGGAACAATGCAGGTCAATTTATCCATAACGCTTTCTTTGATAAGGTGGACATTGTTTTGAAAAATTTAAATTAGGCAAGTTCTGGGGGGGCTAATATTTCTAATCTTGTTAGTCAGGGAGAGTGTGTTAATCCTTTGCATTCTAGTCATAAAAGTCCTTCCTCCCCCCAAGTTCCCATTACTTTTAATTTTATACAGGGCTGTGGGCTAGATGGTAAGGTGGTGGAAAAGGTTTTTGTTTCTTTAGAAGGGTCAGATGTTCAGGTGAACATTAGAGAGAAAAATGGGGTTGAAGGGGATAATTTACCTATTAATCCTATTTCTTTAAGTCAAGATGATGCTCTCTTAATTCAAAAGGTTAAAGAATTAGCAAATAGTAAGGCTAATCTGGGTAATGGCACGTCTCAAGAGATTCCAGTTATTTCTCCAAATGAAAATATTGTTCAACAAGTTGAGAATCTACTCAATAGTAATAAGGATCAGTTAGATGAGGAGGTTATGGATAGGGTTGTGTGTTCTATCGAGAATGATTTGAATTTAATTAATAAGAGCTTGCCTATTTCTCCCTTCCTTTAACCCTTTTGAGGTTCTCAATAATGATGTTTCTTAGGATGTTTTAAATAAGGTGGAACCTTAGGGAATGATGTCTTCTCCTCTATTAACTTTGGGAAAAATTCCATCCTCTGCTATAGGTCCCCCTATTGCTCAAGAAGGGATGAAATTCCCTATCCCAATTGTTTCACCGGGTAGTGGTAGACCTACTAAACTTGGTCTTAGGGTATGGTATAAATGTAAGATCTTAATTGTAAGATCACAGAAAAAATGTGAAAAAGGTTTTGTGCGAAGGTATATGCGAGATTAAGCAGAGCTACACACATAGACGTCATCTAAAGATAAAGCTAGGTTTTTCTGAAAGCATATCAGAACTACACCGGTACTGAATCTAGCATATGGAGTTGCTATTTTGTGCAGTACATTATTATTGGATTTAATTATCCAACTATAAGTCAGTGTGACTTCCCTTATGTGTTTGAGCAGTGAGCTCTAGGCACTTGGCCTTTCTGCATGTGCAGACCCCATTCATGTACACTTACTATCTGCAGTAGTATCATCTTATTGTAGGTAAGGTTTCCCATTGTGGTTTTTCCCCTTACAGGGTTTCCATGTACAAATATTGGTGTTATGTGTTGTGGATGACTTTGTCTTTTAATTTAATGCATCAATCTTTACCGGTATTGCATCTATCAGTTAAATTTGTCCACTGGTATAACAGATTGTCTCATCGGTATTAAGTAGCAATTTGGTTAAATTGTTTTTGGTTAATATTATTAAGACAAATGATTCACCCCCCCCCTCTTAGTTGTCATCGAGACCTAACAATTGGTATTAGAGCCTAGTCCTTTTTTGCAGAAGTTTAACAGCTTGAGGAGATCCAATGTCAACTAACTATTTCAGGAAGGACAGTCCTAAACTTGATGGAACCAACTATGGCATATGGAAGATCAGGATGGAGACACATCAGAATTGTATTGGAAAAGATATTTGGGAAGTAACAAAAAATCTGACTAAGGATGAAGAAAATGATTGCAAGGCAAGAGAAGCACTCTTAGGTGCTCTATCAGATCAGCAAATCATGGGATTATCAAATAGGTCTACTGCTAAAGCTATTTGGGATCACTTGGAAACTGAATGGTGGAGATTCCACAGTTAAGATTGCAAAACTTGAAAGCTTCTGGGTCAGGTATGAAAGTTGGAAAATGGAAGAAGATGAAAGAATTTCTGCTTTTATGGAAAGAGTAAATGAAATTGTTTTGGGTATTAAATGTTGTGAAGGAACCTTAAGTGAAGATGAAATTGTTTCAAAATTTTAAGAGGATTGCCACTAGAATATAAAATGAAGGTTATTGCAATAAATGAACTAATAACAATGCCTAACACTTCAGTAACTAGGGATACATTGATTGGAAAACTATCAGCCTTTGAAATTGAGGAATTTGGACCTGCTACTACTATAAAAATTGATTCAGCTTTTAAGGCATTGACATCATCTGCACCATCTTTTGACAAGTCTAACTGGAAAGCCTTTTATGCAAGAGAACTTGAAGAAAGAAAGAGAGAAAATGAAGAACTTGAACAACCTTGAAGCACTATTCACAAGAAAAATGCCTAAAGGTCCTATTGGAAGTAAGTATGAAGGTAAAGCACCCTTTAAATGTTTCAACTGCAATAAGATTGGTCATATGGCTTCAAGATGCCCTGATAGACAAGCTAGGTTAAGAGAAGAAGCTAGAAGGACATACAAACCTAACCTTGAATATCAAAGATAAAACGTCAAGAAAAATAAGGACAAATCTTGCTATGTTGTTGATGAGGGAGTCACTGATGATTCTGATGAGGATCCGATAGACAATGGATGGGTTTTTGTTGCTATAATAGAAGATCAACTGACACCTATAGAGCAACCAATAGAATAGGCCTTGGCTACTAGAATTGAAACTAAGGATGAATGGATCATTGATTCTAGATGCTCACATCAGATGACTGGTGACAAAAGTAAATTCTTAACTTTTTAGGAGCACAACAGAGGTCTAGTAAGATTTGGAGACGACAAAGCTTGTTCAATCAAAGGTAAGGGTTCAATATCTCTTGATGGTAAGCATAACACTGACAATATTTGCTATGTTGAAGGATTAAAGCATAATTACTTAAGTGTTAGTCAATTAGTTGAGAAAGGATTTCAATTACAATTTAAAAATGGCAAATGCAAAATCATGAACAAAACTGGTTTAGAAATTGCAATCGGTAATCAGACTAGAGGTAATATCTTTCATTTGATTAACTGTGAAATTGTTCATATTGATGAAAGTTGGTTATGGCATAAGAGACTCTGTCATGTAAATTTTGATTGCATGGTAAAAATCAGTACTACTAAGGCAGTTAGAGATTTACCCAAAATTGTCAAACCTCACAACATAGTATGTAAGGAATGTCAATTTGGAAAATAGGTTAGAGCTAGTTCCAAAAGTATTCCAGAAAAATCAAATAATGCTCTTGATTTAATTCATACTAATTTATGTGGTCCAGCTAGAACTAAAAGTTTGCAAGGTGATAGATATTTCATGCTAATCATTGATGACAATTCTAGAATGTTCTCGGTTACTTTTCTCAAAGAAAAATCGGAAGCACTTGGAAAGTTCAAATTATTCAAAGCAATGGTTGAAAATGAAACCGGTAAGACCCCTCATGAACTATGGTTTGGTATTACTCCTACTCTTAAATATTTCAGAATTTTTGGAAGTAAATGCTATATTAGAAGAGATGAGTACATTGGGAAATTTGATCCTAGAAGTGATGAAGGAATATTTTTAGGTTACTCATCTAAGAGTAAAGCATATAGATGTTTTAACAAGAGATTGCAGAAAATTGTTGAAAGCACAAATGTAAAGATTCATGAACAATTTAGAGGAACTTCAAGGTAAATGGACTATGAACTGGAAACAAAAATTCTAAGAAATGAACCCACACTGAATCCACCAGTACAAAGTGAAGATCTAGTTACATTGATATCATCTAAAAATTCCACAGTAACTGAGGAACAATAGCAAACAAAGACACCCCGATATGTAAGATTGAATCATTCTAAAGATCAAATAATAGGAAACAAATATAGAGGAGTTATGACAAGAGAAAGATTGGCAAATGAAGAGGTATGTCTTATTTCTCAAATTGAACCATCATCAATTAATGAGGCATGAGAAGATAAATTTTGGATTAAAGCTATGGAAGAAGAACTAGAACAGATTGAAAAGAATGACACATGGACATTAGTTCCCCAGCCTAAAGATAAAAATGTTATTTGAACCAAATGGGTATTTAGAAACAAACTTAATGAAAATGGTGAAGTAATTAGAAACAAAGCAAAACTAGTGTGATGCTAAAATTGTGGTTAGTATAAAGGCATACACATATAATGAGACAATAAAACGTAATTGAAAAGCTTAATTGAAAACTAATTCAAAATACAAACCATGAGCCTTCCTCGAAATGTCCCATTTTCCTCTATTCTTGAGGACCTTGAAAGTGTCAGATTGATGAGCTCTCAGTGAAGTAATGACCTCCAAAGTGACAACTCAAAAGTTGAGTAACTACTTGATCATGATGGACTATGAAGATGATATGAAATGCATGATTTAAGAAACTAGATGAATATGTTAAGATCAATTCAAAATCTAATTACTAGATGACTAAAATGCCAATTGCCTATAGTAACAATGTCTAAATTGATATGAGATGGGATCATTATTGATCCAAAATGGGGTCTATTTATAGGATTTTCAAGGCTTGGGGTGAGGTGGCAGGAATCAACGGTCAAGATCAATCTGAAGATATGAATGGTTAAATTGGAGGAAGTTGGCAAAGAGGGTTGGTTTAAAGGGGACACTTGGTGACAAGAGCCACAAAGGTTCCTAGAAGATGTTAGATGAAAGGGGACATGAGGGTAGGTAGAAGGGGTTAGGTTGTTAAATGTTAGGAGAATTTGAATTTAGAAGTTCAAATAATAGGAAAAAGGTTAATTAATCTCAACAACTCATAAATGATTTGTTTTAATTAATTATGGGATTTAGAAGAATTATTTTGATGGGAGAATTAATTAATTTGAATTAATTAATCAAAGGGGATTATTGAGATGAACTTATTTAATAAATCCTTAGATTTATTAATAAGTAGATGAAAAATGGAGAATTTAATCAAATTGCTTAGTGAATTCAATTAAATTGGGGAGGGAGATTAATCAAATAATTGCTTATTTAATTGATTATCTTTAGACCATTTTTAGGTGTATACATTTTGCCGCTCTTTGAAGTGAGGTGTGACGACACGTTGGTTCAAAGAAAACTCGATTGATGGTGTTGTTGATATTGTTTTTGATCTAATACAGATTTGATCTTGATTTGATGCAGATTCGGTTTCGATATGATACTGATTTGATTTGGAGATGATAAATCTCGATATGATGCGGATTCGATGTTTGAGATGATATGATGCCGATATGATGCCCTAGATGCTGATTGATAGATATGTGGTACGATGATATGACGCCCCCTCGGGAGATCAATTGAGATAATTGACCTTTGGAGTTTTTGTATCTTTGTGAAATTGATGTCCCGATAAACTAATGGATGATTCCTGCAATTGTGGTTGATGAAAGTGCGATTTCTTCGATCACTTTGATATAGTTCTTGATGTGATGATTGATAGAGTTTGATTGAATTTATAGGATTGATGAGATCGAGATCAAATCTAGTTTCAGGAATGGCACCTCCTATATAAGACATGGATGATCAAAGCATCTAGTTTCAGGAACGATATATCCTATATAAGACTTGATCAAAACATCTGGTTCTAGGAAGGATTCTTCCTATATAAGACATGATAGCATGGATTAGATGAAATGGATTGATAAAATTGATAAGATTGATTGGATAAAGAACTGACAGTTTGTTGATATCATGTTGGAGGAAGATACATATATGCTGATGTGGGTTTGATTTGAGGGGATAGCATAAGATTCACATTGGGTTTTTCTAGATTTAAAAAAAAAATTCATACGCCTCCCAAAAATTTTTATTAGCATTTTTGCTAGATGGGTTGGAAAGAAAATTATATTTTTGACATGGGTTTTTCGATTAGTGAAATGGGTTTTTTGGATTTTTTAAAATCTTCCAATTTGCATTTGAAAATTTTTTATTTTTACCCGCATTTTGAATTTTTCCCTTTGGAAATTTTTTAATAATTTTGGGTGGGAGAGGGAAAAGGCGGGATGGTGGAGGAGGAGCAGAGGCGGAGGAAAAGTGGGGGCGGAGCGAAGGCCTGGTGGCAGCCACCACCAGTGCCACCACAGGTGTCGCGGACGCTGCGGGAGGCATCGCGAGCGCTGCCACAAGCACTATGGGAGGCGTCATCAACACTACCGTAGGGACCTTGGGCACCGTGGGTGGTGCCTTGGGCGCCAACCTGGGGGGGCTTAGATTTTGATTTTATTTTTTTTTTCAATTTTTTCAATTTTTTCATTTTTTTCTGATTTTATTTTATTTTTCCAATTTTTGATGATTTTTTTTTTTTTGGAAATTTTTGCTCCGCATGTTAGTGGTCCCACTGATATGGGACATTGAACCATGATGACCTGAGCACTACTTTCCTAGGTTTTGATATTGCAAGCTAGCACAAGCATCAAGGTATAGTTAAACCAAGATGACTTGAGTGTTTCTTGCATAAAACAGACAGTAGTAACCATTTCTAAATGCAAGTCCAAAATGTCTTCTAGGATACTTCGATGATCATATCTTGAGACAACGTTGCACATATTTATGATTAATTTATAGATAGTAGACAAGAAAAATATCATGTTCCTTCCTTGTTCCTCTAGTCAAAGACATCCTGGAGTCACTCAGAAATCATGATAATGAAAATCAAAGATAAAATAGTTGAACCCTTATTGCCAAAGTGTTAAAATCATGAATCAAGATATATCATCCATTGATATGTGGTAGTTAAGGATTGTCAATGTGATCTTATGTTCAATGTTGGATGCGTCTTAGTTTCTTCGCTTGACAAGTGTTGTTTGACTGTTGTCCCATCTGTTTGATTAAGCTCAAAATGATCTAAACTTTTAGCCCCTAGCTAGGTTCAAGATTTAGCCCCCAGCGTAGAAAAAACCTTCATTATGATATATACAATGATCCAAACCATGGTGAGAAATTACCTTGGATGCCTACGTATGTACAAAGGCTTTATGATGGAAATGAAATGCAAGCAGAAGGATGTATGAACCAATAGATGGAAGAGCTAGCCTTACAGATAGCGCCTATTTGCCAGGTTTTCACCATGTGTTTTTATTGCACTTTTTCTCATATTTGATTTTTATTTTTTTTGTATTTACTTTTTCATTGTTTTTGAGTTTTCTAATTTTTCATTGTTTTTGATTTCTCTTGATTTTTCAGGCATAAAACTTCTTTAGATGTATTCTATTCATTGGTTCCTTGAGCTGATCCCCATCTTGTGTTGATAACTGATATGCTCCTAACCCAAATACTGCTATGACCACAAATGGACCTAACCAATTTGATTCAAATTTTCCTTTCTTCTCTCAATCTACCTAGTTGCGTGGATTTTCCTTTAGCACTAGTTCTCCAATTAGTTGAGAGATGGTTTGGGAATTAGGACACTTCAAGGTAGGATGAAACAACTCTTCAACTAGGAATTCATAATGCTGTTGATTTTCCTATGTCTGCAAGAGAGAAGCAAGTGTAGCCATGGAGTTTGTTTCTTTATTATCATTTTTGGGAATCTGCTCAAAAGTGATTTCAACAAAGTACTTCTTGAAATCATCCACCATCTTTTTGTAAGGCATGAGTTTGTCATCTTTTGTTTGATAGTCATCATTGATTTGGTTGATGATGAGCTGAGAATCTCCAAAGACTTGAAGTTGTGTTATATTCCATTCTACAGCCATTTTGATACCCGTAACCAAAGATTCATACTCTACAGTATTATTGCTCCTGATCCATGCTGTGTATATGAACCAAATAAGTATAATTGCCATGTGTTTGTGGTAATGGTGAGGATATCAGCATCAGGAAATTCAATTTGTAAAGGATGATTATCTTGAAGCGGTGCCTCAGCTAGTTGGTCTACAATGACTTGTTCCTTGATATCTTTTCTATCTACATACTTAATATCAAACTCACTTAGAATCATAATCCATTTTGCTAGTCGTCCTATCAATGTTGCTTTGCTGAGCAAATACTTTAATGGATCAATTTTAGCTAACAACTTGATTGAGTGAGATAGTATATAGTGTCGTAGTTTTTGAGAAGCAAAAACTACTACCAAGCATGCTTTTTCTGTTGATGAATAGTTGATCTCATATCCTACTAGCATTCTGTTGATGTAGTAGATGGCTTGTTCTTTTCCTTCATTGTCCTATTGTGCAAGAAAAACTCCTAATGATGTCTCAGTAGTTGATACATAGAGTAATAATGGCTTTCCTGGAATTGGTGACATTAGAACAAGTGGTTGCATGAGATAGACCTTGATCTTATTGAATTATTCTTCACATTCATGGTCCCATTTGAAATTAACATGTTTGTGCAATAGATGAGTAAATGGTTGACATTTATCTACTAGTTGAGCCACAAATCTTCTGATTGACTGGAGTCATCCTTGTAGTGATCTCAGTTGACTGATATTCTTGGGTGATGCCATTTACATGATTGCTTCCACCTTAGCTGGATCTCTGAAATCTGTGCATACTCTGATGCTTTTGTTTGGTTTTGAAATAGGAATGATTTTTGATACCCATTGAGGATATGCTATAGATCTGATGAATCCTACATCCAGTAATTTCTTTAGTTCTGCTTTGACCAAGAGAGCGATATGTGGATGCATCTTTCTTAATTTATGTTTGATTGTTTTGGCTCCTGGATTGACATTTAAGTGATGGATAATAAGCTCTAGATCCAAACCTGGCATGTCTACATATGACTAGGCAAAATTGATTTGCCGTCATTCGAAGAATTCCCTATATTGTTTCTTTTCTTCTTCTGATAGAGAAGTTGCTGGATGTAGTATCTTTGGTTGTTCTATTGTCCCAATGTTAACTGCCTATGTTGGTTCAATCAAAACTAATGACCTTTCTTGATAGTACTCAAGTAAAGTGTCAAATCTCCCATCTTCCGGTACCTCGAGGAGGTTTTCACTATTAGATGCATCCTTTCTTTTTACTTTTTCTTGATCTAATGGTTCCAATAAATGGTTTTCAACATTAGAACTGATATTGTTTTCTTTATTTTCCTTTTTGCGATTGGGAGATTTGGTACCCACTTGACTGGAAGATGCATTGCTGAAATTCTTGGTGAAAGTTGTTGTAGGTTTGATTGCATTAAGATATATGGATATGGCATGGTCATTTGGAAAGGTATCAATGGTAGTATGTCCTTCAATTTCCCAATCAATAAGTTCGGGGTAGATTAGAGATAGGGGGTCATCAGGTTGAGATGTTTCGAGAGTATTTAGGGTCATGATTGATGTATCAAAGTTTTCGATACGTATGTCAATGTCTAGAATGGTACTCTCATCAGAATGACCTTGTACAAGAAGTTCTTGATCGTCCTCAATTAAGTTCAAGTCAGCCAAATGTGATTCTAATTCAAGTGAACTAGTCCCTAACATTTTCCCTGCATATGTATGAACTATATAGACTCCTACATCTTCTTCAAAGCAATTTTCTTCAGCTGATTCTTCGGAGTGATAGGAATCCCATTCCCATTCATTAGAATATGTATCGCTTGCAGCCTGTAATTTACAGATTTGTTCATATAGTCTTTCTTTTTTTTTTTTGGCTATATCTTTTCTTCTTTCATATTCAACTTCCTCTTGTTTTGATTGAGAGTTAATGCTACTTGGGATGTTTCATTGGTTTGTTTCTCTTATTGATTTGAAGATTTTTTCTTTTGCCACTTCATGTTTGTTTGTGTTTGTTGCTTTGCAGATGCTTCTTCCCTTTCAACTGTAAGTTGTTCTTGTCTATTTTCATATCCTTCTTTTTGCTGGTTAGAAAATGTGCCTCCTAGTAGAGTAACTTGCCCATACCCTAAGCCTGCTTTGTCTATAGCCTTCTGAGTATGAGGTTGGATAGGTTCTAAGATACCTTCTTTTTTTTTCCTATAGGACCTGTTCTGGTGTATCCCATCTTATGAAGAATGTTGAATCCTTTTCCATATTTTTCTGTAGGTATTCTGACATTGTTGACCTTTTGTTGAACTTCTTCATCTTTATATAGCCACTATAGCACATCTTTGTCTTCTATCTCCCCTGATAAGGTTCCAACACTAATGAATGCTCCATCAAATATCGAAAGATGTTTCACCATTAGTTGTTGTTTAGAATTTGATGGTTTCCCAAAGGATTTAGGAGAGAGTGGTAATTGTGATATTGAATATTCTCCATTTCCTTGATCTCTTAGCTACATTTGTTTTTCCATACTTGATAAAATAGAGGCAAAGGATTGTTCTTTGGATTGTGCGTTCAAAGATGACGCCTCCTTGTTATGAGGAACAATGACTTCTTGAGCCATTTTTAAATTGCTGTAATATTGAAAAGGATTTGAATCTGCAGAGATTGTTATTTCTTGTCCCTCATATGGAAATTTGACACACTAATGATATGTTGATGGTACAACTATAGGTCATGTATCCAGGGTCTTCCTAGGAGTACATTATATGATAAGTCCAAGTCTAGAACTTGGCATGCTATGTTTTTCTGTAAAGGTCCCACTTTGATAGGTAGTATCACAATTCCCTTGGAGGAACGTTCTTCTTCATCATAGACTTTTATAGTGATTATTTTCCAGACATCAACTGCATCTTTTGAATATCCTAAGGCACGAACAAGGCTTAATGAGAAAATATTTAGACTAGCTCCCCCATCTATTAGAACACATTTGACTTGCAATTTGTGGATGAGTACTTCGATGTGCAAGGGAGCATTGTGGGGATGTTGTAGGGACATGTCATCTTTTTCAGTGAATGAAAAGCAATGCGGGGTTGTGAGGTGTCCCACCATGGTCTGGAATTCATCAATATCAATTTCTTTGGGTACGGTTGTATCTACTAATGCTCATTCAAGAATTTCCTTGTGTGTTGGTGAAAGTTTTAGGAGTTCCAAGATAGAGATTTGTGCTGGTGTTTTTTGTAGTTGCTCCATTAAATTGTATGGTATTGTTATAGTGGATGATGCATTTGTTGTAGGGCCTAGCAGAACCACTTTAGCTTTGCTTCATGGAATGACATGTGCAGGTTCTTGATGTTGTTGCTCTTTAACCACGATCACATTTACCACATTGTCATGTGTATGAGCATAGTTTACCTTTTCTTTACCCTTACCATTGTTTGTTGATGATGAATCACCTTTCTCATAGTTTGGAAGTGGAGTTTTGAAAGTTGTATGAGATTCATTTGTTGTATGTCCATCCATAGTTATTATCCCATTTTCGATCAAATCTTGAATGACATGTTTTAATCGTTGACAAGCATCTATTTGGTGTCCTTTGTTTTGATGGAAATCACAATAATGGTTGTCGTTCCACCAAGAAGGTTTCACCTTGGGTTCAAATTTTCTTTCTTCTGGTAAAGTAATCAATTTGTTTACGATAAGTGTTTTTAATGCTGATCCAAGAGGTTCACCAATGATTGTAAATTGTCTTCGAAAGAAATTTTTGATAGTTGCTTTTTGGTGATTGTTGTTTTGTTGAGCTGCTGCTAAGTGGGTGGATAAATTAAAAACTGGTTGTTTTGGTTTCACATTGTTGTTATCCACTATCCCATCATTGACGAAATTATGATTTCTATTCCAAAACTTTGGCTTATCATTGTGATTGTTGTTGTTAGTGTTGTTAGGAGGGTAAACTCCTTTTTTGGATATATTTAATTCACCTTTCTTTATCATGGCTTCCTCCATTCTGATTCCATTATCAATCATTTTTGCAAAGCTTTGATTTCCTTGCATTTTTAAATAGTAGCTCATTTGATCATTTAAGTTGTCAATGAATATATCCATTTTTTCATATTCAGGCACTATACGAGGATATCTCGAAGCTAACTGCCTCCATCGTTGTAGGAATGTCATGAAGGGTTCCCCACTCTTTTGTTTTGCATTACATAGGTCTAGCATGGTCACTTCATGATGTATGTTGTAGGAATATTGTGAAACAAATTTATCCACCAGTTATGAAAATGATCTGATTCCCGCAGGAAGTTTGGAGAACCATTCCATAGCTAGTCCCGTTAAACTTTTTGGAAATAGTCTCATTAAGTAGGTATCCTTGTGTGCAAACTCCATACTCATGGTCCAAAATTCTCTTATATGATCCTAAGGGTCAGTGCTTCCATCATATTTTTCATATCTTGGAGTTTCAAAACCTATAGGAAAAGGTATCATGTTTAGGTTTCTATCAAATGGATAAGGACATATTTCTTGAAGCGAATATCGTCTAACATTTCCTCTTTGCATATCTTGAATTTGTGTTTGCATTGTTTGTAGTTGTCGTGTGAGAGTCATGATAGGATTATCAACATGATTTGTTCTTGCATAACCCTAATTTTGTAATCTAGGAGGGTCTCGATCTCTTCTTGGTTCATCCCTAGTTCTTCTTGTATCTTCGTTGGTTTGAGTGTTATTCAAAATTTCTACTTCATCTCTTTTGGGGATGTAAGTCTCATCATTGGTTCTGGCATTATTAGGAATTTGACGAGTTATTGATTTTGAGACCAAAGATATTCTCATATTGTTCGTTATTAGGAGGGGGATCACTTTTCTTTTGTGTCAATTTGTTTACATCAAAATCTTGGGGGAGTGTAGCACCAAATTTGGCTAACATTAGGAAATATTTTTCATTTTCTTCTTCTAACAATCTCTACATAAATTTATCAAATTGAGGATCCTTTTTGATGTCTCTGAGATTTTGTTCGGTTATTTCTCCTTCAACTTGTATTTCATCTTCGTGTTCCATGTTTGTATAGTCTTTAGTTATTTCAAATGTTTCTATTTCTATTTCTGCAATCTTTCATCTTTGAGCCTGGGTTAGAACGGGCATGCACATGTTTTAAATGTTTTTGGAGGTTTAAATCTTGTTTAATGTGTCACAATAAGTGATTGATTTTTGAGGTAAAAGTTCTAGATGGATAGACACAAAATGATCTTTTCAAGTATTTTCTTGTTTACAAGTTTTCGATCTTAGTTTTGGAGTGCAGATTTTGTGTTTTTTGATATGACCAAGTTCAATAGGAATGATATATCCTAGGATAATGAACGAGGTTATCTTGATCAAGCATTGTAGTTTTCTTGATAAAAGGATGATAGATCCTAATGAGAAACTATGTTTGAATGATCAGTTTATCAAAGAAGATGTGATGTTGCACTTCAAGGTGTTAGATCTTGAGACTTGTTTGAGGTGAATACTTGAGACTTTTAGCATGTCTAGCGCTTGAATTTGTTTTGACAAAAGATAACCTGATTTAATGACCTAAGAAGATAACCTACTCACTATGTTTGTCCTTTTGAGAAATGGGTTGCTTTTGTTTTCTGATTTTGATATATTTTACCTGAAACGTTGACAAAATGACCAAGAACGCTATTGTTCTGACTAGAAATGCTGACAAACATACCAGAAACGCTGTTGTTTGGACTAGAAATGCTGCTGTTTGGACCAAAAACTCTGACAGACTTACCAAAAATGCTACTATACTCACCAGAAATGCTAACATACAGACCAAAAATGTTGACTGATAGACCAAGAACTCTGTTCTGGAATATAGTGACTCTAAAGTTCAAATGATGATATGTAGGTTTAGCAAACTAGGTGTTTGATCTTAGGAGATTACAATTTTGACCCAACTCTTGAATTTCAGACTTAAAATGAATGTTTAGACCTAATGAGTACCAACTAGAAGATCTAATACCGCAACATGAGTTATTTGATGTGCAACTTACAAGATTTGTTGATTAGACCAAGGGAGCTGACCTTTAGACTGAAAGTGCTACTGTTTGGACTAGGAACACTACTATATCAACCAGAAATGCTGAGAAACAGACCAAGAACTCTACCGTTTAGACCTGAAACTTTGATAGACTTACCAAAAATGCTAATGTTTGAACTATAAACGCTAATGTTCGGACTGAAAGAGCAACTGTTTGGATTGTAGATGCAACTGTTTGGACTAAAAGAGCTAATCTGCTATGAAACTTGTGAATTTGATAGTTTGAAGTTTGAGTTTTCAATGTTTGTTGTATTTCAATGGATGAGATCTTGACTTGATTTATAAACACAGAAATCAGATTGTATTTTTGTCAGAAATGTTTTGAACAATTAAAAACACATCAATCAGTCTATCCTAAGGAGATTGGCTGAGAATGAAAACCTTTTCTTGCTAACTTAGGTACACACCCAATAGCTAATCAGAATATGGCCGCTAAGCATCACGCAATGGATTCTCAATGCCATATTATCTGACTCCAAATGCTAATGGGGGAACCATATGGCAAGTGTCTCGGGAGAGTTACTATCTCTCTTGCACAAAGATTATCACCCTTTCAGAGGTGAATTGGGTAGCTTCTATTTTTATAGTTCTTAGTCAGGAATTCCATTTGAAATTACCCCTTGAAGTCACGCAAGCATGATTGACGCCTATAGCCCGACAAGGTACCGAAACAAGCTGTAGTGACGTAAACGTGATTGAGACCACGAGGCCCTACAAAATACCCGATATGAGAGATCTCAAAGAGAAAACTCAAATAATCCCATCCTCTGAGACTTTAATCATCAAAGACCTATTTATTATAGTGAGTTGGAATGCTGAGGTCTAGTTGTACTCACTTGGGTTGTTCTCACAGGGTGATTACTTTTTCCCACTATGACAGGCCCACTAAAGATATGCAATTGAAATCAAAGGATGAGTCTAGCTTTCTGATCACCTAAGAAAGGTGAGAGCATACTCGCCTATCATCGAGACACATAAGACATGTTTGTTCAATTTCTATTGTAATTAGTCTATGTGCCTAATTTAACAAATATAAGTGCAAAATCCCGCAGCTGCAAACAAAGTTACTAGTGTATATTGTATTCTTTGGTAGCGAAATAGTTTATAACTCTGGTCTTTCACAACGAAATAAGTACCTACAAAACCAACAATCTGCAAATCAAGTTCGGGAAAATGTCAGTCCAGAAGAAGAAATGAGGAATGCAACATACAATATTTGCAAAATAAATAAAAAAATTGAAAACGCCATCAAATTAACCAAAAAAACCATCAAATGTGCTAAGAACGCTGCTCTGCACACCAGAAACATTGTTAAATAGACTGAAAACGTTGTCCTCCACACAAAAAATGCTGTCAAACAGACTTAAAACAGTATCCTACACACTAAAAATGCTATCAAATAGACATAAAATGTTGACAAATGTGCTAAAAATGCCACAGTATAGACTAGAAACGCTAAAATACAGACTGCAGGCACTAAAGAACAGAAAAACATAAAAATAGAGTTGATGAATCTCCTAAAAACATCATTTAAGGTGTCAGAATGCCATAATAGAGACTAAGAACATGATTTAGGAGACGAAAAATGGCAATTTGTACTCCGGGAGAGATAATCTGTACTCCAAAAGAGCTAATCTGCCCTCTGAAAGAGCTAATCTGCCTGTAAATGAACTTTCTTTCAATCAAACTTGTTAAAGATCAAAGGGGCTAGGCCCCACAGTGGGTGCCAATTAATGTGATGCTAAAAATGTGGTTAGTATAAAGGCATACACATATAATGAGACAATAAAACGTAATTGAAAAGCTTAATTGAAAACTAATTCAAAATGCAAACCATGAGCCTTCCTCAAAATGTCCCATTTTCCTCTATTCTTGAGGACCTTGAAAGTGTCAGATTGATGAGCTCTCAGCAGAGCAATGACCTCCAAAGTGACAACTCAAGAGTTGAGTAACTACTTGATCATGATGGATTATGAAGATGATATGAAATGCATGATTTAAGAAACTAGATGAATATGCTAAGATCAATTCAAAAGCTAATTACTAGATGACTAAAATGCCAATTGCCTATAGTAACAATGCCTAAATTGATATGAGATGGGATCATTATTGCTCCAAAATGGGGTCTATTTATAGGATTTCCAAGGCTTGGGGTGAGGTGGTAGGAATCAATGGTCAAGATCGATCTGAAGATATCACTGGTTAAATTGGAGGAAGTTGGCAAAGGGGGTTGGTTTAAAGGGGACACTTAGTGATAAGAGCCACAAAGGTTCCTAGAAGATGTTAGATGAAAGGGGACATGATGGTAGGTAGAAGGGGTTAGGTTGTTAAATGGTAGGAGAATTTGAATTTAGAAATTCAAATAATAGGAAAAAGGTTAATTAATCTCAACAATTCATAAATGATTTGTTTTAATTAATTATGGGATTTAGAAGAATGATTTTGATGGGGAGAATTAATTAATTTGAATTAATTAATCAAAGGGGATTATTGAGATGAACTTATTTAATAAATCCTTAGATTTGTTAATAAGTAGATGAAAAATGGAGAATTTAATCAAATTGCTTAGTGAATTCAATTAAATTGGGGAGGGAGATTAATCAAATAATTTCTTATTTAATTGATTGTCTTCAGACCTTTTAAAGGTGTATACAACTAGTGTGTAAGGGATATTTTCAGAAAGAAGGAATTGATTACAATGAAACCTTTGCACCGGTAGCTAGGATTGAGGCAGTGCAGCTCATAAGAACTATAAAGTATATCACATGGATATTAAATGTGCATTTTTGAATGGAATTCTTGAAGAAGAAGTTTACATTGAATGACCTGATGGATTTTCTTTGACAGAAGACAAAGATAAGGTTTGTAGGTTAAGGAAAGCTTTATATGGGTTGAAGAAAGGTCCAAGAGCTTGGTATGTGAGATTAGATAAGTGTCTTTTGAAAATTGGATTTTCTAAAGGAAATGCAGACAGTAATCTATACTATAAAATAACTAATGGTGACATCTTGGTTATAGAAGTTTTTGTTGATGATATAATATTTGGAGGTGAAGATGAATTATGTAAGGATTTCTCTATCAAAATGTAGCAAGAATTTGAAATGTCTATGATTGGAGAAGTAAAATTCTTCTTAGGATTGCAAATCTCACAGATTGACAAAGGCATATTCTTAAGTCAATCAAAATACTTAAAAGAGCTACTAAAGAAATTTGGGATGGAGAACTGTAAACTAGTAAGTACACCTATGACTACAAATGACAAATTATCACTAAGAGATGAATCAACACCTCTTAATCCAACCAGGTACAAATCTATGATAGGAGGTTTATTGTATTTAACACAAACAAGACCAGATATTATGAATGCATTATGTATTGTTTCAAGATTTCAAGGTAATCCTATAGAAAATCATGAATCAACAGTCAAAAGGATTTTCTGGTACTTACAAGGCACTACAAATCTTGGCTTATGGTATCCTAGAGATGAAAACTTTGAATTATGTGCATACATAGATGCAAATTGGGTAGGAGATGTAGATGATAGGAAAAGCACCACCGATGGAGCATTTTTCCTTTGAAGCAGATTAATTTCTTGGTTAAGTAAGAAATAGAGTTGCACATGTTTATCAATAGTAGAATCAGAATATGTTGCTGTAGCAACAACTTGTACACAGGTACTATGGCTTAAATAAATGTTAGAAGACATAAAGATAAATTGCAGGGAACCTATAACTATCTATTGTGATAACACTGTAGCAATTGACATATCAAAGAATCCGGTACAACATTCTAAAACTAAACATGTTTCTATCAAATTGAACTTTCTCAAAGAAAATGTTGAAGCAAAAATAGTCAAAATGGTTTATCTGAATATTAAAGAGCAAATTGCAGATATTTTCACTAAACCTCTACTTCAGGAGACTTTTGAGTATCTAAGAGATCAGCTTGGGGTCATACCCCCACCGGTAAACACTTAGACAGTTAATGATTGTCATCAACCGACAGCACAAACAAAAGACATCTTTCACTCCAGCTTTGATGAGGAAGCTACTTCTTAGGGGGAGTAGTTGGTATATTGAAATTGTTTGGTATTTTGTATATGGACTTGGTTTTGTAACTTTGGCATTTGATGTCAAAGGGGGAGAGATATCTTTTGGAAAAACACATTATCTTTTGAAAAGATTGGTACAGAAAAACATAAAGAAACTCATATTACTCTCAGGAGGAGAGATTGTTACTTTGGGAAGATAATTGGTTTTTATATTTGGCATTTTTGTTTTTGGCACTTTGATGGTTTTTCCATCTTGTGTTGCCATCAATGCCAAAGGGGGAGATTGTTGGTATTTTGGTATGGTTTTGTCATTGATGTCAACACCTACTAAAACTCTAGCACTTTGGAGATCCAGTATCATTCAAAGCCAAGCAAGTAATCCTTGCATAGTCACTCGTACATGGCTCACTGACAGGAAATAATTATCACCGGCACTTGGAATGGCATGAAAGATACTTGGTAATGTCGAAGACATTGTTTGGACATCATATGTTGGAAAGTTGTTTATCAGTTTATTCTTATTGGCCTATTTGCTCTTATCGACAAATAGGTCCAGGGTTATCCAGGGTTTCACCAACAGGCTTAACCTTTCCAGATCAGCATGGCACTTTATGAAAATGATTAATTGATGTTGTAAATGCATTAAGCTGACACGTTCAATTGGTTATTGCATCGGATATTGTATTGTTTGTAAAATGATTTTATTGTAATATCTTGTAGAGCCGACCTACTAAAATTGGTCTTAGGGTATGGTATAAATGTAAGATCTTAATTGTAAGATCATAGAAAAAATGTGAAAAAGGTTTTGTGCGAAGGTATATGCGAGATTAAGAAGAGCTACACACGTAGACATCATCTGAAGATAAAGCTAGGTTTTTGTGAAAGCATATCAGAACTACACCAGTACTGAATCCAGCATATGGAGATGCTATTTTGTGTAGTACATTATTATTGGATTTAACTATCCAACTGTAAGTCAGTGTGACTTCCCTTATGTGTTTGAGTAGTGAGCTCTAGGTGCTTGGCCTTTCTGCATGTGCAGACCCCATTCATGTATACTTACTATCTACAGTAGTATCATTTGATTGTGGGTATGGTTTCCCACCATGGTTTTTCCTCTTACAAGGTTTCCACGTACAAATATTGGTGTTATATGTTGTGGATGACTTTGTCTTTTAATTTCATGCATTAATCTTTACCGATATTGCATTTATCAGTTAAATCTGTCCACCGGTATAACAAACTGTCTCACTTGTATTAAGCAGTAATTTGGTTAAATTGTTTTTGGTTAATATTATTAAGACAACTGATTCACCCCCCCCCCCTCTTAGTTGTCACAAGGACCTAACAAGTGATCATTCTTAAGCCTATTAATCATTTCAATTTTGATTTTTTTTGTTGATGTTTCAATTTTTTGGCGTATTGAAGTCGAGTTTTCTCGTTTTGTCATGCGAGATAGGATCTTGTGTTGTACAACAAACTGTTAAATTCTTTTTTGCCGTTTAGAGTCATTAGTTTTTTTGTTCGAGGCCCACCCTTGTGTCGTACGACAACCTTCATAAGAGACCATTTTCTCATCCTGACTCGTACAAGTTTCTACATTTCTATGTTTTATCGTTTGAAAAATAGTGAGCATTTTTGAAGGTCCAAACTTAAAATTTAGATTTTGCAATTGATGTAGTTGAATTTGCATGATGTTTCACTTCTCCTGTAGGCTTATTTGGAATGTTTTCTGATGCTTCATTGTTTTATTTTTGCAAGTTCGTTTTCCTCATGCTCTTTTCAAATATGTATATCTACCCACAATGACATTAGTTTGGCAGTTTGAGAAGGCACATATTAATTTGTGCAGTTTCACCCACCTTCTTAGGCTATCTGATATCCATGTGAATCACGGTATGCTCACAATGTTGGTTGAGAGATTTCATTCTAAGCATAACACATTTAATTTTCTAGTTGGGGAGATGACCATCACTCCCAAGGATGTTTATAGGATTCTTTGTATCCTTTTTTTTGGGGGTAAGGTAGATTATGATGCAGTGCAACTTCCTGGATTACAGGCTGTTAGACATGTATTCAGGGATCTTGACATCTTGACACATTCTATTAGTTAGGACGTGATGATGAGTAGGTACAGTGAGGAGTTTCCTCTGGCTTGCATCCTAGTAGGTTTTATCATCTTCTTTCTGATGTTAGATAGGGGACAATAGGGATTCCTTTGTGGATGGGGTAGGATGCTAGAGAGGCTTGTTGAGACCCCTAAGAGGATAGGTTGTGTTCTTATATATTAGCCCACATGTATCACAAGATGCATGAGATTGTTTATAGGGAGGGTAAGAGCATGGCTACAAGTCTTTTGATCTTACAGGTATGGGCTTGGGAGCACCTCCTAGTTTGCAGGTCAATTGTGGATGACGGGAGAGAGCCTAGTCAGCCGATTGTGCATAGATATTCTGGATATGTTACACAGCCCCATCTGGGCAAGACAAATTTTTGGTGAGGGTAGTTAGATGACTTGATAACTGTGGTATGGAGACCTTATAGGGTCTTAGAGCCATGGGATGACTAGAGGATAGTACACAAAGATCTTTTTATTATGCGCCCATCTCATTGACAAATCACAGACTATAGTGGAGCGATTCGTGTTATCTTGAGTGATGAGGCAGCATGGTAGGCCTTAGGGGATCTTGCAGGAGTTCACAACATAAGTGAGATATGCTAATCAGGAGAGATGAGGATTGGTACTGAGGTTATTTTATGCCTTGGGTATGCAAGAGTTGACTAGGTTATAGCGACTCCGATGGGACTATATGGATGATATTGCAGATGCGGGTGTATTGCCCTAGTACAAAGATTTGTTCCAACAACACCCATTCCTAAGATTCATGGATCTGGTAGAGAAGGCACCTCATATAGAGGAGGTAGAGGATAATGCACCTACATAAGGATAGGGACATAGCCAGAGCCAAGGATAGAGAGTCAAGGCAGCAGGATACCAGCTGGTGGTAGGTAGTAGAGAGGAGAGGGTGGATCCCTAGGGACTATTGGAGTGAGGCTTGGCAGAGTGAGAGTGTCAAAGGGTGGAGGAGAGGTGGAAAGAGAAACACCTAGATAGGTTTGGTAGAGGAGAGAGGAGCAGGGGGAGCCAGAGGTAGAGATGGAGGCAGAGATGGAGGTAGAGAGCTTGCAAGGGATGAGGGTCTGACATAGCGCAGTCAATGAGAGCACACCTAGTGAGGTTATAGTCATAGTTGACAATGGCACATACTTAGCTGGCAGAGCAAGACCGATAGCTTGTGGAGCTTAGGGCTGAGCGCGATCATCAGGTTGTAGAGATGAGGGTAGAGCAAGATGCTTTGCAGCAAGAGGTCCTTCATCAAATCAGTTGGGCAGCATATTATGTTGTGGCTTATAGTGTAGTAGTTCCTTTAGCATAGTAGGTTGCACCATACTCGTAGTATATGAGATGATCAGAGGGAGCTCAGGCACCTAGATAGGACCCTGGTTAGCATGCTCCTCCTCCTCCACCACCTGGCGATGAGGGAGAGGTAGAGAGCTAGATTTGTCTATGTAGTTCTTAGATTTGGTTATAGAGACACCCATTTTTTGTAGCCATACAATTCTTGCTCCGATGGGAGTATGTATATACCAGTTGACATTATTTTGTACCCTAATATTTTATACAATATATAGACGAGATCTTGATTTGACTTCATTGTACTTGTGTTGACTGATTTATGAGATTTTTTTCTATATGCTTTAGTTTATATGTATGCATATCTATTCAGGATGGATGTATGAATGCAAATGGAATATGGATGTTTATTTTTGCTTCTTTTTATGCAAATAAATGAGTAATGAGTAATGATTTTTTTTTTTTTTTTTTTTGCTTGTTTTCAATGCCATAAGATGAATGCAAATGAATGATAGTGAATGTATGAATCTATATAAAATGCTTATGTATGCAGGTAAACATCTCAATACACATGTACTCATTTGGAGAAATGATGAGGAGGAAACCACTTAGTGAAGAAATGATGATGCTTCCAACTCTCATTCAGAAGATAAAGAGATCACTGTTACCATACTGAAATCACTCTAAATTCACAAAATGCAGAATGAAATGCAAAATGAGATGCAAAATGAGTCTCAAAATGAGATACAAAATGAGATGCAACCTAAACCTAGTCACTGGATTTGAAAAGCTTAATCTTCATCATTGAGCATTTTACAACCACTATAGGCAGATTAGAGTTCTTTGCTTTTCATGTACAATATTAATTATCTTGTCTGCAATGACCCTTTTTCGTTCATATCCTTGGTTAGATTTTGCAGGGACCTGGATTGCATGATAAAGAAATTCCCTCAAAATAGACAAAGAAATGATGTGAACCTCCCTATAGCATACAAATAAGAAGAGTCGAGGTATGTGTGGCAATTTCACCTTGATGTGAAGGATCTTATGACAAACACCTAGCTAATTTAGATTTTTTCAGATCATCAGAATCATTCCTACAAGCAGAAAACAAAGAAAATATTATGCCCCCAATCCTTGCTCATCTTAGTCAAGATAGACTTCCTCGAGTTACTCAGAGGGATAATAATCAAAAACCAACATAAAAGATAGCACAAAAAGAAAATTTCATGCATATCTCAAATTTTTTAGTGATTGTTTTCAGTTATGTTGTTTTCTTGTGTACTCAGTGATAAAACTTTTCAGTACTCAGGAGATAGGTGACTGACTCGGAGTGGATGACTAGGTTTCACTGATGAAATGATGAATTGGTTGATACTACTTAGGACATATAAATTGATCAATTGATTACCCTAAGACTAGGATAGTGATCGGTTTCAAGCCACGAGGGTTCCAAAAGAGCTAGGATGTCACGAAAGCAACTAAAAGATATGTACAAGCGAAAACAAATAATGTGTGAAAGCGTGAATGCCAATGTTGTGTTTATAGATGGAGTGCTTTGAGTACAAGAGGTGTCTATTTGCCAAGTTTTCACCTTTGTGGCAAAGATTCTTTGTTTTTTTACCAAGGTCCCTGTTTACCAAGTTTTCACCAAGGTATTTTCTCTCTTTTTCCTTTTTTTTTTTTTGGATTTATTTAGAACTTTTTCTGATTTTTAGGATTTCTTCAAGACATTTTATGATTTTTAGGATTTCTTTAGGAACTTTTTTGATTTTTAGGATTTCTTCAGGAGCTTTTATGATTTTTAGGATTTATTCAAGACAATTTAGTTGTATAGGTTGCTAGAGCAGAGAATATTTAGGTGAAGAATTTCTTTAGGTGGATGGTGTTGTTTAGTTCACAGAGCTATTCTCCTTCAGATTTTGAGAGTTGATAGGCACCAGAGCTGAAGGCTACAATAGCAATGTAGGGACCCAACCATTTGGGTTCAAACTTCCCTTTATTGTCTCGAAACTGTTGATTTTTTGGATTTTCTCTTAGAACTAGGTCACCAGCCTGAAATTCTCTTTGTCGAACCTTCTTGTTATATCCTCTAGAAATTCTCTTTTGATATACTCTAAGATGATCAAATGCCACTTTTCGACACTCATCCAATAGATTGAGCTCTTGCAATCTAGATAATCTATAGTCTTCATTATAATAAGGCCTTGCCAAGAAAATCTTAGAGATGATATTTCCACTTCAATAGGTAATACTGCTTCAGACCCATACACCAAAGAAAAAGGTGTAGCCCCAGTAGGTGTTCTAATACTTGTTCTATAAGCCCATAGGGTAGGATTGAGTTGTAGATGCCAATCCTTTCCATATTTATTGACTGTCCCATGTAAGATAGTCAACAGATTCTTGTTAGATGCTTTGGCTTGTCCATTACCTTTAGGGTAGTATGCAAATGACCAATGTTGTTTTATTTTGAATTTTTCAGAGAGTTCATTTAGATCTTTGTTCTTGAACTGTCCTCCATTGTCAGTTATAATGGATGAAGGTACACCATACATGCAGATGATATAATTAAGAATAAACAAAGCTACTTGTTTACTGGTTGCTTTGATGAGCTGAACCGCTTCCATCCACTTAGTGAAGTACTCAGTGGCAGTTATAGTAAACTTGTGTATCTTAGATGATGAGGGATATATTTGGCCAATTAGATCAAACTCCCACTGTTGAAAGGGCCACTGTGTAACAAAGGGTATGAGATCCCTTGCTGGAGCGTGTATAAGGTGCCCATGCAGCTAATACTTTTCATAGGTTTTAGCAAATTTTATAGCTTCTTTCTCCATGTCAGGCCACTAGTAGCCAATCCTTAGTAGCTTTTGTGCTAAAGTTAGACCGTTCGAATGGGATCCACAAACACCTTCATGAATCTTGGATAATGCATGATGGGACTCCTTAGTTTCTAGACATCTAAGCAAAGTACTATCTAAACCTCACCTAAATAGGTCGTTAGCAATGATGATGTATCATGACACATTTTGGATTAGGTTCCTTTTTTGATTTCGGGAAAGATTAGTAGGGAAAACTTGGTCATGTAGGTAAGAGTAAATGTGTCTATAACGAGAGGAGTCATGTCCAATAATAGAACAGACCATCTAGGACTTGGGAGAATCATAGGCAGGATAATGTAACTCTTCCACTAGGAATTCAAAGAGAAAATTATATTCTTGTAGCTGTGGTATAGATGCCAAAGTGGCCATTGCATCCGTTGCTCTATTTGCTAATCTGGGGATCTGTTGAAATGATACGAAGGTAAAGTATTTCTTGAGATCATCCACCATTCTCTTATAAGGCATCAGTTTCTCATCTTTTGTCTGATATAGATCATTGATTTGGTTGATAATTAGTTGAGAATCTCCATATATGTGTAACTCAACAATCTTCCACTCGATGACCATCTTGATCCTGTTTACCAAAGCTTCATATGAACTGCAATGTTGTTTGTGCAAGGGAAGAGAATCTTGTAAGCTTTTGGGATTGAATGTTTTTGGGGAGTAATAAAAAGTATTCTAGCTCTAGAACCATGTTGAGTGAAAGACCCATCAAAGAACATCTTCCATGATTGTTGAGTAAGGTGCATGATTGATTCATCCAGAAATTCTATGTGTAGAGGTTGATTATCTTCAAGTGGAGCATCAACAAGTTGGTCTGTAATAACCTGTCCTTTGATAGCTTTATGTTCCACATATTTACAATCAAATTCCATAAGAACCATGACCTATTTGGCCAGTCTTCTTGTAAGCATTACTTTACTAAGAAGATATTTGAGTGGATCAATCTTAGCTACCAGCTTAATACAGTGTACCAACATATAGTGCCTTATTTTTTTTGATGCAAAGACCAATACCAAGCATGCTTTCTCTATTATAGCGTACTTAATTTCATAAGACACCAATGTTTTGCTGATATAATATATAGCTCTCTCTTTTTTATTTTCATCCTGTTGTGCTAGGACTGCCCCTAGTGAAGTATCTGTAGCTGATATGTATTAGATAAATGGTTTACCCTAAATTGGTGGCATCAATATGGGTGGATTAGAAAGATAATCTTTTATTTGTTTTAGATGTTGTTCACAATCTTCATCCCAGTTGTATTGAACTCCTTTCCTTATACCTTTGTGAAGGATTGAGCTTTGTCTGCTAGCTAAGATATAAAGTGCCTTATTGATTGAAGACAGCCCTGTAAACTTCTCATTTGACTGATATTCTTGGGCAGAGGAATTTCCATTATAGCTTGGAGCTTTCTAGGGTCAACCTCAATTCCTTTTTTTGAAATTATGTAACCAAGAAATTTTCCTGATGTTACTCCAAATGCAAACTTTTTACAATTTAACCCAAGGTTGAATGTTTCCATTCTATCTAGTATGTGGCCTAGTTCTTTAATATGTGTAGATCTCTTCATTCTTTTTACTAGGGTGTCATCAACATAATCTTCCACTTTTTATGCATCATATCGTGGAAGATAGTGGTTAGTGCTCTTTGGTAAGTTTCTCCTGTGCTCTTTAGCCCAAACGGCATAACATTCTAGTAGAAGGTTCCCCATGCACACGTGAAGGCTTCCTTTTCTTGATCTTCAGGAGCTATTTTGATCTAATTGTAACCAGAGAATCTGTCTATTAATGAATGCATCTCATATCTAGCAGTCATATTTACTATCATGTCAATGTTGGGCAATGTTTGGACATGCTTTGTTGAGATCCCTGAAATCTGTGCAAACTCTAATAGACTCTAATAGATTTTCTTCCTTTGATACATGCACTATGTTTGATATCCATTCTGTGTAGTCTATAGCTCTAATAAATCTAGCTTTTAGCAATTTTTCTAGTTCAGCCTTGACTAGCAGTGCTACATGAGGATGCATCTTATGGAGTTTTTGCATGACTGGTTTAACTCCTGCTGTAATAGAGAGATGATGCATGATGAGATCAAGATCTAGTCCTGGCATATCTGAGTATGTCCATGCAAAGTTGATTTCTTTTCTGAAAAGAAGTTGCTAAAATCTTTTAGCTATTCTATTGATAGTGATTGAGATAAATGAATGATATGCAACATTTCTTGACTCCCAATGTTCATTGGCTGAGTTGGATCGATCAATATAGAAGACCTCTCTTGGAAATGACTTGATAGTATATCAAGTATCTCACCTTCAAGTGCCTCAGAGAGGTTTTCACCCTTAGGTACATCCTTTATTTTTACTATTTTTGATTCTGACATAGCCACAACATGGTTTTTGCCATCAGATCTCTTATTTTTCCTTTTTGATTTTTATGACTAAGATACTTGATGTCTGTTTCAGTCATTTTCTCACTTTTCTCACTGGTGGAAGAGTTCATTGGTTCCACTGCATTAAGATAACAGGCTAGTGTGTAGTCATTGACGAAGGTGGGTATTTTCAAGGGCTAGTTATAAAGAGTACAATTAATCAGTTCAAGATGTATTAAGGATAAGGTTTGAACAGGTTCAAGGGAGTTCATGGTACTATCATCATGGCTTTGGACCAACCAGTTGAGTTCCAGAAGACTACCTTGCGTATGTGTCTCAAGACCAGGAAGAGTTACAACATGATTATCGAAATTCATGTTATTATTTATTGGACCTAACCCAACTGACCTACTTTTAGTAGCATCACCTATTTCAGACTGGACTACATACTGTGGTGTGATAGTAATAGGGCCAGCAGACATTATTTTAACATTCATGACAGAGTAGTCCTAATGTGTTCTTGAATAGTTGTTGTTATAAATAGAGCTCTTGTCTGAGTTATCAGAGTCATAAGATGAAGTTTCTAACCTGTCTTCAAGTGGCTTGGTAAAAATATATATAATATCTAACCTACATTTTTTATGCTGCAAGTTCCTTCATGATTTGATTCATTGATCACTTGTATTTGACACACTTGTGGACATAACTTTGATGGTTTTGTTGATCCCTGTCGTCTGTTTCATTCAGCTTCCTCGGGACTGATGAGTGGTTCTCTTTATGTAGCTTCTAATTCTTCTTTTATAGTTCTAGACCTGATTTGTCCTATCTCATCAGAGGGAGAGTTAGTAGGTGAGGGAATTTCTTGTGTCTTTTCTTCCTCCAGCTGTTGTTCATAGTCTTCTTGTCATTTTAGTCTGATTTCTTCTATTTCCTTTTGCATTTTTAGGCATATCAGCTCTTGTGCATCATCCATGATATCACTATATTCTTCAGGGGTTTCTATAGTAGATGTATCTGAGAGATGGTTTGGACCCCATTCATACTCATTTGGGTCAGTTTCTGAATCATCTACTTGTTGTTTGCCAGTATATGTGACTGGAATGTCCAGTGGTGCAAACAATTCTCTGATTTTGTATACTTCTTTTCTTATATCCTCTGGGACTTCTACTTCCTATGGTATTATAGCTGATATAATTGGAACTTGATTACCATCTATTTCCTCTCTCTGGGTTTGCAATTCTCCATGTTCATTGCCGTACTCTTCCTATGTTTGTTGAGTATTAATTTATTGTGATGTTAAAGGAAGTAACTTTTTCTTCCACTTAAGTTGATGGTGGGATGTGTGCTTGTGATCTGATGACTTTCTTGTATCATATCCTAGTCCTCCTTTATCATTGGCAGACTTAGTTTGTAGCTGAATAGGTTCAAAAATACCTTATTGAAACTTGCCTAGAGGACTGGTACCTGAATATCCCATTCATTGAAGCATCTTATAGCCTGGACCATATTGTGTCAGGGAAATCTCACAACATCATATTTCTTCGTTTGCACTATCTTCTTTGAAAAGCGATTTGAGAACAACATCTTCTTCTATTTCATCTGCAAGAGAAGTAGAGGACTGTATAAAGTGGCCACCATAAATGACTTTTGGAGTTGAAGTTTGTGGCTTCATAACCTCTAATGGTTTTCCTGACTGTTCTCAGTGATGGAGGAAGAGACATTAGTAAGAGTATAGGCTCTATCTTGTAGACATCTATGCCAGTGTTTTTGATTTTCAATTTCTTTTCTAAATCTTTTAGCAAAGATTCTGAACTTTCAGCTATAGAGGCTGATGTATTATGAGGAACAAAAGCATCAGCACTCTGTGTTAATGCATTGCAGGTATAGCTTGTATCGGCAGGAATACTGACTTCAACTCCATTATAAGGAAATTGTAAACATTGATAATATGTAGATGGTACTGCTTTCATTTAATGAATCCATGGCTTACCCAGTAAGATGTTGTATGAAAGAGGAAGATCAAGGACCTGAAAAATGACATCACTTTCTACAGGTCCTACTCTGATTAGTACTAGTACCAGATCCTTAGAGGTTCTTTCTTCTTCATCATAAGCTTTGATTGTTATTTTCTTTGTTCGATCAATAACATTTTTAGAAAATCCTAGCTATGTCAGTAGATTGTAAGTATAGATATTCAACCCAGGGCCTCCATCTATCAAAACACATTTAACTTGGTGTTTATGGATCATAGCTTCGATGTGTAATGGCTAGTTATGTGGGTGACTCAGTGAGTTATCATCTTCTTCAGAGAAAGTGAGGTAACGAGGTGAAGTCAGGTGATCCACCATATATTGAAACCGATCTACATCTAATAGGGACACTAGTGGTGAATAAAGCCTTGTCCAGGATCTCTCTATGAGCAGAAGAGATCTTAAGCAATTCCAAAATGGAGATTTGAGCATTAGTTCTTTTCAATTGTTCAACAATACTATAATAGGGAGAGGATGATGAAGCCAGTTGTTTTGATTTGGCCGTGATTGTGTCTGTTTGTCTATTTGGAGGGCTTGGTAGGTTTGATGTTGCTTGATCGAAAGTTGAGGAACTAGCTCCTTGGAGAGTAACCTACTTTTGAACGTGGGTCACAACATTAGTAGATTGTGCTTGATTTTGTTTATCCTTGATTATGATCACATTGCAATATTCAAGTTGGGAAGATTCAATCATGTTGATCACGTTATCGTTGTTAGTGTAGGTATAATTGACTCTAGCTCCTCCCCTAGATTTTGAGGAATCTCCTTGTTCATAAGTCAATAAGGGATCTTTAAAGGCCTTATAATCAACATTGGTCACGCTATTTCCAACAACGATTTTGCTAGCATCAATGAGATCTTGAATTTCATGTCGAAGTTTCATATAGTTGTTTATGTTATGTCCCTTGTTCTGATGATAGTCACAATATTAGTTTTCTCTCCACCATTTGGGTTTGATTTCTGGGTCATATGGTCTACAATTGTCTGGTAATGTTATCAGATCATTTTCCAAGAAAGTTTTACAAGTTGATTCATATGATTCATCTAGAGGAATAAAATCACACTTAAGCTTTGAAAGCCAAGGCTTTTCTTTATGCCATTCTCTTGCTTTCTTCCAAGGATTTTCTGTCGCAGTTTCAGCTACCTTGAGTGCTTGTGTGCCACTAGCCAAGTTAAATATTGTGGATTTTGTTTTTCCTTTGACAGTATCTACCACTCCATCATTAACAACTTCTCTATTGTTATCTTTGCCGTATTTCCAGCATTTGCTCTTTTCTTTAGAACTAGAACCTTGCGATGTTTCTTTCCAAAGTGATATATCTCCCTTTTTTATAAGAACATATTCCATTCTTAGGGCATTATCTACCATTTTGTTGAATGAAGGATGTACTTGCATCTGGACACTGTATTTTAATTTAGGGATTAAGTTGTTGACAAAGATGTCCATCTTCTCAAGCTATGGAATAGTTTGTGAATACCTATAGAACATCTTTCTCCATTGCTGGAGAAAGTGAGAAAGGGTTCTCTTGTCTTTTCTTTAGTATTGCAAAGCTCCATCATAGTGACCAGGTGATGAATGTTAAAGGAGTATTGCTAGAGGAATAGTTGGATTAATTCTTGAAAAGTTTTTATTCCCATAGGTAGATTTGAGAACCATTCCATAGCTTGCCCCCCTAAACTTCTCAGGAAAAGGCGCATGAGATATATTTGGTCATGCATGAAATCCATACATAAAGCACAAAATTCTCTAATATAATCTTGAGGGTCTGTATTCCCATCATATTTGTCAAACTTAGGAAGTTCTACTTTTGAGGGAAATGGAGGCATCTAAAGGTTTTTGTCAAATGGTAATGGGCATATTGTGTCCAGAGAATATTGTTTTGGTTATTTATCTTTGTTTTTTAGTTCTATGACCTTAGTTCATAACGCTTGCACTTGTTTGTTTAACATTCCTAATAGCTTAATGTAATGTGTGGATTGGACCTCTCGATGTGTTTCTAGGATGTCTTATGTGTTGAATATTGTTTGTTTGGTCTAAGGCTGACATTTTGTAATTATGTAATTGGTTTATTGTCTAGAAACTGACATGATTGTTTATGGTCGAGAGTTTCTATATATATGATGTAAGATCTCATTGTAGCTCATCATCGTTGTGGTCAAGGGAATGTGAAATGGATATGCAATGTGCAAATAATGTAATATCATTCATGCAGAGGATTTGGTTAGTCATTGGATATTGAGTTGGGTTTATGTAAGAGGATTTAGTCCTTTGGTATTGAGCTTAACTAGAACTATACTCAGGCATAGGAGATTCTATCTTTGTAGTTCATTCCTTCTTCCAGATTGTAGTCTGGATTTCCTTGTAGTGAGTTAGACTCCTTTTGTTATGATTAGTGCACTTTAGGTTGTTGGCCTTCATGCAAGTGCAGGCCCCTCAATTGTAATTCACATACTTACTGTAGAAGTATTATATGACTATGGTTAGGTTTCCCACCATTGTTTTTCCCTTTACCGAGTTTTCCACGTATTAATCTTGGTGTCATGTGGATTGTATTTATTGTTTGATTATTGTTTATGATTAATTGGTTTAACTGTTATTCTGGTACAAATGTATTGGGTTCCAGTATTAAAGTTTTAATTGCTAAATGTTTTGGTAATCTGTGACAACTGATTCACCCCCTGCCCCTCTTAGTTGTCTTCTGGTTATTTGAGTTGTCTAACAATTTGAATCCCTTATTTGATAATTTTTTATTATATTTTCTCAAAAGAATTTACCATGATATCAGAGCATCATTGCAATTTCGTGTTATGAGTTGGTTTGTGTGAGAAGGTTCTATTGTACGTGAAAGATCCATACCTTAAATTTGAATTAATGTAAATCCAATTCTTTGGCATGGTATAATGCTCTATAATTGTAGCTTTATTTTTCACTATTATTGTTTGAAAATGGATTCTCCAGCTAATAAATTTATGGGGACCACACAAATTCCAAACACTTAAAATTTTAAGCCATTGTAGTGGGAAGACTATTGCAGAAATTTGGTATCACGATGTGAGATATTAGTTTTTCTAAAAAAAATTTCACTTGGTATGTGCAAGATCATGGCGAACCAAATAGGCCCTTAAGTGGCAATGAAAAAAAAAAAAAACCAGAGTTAGGCAGCTTGACACGAAAATTTGAATACGCTACCAAAATTATTTCAAAATTATGTAAGAATAGAGTCTTGGGCAAATTGAATGTAATTTGTAAGCTACTCATTTTCTGAAAAAATAAATAAATAAATATATAAATTTTTTTAAAAATCTATTCGACAAAAAATTGAAACTTGAATGCAATAGTACTAGAATTTTAAGAAAAAGATATGAAGCAGGTGTCTGTTTGACCACCCTAACAACAATCAAATCATAATATTTTTTTAAAGATTTTAGATATAAGTATAAGATTCATGTTCAGATGTGACATATTTTTTTTGTATTTTTGTTTTAAAATAAATAATTAACTATTATTTTTTTACTACAACTTTTTTAAAATATAAAAAACTTGTATGTCTGACCACCATAACTTGGTCAAAACTTAATGAAATTCTTTTTTTTTTAAATCCTATAGTATCAAAAGCATAGAATGTGACACCGTTTGAAATTTATGCATATTTTTCAATCAGCTTATCAATCAAGACTTTATTTAGGATATCCCCACTTTTGGGCCCCTCATGATCCTACACATACTCTTCACGAATTATATTTGGCATTTTTAATATTGTTATCAAAGTGAGAGCATGTTGATTGACATTCAAAATTAAAGATCCTAGGCTTGCATTGTACTAATGTCAATTTCCAGTTTTGAAAAAATCAAGTATAGGCCAGCAAGCACAAGTTGGCATGAATGAATTCTAAAATCAAGTTTTCTAGTTGAAGGCATAGTTTTATTGTAGGAATGCATTTTTTGTTGAACCCAACACCCTATTACAATGTGAATTCCATAAATGTTCTTAAAGTTCTTGTTTGTGTTGATCAGGGCATTGAAAAGTGTAGTGTTACATCTAGTAAGGAAGAATTAACAAGATTGCTATTGGAGGTTGGAGGAAATTGATGGAAGACAATATCTATCATTTAGAGTAATATTCTCACTTAGAGATGATATACAACATGAGAAGCAACATTATTCTTATCTTATTGTTAGGGTCCCTTGAGGAAGGAAGGGGCAACACAACAATTGTTATGGTTTGTATATTACTGAGTTTGTCTTAGTTCATAATTTTGCATACATGTTATTATAGATGATAGAGTTTGTTTTAATTCACAAGAGGAGTTGTATGCTTTCAGATAGTGGAATATATCTCAATTTAGACGTATTATTGGAAAATCATGATAATTGCCTCAACATTAGAAGTTTGGGATGTTCTGAAGAGGTTTGGTGGCTAGCTGAGACATTTGCATTGGCATGAGTAGTTTGGGTTTTCTATGGAGATATGACAAAGATGCTTCTACAGATTTCTAGTTAGATTATTGAAATCAATCTACATTGTTTTTATTTCTTTTATGTAAATTTTAACTGAGGATGTTGACAAAATTAAGGTTTATATTTTATAATAAAGTCACCTCACTGACTTAATGTTAGATTTAATTAATAATTAACTTGGAGTTATTTCTGTTGAGGTGTTTAAAGTAGTTGATGGGAAAACCTTGACTATATAAGCTGCTAAAATGTAATGTTGAAAACCCAAAGAATTTAACCAATATATTATTTTATATAATTTTATTTAGAGCGATAATTTGATACTTTTCCATTGCCTTTTCTCACCATTGTCCAACATAAATTAGTAGGAATGATATAACGCCTACCTCGAAAGTCTATGTGCCATGCAAGGACTGAAAAATAGGATCTATCACATAAAACTTTCACATTTAACATATCTCAGCAAGATTATTTGCGTATATAATACAACTTATTAAATAAATACTCATATATTTAATCATGTAAAGAATTTATATCTACGAACATTATCACTATACCTACACTAAAGAAAATAAGAAATGTAATGATTAATTTCTGCATACAATAATTTATATCAATGCATAGATATATCCATTTTTATTTAAAAATATAACACAATTTTCTAGAAAACAAATGCTTATTTCGTTCACCCTTATTTGTTGATGGAAACATCATTAAAAGTATACGATATCATCTATGACAGCACCTTCTCTCCACTCTCTGGGACATTTCAGAGTATACGATATTTTTCCTCCTTTCGTACCCAACTCCTGTTGAAATTAACTAATCTCCTTGTGTATTAAAAAATGATTTCGTGTATAATTAACCAAACAGGAAGGAAGAGATTTAACTCTGCTCATGGGATATTATTTTTCTCATTACATGTCAACGTTTCCGTTACTGGTCACAATAAAAGCCTGCATAGAGGGTAACAAATGCCTAACCCACAGTACCATAGATGCAGCACGTGGTTTGGCTCTTTTGGAGCCTCTTCAGAGCTTCCCTATCCGTTCTTGTCTATGCAGAGTCGTATGCCCGTGAGCTGTCATTGTTCTCCTCTGAACATCGAGTCATTTAGACAGAAAGAGAAAGATAAAGAGACTTAAACTCCAGATAAGTGCTTTGCATCTCTTCGCCTACAAAGGGGATTGTGGTGTAATGGCCCACTTGGAGAGGAAGCTTTAAATAATGAACGCAGAAATCCCAAAAGAGTCGAACAGTAAAGTGTGGTGCATGCCAAAAGAGTCGAACAGTAAAGTGTGGTGCATGACTTGTGTGTTCGACTCAAGTACCCCTGCAATCTCTGAACTGTTCGACTCAACTACCGTGATAGAGTCATGTAATTGTCGAAGTGAGATAGCAGGTCAGAAATATTGACAGGGTTAGCAGACTTCCCTAGTCACCTTCGGTATCTTAACAAAGATCTGATCTTCGGCACTACCCTAGAATATAATAAATAATTAAGTAAATCAATCCAGGTGGGAAGATTTCTGGAAGTCGACCGAAATAATTAAAGGCTCGACCCTGAATAACGTACGTTTAGAACTTTTTACCATGTCTGCTTTCTATTTTTTTTAAAATCGAGTTGCTCAGATCCCTTTTTCACTGTTTGCCCTTGAGTAGTTTCACAGTAAGTAATTGTCGTTCCTCTCGTTGCCACTTATTATTAGTATTAGCTGTCTTAACCAATTGCGATGATTTTGTAAGTTGCCGTGCTAACAAACAAATTCTATTAATCTATAGACATCTAAAATTTGCATATTTAATTAAATAAATTTTAATTATCATTTATCTATACATTAATTAAACTAAGGTTTATTTAATATATCCCTTTTCTTCTAGATCAATCATTAATCAAATTCAAATATTTGATTAATTCCCCTTTTTATCCTTTAATTAAATTAATTATATTTATTTGATTAGATCTATTTTCACCATTTTAATTAAATTTACATTTAATTATATTCATCCTTGCATATAAATAAATCAAATTTATTTATAATCCCCCCCAACTTGCATTTTCCTACAAATGCAAGTTGCATCTATTTTGGTTGAAATAAAACATTTTTATTTCAATTAAAATCCTATTTCTTCCACTTGCCCTTCCTACATTTCCCACTTGCCTCCTAATTATTCTTCTAGAACCTTTCTAATCCCAATTAATTAGCTTTAACTCTTCCAATCATATCATATCCCTAAATTTGGCGAGGTCACTTCTCAAATTTGGAAGAAAGTCTTCTAAATGCATTAAATATTTTATTCGTTCATCATGTTAACTTGTTGAGTTCCCCAAAAAAGGTAAAGACTCTTACAAATTTGTCCCCAAAGTCGTCTTAACCATTAATGGTTAATTCAACCTGTTAATGCCTTAGTAGCTTCTGCAAGATAAGACTCTCCTAACTCATTAATCTCCTCCTTTCTGTTATTGACTTATTCATCTATGCTATTAGATTATCTGATTCATGCTTTATATAACATTGATCATAATTATGATATTGAAATTGGATAAAGATAGATTAGATCGACGACTTGCTTAACATAGTTAAGCGTCGATCTAAATGCTATCGGGCTAGTAACCCGATAGCATATTTATGAATCGACATTAATATACTATCGGGGTATTAATCTGATAGCATATGAAATGCAATTAAGTTATCAGGCTTATTTACTTTGACACCGATTTACTATCGGGTGTGTTTACCAATCTGTTATCATCTACAATGACACTGATTTATTATCGGGTGTGTTTACCAATCTGTTATCATTTACAATGACACCGATTCACTATCGGGTGTGATTATCGATCTGTTATCATTTGCAATGATACGATTCATTATTGAGTATGTTTACAGACTTGTTATCATTTACACTAGCACCGATTAGTTATCACCAAATGGATCGGTTGCTGTTGGTAAGAGTCACGACCAAGTGACATCTTGGTCGGACATGTCTAAAAGACATGTCTGATCAAGGTGCCACTTGATCTTGGCAACCTTACTATATATACATCATTCAAAAGAAAGGAGATGACATTGAAATCGATAGATGTTCATCCTCCATACCTATAGTAAAAGAAAGACAACAATATTATTGTCATAGTTAGAATATCAAAATTTTAAATACACCATCCTGCATATAACTTGTTCATTAAATTAAAAATTGCAATAAAATTTACACAACCTTCCATCAAGGTTAGAGACTTTCTCTCTAACTTAAGTCCCATCTAACTCAAGGGTCTCATCAACCACTCATGGCTTTGACTCTAGTTATCCCATTTAACCCTTGCACAAGAGTTTACCCCTTGGGTAAAAGCTTTATCCAATGGATGACCCTGAACTAACTATAACCCAACCTCTTAATGTCACCTTCGTGTCTTCTCAAGCATTTAATGCCTCTTGCATTTCCTCTCAAGCCACCTCTTGTTGACAATTGTCATCATTTCGTTGGTGAAAATTCTAAACAAGGATTGAGTAACTCTTAGTCCTAGCCATTGTTAAGATTATTGAATCTTAGCATTCTATTACCCTATTTCTTTTATAAATAGAGCTCCTTTTCTTCATTCTCCATATCCAAATTTTATGCATCTACATTATAGTCTAATTATATCAAGCATTTTATCCTCTCTTTGTTAGAATAACATTTTATCATTTAGAAGCATTTCATAGCATAGTATATCCATGTTACTATATCTTGCTAGGATAGTTTGTTAATATCTTTATCATATCATTATCTTTATTCTAACTTAGTATCATAGTTTGAACATATGATATAGATCCAAGATTGCATTCATGCATGTAGATCACCATATCACTCATTCTTGGAGTTGTCATTTCTAAAGTCATTTGCTCAATGAGTCGAGAGAAGAACATTGGCTTTAGGGATCCTATGAGATAGACAACAATGAGACATACCTTTACAAGTTAAACTAGCTTAAGTTGGTTAATATTTGTACTCAAAAGTATTATTGGTATGTTGGTCCTTTGATCTCAATATTGATATTTTGATCACCACAGATTCCAACACACATTTTTGGTACCCACCGTCTCGCACGTCCCCAAATTTAGTATCCTTTTTGTTGCAGTTTGAACACAAAGATCATGTCAAAATATCAACATAACACGTCAGAGTGTTCTTTTAGCACATCCATAGCTTATGTTAGCACTTCCATGACACATTTTAGCACATTGAAACCATCTTTTAGCATATTTTATTTGATTTTAGTGCTTAGCCCTCTCTGATATTTCATCATGTAGGAGCACCAGATTAGCACATATAGGGCTCAAAGGAGCACATCTCTCTAATATTCTAGCATGTAGACTTCATTTCTTAGTCCACCCATTCCCCAATTTAGTGCATAGAGTTGACAAAGGAAAAAAAATTGTAACTAAGTTAGGAATTAGGCTTGTGAAGCCCACCATCAAAATTGAACTTTGGCAAACTGATTTGGTTGTAGATTCTGATAGTTGTCTAAAGGAGAAGTTAGAATAGTTTTCTTTTCTTACTTTTAAACTTGGTAGAAATAACTCACCTTTCTTGCAATAGTTTAAAAAAAGCCTCACATTTCATTTAGAAGCTTAAAAAGAATCTCGCATTGCTATATTATAAGCTTTCAAAGTTTGCAATCGTTAGTGATTAATTTGGCGAATTTAATTTGGTTGACAAGGATCTTATTTGTTCAAAGTTTTTTCTGTCTTCACACATTGCTATCTTGGGATGAAAAGAACCACATTTCTTTTGGAGCAATGTCTCCAAGGTAGCTTTTAGAAAACAATTCTGATATTGGATAAAAAGAAAGTGTGTATTTTGTGTTTTGAAGGTGTTAGGTATATGCTCTCCACTAATTAGGTGATCAAAAAGTGAAACACACCATTTTCAAGCTTTCTTTCAATTTAGAAAATAAGATACATCATTTAGCAGGTCTGCCCTCCTGATAAGCCCATATGGCCAGTGAGAGGGGAACAACCTAAGTGGGGAAGGACTTATCGCCAAGCATTCCAACCCACTATAATTAAATGTGGAGGATGATGAAAATCCCCTCCAATAGTTTTTCTCAATGATTAGCCTTCTCCAAGTATCTTTAAGATATGTAAAGCCTTTGTTCTAAAGGTTGGGAAGCCTCCTGAGGGAGTTTATCACTGAAGACCGAACGAAAGCTTGATTATGAAGTCCAGAACTAGAAGCCTCACCATGTCAATTTTACCAAACATTTCTACTCTCATAGTGAAAGGGAGGGGAAGAATCCACCCCCAAAACACTCACCATATATCTCCTAGGATAACGATTCATTGGAGGAGCAATCCTCTTTGAGTTGATTTTTGAACAAATTCAATAAAACAGGTGCCCTCTAGGGGGTGACAGGGGTGTTTGAGTTGACAGAGTATCAAGTGTGGGCTATTGATATTTTAAACGACCTTTGAGAATAGAGAGGTCTATCTAATGTGTATTTCTTCTACAAACCCATGACAACAAACAAGGATTTAAAAAGATCCTATTGAACATACATTATTTGTTTAGCATAGACAAACTGTCTTCTTCTTGCTATAGTGTTTTCAAATCATTTTTCAAAGGATCATCCATAAAAATAATATTCTCACAAACACAAGTCAAAATATCAAAAAAATTCAGTCACAGAATAGTTTAGCACTTGTGAACACCACATTAGCACATCTGAGGCAAACATTAATGAATCTAGAGAAAACACTAGCGCATCTAAGGAAAACATTAGCAGATCAATAAAACAGAATTTTCAACCACCTCGAGAAAATTTAACACCAGTTTAGTGCTTTGAAGGATTAGTGTAGCACATTAAACTCATATTTTAGCACATTCATTGTCTGATTTAGTGCATCAAGCTATCATCACTAAAGACAGAGAGAAAAATATGAATTTTATCAGAAAAAATGAAACAACTTTCAGACACCCTTTTTCAAAGTAAAGTTTGTCTTTTATCAAATGATAGTTTAAAATCTAGTCATTGCAAGTGTCAATATTCAACTAAACTTAGATCAATGAAAAGGGAGTGCAATTTATTCTTTTGATTTGTTGCTAAGTTTCATTATTAGGATATATCCTTCCTTGATAACAAAACAAGATTACAAATCATATTACCCTATCATATCAATATGAAGGATCTTTCTTATTCGACTTAGGTATGTCACATCAAATTAGCACTTAATCAAAGATCAAAAGTTTAAAACAATTTCAAACACTTGTATGACAATTCATCATCAAATTAAGAAAAAGGAAACTTATTCAAAGGAAATGTGTCTTAGCATAAATCAAGATCACGAGATCATGAGTTTCCAATCTAATCCCATGTTCGATCAAGATCCCACCTGTCAATAATCTTATGATGATCCCCTAATCTTTTGGTATTCCATCCATGATGATGCCCTTTCATCTCAATAGCAGAGTCCCATTCAAAATCCATCTCATAAGAAAGAGCATGATAGCCCTTCCATATCCTCCATTGATCTAATTGAAAATCAATAAAAAAACACAAATGATGCTATTCCAAGTCAGGAACAAGTTATCTATTCATCCTCCAAATCCATTTTAGGTCCTTTCATTCGAAAGTTAAAGTCTTCCTTCCTTATATCCATCTTAGGACCTTACATCCATCTATCCAAAATACCTCTATATCATTCTTACCCATCCATGAATCCCATTCCTTTTTGAAGAAATTTAGATGTCAAGAATAAAATCCATAAGTCTAAATTGTTATAATGCTTCTAATACTAGGAGTAAACTCAGAGGGGAGGGGGGTGACTCTATTTACTCACAATTATAGGAATTAAATTTAATTCAAACCTTATACTAGAGCACCATACAATGAAAGATATAACATAAAAGCACAATGGACATAACACTAGTATTTTAACGTGGAAAACCTGGAAAGGGAAAAACCACAGTGGAAAACCCTACCCACAATCAAATGAATACTCTGCAATAGTATTGTGAATAGTTGTAATGGATTGTACACTTGAGCAAAGGTCAACATCCTAGAGAAACCTACTCGTCACAAAGGGAAGTCTCGCTGACTTACATAAACATCGAGCTACAATTCCGAAAGAAATGAATTGTGAATGTACCATCTACTAATGCCTGATATAGTTTCACTTAAGCACTAATATCTTCTCTACAATACAAAACCTTCACCAAAATGATATGACTCTATTCATACATAATCCTTCCTATGATAATGCAGAATTAACAACAAATAACCATTCTTACATGAATTACATGAATAAGTCACCTATAAATATAGATCATTGACCTTATTGACAAGGTTGACTAAACCCTAAACCCATAAACCCATAATTACAAAAATTACATCGCATGATATCACCAGACCAATATTATGATTTACAATACATAGAATGGACCTAGATCAAGTAACCAAACAATTATATCCTTTGGGAATTCAGCTAAGACAAAAATCCAAAACACTTCTCCAAGCCAGTAGAAACCCTTAGTGAAATAACAGAAAGTCTAACTGGATCCAAATAGGATCACCATAGCAGCATGACATCCAATGCAAGGTTACCAAATGATCGGGGCATGAACAAGAAAAACCTTCAATATGATAGAAGTTGATTCCATAATTTGGACCCAAAATCCACTGACCAAATCACCAAATACTACAGACTGGTAAAGCTAACTGGTAATGCTAGGCAACCCAATAAAGCCAAAAGCTAGTTGGTAATGACAAAAGGTATCCGGTACTAGTAGATACCAAAAGTGATAAGAAAATCATGAACCACCAAAATAGAGCAAACAAATAACCATCAGAATAAGAATCCAAAGATGATTCCAGTGATCTGATCATATCGGATTAGAACAATAACTGAAACCAATATGATCACCAGGACTAACCGGGATAGTCTAATTGAGATACAGTGTTGACATCAATGACAACACTTAACCAAATATAGCATATTGCCAACAATCTCCCCCTTTGTCATTGATGGCAACACTGAATGTGAAAAATATCCAAGTGCCAAGGAATGCCAATAATCTCCCCAAAGCTAATCTGAAATATGTCTCCCCCTATGATTAACACCTTCTCCCAAAATATCTAACCTTTTTTCACATGAATACCTTCTCCCCCTTTGACATCAATGACAAAGGATGGAAACAAAACCAAGAATATAGAACCAAATAGTTGACTACTCCCCTTGAGTAGTAGCACCATATTCATCGATTTGGATAAAAAAAGTATGTCTGATAAGCTTACTAGATTGATTCATTTCCACATCTCTAAGTTTCTTCTAGAGGGTTGGTAACCCCCAACTAATTTCTAAGATATTCAAAAGTGTATTTAGAGAATGGTGTTGTTATAATATCACAATATTCTCCTTAGTAGGCACACAAACCAATCTGACTTCCTTTGCTTCATACTTTTCCTTCAAAAAATTGTACCTTATAGAAATGTTTTTTGATTTTGAAAGAAATACCAGATTCTTTGACATATCAATAGAAATAGTATTATCATAGTGAATAACAATAGGTTCATCATAACTGACCCTTATATCTTTTAACATTTGTTTCATCCATAAAATATGAGTTTAGTTGGTAGTAGCTACTGTTTATGGTGAAAATGGATAACAATAATAACAAAATTGAAAGGCTAAATGAATTCAACCACCAAACCCTAGCCTAACAACAACAAAGATCCACCATAACATATGAAGATTACCTAAGACAATGCAAATCAAATGAAATCACAAAGATTATACCATTACATGTCCAATAGGGTTTTGATCTCCATTCTTCGTATCTCCATTGATTTTGCTTGATATATTTGCTCTCAAATTTTATGTGCACAAGAGCTCAACAAAGAACAGAATGTGGTTGCAAGTAGGATCATAGTCTAGTCAAGTGCATAAAATGATTAGCTAGGTTGATTGGGATGATTGATTAGGGATTGATAATGAAGGAAGCATCTCCTTATATAGAAGACAAATATACAGAGTGGAGGGATAAGATTGAGAGGTGTAAAAGGAGGTCGGCTATGATTAGAGGGTAGGTAGAAGAAATAATAAAATAATGAAAGAGGTAGGAAGTGTAGGAATTAAGAGATGAATGACATGTGTCATGGGTAGAAGAAGGCTAATGAATTAATTAAATAAATAAAGATTTATTTAATTAATAGAAGAAATGAGATCAATTAAATAAATAAATATTTATTTAATTTAGGAAAAGGATAATTTAAATAAATAAATGTATTTATTCAAATGAGAAATAAGGCTAGAAGAGGATAAATGAATTAATTAAATAAATAAAGATTTATTTAATTAATAGAAGAATTAAGCTTAGATAATTAAATAAATAAAATATTATTTAATTAGATATGACAATTTTGGGTGTCTACATTTTGCCCCTCTTTGAGACAAAGTGGCTTGTCGCGTTGTTTCAAAGAAGATAATATGAACTAATACAAAGTTGTCCCAAGATGGGAATTATATGCCCCCTCGAGAGATTGGATGAAAATGTTTGAAAAGATCACAGACAATCTCTCGATAAGAAAGACGGGATAGAATGGACTGATCGAATAAAGTGATAGAGTCACGAGATAAAGAAGACTAACTCAGGAAACGAGGGCTAAGGTGAGGGTAGGCTATAAGATAGACCATGGGCAAAAGACATCCTCATTGTCATCCACACATCCACGAGAGCAGAGTGTAGAGCGAAAATAGAGCAGTAGCAGTCAGCAGCGATGGCTTTCGTTCACAGATTTGACCACGTTCACCGATTCCAGAGGCCACCAGAGGCAGGAGAGCCGGTAAGTACCAAAAAACCTCCTTGTACTTTGATGCATTTATTATTGGCATTAATGCATGCTAGGTAATGTAATAAATGTGCGTTTATGTCAGGAAAGCATGTTTGTGTCCAAAAATGTGAATTTGTGTCTTCTAGGTCAAATCGCCAGTTTTGTGATGAACATACACTATCGATCGGATAAGCTGCTGAGAGGATACACTCAAGCAGGTCCTCTAGGGAAGACTAGGATAACAAATAGGGCTAGGATTGACAATTCTGTGATAGAACATACGTTGCCAATTAGGAAACTACTCAAGAGGATTCACTCAAGCATAGGCCCTAGGATAAGATAGATCAAGAAACTTTGTGATGAATAGTGAGTACCAAGATATAGTACTTTGTGATGAACAGGGAGTACTTAAATATGAGTAGCACTTTGTGATGAACAGTGAGTGCAAATGTGACCAGCACTTTGTGATGAACAGGGAGTGCCAAACATGTAGTACTTTCTGATGAACAGGGAGTACCACTAGGATAGAAGAAACACTTTGTGATGAACAGTGAGTGTCACTAGGACTGAGATGATTGATTTGTGTGACTGTAGGAGTATTTGCCTATGTTAGAGTCATGCGAGAGATTCTCGTCAATGCAGAGATTACGACCAGAGCTGACATTCAAGGACCAAGCTGCTATTGAGGGTATGGGTCTGAGATATATTCTGTATGTGCCTGAGTCTCGGGCGAACATGGGATTGCTGACTGCATTGACGGAGAGGTGGCACTCTGAGACTTGCACTTTTCATTTTCTGATGGGGGAGATGATAGTCACCCTAGAGGATGTATACAAGATTATGCGGATACCGATGGATGGGGAGCTGATTCCGTATGATCGAGACAGAAATAGGAATGCCCTTAGATGAGTGTTCTAGGATCCGGGACTGGAGATGAGGGTGGGACACGTGGCATGGGATACTATGACATGGACAGGACTAGCACTACCAACAGTGTTGGTAGGAGTTATCAGTGGGTTCCTCTATCCGGATAGGGCGACACGAGGGGTGGTTGCAGGGGACACAGGGGCCAGGAGAGATGATCTTGGGGTGGGTCCTTCTAGGGCTCAGACTCCATTGAGGCTAGTCAGCTTTGAGGAAGGGAATTCATCATAGCCGTAGAGGCTCCCTATGTATCAGTATTATACCATTTTGTATGATGATGTAGACACCTGCGGGTGATTGTAGCCATATGATTTTGACATCATTGTATCATGACACTTTATATATATATATATGAGATGATTCATCTTTGTGGAAGCTATATGGATGCATACCTACGTGATGTATGTTTCTATGTGATTCTTATGATATGGATGCAAATATGTATATGATTCAATGCAATATATTTTTTTGTTCTTTTATGTTTTATATGTGTATGCATGATGCAAATGTGAATGTATGTAATGCAGATGAATATGATAATGCAAATGTAAATTGTGCTAACAGGTGTTGTGTGTAGGATGTGATGCAGTTGTGATATCTATATGTATGTATGAAATTCTTATATGTGGTAATGCAAGTGCAAACTACATGAAATGCAAATGTTTTTGGTGTGTCATTATACTCAATCATGTGATAGCAGGCTACGCGGACTCAAGAATGATGATGTAAGTCAATCAAGAAAGGGGGATGAAAGATAGAAGATATGAAAGTGAAAGAGCTTCTTGTGCGTTATCATCATTGAGCTTTATTATGGCAAGTAGGTAATGACAATCGAGGCATATGTTTGACCCAAAAAGTCATTGTACCTATTTGCATGGAGATAAGATAGTCACAAACAAGGAATGCCCCAGTTCACACTAGACTCACAGTGTCCTCATATCCTTGGACAAGTCATAGCATTACTAAGAGACAATCCATAGACAGCAAATACAAATAGGTGACGATACCCCATCCTCACCTTTCTAGTCAAAGACATCCTGGAGATAGAATCTCGAGTCAGAGACATCCTGAAAAAGCTAAAAGACATGTCACCTAAAGATAAAATCAAAAGAAAACCAAGACTTGACACCAACATCCACTGTAGTCCTCATGTTTAGTGTCTCTTGTCACTTGTATAAGTCTTATTTGATTGTGGTCACAATGTTTACTTTCACAAAAAGGATAGATAGCACAGAGCCATATGTTGTCTGAGTTTGTTGAAAGATTTGATTTTGTTGAAGCTCATTGTTGTTGCTATCTCATCTGAAACTGATATTTTATTGCAAAGAAGACGAGACCATATTGTGGACTGGCGATGCAAATGTTGCTTTATTGCGGATTGTGCACGAATAGACTGAAGGAAGCTGGAAGAAACTGTACTCCTCGAAACATGTGATGTTCTCAGTTCCACACCCATCACTAGACATAGGATTTTCCTTAGCCACAGATAGGATCTGATTTATTATGGATCGAAAGGGAGGTGAAAAGGGAGGTTTATTATGAATGGCTAACCAATCTTGGGTAGATCAATAACAAGCCATGATGGGAATGGGTAAGTTTATCATGGATGAATTGGTCGTGAGTGTGTGCAAAGTGAAAGGATGAAAGTGGATCCTGAAGAAGGGAGGAGCAATGTCTCTACGCATGGCGCTGGTGACCCTGTTTTCACCATGGTACTTGCCTAGGGCGCCACCGAAGTGGTTTTCACCATTGGATGAAATTATTTCTCTTTACTTTTTTTGATTTTTCAATGTTTTTTGTGTCACAAGGCGCCTGTTTGCCAGGTTTTCACCAAGTAATGATTTTTTTTGTTTTTATAAATTTTTTTGTATTTTTGAAATTTTTTGATTTTTTTGTATTTTTGAATTAGGATACTCTGAAGAGCTATGTGTAGAACCTGTGAAGGTGCATGCGATTGATAGGATCCTCCAAAGGTTCACCCTCTGTAGTAGAGAGCTGATATGCCCCAGATCCATATGCTGCTGTAATAATGTAGGGACCAAGCCAATTTGGTTTGAACTTGCCCTTCTTCTCTTTGTCTTGCTGATTTTTAGGATTTTCTTTGAGAACCAAGTCACCTACCTCAAATGTATGAGGCTTGACCTTGTGATTGTAGCTGCAACTCATTCATTGTTGGTAAGCCTTGAGATGATTAAAAGCAGTTTGTTTCTGTTCATCTAGCAGTTCAAGTTCTTGTAAGCGAGAGACCCTATAGTCTTCATCACTAATGATGTTTTGCAAAGAGACCCATAAAGAGGGTAACTCAACCTCAATAGGCAAGATGGCTTCAGTGTTGTAGACAAGTGAATAGGGTGTAGCTCTTGTAGGTGTGCGGACACTTGTGCGATAGGCCCAAAGTGCAGGATTAAGTTGGATATGCCAATTATGGCCAGCGTCATCAACTGTCTTCTTAAGGATTTTAAGGATTGTCTTATTAGATGCCTCAACTTGACCATTACCTTGGGGCTAATATGGCATGGAGAAATGATGGGAAATGTGGAAGTGGTCATAGAGTTCATGAACATCCTGATTTTTGAAGGGATGCCCGTTATCAGTTATAATGGAAATAGGAATACCATATCAGCAAATGATATAGTTGAGGCTGAACGTAGCAATCTATTTTCCAGTCACTTGTGTGAGAGGCACAACTTCAATCCATTTTGTGAAATACTCTGTGGCAGTGATAATGAATTTATGACCATTGGAAGAAGGAGGGTGAATCTTGCTTATGAGATCAAGTCCCCACTGACAAAAGGGCCAAGGAGACGCCATTGGTTGTAGTTCTTGTGCTGGCACATGTATGAGGTCTCCATAAATTTGACATTTCTTACATTTCTTAACAAACTGATATGAGTCCTTTTCCATATTGGGCCAGTAATATCCAGTCCTAATGAGTTTCTTGGCCAAGGTAGGACCACTAGCATGTGGATATCCCTTCATGTACTTCACGTAACACAATCTGAGCTTCGTCACTTTCTAAACATCTAATAAGAGTGCCATCTAGACTTCGCCGGTATAGAATATTAGCTAAAATGACATATCGAGAGGATTGGTGAATGAAGGTGTGACATTGGTTATTTGATAGATCAGGAGGTAGGGTATTGTCATGAAGGTATGTGAAAATGGAACCATATAACTGGGACTTGGGACCGACAACACATATCATCTTAGTAGGAATGATCTCATATGAAGGAACCAAAAGGTTATCCACCAAGAACTCATAGTAGGTCTCATTTGGAGGTAGATCGATCAGTGAAGCAATTCTAGCCATGGCATCTGCAACATGATTCTGCTCTCTTGGTATCTACTCAAAATCTATCTTTGTGAAATGTTGTTTCAAGTCATCCACCATTTGTTTGTAAGGTATTAATTTTTCATCTTTTGTTTGGTAATCATCAGTTGTTTGATGAATGAGAAGTTGAGAGTCCCCAAAAACATGAAGTTCCTAGATCTTCCACTGAACTGCGATCTATAATCCAGTTGTTAATGCCTCATATTCCGCAATATTATTAGTGCAAGGAAATGATAAGTGGTATGATTTTGGTATAGAGTCTCCTTGAGGAGTTATAAAGAGGATGCCAGCTCTTGCCCCATGCTGTGTGTATGAGCCGTCGAAGTACAGTTGCCATGGATTTGCCTATGACATTGTTAAAATAGATTCATTTGGAAATTTTGAACTTAGAGGAACATCATCAATCATGGGAGTATCTGCTAATTGATCTGCGATGGCTTGTCCTTTTATTTCTTTTCTATCCACATACTCGATGTCAAATTCACTCAGGATCATTACCCACTTGGCCAGTCACCCAGTAAGTGTTGCTTTATTGAGAAGGTATTTCAATGGATCAATTCTTGCAACCAACTTAGTCTTATGAGTGAGCATGTAATGTCGTAATTTCTGTGAAGCAAAGACCACAGTGAGACATGCACGCTCGATTGGTGTGTAGTTTAGCTCATATCCCACCAATGTGCGACTGATATAGTATATGGCCTTTTCCTTGCCCTCAGCAATTTGTTGTGCTAAGAGTGCCCCCAGTGCTGTTGGAGTAGCTGATATGTATAGTAATAGAGGCTGATCTGGAATGGGTGGCATCAAAACTGGCGGATTCAGAAGATAATCTTTGAGCGTCTGAAAAGCCTATTGACAGTTATCATCCCATTTGAATTTGATGTTTTTATGTAGCAGGGGCTGAAAAGGATTACACTTATCTGCAAGTTGTGCTATGAATCTTCATATAGACTGGAGTCTTCCCTGTAAGGATCAAAATTGACTAATATTTCTTGGTGGTGGCATTTCCAAGATGGCCTTGACTTTTGCCGGATCAGCTTCGATTCCTCTTTTGGACACAATGAATCCTAGGAGCTTCCCGAAGGTTACTCCAAAGACACATTTCTTAGGGTTTAATCTTACTTTATATTTTTCCAATTGATCAAAAATGACTGAAAGTATGTCAAAATGTGTATTTCTGTCTTTTGATTTACCCAAGAGGTCGTCTACATAATCTTCCATAGTTATGTGCATGAGATCATGAAAGATAGTAGTCATGGCTCTTTGATATGTAGCACCTGCATTTTTTAACCCAAAGGGCATGACATTCCAGCAGAAAGTTCCCCAAGGACAAGTGAATGATGTTTTGTGTTGATCCTCTGGTGCGATCCTTATTTGATTATAACCAAAAAATCCATCCATCAATGATAACATTTCATGACCTGCTGTGAGATCAACAATCAAGTCAATATTTGGTAATGGGAAGTCATCCTTTGGACAAGCTTTGTTGATGTTTCTAAAATCTGTATATATTCTGATGTTGCGATCTGATTTACTAGCAGGCACTAAATTGGAGATCCATTTGGGATAATCAATTGGGCGTATGAATCCAACATCCAATAATTTCTCAAGTTCTACTTTGACTAGTAATGCCACTTGTGGATGCATTTTTCTTAATTTTTGTTTCACTGGCTTTGCCCCTAGTTTGACTGTCAAATGATGCATTACCAAATCCGAATCTAATCCAGGTATATCATCATATGACCATGCAAAGTTGATTTGTCATTCTTTGAAGAAACTTATGAATTTTGACCTTTCAGACTCTGTCAATGATTGAGCCAGGAATATGTTGTGTGGAACCTCTTCTGTACCAATGTTTGTTTTGATAGTCTCCTCTACCAACATGGATGACTTTTCCTCATATGATGTTGGGAGAATATTTATGTGCACAAGAGCTCAACAAAGAAAGGAATGTGGTTGCAAGTAGGATCGTCGTGTAGTCAAGTGCATAAAATGATTAGCTAGGTTGATTAGGGTTTGATAATGAAGGAAGCATCTCCTTATATAGAAGACACAAATATGAAATGGAGGGATAAGATTGAGAGGTGTAAAAGGAGGTCGGCTATGATTAGAGGGTAGGTAGAAGAAATAATAAAATAATGAAAGAGGTAGGTAGTGTAGGAATTAAGAGATGAATGACATGTGTCATGGGTAGAAAAAGGCTAATGAATTAATTGAATAAATAAAGATTTATTTAATTAATAGAAGAAATGAGATCAATTAAATAAATAAATATTTATTTAATTTAGGAAAAGGATAATTTAAATAAATAAATGTATTTATTCAAATGAGAAATAAGGCTAGAAGAGGATAAATGAATTAATTAAATAAATAAAGATTTGTTTAATTAATAGAAGAATTAAGCTTAGATAATTAAATAAATAAAATATTTATTTAGTTAGACATGACAATTTTGGGTGTCTACAGCTACAACATATTTTGCTTCAGTAGTAGATAATGGAATGCATGACTGGTTCTTGCTAAGCCATGTGACCAACTTCTTCCCAAGAAAGAATGCACTGCCAATAGTGCTCTTTCGATCATCCACATCTTCAGCCCAATCAGAATCTGTATATGCACATAATGTGAACTCATCATCCTTTGGATACCTTAACCCAGAGCCTATTGTACTTGCCAAATATCTGAATATCCTCTTGATAGTAATACCATGAGTTTCTCTAGCATCTGACTGAAATCTACAAGTAATACAAACAACATTCACTATATCAGGCCTAGACTGAGTTAGGTACAACAAACCACCAATCATTTATTTATATCTTTTCAGATTCACTTTAGGTGACTCATCATCCTTAGACAATTTGCAATCAGTTATCATAGGAGTACCGACAGGTTTAGAATTCTCAAGTCCCAATTTCTTAAGTAACTCCTTCAAATAGTTAGTTTGACAAATGAAAATACCTTTATCAGTCTAAGTAATCTGCAACCCTGAGAAAAATTTCATCTCACCAATCATAGACATTTCAAACTCATTTTTCATATCATGAACAAATTTCATGCAAAGACCTTCTTCTCCTCCAAAAATGATATCATCCACAAAGACTTCAATAATCAGAATGTCATCATGTTCAATTTTGTAATATAAGTTACTATTAGCATTACATTTACTAAAACCAATTTTGGAAAGATACTTATGTTAGGATAAACAGTGAACAACTGAGAGAGCGGGGTGAATTAGTTGTTAACATATTATAATAATCAATCCACTATACAACCTTAAACCGGATCAAATACACATTAAATACCAAAATAGTAGAAATAGATGCTGGTAAACAATGCAAGTCAACAATAAAACAGATAATCAACACAATGCAGCCATACCACATAACACCATGATTTGTACATGGAAAACCCAGTAAAGGGAAAAACCATAGTGGAAATCCTACCCACAGTTAGATGATACTTCTGTAGAAAGTATATGATATAATGAGGGGCATACACATGCAGGAAGGTACACTACCTAGAGTGCACTGCTCATTACAAAAGAGTCTCACTAATGATAGAGAGGTTAAAACCACCTCAAGATATTTGGACAACAATCGAGTAGAATGAACTGCCAGAGATAGCATCTACCATGCCTGATTACAGTCTTGATTAAGCTTAATGTTAGAGGCCTTTGACCTCTTACATAAACTAAATTTGATCTTCAATGATTTACCTAATGCTCTGCCTAAATGATATTACAATATTCACACATTACATTTCCTTTTCCATATCCATACACATGATCTATAATGAGATATTACATTGATTTATACCAACCCTAAGGCCTGAACTAATTAGGTCGACCACCTAAAGATATTAAAATAAGTTCATTACATATATCGATCTTACAATGATATGCCATGTCGGCTTTGGACTAAAATAACATTAACCAATCTATAAATTATCTTGGTAACATCTACAGAATATGTTAATATGATACTAGTCCATAGCCTAGATAGGTATCAGACCTATTCTGGGTCCGCCATGCCAAAGTGATGTCTCCACCTATTTCAATCATGATCAGAGAACATATTCTGCATCCTAAATTCCATCTAGAAGCCACACCAACACCACTTATGCATCCTATCAAGGATTCTCAATAAAAGCTCTGCCGATAAAACTTTGAACCTATGTCAGTAAGGGTTTACTAGAGTGTATGGTGGCATTTGATTACCAAGTGAATATCATCTGACCAAGACATCCTCTAGAAGAATGTACCACATATAACCAAACACATTCCATTCATCCAAACATGCCAGAAATGTCCAACAAATAGTCTCTACTATCGGTAACATTAGATCTTCTGCCAGTAACCAAAACTTGTTTTGCCTATAGCCAACCATAACAGATAGTGTTGACATCAATGAAAAAACATCAATGCAACACATAATAAATCCTTCCATATTACCAACAATCTCCCCCTTTGGCATTGATGGCAACACTAGATGTGAAAAAAACATCTAAGTACCAAGAAATGCCAAACAAGTCTCCCCCAATGGAAGGAAACCAACAAACTCCCCCTTTGAATAATATCTCTCCCCCTTTGACATCAGTGTCAGAGATATCACATAGATATCAAAATTCTATGAATCTCAAAGTTGACTACTCCCCTAGAGCAGTAGCACCACTCATCAGTGTTGGGGTGAATAGTATCTTTGATAATTCATGTTGGATTGATGCCAAACTGTATCAATCAAGTCTCTGGTAGAGGGACAGAAACCCCCAACCTACCTCTCTAATACTCAAATGATTCTTTAGAAAATAGTTAGTGAATATATATGTAATCTTCTCTTTAGTGTTCACATAAACCAATTTGACTTCCTTTTCTTCTACCTTGTCCTTCAGAAAGTTATACTTTATTGATATGTGGTTAGTCTTAGAGTGAAATACAAAATTCTTAGACATGTCAATAGATCGAGAGTTATCACAGTAGATAACTACTGGTTCACTATAATTTACCGTGATATCTTTCAACATTTGCTTCATCCACAGGACTTGTGTACAATTAGTTGCTGCTACAACATATTCAACTTCAGCAATAGATAAGGAAATGGATGATTTCTTTTTGTTGATCCATGAAACCAGTTTCTTTCCAAGAAAGAAAGCTCCACTAGAAATGGTCTTCCTATCATGAGTATCTCTTGCCCAATCTGAATCTGTATATGCACATAAAGTTAAGTTATCATCTCTAGAATACCATAAGCTATATTCAATTGTGCCTTGTAGATATCGGAATATCTTCTGTACTTCACATTCCTGATTTTTTTTTAGAATTATTGATTCCGAGCATCATGAAAAACCAACCAAGATCCCCAAATCAACCATGGAGTCTGAATCCTTGGGTGCTCAATGACCCAAAATAATCATCAATCTGCAATCTTGATATGTTTGAGGCATCTAAAACTATTACTATCAACCAACCAATCCAATATAAAATCTTTCATATCGTTTATAACCCTTTAAACATTAATCAAGACTCTAACAATGCATTATGATGCCCCAGTTAATGACAGTTTGATAGACCCATACTTTGTTATTAATAAATTTAAAACCTGACAAAATGTTGAAAGTATCTTCAGTGAGGCTATAGAAAACTAGGTTTCTAAAACCATGTCCAAAATTTAGAATAATCCAACGATTGAGTTAAGCATTATGGTCTTTGCACCGAGACTATTTTGACTGTTACAAAAAAAATAAGAAATTTGCATTCCCAATCCACCTAGGTCATCAAATATGTCATAAAATACTTAACCAATCATATTTAAACTAAATTCATTTGAAATATAATTCAACCCTCTATCAAACACCAAAGTTAAAATAATTTCTAATGGTGCAATCAAAATATTTTAGGGAAACTCTCCACAGACCCCAATTTGGAGGGTTTTTGGATAGTTTTCACCAAAATGTGCATAACTTGCTTCAAAGTGATTTAAATTAAATGAAACCAAAGGGAAATTTTTGTTTATCTCATTCCATTATGAAATCAAATATATTTCCCAAGGAGACAAATGATTTTCCATATAGAAAAACATGAATCATTAGACTGCAATACCTAGAAAACAATGTGGAATGTGTAAAAAATTCAAATGTTATTCATTTCCTTCCTCCAATCCTACACACCCCCATTAGATTTGACCAAATAATATATTTTATAACCTCCACACATCCATATGATAGTGTTGGGGATTTGGTATGGGTACATCTAAAGAAGGAGAGACTCCCAAAGGGTAAGTAGACCAAGCTCATGTAGAGGAAGATTGGACCATGTCATATTTTGAAGAAGTGTGGACAAAATGCCTATGAAATCCAACTTCCTTCTGATCTTGGATTATCACCCATATTTAATGTGTGTGATCTTACACTTTTCAAAGGTAGTGACAATGAAATGGAGGATCCAATATAGGTTATCGTAGATAATGACATTCCAAGGCATGAATCACATAAGTTGAGAAAAGTATTAGACACTAGAGTCACAAAGAAGAAAAGGAATAAGGAGTACATCGAGTACTTGGTGGCTTGGTAGGACAAACCAAACTCAGAGGCATTTTGGATGATAGATAAACAAATTTCCATCCATGGTGCTGACTTGCAAACTATGATCATTGTTGTGTCTTAGTGTTTGTGTTTGTGTTTCATGTATTCTATAAACCCCACCATGTAAGCCCATATCACCAATTAGGCAATTTGATAAGCCAATTGGGACAATGTGGTCAATAGGGGTAGTAGATGATTTATTTTTGTTTTTGATAGGTTTTTGACATGTTTTATTAGTTTTTGTTCGATCCAAGTTTGTGGATCCCAACCTTAGCAAGTGTGAAAAATTTTGTGCAAAATTGCAAAATTGCAACTTTTGAGTGCAAAAGTGTAACATTTTTGAAATGTAGTTGGGGAAGCCTTTCAACAACTCCAACCTCCTCCAAATTAGGTTTGAAAATATTGGGGAGTTTATAAACCTTGTGGACATGATTCCGAAGGTTTCTGATGTTGACTTGTGAAGTTGTGAAGCAATTGAATACAAAAATATTGAAGTTTTCCCATAATTTATTTATTTGCATTGATTGCACGTACCTGTATGGATTGGATTGAAGCACACCATTCATATATTATATAGATGGGTGAATTATATTTGTTTTTGTGTTGGTATGAGGCTCCAATTGTTCTTGAGTGGAGAGAACCCTCCATTTTTCTGACTGTAACTCAGAAAGTGAGGGTTTCATGAGGGTTTTGGATAAAAATGGCATTATCTTGCATTCTAGTCCACTAAAAGAACTTTCCTTTAGTGGAATACAGGATAGGCCTATGTACTTTAGGGTTTTCATGGGTTTTCATAGGGGAGACTTGATTGTGTGGAGAAAGAAGAAAAATTAGGTAGGCATCTCTATGTGACTACCTTGAGCAATTTTAGAACAGTCATTATAAAATCTGATAGCGATGGATTCCAGGCATGAAACCCTGTAATTAAAGGGTATTCACAATTCCCCAAATTATCATAAAGTTTTTTCAACAGTTGGGATACCGATTATGGGGGTTACTTTGTAAATTAGGCCTAATTGCCCTAATTAGGTCTCTAGGCTTCTAAGGGGTTCCGACCCTTAGGTTGTAGATCTTGCCAACCCATTTTGGGGATACATGTAACTTCCAAAAGGGTATCTAATGGTGAACATTTTGTTAGAGTGTGTGTAATATTTTGGAGTTAAGGTCAATTTTATCGCTAAAGAGGGCTACTAGCCTAGGGGGTAGGTTTCCAAAGGAGGTATAAGGATTTGAAGACAAAACTCTAAAAAAATGCTTGGAACAGTCCTTAGTAATCATGAATGGACCAATTCCAAAACCCCTAAGAGAAGGAGTCACCGGTGAGGCATGTTAGAGGAGTTGAAGCCATTTACTCATCTTGAGTAGGAGTTAGGCTTGAGTAATGGAGAGTAGTTCTAAACCTTAAGATGTGGAGTCCTTCCTTGTAGGGTCATATTTGTCATTTGAAGTGTCAAACCCTAATCTCTTAGAATTTTCCTTAGGTTCAAGGAGGCCTCTACATCAATTACTTTGATATCTTGAAACAATACATAACATTCATAAAATCTAGTCTAGTCTAAGTTAGATATAACAAGCCACCAATCATTGACTTATAGCTTGTTGGATTTACCAGTGCAGATGTATCTTTGATAGATAATTTCTCACTTGTCACCATAGGGGTACTTACTGGTTTGGAGTTATCCATACCAAAATTCTTCAACAATTCCCTTAGATACTTTGTTTGACAGATAAAGATGCCTTTGTTAGTTTGAGTAATCTGCAAACCTAAGAAAAATTTCATTTCACCAATCATGGACATTTCAAATTCATTCTTCATGTTGTTAGCAAATTCCATGCACAATTTATCTTCTCGTCCAAAAATTATATCATCTACAAATACTTGAATAATTAGAATATCATCATCAGTAATTTTATAATACAAATTATTGTCAGCACTACCTTTAGTAAAACCAAGCTTTAAAAGATATTTATCCAACTTTGCATACCAAGAACTAGGAGCTTGTTTTAATTCGTATAATGCTTTCTTTAACCTACAAAACATATCCTTATATCTTGTCAGTGAAAAACCATTAGGATGCTAAATGTATACCTCTTCTTTAAGTTCACCATTCAAAAATACACATTTAACATCCATTTGGTAAACCTTGTAGTTCTTATATGCTACATAGGCAAGAAATAGTCTAACAACTTCAATTATAGCTACAGGTGTAAAAATTTCACTAGAATCAATTCCTTCCTTTTGAGAGTATCCTTTACAAATTAGTCTAGCCTTGTTTCTTATAACTTGACCATCCTCATTTAGTTTATTTCTAAGAACCCATTTAGTTCCAATAGCATTCTTAGCTTTAGGTCGGGGAACTAAAGTCCAAGTTTCATTCTTCTCTATCTGATCTAATTCATCTTCCATAGCCTTTAACCAATGTTTATCTTTAAAAGCTTCAATAACAGATGTTGGTTCAACTTGAGAAATAAAACATACCTCTTCATTTGCTAGTCTTATTCTAGTCATAACTTCCTTATTCCTCTTTCCAATGATTTGATCTTTAGAGTGGTTTAATCTTACATACATTGGAGTCTTTTGAACTTCAGGTTCATTGATCTGATCATCAGTCACAGTTGAATTTTCTGACTCTGTCAGTGTAACTGTCTTAGTGTCCTGTAGCAGTTGAGGCATTACCAATCTAGTTATGATCATTTCCAATGTTGGTTCCCTCTCATATGATATAGATTGATTTCTATATTTCTCATGCACTTTCACACTTGCCCTTTCAATAATTTTCTGCAATCTTTTGTTATAACATCTATATTCTTTGCTTTGATTAGAATAACCAAGAAATATTCCTTCATCACATCTAGGATCAAAATTTCCAATTGAATCATCCCTTTTGATATAACATTTACTTCCAAAAATTCAGAAATAGTTAATAGTAGGAGTATGTCCAAACCATAATTCATAAGGAGTCTTATCGGTTTCACCTTTGATGTGAACTCTATTGAATGTGTATACTGTTGTACTCACTGCTTCTCTCTAGTAGATATGAGGCAATTGGGCTTCCATCATCATGGTTCTTGTTTCATCCAAAATGGTTTTGTTCATTCTTTCCACCACTCTATTCTACTGAGGAGTCATAGGAGAAGATAATTGTCTGCTAATTCAATTTGTCTCACAATAACTGTTAAATTCATGAGAAGTGAACTCAGCGCCTTGATCTGATCTTAGATATTTGATTTTCAGTCCAGTTTCAGTTTCTACTTTTGCTTGAAATATCTTTAATTTAACAATAGCTTCACACTTCTCCCTAAGAAAAGTCACCCACATCATTCTAGAATAACCATCAATTATCAACATGAAGTACCTATCACCTTGAAGTCTTCTAGCCCTTACTAGACCACATAAGTCAGCATGAATCAAATCAAGAACATCATTAGATTTATCTTGTATGCTCTTAAAAGTAGTTCTAACTTGATTTCCCAATTGACATTCCTTGCATACCGAATTATGAGGCTTCATAATCTTAGGTATATCTCTAACTGCCTTTGTTGAACTAATCTTGACAATGTAATCAATATTAACATGAGACAACCTTTTATGCCAAAACCAACTATCATCAATATGAGCAATCAGACATGTCTTATTACCAGTGTTAAGGTAAAAGATATTACCTCGAGTCTAAGTACCGATAGCAATCTCCAAATCAGACTTGTTAATGATTTTGCATTATCTATCCTTGAATTGAAGTTAGAATCCCTTGTCCACCAATTGATCAAAACTCAAAAGATTATGCTTAAAACCTTCTACATAATAGACATTGTTAGTATTATGCTTAGCATCTAGAGAAATAGAACCTCTACCTTTGATCATACATGCTTTGTCATCTGCAAATCTTACTTGACCACCACTGTATTCATGCAGGGACATAAATTTTCTTTTATCTCCAGTCATATGATGTGAGCATCCACTAACAATTACCCATTCATCCTTATCTTAAACTTTTGCATTCAAGCCCTTTTCTTCATTCTTGATAGCCGGTTCTAGTTATGAATCTTCTTTTAGGACATAGAACACCCATTCCTTTCCATTGACGGATCCACTAGTAGAGTCTTATGTCGGTTCATCCTCAGAGTCATCAGTTACTCCTTCCTCATTCGCTATGTAGATTTTTTTGTTTCTCTTGAATCTATATCTATTTTGATTAGGCTCGAATGATTTTTTAACTCTTTCTTCAAATCTTGCATTATTTTCAAGACCTCTAGATGAAAAATTACCAATCTTATGACATGAAAAACATTTAAAATGTGTTGTTCCTTCATACCTACTTACTGTCGGTCCTTTAGGTACTCTTTGTTGAACACAAACTATCAGTGAGAGGGGGATGAATCAGTGGTTCCTAAACTTTTTGACTTTCAAAGCAACTTCAAAATACCATTTATTATCTTAATCACTAAACAATCAAACTGGTAAAGAAAAAGGTAAACCAAAGAGATCAATTGCACAAACACAACCCACAACACTAGATATATGAGGAAAACACAATATGTGAAAAACCTCAGTGAGAAATGTTGTTGGAGACTACTGCTCCAATCCAGCCTCACAAGTAAAACACTAGATTACAAAGATTTAGGGCACCAACCCAAGGAGCACCAACCCCTTCTATTTTAGGGCACCTACCCAAGGAGAGCCAACCCCTACACCAAGCTCCAACTTGGTGATGTATATATTGAACTACAAGTTAGATACTCTTAAGGCTTCTTGTTGCAAATGAATTATACAACCCTTGATCAAATATCTTAGTGTCGCTTGATAGTATTATCTCCCCAAATGGATCTTACACTACCTGTTCTGAGATTACTCTCTTTGATTCTTGGCCTCTATTATCTCTCTCTCACAGTCTCACAACACACTATGTTACACTTGGATATTGTCATGCTCTACCATACCTCATGGATTTTCTTAACTATTGGATTATAGTTATACGAGTACTCAATGACTATCGGTTAAACCCTCTCACCGGTTTGCTTGCTTACTTACTTTGCAACTTTCTTAGAATAAATTCTAAGGCAAAAATGATTCTTCACTCTAATTACGCTCTCTTCACTCTTTTTCTTCTTTGTCGCATCAATCAATTACAATCCTGTGATTTGTGGTTGTTTCATTAATGTCAACTAGTTGTTTCAACAACCATGTTGATTGAGGCTCCACTAAACTTAGCATGTTTGCCACCTCAGCTCCACATGGCATCATAATGGTCAATCACTTAGCTCACCGACACACAGTCAGTTCATACTTGAACATTCAGCAAACTCAAACCGGTACACACCTTTACCGGTGAGACCTACTCCTTCTTCTAACTGGTAGTGCACACTACACTAGTAGCACATCATCACCTCCAGTGGATTGTGATTACTTTAATATTCTACCTCTTCATCATAAATAGACAACCAACCTCCAGAATGGTTTATTGCTCTACCAATTTCCACTCAACATACTAATACACACGCCACCTTCATCCCAATTTATGCCTTATCAGTAAGCCTTCCTTTTGTCTGCTCACTCTAATATGGATTTCCATCATATCGGTCACCCCTTCTTACTTATTGGTGACCTTCCCAAACTGGTTGACATCAATGACAACTTAATGCCAAAATGCCAACAATCTCCTCCTTTGACATTGATGACAACTTATCGCAAGACACTTGATACCAGTACATTTCTCCCCCTTTGACACAATGACAAAGGTGTTGGCAATTGACACTCATTGGATTCATTTTGTTATTATTGATGGTAAGAAGATTAGATGGAGGTCATATACTAGAACTAGGAGGCATATATCGATAGACACTGGCTTTGGAGCATTTAGGGCTACACCAGCACCAACACTAACATCAATACTTCATTGAAAGTCAATATCGAGGAAGATTTATTTAGTAAATCATTTTGTAATTATTGTTGAGGATGACATTGAATATCTTTTTGTAATATATTGTAAACCGACATAAGGCATATTGTTTGTAATAGGTATATAGGTCAGTCTCCTAGGTCATTTTGATATATGATATGAGAGTGACATATGGATATAGGAGAATGTAGAAGAACTATATAATGTAAACTATATGTATGAAGATCATTTTGTATACAAATGTTATATCATGCAATAATCTATAGATATCTTGCAAAACATTCTTGGAGGAGAAGACATACCGACTAGTGTTTAGGGTTTATGGACCAGTATAGAGAAGAGCTAGGATTCGAACTCTATTTGGCATAGCAGATGCATTCTCTACTTCAATTTTTTGTACTTTACTTTAGCAGAAATCTTGTAATCAGTGAGGATCTTTAGTGATGAGCAGTATGATCTAGGTAATGTTCCTTCTTGCATATGCAAGACCCCATTATATGTAATATCTTTTCATATGGCCAGTGAAATGATATTGTGGGTGACAAATCCCACCATGGTTTTTCCTCTTTGAGGTTTTCCATGTATAAATTATGTGTTTTATGGTGTTCATTTATGTGGGTGGTTTATTTTCTTCTTGTTATATGTTTGTTTATTTACCAATTTATATGTGAATGGTATAAAAGGATAAAATATTATTCTACCGACAAAACATTGATCCACCCCCCCTCTTAGTGTTCTTGGATCCCCATAAAATGGTAGGGTACACTCCCCCTTTCATCCACACTAAGATTCCCCTTTGACTGCTATGAACTCCCCCTGAGCCACACAAATCCCTCCTAGGTAGATGACACAACTCCCAACTTGTGTTGGAGGTACTCAAAAGTGTTTACCGGTAATGATTTGGTGAAAATATTTGCTACTTGTTCTCTTATAGGGACATAGTCCATCCTCGCCTCCTATCCTTCAATCTTCTCTCTGAGAAAATGATACTCAATAGCAATGTGCTTTGTTCTAGAATGCATCATCGAATTCTTTTCTATGTTGATTGTATTCCAATTGTTACAATGAATGAGAATAGAATCAGTGATGTCCACTTGTATGTCTTTGAGGGTCTGCTTCATCCAAAGCACCTGAGAGCAACATGTAGCAACAACAATGTAGTAATATTCAATAGTAGATAGAGAGACTAATTCTTGCTTCTTGCTATGCCATGAGACCAACCAGTCACCTAGAAAGAATGCACCACCACTTGTGCTCTTCCAATCTTCATGCAACCTGCCCAATCAGCATCAGTGTATGATTCCAAGATCAAATCTCCTTGTTTATGATACCACAAACCATAACTGAGTGTTCCTTGTAGTTACCTAAATATTATGCATATAACATTAATATGTGACTGCTTAAGTGCAACTTGGAATCTGGCCACCATGCATATTGTCTATGCTATATCTAGTCTAGAAGTAGTTCGATAATATAGATTGCCTATCATGGATCTATATAGAGTCTGATCCACCACTGAAGATTCATGATTCTTTCTCAATTTACTCCCAGTCACCATAGGGGTACTTACTGGTTTATAGTCCTCCAGTTGTAATTTCTTCAACATTTCCTTTGCATACTTAATTTGTGAGATAAAGATTCCCTTATCTTGTTGTAATATTTGCAAACCAAGGAAGTATGTCAATTCACCAAACATTGACAGCTCAAATTTTGATTGCATTTGATCAACAAATTCTTTATAGAGGGTTTCCTCATTGCCTCCAAAGATTATGGAATCTACATACACAACCACAATGATCATGTGGTTCCCATTTTTCTTTATGTACAGATTGTTCTCAACACTCCCCTTTTTCAATCCCTTCTCCTTTAGGTATTGATGTAATCTATAATAACATGCTCTAGGAGCTTTCTTTAGATCATACAAGGCCTTCTTCAACCATCACACAAATGTTTCATCATCATGCAGCATAAACCCTTCTGGTTTCTCTATGTATACTTCTTCTAAGTTTCCATTTAGGAAGCCATATTTTACATCCATTTGATATACTTTATAACCCTTGTAGGCAAATAAGGATAGAAACATTCTAATTGCTTCTAATCTTGCTACCAATGCAAATTTTTCTTCAAAGTCAATCCCCTCTACATGAGAGTATCCTTTACACACTAGTTTATCTTTATGCGTAACAGTTTTACCTTCTTCATTCATCTTTTTCTGGTAGACCCATTTGGTGCCAATGATGTTCTTTTCTTCCAGTCTAGGGACTAATTCCCAATTCTTATTCTTCTCAATTTTTTACAGTTCTTCTTCCATGGCATCCATCCATTCTTGTCTTTTGCTGGCCTCATTAAATGTTTTAGGTTCTACTTTAGTCATGAGGCAGAGGTAAACTTGTTCATCATTTCGGGCAAGTCTTCTTCTAGTCTGCACACCATCACTCTCATTTCCTAGAATTTGTTCTTCCAAGTGATTCAACAACACATACCGGTTGGGAGCCTTCTTGGATGCTTCTTTTGGTTCATTGTATGACTGAGCTTCCTCAACTTCATCACTAAAATCATCATACTAGTTAACATGTGGTTGACATGCATTGTGCATATCTTCACCAGCTCTTATATGCACACTCTCATTAACTATTCTTAATCTTTTATTGTAGCATTTGTAGGCATTGTTGTTAGATGAGTAACCAAGGAAGATTCCTTCATCACTCATGGAATAAAAGCTTCCTAGACCATCCATATCTTTCTTTCTAGATAACTTTCTTCCAAATACTTTGAAGTATTTGACTGATGGCTTATGGTCATACAACAACCCATAAGATGCCATTCTATTGTTTGTTATTAATTGAACCCAGTTCAGGGTATATGTAGCAGTATGAATAGCTTCCTTCCAATATGTGTCTAGAAAATTGGCCTAATTTAATATGGTTTTGGTGTCCTAAGAGTTGAGTATTGCCTTTTGATTCCATGTTTTTCACAATAATCTTTGAATTCATTTGATGTAAACTCTCCACCCTGGTCTGATCTTAGGCATTTTAACTTGCACCCACTTTCTTTCTCCACCATCTTCCTAAAGATCTTATCCTGCAGGAAGTTGACCGATGTCATTGTTGAGTAGTCATAAATAAAGAGTGTAAATTGTCTCACCTGCAAGTTCTCTTGTCTTGTCCTACTTGGTCCACATAGATCTGCATGAACGATTTCAAGTGGTCTTGAGGTGTTGTTCACTTTTGTCCTAAAGCTCACCTTAGTTTGCTTACCTTTCACACATTCATCACAATGTCCTTACTGGTTTATTGATGGGTGGAACATTCCTCACACATCCATTTTTTCTTACTGGAACTAGGTTATCAAATTTTATGTGGCCTAATCTTCGGTGCCACAACCAACTTTCATCAACCTGTTCGAACATGCATTGGGACTCATGGCATTCCTTCAGATTATAAACATTGCCATTCATTCTCTTTCCTTCTACCACAACTTGACCAGTACTATCTTTCTTTATCTGGCAATCAATTGAGTCAAAGGTGAATTTATAACCTTTGTCACACATCTAACTCACACTTAGCAAATTGTGCTTTAGCCATTCCATATAATATACATCACGTGCCTTCAATTTTCCGTCAACACTTAGAGTGCCTTTTTCCTTTATTTTGATGGATCTGTTGTCTCCAAATCTTATTGAACCACCATTCTAGTCTTCATGTTTGATGAATTTATTTTTTTCACCAGTCATGTGGTTGGAGCAACCACTATCTACAACCCGTAGATTTTTCCTTTTAGAATGTAAGGCAGTTTGTACTATGAGACTTGATTCTGCCTTTTCCTTTTCTTTCTCAATGCATACTAGTTTGGTTTCCTTCTTCTTGTCAGCTTCTATATCATGCTCAGGTTCCGTTACTGGTTCTTGATCAGGATTTTTCTTCTTCTACTTGATCTTCATATTTTTACACAAGCTTTCAATGTGGCCAAACTCTTGACAGTTATAGCATTTTATATTTTTATTTAAAGGAAAATCCTTAAAATTGTTGTGAGGTACCAGTTTATTTGAAGAAGTGAAATTTATTTCTTTTCCAGATATTTTTTTTTTGGTTGAACATTGTCCTTCTTCAAAACCTCAGCCACCAGTGTCTTTGGATTGCTTTGTTTGCTCAACATCTTGTCTAAGGCCTTGGTGTTGCCTTCATATTTGCTTCTTACTTTTATTTCTTCCTTACTTTCTTTGAGATCCTTTCAGAGCTTCACTATTTCTTCTTCCAAATCTTAACTCTCCTTTTCCTTGTTTTTCAGTTTAGAGGATGTAGCTTCGCATATCCTCTTAGTTACTTCCAACTCCAATTTCAAGTTGGATATAACTTGACTCGACTCATCTAGATATTTCTTCAAGAACCCTTGTTCATCTACTATAGAAAGCTTGACCTTTTTGAGTTCTCTTCTTGTTTTACTCAATTCCTCAAGGGCACTGATAAGCTCACCTTCTGAATCCATTTCATCTTCAATATACTCCTCTTCATCATCTTCATCAACTAGTTCACAAAGTGCCATGAAGAGATTGACTTTTCTATCATTCTCATGGTAATCATCGTTTGATGCATTTTCTTAATCTATTGTATCATCCTCAATAGTATATAGGTTGTTATGATTCCTGTAGCCTCTCCTCCCTTATCGGTAGACATTTATTTCTCTATCTTTGCTAGACAATTTGTTGAACTCTCTTGACTCATCTCCACCAGTTTCTTTGTGGGGACATTTTGCAGCAAAGTGTTTGACCTTACCACAGTTGAAACATTTAAGTGGTAGCTTTCCTTTATACTAGTTGGATCCTCTTTTTAGCTTCCAGACAAAGTTTTCTACTTCTCCATCAAGAGTCTTCATTGGATTCTTTATGAGTAGCTACTTCTTTGCCCTTTTTGGCAGTGTTGGATGCTTCTTCTTTCCTTAAGGAAGTATGACTGATTGTTCTCATTTCATTGGTTGTCAATGAGCCAAATAACTCATCCATTATAAAATTCTTTAGATCCTTGGCTTCTTCTATGGCAAACACCTTAGTATCATACTTGGGTGTGAGAGATCTAAGTACCTTCTTGATAAGAATTTGATCTCCAATTTCCTCTCCAATTCCTCTAATGGTGTTCATGGTTTCATCAAATCTATGAAGGTAATCTATAAAATTTTCATCATCTTTCATCTTGATGCCTTCAATTTGGCCCCTTCATGCTTGTAGATTTGCCTCTTTGACTTTTGTATCTCCTTCAAATAACCTCTACAATTTATCCCAAGTCTCCTTGCCTAATACATAGTGCGTGACTTTGAGAAACTCATTATCAAACAACCCACTCAAGATAGCATGTTTAGCCTTTTCATTGTTCTCATACTCCCTTTTGGCATCAGGATCAGTGGGAGGAACACTAGGAACAACATACCCATTCTTGACAAACATCCACACATCAAAACCAAGAGAGGAAATATAGGTATCCATCCTTCTTCTCCAAAAGGAATAGTTGGATCCATCAAACATGAGGGATTTTGAGGAAGAAGACTCATTTCTTCCCATTATGTTCTAAGTCTATAATCTACCCAAGGTTTAAAAATAACTGGGAACCTAGGCTGTGATACCAATTGTTGAACACAGTGCCACTGAGAGGGGGGTGAATCAGTGGTTCCTAAATTTTTTGACTTTCAAAGAAACTTTAGAATACTAGTTATATTATTAAGCACTAAACAATCAAACCGGTAAAGAAAAAGGTAAACCAAAGAGATCAAACACACAAATGCAACCCAAAACACTAGATATACAAGGAAAACCTAATATGGGAAAAACCTCGGTGAGAAATACGGCTGGAGAATACTACTCCAATCCAACCTCACAAGTAAAACATTGGATTACAAAGATTTAGGGCACCAACCGAAAGAGCACCAACCCCTTCTATTTGAGGGAACCTACCAAAGGAGCACCAACCCCTGCACCAAGTTCCAACTTGGCAATGTAAATATTGAAATATAATTTAGATACTGTTAAGGCTTCTTGTTGCAAATGAATTCTACAACTCTTGATCAAATATCTTACTGCTAGTTGATAGTTTTTTCTCCTCTAATGGATCTCATAGTACCAGTTGTGAGATTACTCACTTTGATTCTTGGCCTCTATTATCTCTATGTCTCTCTCTCATAGTCTCACAACACACTGTGTTACACTTGGATGCTATCTTACTCTACCACACCACACCAATTTTCTTACCTGTTGGATTATAGTTATATCAGTACTCAATCCCTCTCGGTTAAACCATCTCACTGCTTTTCTTACTCACTTACTCTGCAACTTTCTTAGAATAAATTCTAAGGCAAAAATGATTCTTCATTGTACTTACATGGTCTTCACTCATTTTCTTCTTTTCCGCATCAATCAGTTACAATCCCATGATTTGTGGCTATTTCATTAATGTCGACTAGTTGTTTTGAACAACCACATTGATGGAGGCTTCAACAACCTATCATGTTTGCCACTATAGCTCCACATGGCATCACAACAGTCAATCATTTAGCTCACCCACACATAGTCAATTCATACTTTAACATTCCGCAAACTCATACTGGTACACGTATTTATCGGTGAGACCTACTCATTCTTCTAATCAGTAGTGCATGCTACACCAATAGCACATCTTCACCTCTGGTGGATTGTGATTACTTTAACATTCTACCTCTTCATCATAAATAGGAAACTAACCTCTAGACCAGTTTATTGCTCTAACGGTTGCTAGTCAACATGCTAACACACACGCAACCTTCATCCCATTTTATCCCTTACTGGTATGCTTTCCTTCTATCTTCTCACTATCATGTAGATTTCCATCATATCGGTCACCCCTTCTTACTTACTAGTGACCTTTCCAAACCAATTGACATCGATGACAATGTAATCCCAAAATGCCAACACTCTTCTAGCAAATAAGGCTTCGAGTTGCTCAAATTCTTTATCCTCTTTCCTTATGTCTTCCAATTCCTTTGCATATAGGGAGTTCCAATCATTATTGTTGGTAGATGATGATGATGATTCATGAAAATAAGGTTAAGATTCTGCAGCTCCAAAATGTCCAAATTCTTCAAGCTCAAAAGAAGATAACTTCCCAATCATAATGTCTCTATTAACTGAGGTGTTTGTCATTATTCTCAATTCATTAATTGTAGTTGCCTTCATCTTGTAAGCCAATGGAAGGGCTCTCAAGACTTTAGAATCTATTTCATCTTCACCTAGAGATCCTCCACAACATTGAACTCCCATGACAATCTCATTTACTCTCTCCATAAATGCATTAATTCTTTCATTATCATCCATGTTCAAGTTCTCATATGTCACCTGGTAGCCATCAAGTTTAGCAATTTTGATAGTAGGTTCACCTTCATTTGGAGTTTGGAATTTATCCCAGATAACCTTTGTAGATGATTTATCAATCAATCTAATGATCTGTTGATTAGTAGGTGCACATAGGAGGGCTTCTCTACCTCTCCAATCATTCTCAATATTCTTGTCCAAGATTTCATGGGAAAGATTGCCAGATGTCAGATCATAAGGTGTGTAAACTTTCTCACTAGTCTCCCAAATATCCTTGCCAAGACATCTAAGATGAGTCTCCATTCATATTTTCCATATCGCATAATTTGTTCCATCAAGCTTAGAGATTTCTCTTTTGAAGGTAGTTGTCGGTGGATTAGTTGCCATATGACCTACCTCAAGTAGTTAAGCTTCTACAAAAGAGGACCAAAGCTCTAATACCAATTGTTAGGATAAGTAGTGAACAACTGAGATGAAGGTGGGGGGGTAAATTAGTTGTTAACAAATTATAACAATTAATCCACTATACAACCTTAAACCAGAGCACATAAATATTAAATATCGGAATAGCAGAACTAGATATTGGTAGAAATACATACCCATAAACAATTAAACAAATAATCAACACAATGTAAACATACCACATAACACCATGATTTGTACGTGGAAAACCTGGTAAAGGGAAAAACCATGGAGGGAATCCTACCCACAATTAGATGATACTTCTGCACAAAGTATATGATACAATGAGGGGCCTCTAAATGCACAAACGCACACTACCTAGAGCACACTGCTCATTACAAAAGAGTCTCACTGACTATAGAGAGTTTAAAACCACATCAAGCTATTTGGACAACAATCTAGTAGAATCAATTGCTAGAGATAGCATCTACCATGCCTGATTATAGTCTCGGTTAAGCTCAATGTCGAAGGGGTTTGACCTCTTACATAAACCCAATTCGATATTCAATGATTGACCTAATCCTCTACCTAGATGATATTATAATATTCTCATATTACATTTCCTTTTCCATATCCACACACGTGATCTATTTTAGGATCTTACATTGATTTATATCAACCCTAAGGCCTGAACCAATAAGGTTAGCCACCTAAAGATATTACAATGATATGTCATGTCGTCTTTGGACCAAAATAACATTAACCAATCCATAAATTATCCTGGTAATGTGTAGAGATCATATTAATATGATACCGATCCATAACCTAGATAGGCACTTGACCTATTATGGGTTCGCCACACAAAAAAAATGTCTCCACCTGGTTGAATCATGATCAAAGAACATCTTCTGCATCCTAAATTCCATGTAGAAGCCGCACCAACACCACTTATGCATCGTGTCAAGGATTCTCAATAAAATCTCTACTAGTAAAACCTTGAATCTATGTAGGTAAGGGTTTAATAGAGTGTATGGTAGCATCCGATTACCAAGTCAATACCATTTGATAAATACATGGTGCAAAAGCATGTACCACATATAACCAAACACATTCCATTGATCCAAACATGCCAGAAGTGTCCAATAGATAGTCTCTACTTCTGGTAGCATTAGATCTTATGTCGGTAACCAAAACCAGTTATGCTAGTAGCCAACAATAATGCTAGTGTTGACATCAATGGAAAAACATAAATACAACACATAATCAATCCTTCCATATTGCAAACAACTTAACTAATCTAGCATACCAAACTCTAGGGTCTAGTTTTAGTCCATATAAAGATTTCTTCAATCTGCAAACCATGTCCTTGTCTTCTAATAAATAAAATCCATCAAGTTTCTCAATGTAAACTTCCTCTTCAAGATCTCCATTCAAAAATGCACATTCGACATCCATTCTATATACTTTGCAGTTCTTGTGTGCAACATAAGCAAGAAAAAGTCTTACTGCTTCAATTCTAGTAATCGGGGCATAAGTCTCTCCATAATCAATTCCTTCTTCCTGAGAATAACATTTGCAAACTAATATAGCCTTATTCCTTACAACTTGACCTTCCTCATTCAATTTATTTCTGAAAACCCATTTAGTTCCAAAAAGGTTCTTGTCTTTAGGTCTAGGTACTAGTTCCCATGCCTTATTCTTTTCAATATGATCTAATTCTTCTTCCATTGTTTTTATCCATTTTTCATCATTACTAGCTTCAATAAAAGATTCCAGAACTTCAATTTGAGAAATTAAACATACCTCTTTAGTAGCTACCCCTCTCCTAGTCATCACACCTTTCCTTTTGTCTCCAATGATTTAGTTTGACATACCTAGAAGTCTTTGAATTTTCTTGATTTGTTGACTCATTTTGTTGTTCATTTGTCACTGTTGAATTTTCTGATGCTACCGGAGTCACTGGTTCACTATCTTAAACTAATTCTTGCATTATTGGTTCACATGTGATAAATTCATCTTCTAATCCATAATCATATGCTTTGATCTAATTATTGTCATGCTCATCCACATTAACATTTATGCTCTCTATTATATTATTCAATATTTTGTTTTAACATTTATATGCTTTTCTCTTAGTAGAATAAACCAAAAAATATTCCTTCATCACTTCAAGGATCAAACTTTCCTAATGCATGATCTCTTCTAATGTAACATTTGTTTCCAAAAATTCAAAAATATCTGACAGTAGGAGTATGACTAGACCATAATTCATAAGGAGTCTTATCGGTATCCTCTTTGATGTGTGGTCTGTTTAAATTTTATACAGTGGTATTGACAACCTTTCTCCAATAAATATCTAGTAGTTTACTTTGAGTCATCATGGTCCTTGCTACATCCAATATTGTCTTTTTCTTCCTTTCCACTAATCCATTCTGCTATGGGGTTCCAGGTGTAGTAAGTTGTCTTCTAATACCATTCTTCTCACAAAAGATTTTGAACTCATCGGATGTAAATTCACTACCATGATCTAATCTTAAGAATTTTATCTTCAGTCCTATCTCAGTCTCAACCACATCTTTGAATATTTTGAATTTCTCAAGAGCTTCAGATTTTTCTTTCAAAACTGCTACCCACGTCATTCTAGAATAGTAATCAATAAGTAACATGAAATATTTATGACCTTGAAAAATTTTAGTCCTTTCCAGTCCACACAAGTCAGTATGAATAAGATCAATAATTTTATTAGATTTATCATGTATAATTCTAAATGAATTTCTCACTTGCTTACCCATTTGACATTCTTTGCATACCAGATTATGAGGTTTTACAATTTTGGACAAATCTCTGATAGCCGGTATTGAACTGATCTTCACTATGCAATAAAAATTTACATGATACATCCTCTTATGCCATAACCAAATTTCATCAATTTGAGAAATCAAGCAAACCTTCTCACCATAGTTCAAATGAAAGATATTACCTTTAGTTTGAGTTCTAGATGCAATCTCCAATCCAAATCTATTGATGGTCTTACAGTTTCCATCCTTGAATTGCAAATGAAATCCTCTATCCACCATCTATCCTACACTTAAAATATTATGCGTTAATCCTTCAACATAATAGACATTATCAGTATTAGTCTTACCATCCAATGATATTGTTCCTTTGCCTTTGATTCTGCATGCCTTCTTGTCTCAAAATCTGACTAATCCACCATCAAATTCTTGCAGTGCAAAAAATTTTCTCTTGTCACTAGTCATGTGATGCAAGCATCCATTGTCTATGACCCATTCATCCTTCTCTTCAATTTTAGCAGCCAAAGCCTTTTCTTCAATATGAGTTATTTCAATAATAGATTCCAGAGTATCATCCTTGATAGCACTAAAGACCAAATCTTTGTTGAAGGAAGCTCCATTACAAGATCCACTCATAGGTTCATCATCAGCATCAATAAAACTATCAAAATCATCATCATCACAAGAATAATAGCATGATTTATCGTTATTCCTTCTGAATCTAGATCTTCGCCAATATTTAGGATTAGGCCTATAGTTCCTCACAAATCTTTCGTGATTCCTTGCAGCTCTTTCAGGGCATCTAGAAATAAAATGACCAATATTATTGCATGAAAAATATTTAAAAAGGACTTTTCCTTCATACTTACTTCTAGCTGATCTTTTAGGGATTCTTCTATCACTCATGGCTTCCATCTCTTCAAGCTCTCTTTCCTCTTTTCCAATTTCTTCCATATCCTTAGAATACATCTCTTCCCAATCTATCTATTGCTTACCAAAGGAAGATACTTTAAATGCAGTCTCAGTTTTAGCAACACTCTGATCTCCAATTTCTTCAAGTTCAAAAGTAATCAATTTCCCAAGTAATGTATCTCTGGTCACAAGAGTACTTGGCATTGCCTAAAGTTCATTCATAGAATTATTTTTCATCTTGTAAACTGGAGGTAGAACTCTTAGAACTTTTGACACTAGCTCATCTTCACTAACTAATCCACCACAACATTTGATACCCATGACAATCTCACTGACTCTATCCATTAAAGAACTTATCTTCTCATCCTCTTCCATCTTCAAATTTTCATACCTTACCCAAACATCTTGAAGTTTATTAATATTTACTACCTAGTCACCTTCATAAACATTTTCAAATTTCAACCAAATCTACTTAGCATTCTCCAAATCTATGACATTCAATAGCTTTTCATTAGATAGGGCACTCAACTATGCTTGTTTGGCTCTCACATTATTTTGAGTTCTCTTTTGTTCATCAGTAGGTGTCGGTGTCCTAGAATTAGGATCATGAGGTATATACCCTTTCTCCATTATCTCCCAAACTTCTATTCCAAGATATTTCAAATGAATCTTCATTCGCTCCTTCCATATACCCTTTCTCACTAGCACTAATGTATCTTAAATGAATAACATACCTTTCCACTTGATCTCCACATGCCTTGACCCTTCATGAAACATGGTTGGAGTCTTTATTACTCTTGGTGAATCCCAAGCATTCAACGTATCCATCTATCTAGGAATATCATGTCTTAGATGTCAGCATAAAGGCCTTTCAGCCTACATGTATGGGACTCCTATCCCATGAATCATAGTCCTCTAACTGTTGATCATTAGAGAAACCATCTTAACATGGTCCACTCCCTCTAAATCAATATGACCAAGATCCTTGGAAATCAAATGAAACAGATCCTATCACTACTCCCTCTGAAGCTCCAATTACTAACATCAACCTCCTATCCTTTTTATCTAAGGTTGTCTTAGTTGGTCTTCCAAACTCCCTCTGAATGTTAATTCTTCCTCTTCGAAGAAACTGATCGATGATAGACTAAGAAACCTTTAGATTCAAGTTAGTCCCATGACAAAAACCATCAAGTTCTTTCTTCGTTGAGTGAAATCTCTCATCATTCTTATGATTCTTAGTTCATCCTAAAGGAATTTAAGAGAGATTACTAATAGTTCATTAAACTATCCTGAAGAGAAATACCAATGCTAGAAGCATACAAGATTCACTATACCAATGTTATAACATGAATTAATAACTGAATAAGAATTTATGAACATTATTCCAGAATATAACATCAAGCACTTATCTCTTTATGGATTCTACTATAGCCATTGATATTCATAGTACACTGTTGTGTGTGTGAAAGGTGGACCTGTATCTGTATCTGAAATACACAACACTTCAATTAAATCATTAGATGTATGGTTAGTAAATCAATAATCAATGAATAATAAACCATTACAAAGTGACCCATTGCCTTCTATTAGATGTGAGTTTATATTGCTCTCAGATTGCTAAGCTATCTAATGACTAGAAAACACCTAAACGAAGGATTTTTAAATCTATATGAGCATGAATATGAGCTAAATGGATGCAAGATTTAAGCTAGATATGCAAGACTAATCTAACATGATTTAAGAAATATATGAATATTTAGGCTAAATGATTTAAGTAATATGAAATAACTAATATGCAATATCTGAATGCAAATTCTCAATGAACCTAGAGCAAAAACAACATAATAACAATATATTCTCCAGGATCTTTGAATGAGAGATGACAGCCTGAATTTATAGAAAATCAGAAAGAAACCAAAGGTTGAGATCAAATGATGATGACCTGTCAAAATTTTCCAAGAGGAAGCACAATCCATGTGAATTGATGTGATTGGATGCTTTTCTCAGTTTTAAAAGAAATTGAGCTAAAATTAAGATAAAATCAAGAAAATACTGATTTATTCTCTATTTCATTCAATTTTAATATTTAATTGTTTTATTTGCTTTCTTTGATATTATTTATCAATTTTTAATTTGTTTTTCAGGATTATCTCAAATTGATTTCTTTTCTCAATTTTTAATTCTTTCTTTGTCAATTAATTCCTCTTTCTTGATTTGTTTCCTTTTTTGAAGATTTATGGCAATTTTTATTTATTTTTCAAATTAAATCCTCTTTTTGATGATTTAATGGCAAATTGATTTATTTAATTAAATATGCAAAAGATATTTAATTAACATAAATAAGATAATTGTTTAAAATGATTTACTTTGAATGATTTAATTACTTAAATAAATATTTAATTAATATTGAGTGATTAAGTTTTGCAATGTGACGTTGATGATTTTAGAAATTAATTGTGTGCTCAAGATTTATTTAATTGCCTTTGGTTAGGACCTTGGTGATGTTGTCGAGATTAGGGGCTCATGGTTTAGATGACCATTTTTAGGGTATTACATTTGCCCCTCTTTGAATTAATGTATGAGCAGCGCGTTGGTTCAAAGAAAATTTGATGTCTAGGAGATACCAGTTCTAGACTTGATTGATCACAAACTAGATGAGGATCGAGGTATTCAGCTTGTTTTGAAGCAATGAAACTGAACAAAGTTGATTAAAGCGAAACCGTTCCTGAACTTCATTGAACTAGGACCGATAGAGAACAAAGATACCAAACTTGAACTTGATTGATCAAGAAGGAGATCTTGCTAATCTAAAACTTGATTGAACTCGATATAGTGAGCGAGGATAAAATCGATCTTGAACTTGATCGATTAAGATATGATGAGCGAAGATAAACTGTCCAGCTTGATTCAATGCGATGAAACTGAACACCTGCTTAGATTGAGCATGATCAAAGATACTCTTTAAACCCTTTTTTGAGTTTAAATGAATAATCAACTTGATGAAAAATGATGAAACTGATTAACGTTAAGAGATTGATTCAGACAAAAACAATATCAGCTTGATTTGAAGCGATGAAACTGATATGCCCCTAGCGATTGATTTGATGAAGCTTAGCTACTTGAAGATTTGAAAATTTCTCGAAATTTGAAGATGTGATGTCATAGGGTCATGAGTATGCCCCCTCGGGAGAGAAATCAAAAGATAGCGAGGGTAGATGATGATAGGCAATTTTGAGCGATGATAATGAATTGAGCACAAATTATTCAGAGGAATTTTTTAAGATTAAGCATGATGAGAAGTGAGCACAAAGTTGATTTGTAGAATAAATTGAGATTCAACATTGATTTACAAGAAATTGAGCGCAATGTTGATTTGTAGAATAAAATTAAGGTTCAGTGTTGAATTACAAGAAATTGAGCGCAAATTGGAGAAAGAAATTTTTTATTGAAAAGCGCTAAGGAGCCCAAATTTTATGATATTGACTAGTAGAATGATCTCAAATTTTGATTTTGATCCCAAAAATGGAACCAGGATGGGCAAATTAGCTAAGGGTACAATTTTCATGTCCATCGGAGCAAGTTGAAAAAGTAGGGTTTTGGCTATATATGGGTAAAAAGTGTAATTTTCAATTCATTTTAACCCTCGAAGTTTGAAAATTCAAAAAGCCTTCTATGAAGAAAAATGGTGGTTCCCACTCATATGCATTGATTCAAGTGCCAAAGATGACATAATCAACCTCAAAACTATGAGCCAATGGTAAGAGATGTTGGTAATTTGGTATGGTTTTGTCATTGATGTCAACATCTACTAAAACTCTAGCACTCTAGAGATCCAGCATCATTCACCGGTAAGCAAGTAATCCTTACATAGTCACTTGTACATGGCTCACTGGTAGGAAATAATGATCACCGGCACTTGGAATGGCATGAAAGATACTTGGTAATGTCGACGACATTGTTTGGACAACGTATGTTGGAAAATTGTTTATCAGTTTATTCATATTGGCATATTTGCTCTTACCGACAAATAGGTCCAGGGTTATCCAGGGTTTCACCGATAGGCTTAACCTTTCCAAATCAGCATAGCACATTATGAAAATGATTAATTGATGTTGTAAATGCATTAAGCTGACATGTTCAATCAGTTATTGCATTGGATATTGTATTGTTTGTAAAATGATTTTATTGTAATATCTTGTAGAGCCGACCTACTAAAATTGGTCTTAGGGTATGGTATAAATGTAAGATCTTAATTGTAAGATCACAGAAAAAATGTGAAAAAGGTTTTGTGTGAAGGTATATGCGAGATTAAGTAGAGCTACACACAGACATCATTTGAAGATAAAGCTAGGTTTTTGTGAAAGCATATCAAAACTACACCGGTACTGAATCCAGCATATGGAGATGCTATTTTGTGTAGTACATTATTATTATATTTAATTATCCAACTGTAAATCAGTGTGACTTCCCTTATGTGTTTGAGCAGTGAGCTCTAGATGCTTGGCCTTTCTACATGTGCAGACCCCATTCATGTACACTTACTATCTGCAGTAGTATCATCTGATTGTAGGTAAGGTTTCCCACCGTGGTATTTCCCCTTACAGGGTTTCCATGTACAAATATTGGTGTTATGTGTTGTGGATGACTTTGTCTTTTAATTTTATGCATCAATCTTTATCGGTATTGCATTTATCAGTTAAATCTGTCCACCGGTATAACAGACTGTCTAACAGGTATTAAGCAGCAATTTGGTTAAATTGTTTTTGGTTAATATTATTAAGACAACTGATTCACCCCCCCTCTTAGTTTTCACCAAGACCTAACAATTGGTATCAGAGCCTAGTCCTTTTTTGTAGAAGTTTAACAGCTTGAGGAGATCCAATGTCTACTAACTATTTCAGGAAGGACAATCCTAAACTTGATGGAACCAACTATGGCATATTGAAGATCAGGATGGAGACACATCTGAATTGTATTGGAAAAGATATTTGGGAAGTAACAAAAAATGGATATACTACTCCTACTGCAAGCCAACCTAATCCACCAAATCTAACTAAGGATGAAGAAAATGATTGCAAGCCAAGAGAAGCACTCTTAAGCGCTCTATCAGATCAGCAAATCATGGGATTATCAGATAGGTCTACTGCTAAAGCTTTTTGGGATCACTTGGAAACATTGAATGAAGGAGATTCCACAGTTAATATTGCAAAACTTGAAAGCTTCCGAGTCAGGTATGAAAGTCTGAAAATGGAAGAAGATGATAGAATTTCTGCTTTTATGGAAAGAGTAAATGAAATTGTTTTGGGTATTAAATGTTGTGGAGGAACCTTAAGTGAAGATGAAATTGTTTCAAAAGTTTTAAGAGGATTGCCACCAGCATATAAAATGAAGGTTACTGAAATAAATGAACTAATAACAATGCCTAACACTTCAGTAACTAGGGATACATTGATTGGAAAACTATCAGCCTTTGAAATTGAGGAATTTGGACCTACTACTACTATAAAAACTGATTTAGCTTTTAAGGCATCAACATCATTTGCACCATATTTTGACAAGTCTGACTGGAAAGCCTTTTATGCAAGAGAACTTGAAGAAAGCAGGAGAGAAAATGAAGAACTTGAACAACTTGAAGCAATATACGCAAGAAAAATGCCTAAAGGTCTAGTTGGAAGTAATTATGAAGGCAAAGCACCCTTTAAATGTTTCAACTGCAATAAGATTGGTCATATGGCTTCAAGATGCCCTGATAGACATGCTAGGCTAAGAGAAGAAGCTAGAAGGACATAAAAACCTAACCCTGAATATCAAATATACAACTTCAAGAAAAATAAGGACAAATCTTGCTATGTTGCTGATGAAGGAGTCACTAATGATTCTGATGAGGATCCGATAGACAATGGATGGGTTTTTGTTGCTATAATAGAAGATCAACCGGCACCTGCAGAGCAACCAATAGAATAGGCCTTGGTTGCTAGAATTGAAACTAAGGATGAATGGATCATTGATTCTGGATGCTCACATCACATGACTGGTGACAAAAGTAAATTCTTAACTTTTCAGGAGCACAATGGAGGTCTAGTAAGATTTGGAGATGACAAAGCTTGTTCAATCAAAGGTAAGGGTTCAATATCTCTTGATGGTAAGCATAAAACTAACAATGTTTACTATGTTGAAGGATTAAAGCATAATCTCTTAAGTGTTAGTCAATTAGTTGAGAAAGGATTTTAGTTACAATTTAAAAATGGCAAATGCAAAATCATGAACAAAACTGGTTTAGAAATTGCAACCGATAATCAGACTAGAGGTAATATCTTTCATTTGAATAATAGTGAAAAGACATGCTTGATTACTCATATTGACGAAAGTTGGTTATGGCATAAGAGACTCTGTCATGTAAATTTTGATTGCATGGTAAAAATCAGTACTACTAAGGTAGTTAGAGATTTACCCAAAATTGTCAAACATGACAACATAGTATGTAAGGAATGTCAATTTGGAAAACAGGCTAGAGCTAGTTTCAAAAGTATTCCAAAAATATCAAATAATACTCTTGATATAATTCATACTGATTTATGTGGTCCAGCTAGAACTAAAAGTTTTTTCAAGGTGACAGATATTTCATGCTAATCATCGATGACTATTCTAGAATGTGCTCGGTTACTTTTCTCAAAGAAAAATTAGAAGCACTTGGAAAGTTCAAATTATTCAAAGCAATGGATGAAAATGAAACTGGTAAGAAAATAAAATGTTTAAGATCAGATCAAGGAGGTGAGTTTACATCTAAGGAATTTAACACCTACTATGAAGTGAATGGAATCAGAAGACAACTATCAGCACCCTAGACACCACAACATAATGGAGTTGTAGAAAGAAAGAACAAAACTATCTTGGATGCAGCAAGAAGTATGTTATCTGAATTAAATCTACCACATGTATACTGGAGAGAAACATTAAGTACAATAGTCTATACATTCAACAAAGTTCACATCAAAGGTGAAACTAGTAAGACCCCTCATGAACTATGGTTTGGTATTACTCCTACTCTTAAATATTTCAGAATTTTTGGAAGTAAATGCTATATTAGAAGAGATCAGTACATTGGGAAATTTGATCCTAGAAGTGATCAAGGAATATTTTTAGGTTACTCATCTAAGAGTAAAGCATATAGATGTTTTAACAAGAGATTGCAGAAAATTGTTGAAAGCACAAATGTAAAGATTCATGAACAATTTAGAGGAACTTCAAGGTACATGGATTATGAACCGGCAATAGAAATTTTGACAAATGAACCCACACTGAATCCACCAGTACAAAGTGAAGATCCAGTTACACTAGTATCATCTGAAAATTCCACAGTAACATAGGAACAACATCAAATAAAGACACCCTGGTATGCAAGATTGAATCATTCTAAAGATCAGATAACAGGAAACAAAAATAGAGGAGTTATGACAAGAGGAAGATTGGCAAATGAAGAGGTATGTCTTATTTCTCAAACTGAACCATCATCAATTAATGAGGCATGTGAAGATAAATTTTGGATTAAAGCTATGGAAGAAGAACTAGAACAGATTGAAAAGAATGACACATGGACATTAGTTCCCTGGCCTAAAGATAAAAATGTTATTGGAACCAAATAGGTATTTAGAAACAAAGCAAAACTAGTGTGATGCTAAAATTGTGGTTAGTATAAAGGCATACACATATAATGAGACAATAAAATGTAATTGAAAAGCTTAATTGAAAACTAATTCAAAATGCAAACCATGAGCCTTCCTTGAATGTCCCATTTTCCTCTATTCTTGAGGACCTTGAAAGTGTCGGATTGATGAGCTCTCAGCGAAGCAATGACCTCCAAAATGACAACTCAAAAGTTGAGTAGCTACTTGATCATGATGGATTATGAAGATGATATGAAATGCATGATTTAAGAAACTAGATGAATATGCTAAGATCAATTCAAAAGCTAATTACTAGATGACTAAAATGCCAATTGTCTATAGTAACAATGCCTAAATTGATATGAGATGGGATCATTATTGCTCCAAAATGGGGTCTATTTATAGGATTTCCAAGGCTTGGGGTGAGGTGGTAGGAATCAATGGTCAAGATCGATCTGAAGATATCAATGGTTAAATTGGAGGAAGTTGGCAAAGGGGGTTGGTTTAAAGGGGACACTTAGTGACAAGAGCCACAAAGGTTCTTAGAAGATGTTAGATGAAAGGGGACATGAGGGTAGGTAGAAGGGGTTAGTTTGTTAAATGTTAGGAGAATTTAAATTGAGAAATTCAAATAATAGGAAAAAGGTTAATTAATCTCAACAACTCTTAAATGATTTGTTTTAATTAATTATGGGATTTAAAAGAATGATTTTGATGGGGAGAATTATTTAATTTGAGTTAATTAATCAAAGGGGATTATTGAGATGAACTTATTTAATAAATCCTTAGATTTATTAATAAGTAGATGAAAAATGGAGAATTTAATCAAATTGCTTAGTGAATTCAATTAAATTGGGGAGGGACATTAATCAAATAATTGCTTATTTAATTGATTATCTTCAGACCATTTTTAGGTGTATACATTTTGCCCCTCTTTGAACTGAGGTGTGACGATGCGTTGCTTCAAAGAAAACTTGAGTGATGGTGTTGTTGATATTGATTTTGATCTAATACATATTTGATCTTGATTTTATGCAGATTCAGTTTCGATATGATACTGCTTTGATTTGGAGATGATAAATCTCGATATGATGCTGATATGATGCCCTCGACACTGATTGATAGATATGTGGTATGATGATATGATGCCCCCTTGGGAGATCAATTGATATAATTGACCTTCGAGTTTTTGGATCTTCGCAAAATTGATATCTTGATAAACTAAAGGATGATTCCTGCAACTGTGGTTGTTGAAAGTGTGAGTTCTTCGATCACTTTGATATAGTTCTTGATGTGATGATTGATAGAGTTTGATTAAATTGATAGGATTGATGAGATCGAGATCAAATCTAGTTTTAGGAATGGCACCTCCTTTATAAGACATGATAGCATGAATTAGATGAAATGGATTGATAAAATTGATAAGATTGATTGGACAAAGAACTGATAGTTTGTTGATATCATGTTGGAGGAAGATACATATATGCTGATGTGGGTTCATTTGAGGGGATAGCATAAGATTCGCATTGGATTTTTCTAGATTTAAAAAAAAAATTCATACACCTCCCAAAAAATTTTATTAGCATTTTTGCCAGATGGGTTGGAGAGAAAATTATATTTTTGACATGGGTTTTTTGATTAGTGAAATGGGTTTTTCAGATTTTTTAAAATCTTCCAATTTGCATTCAAATTTTTTTAATTTTTACCCACATTTTGAATTTTTGCCTTTGGAAATTTTTTAATAATTTTGGGCGGGAGAGGGAAAAGGTGGGACAGTGGAGGAGGAGCAGAGGCGGAGGAAAAGCGGGGGCAGAATGAAGGCCCGACAGTGGCCACCACCACCGGCACCGCGGGCACTGTCGTAAGCGCCGTGGGTACTGCGAGAGGCATCGTTGGCACCACCGCAGGCACCTTGGGAACCGTGGGTGGCACCTTCGGCGCCAACAGGGGTGGGCTTAGATTTTTTTATTTTATTTTTTTTCAATTTTTGATGATTTTTTCAGTTTTTTCCGATTTTTGATTTTTTTTCCGATTTTTGATGATTTTTTTATTTTTTTGGAAATTTTTGCTCCGCGTGTTAGTGGTCCCACTGATATGGGACATTGATCCATTTATGTACACACCCTTTTGTGATGATATATTGATGATTCCCATGATGTATATTTGTGATGTATCTCATATATTTTGTGATATCATTGTACATTGCACATTGATTTTGTGATTATGATATGATATGCAGTTGATTCTATGTGCTCTACATGACCTATGAGATGATAGATGCATTCTATTTGATATGTGATTATGCTATGCAGTTATTTTTATGATGTATGTTTGATGTATGCATTAATTTCTATATGCTTATGACATGTAGGTGATGAATATATGATGATGCAGTATTTAAATGATGTATGAAAATGTCGATATGTATGGTGATGCTTATAAGTGTTATGTGATGTATATGCAATGCAATGTTTTCTATGCTTATGATATTTTATGATTTTCTCATGCATGTTAATATGAAATGGATGTAATGCAATGCAATGGTGCTACTTTATATCTTTTGCGATTAGATGAATTCCTATGCAATGATCTAACTAAATGAATGCTTTGATGTTTTATATGAATGATGCTTTAGTTATGCCATGGTTATATGAGATGCACTTACTTTATCATACAGGATGAATGAGATGATTATTTTTTCTATTGTCCAATGTACTCAATCATGTAATAAGAGAAATAACATCATGTTAGTTCTTTTTTTGGCCTTGGAAAAGATGGGCTTTTGTGATCCCATGCAAAATGAAATGCAACTCTACTTTAAAATGCAAATGTAAGAATGAAATGCAATGCGGTGATCGGACCGGTCATGGAGTCATTGCTTTGTTTCATCACTGACCCTTTAAAATGTGGGAAGTGAGTGCAAACATCAATGGTATAATTGAACCATGATGACCTGAGCACTACTCTCCTGGGTTTTGATATTGCAAGTTAGCACAAGCATCAAGGTATAATTAAACCAAAATGACTTGAGTGTTGCTTGCGTAAAATAGACAGTATTAACCATTTCTAAATGCAAGTCTGAAATGTCTTCAATGATACTTTGATGATCATATCCTGAGACAACGTTGCACATATTAATGATTAATTTACAGATAGTAGACAAGAAAAATATCATGTTCCTTCTTCGTTCCTCTAGTCAAAGACATCCTGGAGTCACTCAGAAATCATGATAATGAAAATCAAAGATAAAATAGTTGAACCCTTATTGCCAAAGTGTTAAGATCATGAATCAAGATATATCATCCATTGATATGTGTTTTGTCATGTTAAGATTGATATGTTTTAGTTAAGGATTGTCAATGTGATCTTATGTTCAATGTTGGATGCATCTCAGTTTCTTTGCTTGACAAGTGTTGTCTGACTGTTGTCCTATCTATTTGATTAAGCTCAAAATGATCTAAACTTTTTGCCCCCAGTGTAGAAACAACCTTCATTATGATATACACAATGATCCAAACCATGGCGAGAAATTACCTGGGATGCCAGCGTATGTACAAAAGCTTTATGATGGAAATGAAATGCAAGAAGAAGGATGTATGAACCAATAGATGGATGAGTTAGCCTTATAGATAGCGCCTATTTGCTAGGTTTTCACCATTTGTTTTTATTGCACTTTTTCTCATATTTGATTTTTTTTTTTTTTGTATTTGCTTTTTCATTGTTTTTGAGTTTTGTGATTTTTCACTATTTTTAATTTTTCTTGATTTTTTAGGCATAAAACTTCTTTAGATGTATGCTATTCATTGGTTCCTCAGGTTGATCCCCATCCTATGTTGATAACTGATATGCTCTTGACCCAAATATTGTTGTGACCACAAATGGACCTAACCAATTTGATTCAAATTTTCCTTTCTTCTCTCGATCTACCTGGTTGCGTGGATTTTCCTTTAGCACTAGTTCTCCCACTTGAAAGAGTCTTAGTTTTACCTTGTGATTATATCTCTGGCACATTCTTTTTTGATATACCTTTAGATGATCAAAGGCATTTTGTCTTCATTCATGGATCAGTTCTAACTCTTGCAGTCTAGATATTCTTTGTTCTTCATCTAGGATCAGACCTTTGAGTGATACACATAGAGAGTGTATCTCTACTTTGATTGGCAATATGGCTTCTGATCCATATACAAGAGATAAAGGTGTGGCACCTGTTGGTGTGTAGATACTAGTGTGGTAGGCCTAGAGAGAAAGGTTTAGTTGAATGTGCCAATCTTTTCCAGCATCGTTCACTGTCTTTTTAAGGATTTTCAGAATAGTTTTGTTAGATGCTTCGGCTATCCATTTCCCCGTGGATAATATGGCATGGAGAATCTGTGCTGGATTTTGAACTTCTCACAGAGCTCTTGTACATCTTGGTTCTTGAATGGTCACCCATTGTCAGTGATAATGGTCATGGGAATTCCATAGGGACAAATGATGTAGTTCAAGATAAATGCAGCAATCTATTTTCCTATGATGTTTGTGAGAGGTATAGCAGGATGAATTTGTGTCCGTTAGATGAGGAAGGATTTATCTTTCCTACTAGATCTAGACCCCATTGACAAAAAGGCCAAGATGTTGCAAAAGCATGAAGTTCTTGTGCTGGTGCATGAATCAAATTTCCATGGATCTGACATTGCTTGCATGTTCTTGCTATTTGAAAAGAATCTTGTTTGATAGTTAGCCAATAATAGTCCAAGCGTATGAGTTTTTTCGAAAGGGTAAGACCACTTGAATTAGTGCCACAAATGTCGTTATGTACTTAATTTAAGACCTTCTCCGATTCTTCTTGTTTGAGATATCTTAAGAGAGTACCATCCAGACCGTATTTATAAAGGGTGTCGGCGACAAGAGTATAATGGGAGGATTGGCGAATAAAGTTTCTCTTTTGGTTCTTTGATAAATCAAGAGGTAGGTTATTGTCTTTTAGGTATGTGTAAGTTTGGCCATAGTGAGAGGAATCATGTCCAATTAGTTGATAGATGGTTTGGAAATCAGGACACTTAAAGGTAGGATGAAACAACTCTTCAACTAGGAATTCATAATGCTGTTGATTTTCCTGTGTCTATAGGAGAGAAGAAAGTGTAGCCATGGCATCTGCTACTTTATTATCATTTCTAGGAATCTTCTCAAAAGTGATTTCAACAAAGTACTTCTTGAAATCATCCACCATCTTTTTGTAAGGCATGAGTTTGTCATCTTTTGTTTGATAGTCATCATTGATTTGGTTGATGATGAGTTGAGAGTCTCCAAAGACTTCAAGTTGTGTTATATTCCATTCTATAGCCATTTTGATACCTGTAACGAAAGCTTCATACTCTGTAGTATTATTGGTACATGGAAAGCTTAATTTGTATGCTTTTGGGATTGTATGACCTTGTGGTGTAATGAATAGAATACCTACTCCTGATCCATGCTGTGTATATGAACCATCAAAGTATAATTGCCATGTGTTTGTGGTAACTGTGAGGATATCGGCATCAAGAAATTCAATTTGTAAAGGATGATCATCTTGAAGCAGTGCCTCAGCTAGTTGGTCTACAATGACTTGTCCCTTGATATCTTTTCTATCTACATACTCAATATCAAACTCACTTAGAATCATAATCCATTTTGCTAGTCATCCTATCAATGTTGCTTTGCTGAGAAAATACTTCAATGGATCAATTTTAGCTAACAACTTGATTGAGTGAGATAGTAGATAGTGTCATAGTTTTTGAGAAGCAAAAACTACTGCCAAACATGCTTTTTCTATTGATGAATAGTTGATCTCATATCCTACTAGCATTCTGCTGATGTAGTAGATGGCTTGTTCTTTTCCTTCATTGTCCTGTTGTGCGAGAAAAACTACTAATGATGTCTCAGTAGTTGATACATAGAGTAATAATGGCTTTCCTAGAATTGGTGACATTAGAACAGGTGGTTGCATGAGATAGACCTTGATCTTATTGAATGCTTCTTCACATTGATCATCCCATTTTAAATTAACATGTTTGTGCAATAGATGAGTAAATGGTTGACATTTATCTACTAGTTGAGCCATAAATCTTCTGATTGACTGGAGTCATCTTGTAGTGATCTCAGTTGACTGATATTCTTGGGCGATGCCATTTCCATGATTGCTTTAACCTTTGCTAGATCTCTTAAATTTGTGCATACTTTGATGCTTTTGTCTGGTTTTAAAATAGGAATGATGTTTGATACCCATTGAGGATATGCTATAGATCTGATGAATCCTACATCCAGTAATTTCTTTAGTTCTGCTTTGACCAAGAGAGCGATATGTGGATGCATCTTTCTTAATTTTTGTTTGACTGGTTTGGCTCCTAGATTGACATTTACGTGATGCATAATAAGCTCTGGATCCAAACCTGGCATGTCTGCATATGACCAGGCAAAATTGATTTGCCGTCGTTCAAACAATTCCCTATATTGTTTCTTTTCTTCTTCTGATAGAGAAGTTGTTGGATGTAGTATCTTTGGTTGTTCTATTGTCCCAATGTTAACTACCTCTATTAGTTCAATCAAAATTGATGACCTTTCTTGATAGTACTCAAGTTAAGTGTCAAATCTCCCATCTTCCGGTGCCTCGAGGAGGTTTTCACCATTAGATGCATCCTTTCTTTTTACTTTTTCTTGATCTAATGTTGCCAATAAATGGTTTTCAGCATTAGAACTGATATTGTTTTCTTTATTTTCCTTTTGGCGATTGGGAGATTTGGCACCCACTTGACTAGAAGATGTGTTGCTGAAATTCCTGGTGAAAGTTGTTGCAAGTTTGATTGCATTAAGATATACGGATATGGCATGGTCATTTGGAAAGGTATCAATGGTAGTATGTCCTTCATTTTGCCAATCAATAAGTTCGAGGTAGATTAGAGATAGGGGGTCATCAGGTTGAGATGTTTTGAGAGTATTTAGGGTCATGATTGATGTATCAAAGTTTTTGATATGTAATTTGTCAATATCAAGGTCTTTGGGTATGGTTGTATCTACTAATGCTCGTTCAAGAATTTCCTTGTGTGCCGATGAAAGTTTTAGGAGTTCCAGAAGTTCTTGATCATCCTCAATTAAGTTTGAGTCAGCCGAATGTGATTCTATATCAAGTGAACTAGTCCCTAATGTTTTCCCTGCATACATATGAACTATATAGACTCCTACATCTTCTTCAAAGAAATTTTATTCAGCTGATTCTTCAGAGTGATAGGAATCCCATTCCCATTCATTAGAATCTATATTGCTTTCAGCCTACAATTTATAGATTTGTTCATATAGCCTTTCTTTTGTTTTATTGGCTATATCTTTTCTTCTTTCATATTCAACTTCTTCTAGACTGAGATTGAGTTCTATCAACTTTACTATCAGCTCTTCTTGATTAGTATTAGATTCCTTCTTGTTTTGATTGAGAGTTAATGCTACTTGGGATGTTTCATTGGTTTGTTTCTCTTGCTGATTTGAAAATTTTTTCTTTTGCCACTTAAGTTTTGTTTGTGTTTGTTGCTTTGTAGATGCTTCTTCCCTTTCAACTGTAAGTTGTTCTTGTCTATTTTCATATCCTTCTTTTTGTTGGTTAGAAAATGTGCCTCCCAATAGAGTAACTTTCCCATACCCTAAGCCTGCTTTGTCTGTAGCCTTCTGAGTATGAGGTTGGATAGGTTCTAAGATACCTTCTTTTCTTTTCCCTATAGGACCTATTCTAGTGTATCCCATCTTTTGAAGAATGTTGAATCCTTTTCCATATTTTTCTTTAGGTATTCTGACATTGTTGACCTTTTGTTGAACTTCTTCATCTTTGACTAGCCACTATAGCACATCTTTGTCTTCTGTCTCCCGTGATAAGGTTCCAGCACTAATGAATGCTCCATCAAATATCAAAAGATGTTTCACCATTGGTTGTTGTTTAGAATTTGATGGTTTCCCAAAGGATTTAGGAGAGAGTGGTAATTGTGATATTGAATATTCTCCATTTCCTCAATCTCTTAGTTGCATTTGTTTTTCCATACTTGATAAAATAGAGGCAAAGGATTGTTCTTTGGATTGTGTGTTCGAAGATGACGCCTCCCTGTTATGAGGAACAATGACTTCTTGAGCCATTTTTAAATTGCTGCAATGTTGAAAAGGATTTGAATCTGCAGAGATTGTTATTTCTTTTCCCTCATATGGAAATGTGACACACTAATGATATGTTGATGGTATAGCTTGTAGGTCATGTATGCAAGGTCTGCCTAGTAGTACATTATATGATAAGTCCAAGTCTAGAACTTGGCATGCTGCATTTTTCTGTAAAGGTCCCACTTTCATAGGTAGTATCACAATTCCCTTGGAAGAATGTTCTTCTTCATCATAGGCTTTTATAGTGATTCTTTTTCGGACATCAACTGCATCTTCTAAATATCTTAAGGCACGGACAAGACTTAATGAGAAAATATTTAGACCAGCTCCCCCATCTATTAGAACACGCTTGACTTGCATTTTGTGGATGAGTACTTCAATGTGCAAGGGAGCATTGTGGGGATGTTGTAGGGACATGTCATCTTTTTTAGTGAATGACAAGCAATGCGGGGTTGTGAGGTGTCCCACCATGGTTTGAAATTTGTCAATATCAAGGTCTTTGGGTACGGTTGTATCTACTAATGCTTGTTCAAGAATTTCCTTGTGTGCCGGTGAAAGTTTCAGGAGTTCCAAGATAGAGATTTGTGCTGGTGCTTTTTGTAGTTGCTCCATTAAATTGTACGGTATTGTTATAGTGGATGATGCATTTGTTGTAGGACCCGGCATAACCACTTTAGCTTTTCTTTGTGTAATGACATGTGCAGGTTCTTGATGTTGTTGCTCTTTAACCACGATCACATTTACCACATTGTCATATGTATGAGCATAGTTTACCTTTTCTTTACCCTTACCATTGTTTGTTGATGATGAATCACCTTTGTCATAGTTTCGAAGCAAAGTTTTGAAAGTTGTATGAGATTCATTTGTTGTATGTCCATCCACAGTTATTATCCCATTATCTTTCAAATCTTGAATGACATGTTTTAATCATTGACAAGCATCTATTTGGTGTCCTTTGTTTCGATGGAAATCACAATAATGGTTGTCGTTCCACCAAGTAGGTTTCTCCTTGGATTCAAAGTTTCTTTCTTTTGGTAAAGTAATCAATTTGTTTGTGATAAGTGTTTTTAATGCGGATCCAAGAGGTTCACCAATGTTTGTAAATTATCTTCGAAAGAAATTTTTGATAGTTGCTTTTTGGTGATTGTTGTTTTGTTGAGCTGCTGCTAAGTGGGTGGATAAATTAAAAACCATTTGTTTCAGTTTCACATTGTTGTTATCCACTATCCCATCATTTACAAAATTACGATTTCTATTCCAAAACTTTGGCTTATCATTGTGATTGTTGTTGTTAGTGTTGTTATGAGGGTAAACTCCTTCTTTGGATATATTTAATTCACCTTTCTTTATCATGGCTTCCTTCATTTTGATTCCATTATCAATCATTTTTGCAAAGCTTTGATTTCGTTGCATTTTTAAATAGTAGCTCATTTGATCATTTAAGTTGTCAATGAATATATCCATTTTTTCATATTCAGGCACTATACAAGGATATCTCAAAGCTAACCGCCTCCATCGTTGTAGGAAAGTCATGAAGGGTTCCCCACTCTTTTGTTTTGCATTACACAGGTCTAGCATGGTCACTTCATGCTGTATGTTTTAGGAATATTGTGAAACAAATTTATCCACCAGTTCTAAAAATGATCTGCTTCCCGCTAGAAGTTTGGAGAACCATTCCATAGCTAGTCCCATTAAAATTTTTGGAAATTGTCTCAATAAGTAGGTATCCTCGTGTGCAAACTCCATACTCATGGTGCAAAATTCTCTTATATGATCTTGAGGGTTAGTGCTTCCATCATGTTTTTCATATCTTGGAGTTTCAAAACCTATAGGAAAAGGTATCATGTTTAGGTTTCTATCAAATGGATAAGGACATATTTCTTGAAGCGAATATCGTCTAACATTTCCTCTTTGCATATCTTGAATTTGTGTCTGCATTGTTTGTAGTTGTCGTGTGAGAGTCATGATAGGTTTATCAACATGATTTGTTCTGGCATAACCCTAATTTTGTATTCTAGGAGGGTCTCGATCTCTTCTTGGTTCATCCCTAGTTCTTCTTGTATCTTCATTGGTTTGAGTGTTATTCAAAATTTCTACTTCATCTCTTTTGGGGATGTAAGTCTCTTCTTTGGTTCTGGCATTATTAGGAATTGACAAGTTATCGATTTTGAAACCAAAGATATCCTCATATTGTTTGTTATTAGGAGGGGGATCACTTTTCTTTTGTGTCAATTTGTTTACATCAAAATCTTGGGGGAGTGTAGCACCAGATTTGGCTAACATTAGGAAATATTTTTTGTTTTCTTCTTCTAACAATCTCTGCATAAATTTATCAAATTGAGGATCCTTTTTGATGTCTATGAGATTTTGTTCAGTTATTTCTCCTTCAACTCGTATTTCATCTTCGTGTTCCATGTTTGTATAGTCTTCAATTATTTCAAATGTGTCTATTTCTATTTCTTCAATCTTTCGTCTTTGAGCCCTGGTTAGAATGGGCATGCACATGTTTTGAATGTTTTTGGAGGTTTAAATATTGTTTAATGTGTCACAATAAGTGATCAATTTTTGAGGTAAAAGTTGTAGATGGATAGACACAAAATGATATTTTCAAGTATTTTCTTGTTTACAAGTTTTTGATCTTAGTTTTGGAGTGCAGATTTTGTGATTTTTGATATGACCAAGTTCAATAGGAACAATATATCCTATGATAACGAACGAGGTTATCTTGATCAAGCATTGTAGTTTTCATGATAAAAGGATGATAGATCCTAACCAAAAACTATGTTTGAATGATCAGTTTATTAAAGAAGATGTGATGTTGCACTTCAAGGTGTTAGATCTTGAGACTTGTTTGAGGTGAATACTTGAGACTTTTAGCGTGTCTAACTCTTGAATCTATTTTGACAAAAGCTAACCTACTCACTATGTTTGTCCTTTTGAGAAATGGGTTGCTTTTGTTTTCTGATTTTGATATATTTTACCAGAAACACTGACAAAATGACCAAGAATGCTACTGTTCTGATCAGAAATGCTGACAAACTTACCAGAAACGTTGTTGTTTGGACTAGAAATGCTGTTGTTCGGACCAAAAACACTATTGTTTGGACCAGAAACTCTGACAGACTTACAAAAAATGCTACTATACTCACCAGAAATGCTGACATACAGACCAGAAATGTTGACTGACAGACTAAGAACTTTGTTCTAGAATATAGTGACTCTAAAGTTCAAATGATGATATGTAGGTTTAGCAAACTAGGTGTTTGATCTTAGGAGATTACAATTTTGACCTAAATCTTGAATTTCAGACTTAGAAAATGAATGTTTAGACCTAATGAGTACCAACTGGAAGATTTAATACTGCAACATGAGTTATATGACGTGCAACTTAGAAGATTTGTTGATTAGACCAAGGGAGCTGACCTTTAGACTGAAAGTGCTACTGTTTGGACTAGGAACGCTGCTATACCGACCAGAAATGATGAGAAATAGACCAGGAACTCTATCGTTTAGACAAAAAACTCTGACAGACTTACCAAAAATGCTAATGTTTGAATTGTAAATGCTAATGTTTGGACTGAAAGAGCAACTGCTTGGACTGTAGATGCGACTGTTTGGACTGAAAGAGCTAATCTACTGTAAAACTTGTGAATTTGATAGTTTGAAGTTTGAGTTTTTAATGTTTTTTGTATTTCAATGGATGAGATCTTGACTTGATTTATAAACACAGAAATCAGATTGTATTTTTGTCTGAAAGGTTTTGAACAATTAAAAACACATCAATCAGTCTATCCTAAGGAGATTGGCTGAGAATGAAAAGCTTTGCTTGCTGACTTAGGTACACACCCAATAGCTAATCAGAATACAGCCACTGAGCATCACGCAATGGATTCTCAATGCCATATTATCCGACTCCAAACACTAATGGGGGCACGATATGGCAAGTGTCTTGGGAGAGTTACTATCTCTCTTGCACAAAGATTATCATCCTTTCAGAGGTGAATTGGGTAGCTTCTATTTTTATAGTTCTTAGTCAGGAATTCCATTTAAAATTAACCCTTGAATTCACACAAACATGATTGACACCTATAGCCCAACAAGGTACCGAAACAAGCTGTAGTCACATAAATGTGATTGAGACCACGAGGCCCTACAAAATACCCAATATGAGAGATCTCAAAGAGAAAACTCAAATAATCCCATCCTTTGAGACTTTAATCATTAGAGACCTATTTATTATAGTGAGTTGGAATGCTCAGGTCCAGCTATACTCACTTGGGTTGTTCTCACAAGGTGATTACTTTTTCCCACTGTGATAGGCCTGCTAAAGATATGCAATTGAAATCAAAGGATGAGTCTAGCTTTCTGATCACCTAAGAAAGGTGAGAGCATACTTGCCTATCATCAAGACACATAAGACATGTTTGTTCAATTTCCATTGTAATTAGTCTATGTGCCTAATTTAACAAATATAAGTGCAAAATCCCACGGTTGCAAACAAAGTTAGAGGTTTATATTGTATTCTTTGGTAGTAAAATAGTTTATAACTCTGGTCTTTCATAGCGAAATAAGTACCTACAAAACCAACAATCTGCAAATAAAGTTTAGGAAAATGTCAGTCCAAAAGAAGAAATGAGGAATGCAACATAAAATATTTGCAAAATAAAAAAAAAACTGAAAACGCCATCAAATTAACCAAAAAAGCCATCAAATGTGCTAAGAACACTGCTCTGCACACCAGAAATGCTGTTAAACAGACTGAAAACGCTATCTTGCACACTAAAAATGCTATCAAATAGACTGAAAACGTTATCCTACACACTAAAAATGCTGTTAAATAGTCTGAAAATGTTGACAAATGTGCTAAAAATGCCACAGTATAGACTAGAAATGCTAAAATACAGACTGCAAGCGCTAAAGAACAGAAAAACATAAAAATAGAGTTGATGAATCTCCTAAAAACATCATTGAAGGTGTCGGAATGCCACAATAGAGACTTAGAACGTGATTTAGGAGATGAAAAATGCCAATCTGTACTCCGGGAGAGCTAATCTGTACTTTGAAAGAGCTAATCTACCCTCTGAAAGAGCTAATCTACCCTCTGAAAGAGCTAATCTGCTTGTAAATGAACTTTCCTGCAAGCAAACTTGTTAAAGATCAAAGGGCCTAGGCCCCACGGTGGGCGCCAATTAATTTGATGCTAAAAATGTGGTTAGTATAAAGGCATACACATATAATGTGACAATAAAACGTAATTGAAAAGCTTAATTGAAAACTAATTCAAAATGCAAACCATGAGCCTTCCTCGAAATGTCCCATTTTCCTCTATTCTTGAGGACCTTGAAAGTATCGGATTGATGAGCTCTCAGCGGAGCAATGACCTCCAAAGTGACAACTCAAGAGTTGAGTAGCTACTTGATCATGATGGATTATGAAGATGATATGAAATGCATGATTTAAGAAACTAGATGAATATGCTAAGATCAATTCAAAAGCTAATTACTAGATGACTAAAATGCCAATTGCCTATAGTAACAATGCCTAAATTGATATGAGATGGGATCATTATTGCTCCAAAATGGGGTCTATTTATAGGATTTCCAAGGCTTGGGGTGAGGTGGCAGGAATCAACGATCAAGATCGATCTAAAGATATCAATGGTTAAATTGGAGGAAGTTGGCAAAGGGTGTTGGTTTAAAGGGGACACTTAGTGACAAGAGCCACAAAGGTTCTTAGAAGATGTTAGATGAAAGGGGACATGAGGGTAGGTAGAAGGGGTTAGGTTGTTAAATGTTAGGAGAATTTGAATTTAGAAATTCAAATAATAGGAAAAAGGTTAATTAATCTCAACAACTCATAAATGATTTGTTTTAATTAGTTATGGGATTCAGAAGAATGATTTTGATGGGGAGAATTAATTAATTTGAATTAATTAATCAAAGGGGATTATTGAGATGAACTTATTTAATAAATCCTTTGATTTGTTAATAAGTAAATGAAAAATGGAGAATTTAATCAAATTTCTTAGTGAATTCAATTAAATTGGGGAGGGAGATTAATCAAATAATTGCTTATTTAATTGATTGTCTTTAGACCATTTTTAGGTATACAACTAGTGTGTAAGGGATATTTTCAGAAAGAAGGAATTGATTACAATGAAACCTTTGCACTGGTAGCTAGGATTGAGGCAGTTAGATTATTCTTGGCTTTTCCAGCTCATAAGAACTATAAAGTATATCACATGGATATTAAATGTGCATTTTTGAATGGAATTCTTGAAGAAGAAGTTTACATTGAACAACCTGATGGATTTTCTTTGACAGAAGACAAAGATAAGGTTTGCAGGTTAAGGAAAGCCTTATATGGGTTGAAGCAAGCTCCAAGAGCTTGGTATGCGAGATTAGATAAGTATCTTTTGAAAATTGGATTTTCTCAAGGAAATGCAGACAGTAATCTATACTATAAAATAACTAATGGTGACATCTTGGTTATAGAAGTTTTTTTTGATGATATAATATTTGGAGGTGAAGATGAATTATGTAAGGATTTCTCTATCAAAATGCAGCAAGAATTTGAAATGTCTATGATTAGAGAAGTAAAATTCTTCTTAGGATTACAAATCTCACAGGCTGACAAAGGTATATTCTTAAGTCAATCAAAATACTTAAAAGAGCTACTAAAGAAATTTGGGATGGACAACTTTAAATCGGTAAGTACACCTATGACTACAAATGACAAATTATCACTAAGAGATGAATCAACACCTGTTAATCCAACCAGGTACAAATCTATGATAGGAGGTTTATTGTATTTAACACAAACTACAAATCTTGGCTTATGGTATCCTAGAGATGAAAACTTTGAATTATGTGCATACATAGATGCAAATTGGGCAGGAGATGTAGATGACAGGAAAAGCACCACCGGCGAAGCATTTTTCCTTGGAAGCAGATTAATTTCTTGGTTAAGTAAGAAACAGAGTTGCACATCTTTATCAATAGCAGAATCAGAATATGTTGTAGCAGCAACAACTTGTACATAGGTACTATGGCTTAAATAAATGTTAGAAAACATAAAGATAAATTGGAAGGAACCTATAACTATCTATTGTGATAACAGTGCAGCAATTGACATATCAAAGAATCCGGTACATCATTCTAAAACTAAACATGTTTCTATCAAATTGAACTTGCTCAAAGAAAATGTTGAAGCAAAAATAGTTAAAATGGTTTATGTGAATATTAAAGGGCAGTTTGTAGATATTTTCACTAAACCTCTACTTAAGGAGACTTTTGAGTATCTAAGAGATCAGCTTGGGTTCATACCCCCACCGGTAAACACTTAGACAGTTAATGATTGTCATCAACTGGTAGCACAAACAGAAGACATCTTTCACTTCGGCTTTGATGAGGAAGCTACTTCTCAGGGGGAGTAGTTGGTATATTGAACTTGTTTGGTATTTTTTATATGGACTTGGTTTTGTAACTTTGGCATTTGATGTCAAAGGAGGAGTGATATCTTTTGGAAAAACACATTATCTTTTGAAAAGATTGGTACAGAAAAACATAAAGAAACTCATATTACTCTCAGGAGGAGAGATTGTTACTTTGGGAAGATTATTGGTTTTTATATTTGGCATTTTTGTTTTTGGCACATTGATGGTTTTTCCATCTTGTGTTTCCATCAATGCCAAAGGGGAAGATTGTTGGTATTTTGGTATGGTTTTGTCATTGACGTCAACACCTACTAAAACTCTAGCACTCTGTAGATCTAGCATCATTCACCGACAAGCAAGTAATCCTTGCACAGTCACTGGTACATGGCTCACCAGTAGGAAATAATGATCATCAGCACTTGGAATGGCATGAAAGATACTTGGTAATGTTGAAGACATTGTTTCGACATCGTATGTTGGAAAGTTGTTTATTAGTTTATTCATATTGGCATATTTGCTCTTACCGGCAAATAGGTCCAGGGTTATCTAGGGTTTCACTGACAGGCTTAACCTTTCCAGATCAGCATGGCATGTTATGAAAATGATTAATTGATGTTGTAAATGTATTAAGCTGACACGTTCAATCAGTTATTGCATCGGGTATTGTATTGTTTGTAAAATGATTTTATTGTAATATCTTGTAGATCCGACCTACTAAAATTGGTCTTAGGGTATGGTATAAATGTAAGATATTAATTGTAAGATTGCAGAAAAAATGTGAAAAAGGTTTTGTGCAAAGGTATATGCAAGATTAAGCAGAGCTACACACGTAGACATCATCTGAAGATAAAGCTAGGTTTTTATGATAGCATATCACAACTACACCAGTACTGAATCCAGCATATGGAAATGCTATTTTGTGTAGTACATTATTATTGGATTTAATTATCCAATTGTAAGTTAGTGTGACTTCCCTTATGTGTTTGAGCAGTGAGCTCTAGGAACTTGGCCTTTCTACATGTGCAGACCCCATTCATGTACACTTACTATCTGTAGTAGTATCATCTGATTGTGGGTAAGGTTTCCCGCTGTGGTTTTTCCCCTTACAGGGTTTCCACATACAAATATTGGTGTTATATCTTGTGGATGACTTTGTCTTTTAATTTCATGCATTAATCTTTACCAATATTGCATTTATCAGTTAAATCTATCCATCGGTATAACAAACTGTCTCACAGGTATTAAGCAGTAATTTGGTTAAATTGTTTTTGGTTAATATTATTAAGACAACTGATTCAGCCCCCCCCCCTCTCAGTTGTCACCGGGACCTAACAATTGATCGATCTTAAGCCTGTTAATCATTTCAATTTTGATTTTTTTTGTTGATTTTTCAAGTTTTTGGCATGTTGATGTTGAGTTTTCTCATTTTGTCATGCGAGATAGGATCCTGTGTTGTACAACAAACTGTTAAATTCTATTTTGCCATTTAGAGTCATTAGTTTTTTTGTTCGAGGCCCACCCTTGTGTCATATGACAACCTTCATAAGAGACCATTTTGTTGTCCATAGTCTATTCTTGTATCATACGGGAGTATTTTGTCATACAGGTCCCAATCCTGACTTGTACAAGTTTCCGCATTTCTGTGTTTTATCGTTTGAAAAATAGTGAGCATTTTTGAAGGTCCAAACATAAAATTTAGATTTTGCAATTGATGTAGTTGAATTTGCATGATGTTTCACTTCTCTTGTAGGTTTATTTGGAATGTTTTATGATGATTCATTGTTTGATTTTTGCAAGTTTGTTTGCCTCATGCTCTTTTCAGATATGTATATCCACCCACAATGACATTAGTTTGGTAGTTTGAGAAGGCACATATTAATTTTTGCGCTTTCACCCACCTTCTTAGGCTATCTGATATCCATGTGAATCACGATATGCTCACAACATTGCTTGAGAGATTTGATTCTAAGCATAACACATTTCATTTTCTAGTTGGGGAGATGACCATCACCCCAAGGATGTTTATAGGATTCTCTATATCCTTTTTGTTGGGGGTAAGGTAGATTATGATGCAACACAGCTTTCTAGATTACAAGCTATTAGACATGTATTCAGGAATCTTGACATCTTGACATGTTCTATCAGTTAGCATGTGATTATGAGTAGGTACAGTGAGGAGTTTAATCTAGCATGCATCCTAGTAGGTTTTATCGGCTTCTTTCTAATGTTAGATAGGGGACAATAGGGATTCCTTTGTGGATGGGGCAGGATGCTGAAGAGGCTTGTTGAGACCCCTCAAAGGTTAGGTTGGGTTCTTGTATATTAGCCCACATGTATTGCAAGATGCATGAGATTGTTTACAAGGAGGGTAAGAGCATGGTTCCCGGTCTTTTGATCTTACAAGTATGGGCTTGGGAGCACCTCCAAGTTTGTAGGTTGATTGTGGATGACGGGAGAGAGCCTAGTCAGCCGATTGTGCATAGATATTCTAGATATGTTACATAGCCCCATTTGGGCAAGACAAATTTTTGGCGAGGGCAGTTAGATGACTTGATAGCTATGGTATGGAGACCATATAGGGGCCTAGAGCCATGGGATGACTAGAGGATCATACACAAAGATCTTTTTATTATTTGCCCATCTCATTGACAGATCATAGACTATAGTGGAGTGATTTGTGGTATCTTGAGTGATGAGGCAGCATGGTAGGCCTTAGGGGATCTCACAGGAGTTCACAGCATAAGTGAGATATGCTGATGAGGAGAGATGAGGATGGGTACCGAGGTTATTTTATGCAAATAAATGAGTAATGAGTAATGAATTTTTTTATTTTTATTTTTGCTTGCTTTCAATGCAATAAGATGAATGCAAATTAATGATAGTGAATGTATGAATCTTTATAAAATGCTTATGTATGTAGGTAAACATCTCAATACACATGTACTCATTTGGAGAATTGATGAGGAGGAAACCACTTAGCGAAGAAATGATGATGCTTCCAACTCTCATTCAGAAGATAAAGAGATCATTGTTACCATACTGAAATCACTCTAAATTCACATAATGTAGAATGAAATGCAAAATGAGATGCAAAATGAGATGCAACCTAAACCTAGTCACTAGATTTAAAAAGCTTAATCTTCATCATTGAGTGTTTTACAACCACAATAGGAAGATTAGAGTTCCTTGCTTTTCATGTACAATATTAATTATCTTGTCTGCAATGACCCTTTTTTGTTCATATCCTTGGTTAGATTTTGCAGGGACCTGGATTGCATGATAAAGAAATGATGGGAACCTCCTATACCATACAAATAAGAAGTTTTGAGGTATGTGTGGCAATTTCACCTTGATGTGAAGGATCTTATCACAAACACCCAGCTAATTTAGATTTTTCCAGATCATCAGAATCATTCCTACAAGCAGAAAACAAAGAAAATATTATGCCCCCAATCCTTGCTCATCTTAGTCAAGATAGACTTCCTCGAGTTATTCAGAGGGATAATAATCGAAAACCAACATAAAAGATAGCACACAAAGAAAATTTCATGCATATCTCAAATTTTTTAGTGATTGTTTTCAGTTATGTTGTTTGCTTGTGTACTCAGTGATAAAACTCTTCAACAGTCAGGAGACAGGTGACTGACTCGGAGTGGATGACCAGGTTTCACTGACGAAATGATGAATTGGTTGATACTACTTAGGACATATAAATTGATCATTCGATTACCCTAAGACTAGGATAGTGATCGGTTTCAAGCCACGAGGGTCCCAAAAGAGCCAGGATGTCATGAAAGCGACTAAAAGATATGTACAAGCAAAAACAAATAATGCGTGAAAGCGTGAATGCCAATGCTGTGTTGATAGATGGAGTGCTTTGAGTACAAGAGGTGTCCGTTTGCCAATTTTTCACCTTCTTGGCAAAGATTCATTTTTTTTTTACCAAGGTCCTTGTTTACCAGGTTTTCACCAAGGCATTTTCTCTCTTTTTCCTATTTTTTTTTTTTGATTTATTTAGGACTTTTTCTGATTTTTAGGATTTCTTCAAGGCATTTTTTAATTTTTAGGATTTCCTTAGGACTTTTTCTGATTTTTAGGATTTCTTCAGGACCTTTTATGATTTTTAGGATTTATTCAAGACATTTTAGCTATATAGGTTGCTGGAGCAGAGAATATTTAGGTGAAGAATTTCTTCATGTAGATGGTATTGTTTAGTTCACAGAGCTATTCTCCTTTTGATTTTGAGAGTTGATAGGCACCAGAGTCGAAGGCTACAATAAAAATGTAGGGACCCAACCATTTGGGTTCAAACTTCCCTTTGTTGTCTCAAAACTGTTGATTTTTTGGATTTTCTCTTAGAACTAGGTCACCAGCCTAAAATTCTCTTTGTCGAACCTTCTTGTTATATCCTCTAGAAATTCTCTTTTGATACACTCTAGGATGATCAAATGCCACTTGCCGACACTCATCCAACAATTTGAGCTCTTGCAATCTAGATAATCTATAGTCTTCATTATAACAAGGCCTTGCAAAGAAAATCTTAGAGATGATATTTCCACTTCAATAGGTAATACTGCTTCAGACCCATACACCAAAGAAAAAGGTGTAGCCCCAGTAGCTGTTCTGATACTTGTTCTATAAGCCCATAGGGCAGGATTGAGTTGCAGATGCCAATCCTTTCCATATTTATTGACTGTCCCATGTAAGATAGTCAACAGATTCTTATTAGATGCTTCAGCTTGTCCACTACCTTTAGGGTTGTATGCAAATTACCAATGTTGTTTTATTTTGAATTTTTCAGAGAGTTCATTTAGATCTTTGTTCTTGAACTATCCTCCATTGTCAGTTATAATGGATGAAGGTATACCATACATGCAGATGATATAATTAAGAATAAATAGAGCTACTTGTTTACCGGTTGCTTTGATGAGCGGAACCGCTTCCACCCACTTAGTGAAGTACTCAGTGGTAGTTATAGTACAAAGGGTATGAGATCCCTTGCTAAAGCGTGTATAAGGTGCCCATGTAGCTAATACTTTTCATAGGTTTTAGCAAATTTTATAGCTTCTTTCTCCATGTCTGGCCACTAGTAGCCAATCCTTAGTAGCTTTTGTGCTAAAGTTAGACCATTCGATTGGGATCCACAAACACCTTCATGAATCTTGGATAATGCACGGTGGGACTCCTCAGTTTCTAGACATCTAAGCAAAGTACTATCTAAACCTCACCTAAATAGGTTGTTAGCAATGATGACGTATCATGACGCATTTTGGATTAGGTTCCTTTTTTCATTTCGGGAAAGATTAGCAGGGAGAACTTGGTCACGTAGGTAAGAGTAAATGTGTCTATAACGAGAGGAGTCATGTCCAATAATAGAAAAGACCATCTGGGACTTGGGAGAATCATAGGTAGGATAATGTAACTCTTCCACTAGGAATTCAAAGAGAAAATTAGATTCTTGTAGCTATGGTATAGATGCCAAAGTGGCCATTGCATCCGTTGCTCTATTTGCTAATCTGGGGATCTGCTGAAATGATACGAAGGTAAAGTATTTCTTGAGATCATCCACCATTCTCTTATAAGGCATCAGTTTCTCATCTTTTGTCTGATATACATCATTGATTTGGTTGATAATTAGTTGAGAATATCCATAGATGTGTAACTCAACAATCTTCCACTCGATGGCCATCTTGATCCCATTTACAAAAGCTTCATATTCTGCAATGTTGTTTGTGCAAGGGAAGAGAATCTTGTAAGCTTTTGGGATTGAATATTTTTGGGGAGTAATAAAAAGTATTCCAGGACCAGAACCATGTTGAGTGAAAGACCCATCAAAGAACATCTTCCATGATTGTTGAGTAAGGTGCGTGATTGGTTCATCCAAAAATTCTATGTGCAGAGGTTGATTATCTTCAAGTGGAGCATCAACAAGTTGGTTTGTAATAACCTGTCCTTTGATGGCTTTACGTTCCACATATTTACAATCAAATTCCATAAGAACCATGACTTGTTTGGCCAGTCTTCTTGTAAGCATTGCTTTACTGAGAAGATATTTGAGTGGATCAATCTTAGCTACCAACTTAATACAATGTACCAACATATAGTCCCTTATTTTTTTTGATGCAAAGACCAATGCCAAGCATGCTTTCTCTATTATAGCATACTTCATTTCATAAGACACCAATGTTTTGTTGATATAATATATAGCTCTCTCTTTTTTATTTTCATCCTGCTGTGCTAGGACTGCCCCTAGTGAAGTATCTGTAGCTGATATGTATTAGATAAATGGTTTACCCTAAATTGGTGGCATCAATATGGGTGGACTAGAAAGATAATATTTGATTTGTTTTAGATGTTGTTCACAATCTTCATCCCAGTTGTATTGAACTCCTTTCCTTAATACCTTTGTGAAGGATTGACCTTTGTCTACTAGCTGAGATATAAAGTGCCTTATTGATTGAAGACGACCCTGTAAACTTCTCATTTGACTGATATTCTTGGGTGGAGGAATTTCCATTATAGCTTGGAGATTTTCAGGGTCAACCTCAATTCCTTTTTTTGAAATTATGTAACCAAGAAATTTTCCTGATGTTACTCCAAATGCACACTTTTAATGATTTAACTGAAGCTTGAATGTTTCCATTCTATCTAGTATGTGGCCTAGTTCTTTAATATGTGTAGATCTCTTCATGCTTTTTACTAGGGTGTCATCAACATAATCTTCCATTTTTTATGCATCATATCATTGAATATAGTGGTTAGTGCTCTTTGATAAGTTGCTCCTATGTTCTTTAGCCCAAATGGCATAACATTCCAATAGAAGGTTCCCCATGCACACATGAAGGCTTCCTTTTCTTGATCTTCAGGAGCTATTTTGATCTATTTGTAACCAGAGAATCTGTCTATTAATGAATGCATCTCATATCCAGCAGTCATATTTACTATCATGTCAATGTTGGGAAATGAAAAATCATCTTTCGGACATGCTTTGTTGAGATCCCTGAAGTCTATGCAAACTCTAATAGATTTTCTTCCTTTGATATAGGTACTATGTTTGATATCCATTTTGTGTAGTCTATAGCTCTAATAAATCCAGCTTTTAGCAATTTTTCTAGTTTAGTCTTGACTAGCAGTGCTACATAATGATGCATCTTATGGAGTTTTTGCTTGACTTGTTTAACTCCTAGTGTAATAGAGAGATGATGCATGATGAGATCAAGATCTAGTCATGGCATGTCTGAGTATGTCCATGCAAAGTTGATCTTTTTTTCTGAAAAGAGGTTGCTGAAATCTTTTAGCTCTTCTACTGATAGTGATTGAGATAAATGAATGATATGTGGCGTTTCTTGACTCCCAATGTCCATTGGCTAAGTTGGATCGATTAATATAGAAGACCTCTCCTGGAAATGACTTGGTAGTATATCAAGTATCTCACCTTCAAGCGCCTCAGAGAGGTTTTCACCCTTAGGTACATCCTTTATTTTTACTATTTTTTATTCTGACAAAGCCACAATGTGGTTTTTGCCATTAGATCTCTTATTTTTCCTTTTTTGATTTTTATGACTGAGATACTTGATGTCTATTTTAGTCATTTTCTCACTTTTCTCACTGGTGGAAGAGTTCATTGGTTCCACTGTATTAAGATAGCAGGCTAGTGTATAGTCATTGGTGAAGGTGGGTATTTTCAAGGGCTAGTTATAAAGAGTACAATTAATCAGTTTAGGATGTATTAAGGATAAGGTTTGAACAGGTTCAAGGGAGTTCATGGTACTATCATCATGGCTTTGGACCGACTAGTTCAGTTCCAGAAGACTACCTTGCATATGTGTCTCGAGACCAGGAAGAGTTACAACATGATTATCGAAATTCATGTTATTATTTATTGGACCTAACCCAACTAACCTGCTTCTAGCAGTGTCACCTATTTTAGACTGGACTACATACCGTGGTGTGATAGTAATAGGGCCAACAGACATCATTTTAACATTCATGATAGAGTAGTCATAATGTGTTGTTGAATAGTTGTTGTTATAAATAGAGCTCCTATCTAAGTTATCAGAGTCATATGTTGAATTTTCTAACCTATCTTCAAGTGGCTTGGTAAAAATATATATAGTATCCAACCTACATTTTTTATGCTGCAAGTTCCTTCATGATTTGATTCATTGATCACTTGTATTTGACACACTTGTGGACATAACCTTGATGGTTTTGTTGATCCCTGTCGTCTGTTTCATTCAGCTTCCTCAGGACTGATGAGTGGTTCTCTTTATGTAGCTTCTAACTCTTCTTTTATAGTTCTAGACCTGATTTTTCCTATCTCATTAGAGGGAGAGTTAGTAGGTGAAGGAATTTCTTGTGTCTTTTCTTCCTCCAGCTGTTGTTCATAGTCTTCTTGTCATTTTAGTCTGATTTCTTCTATTTCCTTTTGCATTTTTAGGTGTATCAGCTCTTGTGCATCATCTATGATATCACTAGATTCTTCAGGGGTTTTTGTAGTAGATGTATCAGAGAGATGGTCTGGACCCCATTCATACTCATTTGGATTAGTTTCTGAATCATCTACTTGTTGTTTGCCAGTATATGTGACTGGAATGTCCAGTGGTGCAAACGATTCTCTGATTTTGTATACTTCTTTTCTTATATCCTCTGGGACTTCTACTTCATGTGGTATTATAGCTGATATAATTGGAACTTGATTACCATCTATTTCCGCTCTCTAGGTTGGCAGTTCTCCTTGTTCATCGTCTTACACTTCCTATGTTTGTTGAGTATTAATTTCTTGTGATGTTAAGGGTAGTACCTTTTTCTTCCAATTAAGTTGATGGTGGGATGTGTGCTTGTGATCTGATGATTTTCTTGTATCATATCCTAGTCCTCCTTTATATTGGCCGACTTAGTTTGTAGCTGAATAGGTTCAAAAATACGTTATTGACACTTTCCTAGAGGACTGGTACCTAAATATCCCATTCATTAAAGCATCTTATAGCCTGGACCATATTGTGTTGGGGAAATCTCACAACATCATATTTCTTCATTTGCACTATCTTCTTCTATTTCATCTACAAGAGAAGTAGAGGACTGTATAAAGTGGCCATCATAAATGACTTATGGAGTTGAAGTTTGTGGCTTCATAACCTCTAATGGTTTTTCTGACTGTTCTCAGTGATGGAGGAAGAGACATTAGTAAGAGTATAGGCTCTATCTTGTAGACATCTATGCTAGTGTTTGTGATTTTCAATTTCTTTTCTAAATCTTTTAGCAAAGATTCTGAACTTTTAGCTATAGAGGCTACTGGATTATGAGGAACAAAAGTATCAACACTCTATGTTAATGCATTATAGGTATAGCTTGTATCGGTAGGAATACTGACTTCAACTCCATTATAAGGAAATTGCAAACATTGATGATATGTAGATGGTATTGCTTTCATTTCATGAATCCATGGCCTGCCCAGTAAGATTTTGTATGAAAGAGGAATATCAAGGACCTGAAAAATGACATCACTTTCTATAGGTCCTACTCTGATTGGTACTAGTACCAGACCCTTAGAGGTTCTTTCTTCTTCATCATAAGCTTTGATTGTTATTTTCTTTGTTGGATCAATAACATTTTCAGAAAATCCTAGCTATGTCAGTAGATTGTAAGTACAGATATTCAACCCAGTGCCTCCATCTATCAAAACATGTTTAACTCGATGTTTACGGATCATAGCTTTGATGTGTAATGGCTGGTTATGCGGGTGACTCAGTGAGTTATCATCTTCTTCAGAGAAAGTGAGGTAATGAGGTGAAGTCAGGTGACCCACCATATATTGAAACCGATCTACGTCTAATAGGGACACTAGTGGTGAACAAAGCCTTGTCCAGGATCTCTCTATGAGTAGAAGAGATCTTAAGCAATTCCAAAATGGAGATTTGAGCATTGGTTCTTTTCAATTATTCAACAATACTATATCGAGGAGAGGATGATGAAGCCAGTTGTTTTGATTTGGCCGTGATTGTGTCTGTTTGTCTATTTGGAGGGATTGGTAGGTTTGATGTTGCTTGATCGAAAGTTGAGGAACTAGCTCCTTGGAGAGTAACCTACTTTTGAGCGCGGGTCACAACATTAGCAGATTGTGCTTGATTTTGTTTATCCTTGATTATGATCACATTGCAATATTCAGGTTGGGAAGATTCAATCATGTTGATCACGTTATCATTGTTAGTGTAGGTATAATTGACTCTAGCTCCTCCCCTAGATTTTGAGGAATCTCCTTGTTCATAAGTCAATAAGGGATCTTTAAAGACCTTATAATCAACATTGGTCACATTATTTCCAACAACGATTTTGCTAGCGTCAATGAGATCTTGAATTTTGTGTCAGAGTTTCATATAGTTGTTTATGTTATGTCCCTTGTTCTGATGATAGTCACAATATTAGTTTTCTCTCCACCATTTGGGTTTGATTTCTGGGTCATATGGTCTACAATTGTCTGGTAATGTTATCAGATCATTTTCCAATAAATTTTTACAAGCTAATTCATATGATTCATCTAGAGGAGTAAAATCACGCTTAAGCTTTGAAAGCCAAGGCTTTTCTTTAAGCCATTCTCTTGCTTTCTTCAGAGGATTTTCTGCCGCAGTTTCAGCTACCTTGAGTGCTTGTGTGCCACTAGCCAAGTTAAATATTGTGGATTTTGTTTTTCCTTTGACAGTATCTACCACTCCATCATTAACAACTTCTCTATTGTTATATTTGTCATATTTCTAGCATTTGCTCTTTTCTTTAGAACTAGAACCTTGCTAAGTTTCTTTCCAAAGTGATATATCTCCCTTTTTTATAAGAACATATTTAATTCTTAGGGCATTATCTACCATTTTGTTGAATGAAGGATGTACTTGCATCTGGACACTGTATTTTAATTCAGGGATTAAGTTGTTGACAAAGATGTCCATCTTCTCAAGATATGGAATAGTCTATGAATACCTAGAGAACATCTTTCTCCATCGCTAGAGAAAAGTGAGAAAGGGTTCTCTTGTCTTTTCTTTAGTATTGCAAAGCTCCATCATAGTGACCAGGTGATCAATGTTATAGGAGTATTGCTAGAGGAATAGTTGGATTAATTCTTGAAAAGTTTTTATTCCCATAGGTAGACTTGAGAACCATTCCATAGCTTGCCCCCCTAAACTTCTCAGGAAAAGGCACATGAGATATATTTGGTCGTGCATTAAATCCATACATAAAGCACAAAATTCTCTGATATAATCTTGAGGGTCTGTATTCCCATCATATTTGTCAAACTTACGAATTTCTACTTTTGAGGGAAATGGAGGCATGTAAAGGTTTTTGTCAAATGGTAATGGGCATATTGTGTCTAGAGAATATTGTTTTGGTTATTTTTCTTTGTTTTTTAGTTTTGTGACCTCAGTTCATAACGCTTGCATTTGTTTGTTTAACATTCCTAATGGCTTAATGTAATGTGTGGATTGGACCTCTCGATGTGTTTCTAGGATGTCTTATGTGTTGAATATTGTTTGTTTGGTCTAAGGCCGACATTTTGTAATTATGTAATTGGTTTATTGTCTAGCGACTGACCTGATTGTTTATGGTCAAGGGTTTCTATATATATGATCTAAGATCTCATTGTAGATCATCATTGTTGTGGTCAAGGGAATGTGAAATGGATATGCAATGTTCAAATAATGTAATATCATTCATGCAGAGGATTTGGTCAATCATTGGATATTGAGTTGGGTTTATGTAAGAGGATTTAGTCCTTTGGTATTGAGCTTAACTAGAACTATACTCAGGCATAGGATATTCTATCTTTATAGTTCATTCCTTCTTCCAGATTGTAGTCTGGATTTCCTTGTAGTGAGTTAGACTCCTTTTGTTATGATCAATGCACTCTAGGTTGTTGGCCTTCATGCAAGTGTAGGCCCCTCAATTGTAATTCACATACTTACTGTAGAAGTATTATCTGACTATGGTTAGGTTTCCAACCATTGTTTTTCCCTTTACTGGGTTTCCCACATATAAATCTTGGTGTCATGTGGATTGTATTTATTCTTTGATTATTGTTTATGCTTAATTGGTTTAATTGTTATTCTGGTACAAATGTATTGGGTTCCAGTATTAAAGTTTTAATTGCTAAATGTTTTCGTAATCTGTGACAACTGATTCACCCCCTGCCCCTCTCAGTTGTCTTCTGGTTATTTGAATTCTCTAACAATTTGAATCCCTTATTTGGTAATTTTTAATTATATTTTCTCAAAAGAATTTACCATGATATCGGAGCATCATTGCAATTTTGTGTTATGAGTTGGTTTGTGTGAGAAGGTTCTATTGTATGTGAAAGATCCATACCTTAAATTTGAACTAATGTAAATCCAATTCTTTAGCATGGTATAATGCTCTATAATTGTAGCTTTATTTTTCACTATTATTGTTTGAAAATCGATTCTCCAGCTAATAAATTTATGGGGACCACACAAATTCCAAACACTTAAAATTTTAAGCCATTGTAGTGGGAAGACTATTGCTGAAATTTGGTATCACAATGTGAGATATTAGTTTTTCTAATTTTTTTTTCACTTGGTATGTGCAAGATCATGGTGAACCAAATAGGCCCTTAAGTAGCAATGAAAAAAAAAAAACCAGAGCTAGGCAGCTTGACACAAAAATTTGAATATGCTACCAAAATTATTTCAAAATTATGTAAGAATAGAATCTGTGGCAAATTGAATGTAATTTCTAAGCTACTCATTTTCTAAAAAAATAAATAAATAAATATATAAATTTAAAAAAAAATCTATTTGACAAAAAATTGAAACTTGAATGCAATAGTACTAGAATTTTAAGAAAAAAATATGAAGCAGGTGTCTATTTGACCACCCTAACCACAATCAAATAATAATATTTTTTAAAGATTATAGATATAAGTATAAGATTCATGTTCAGATGTGACATATTTTTTTTGTATTTTTTTTTTAAATAAATAATTAACTATTATTTTTTTACTACAACTTTTTTAAAATATAAAAAACTTGTATGTCTGATCACCATAACTTGGTCAAAACTTTATGAAATTCTTTTTAAAAAAAAATCCTATAGTATTAAAAGCATAGAATGTGACACCGTTTGAAAGTTATGCATATTTTTCAATCAACTTATCAATCAAGACTTTATTCAGGATATCCCCACTTTTGGGCCCCTCATGATCGTACACATACTCTTCACGAATTATATTTGGCATTTTTTATATTGTTATCAAAGTGAGAGCATGTTGATTGACATTCAAAATTAAAGATCCTAGGCTTGCATTGTACTAATGTCAATTTCCAGTTTTGAAAAAATCAAGTATAGGCCAGCAAGCACAAGTTGGCATGATTGAATTCTAAAATCGAGTTTTCTAGTTGAAGGCATAGTTTTATTGTAGGAATGCATTTTTTGTTGAATCCAACACCCTATTACAATGTGAATTCCGTAAATGTTCTTAAAGTTCTTGTTTGTGTTGATCAGGGCATTGAAAAGTGTAGTGTTACATCTAGTAAGGAAGAATTAACAAGATTGCTATTGGAGGTTGGAGGAAATCGATGGAAGACGATATCTATCATATCAAGTAATATTCTCACCTAGAGATGATTTAATTAATAATTAACTTGGAGTTATTTCTGTTGAGGTGTTTAAAGTAGTTGATGGGAAAACCTTGACTATATAAGCTGCTAAAATGTAATGTTGAAAACCCAAAGAATTTAACCAATATATTATTTTATATAATTTTATTTAGATCGATAATTTGATACTTTTCCATTGCCTTTGCTCACCATTGTCCAACATAAATTAGTAGGAATGATATAATGCCTACCTCGAAAGTCTGTAGGTTGTGCCATGTGAGGATTGAAGAATAGGATCTATCACATAAAACTTTCACATTTAACATATCTCAGCAAGATTATTTGCATATATAATACAACTTATTAAATAAATACTCATATATTTAATCATGCAAAGAATTTATATCTACGAACATTATAACTATTCCTACACTAAAGAAAATAAGAAATGTAATGATTAATTTCTGTATACAATAATTTATATCAATGCATAGATATATCCAATTTTTATTTAAAAATATAACACAATTTTCTAGAAAACAAATGCTTATTTTGTTCACCCTTATTTGTTCATGGAAACGTCATTAAAAGTATACGATATCATCTGTGACAGCACCTTCTCTCCACTCTCTGGGACATTTCAGAGTATACGATATTTTTCCTCCTTTCGTACCCAACTCCTGTTGAAATTAACTAATCTCCTTGTGTATTAAAAAAGGATTTCGTGTATAATTAACCAAACAGGAAGGAAGAGATTTAACTCTGCTCATGGGATATTATTTTTCTCATTACATGTCAACGTTTCCGTTACTGGTCACAATAAAAGCCTGCATAGAGGGTAACAAATGCCTAACCCACAGTACCATAGATGCAGCACGTGGTTTGGCTCTTTCGGAGCATCTACAGAGCTTCACTATCCGTTCTTGCCTATGCAGAGTCGTATGCCCGTGAGCTGTCATTGCTCTCCTCTGAACATGAAGTCATTTAGACAGAAACAGAAAGATGAAGAGACTTAAACTACAGATAAGTGCTTTGCATCTCTTCACCTGCCAAGGGGACTCTGGTGTAATGGCCCACTTCGATAGGAAGCTTTAAATTATGTACACAGAAAAACCTAAGCATGCGACAAGAGTCGAACATTAAGGTCTGGTGAATGACTTGCGTGTTCGACTCAAGTACTGTTCATTAAAAGTATATTCTGACACCACCCTCTCTCCACTCTCTGGACTATTTCAGAGTTTTGTTCCTTTCTACAGCCTGGTAATTGACTAATCTCCTTGCTTGGCTGGAAAAGCAGACCGGCCAGAGTTAAAGCAGAGGATTAGAATTTGAGAGTCACAGTATAGAATAATCGGCATGTCACTTGTAGACAAAAAAATCACACAAGTATATCAGATAATATATATATTGAATGCTATCTCCTCTTCTATGAATTAATTATAAATGAGTGAATAATAAAGATTTAGAGTACGAATACCCAGCAGTAGATGCCCCTCAAGACTGTGCTGTAGCCCTCTAGAGTATTAAAAGAGGATTTCATATAAAACAAAAACAAAAAGTATATGTAGCAGGAAAGAAGACATTTAAATTAAAATCTAAATTTGAAGGCAATAAACTCTGCTCATAGGATATTAGTTTTCTCATTAGATCTCTACCAGGGCTTTGCAGATTCTCAAAAGACAGACTTCAGATCTCAACATTTCCCTTACTGCTCACAATAAAAGCCTGCATAGAGGGTGACAAATGCCTAACTCAGAGTACCATAGATGCAGCACGTGGTTTGGCTCTTTTGGAGCCTCTTCAGAGCTTCCCTATCCGTTCTTGTCTATGCAGAGTCGTATGCCCGTGAGCTGTCATTGTTCTCCTCTGAACATCAAGTCATTTAGACAGAAAGAGAAAGATAAAGAGACTTAAACTCCAGATAAGTGCTTTGCATCTCTTCGCCTACAAAGAGGATTGTGGTGTAATGGCCCACTTGGAGAGGAAGCTTTAAATAATGAACGCAGAAATCCCTGAGCATGCCAAAAGAGTTGAACAGTAAAGTGTGGTGCATGACTTGTGTGTTCGACTCAAGTACCCCTGCAATCTCTGAACTATCGCCTTCTTAACTACCGTGATAGAGTCATTTAGAACTTTTTACCATGTCTACTTTCTATTTGTTTTAAAATCGAGTTGCTCAGATCCCTTTTTCACAGTTTGCCCTTGAGTAGTTTCACAGTAAGTAATTGTCGTTCCTCTCGTTGCCACTTATTATTAGTACTAGCTGTCTTAACCAATTGCGATGATTTTGTAATTTGCCGTGCTAACAAACAAATTCTATTAATCTATAGACATCTAAAATTTGCATATTTAATTAAATAAATTTTAATTATCATTTATCTATACATTAATTAAACTAAGGTTTATTTAATATATCCCTTTTCTTCTAGATCAATCATTAATCAAATTCAAATATTTGATTAATTCCCCTTTTTATCCTTTAATTAAATTAATTATATTTATTTGATTAGATCTATTTTCACCATTTTAATTAAATTTACATTTAATTATATTCATCCTTGCATATAAATAAATCAAATTTATTTATAATCCCCCCCCACTTGCATTTTCCTACAAATGCAAGTTGCATCTATTTTGGTTGAAATAAAACATTTTTATTTCAATTAAAATCCTCTTTCTTCCACTTGCCCTTCCTACATTTCCCACTTGCCTCCTAATTATTCTTCTAGAACCTTTCTAATCCCAATTAATTAGCTTTAACTCTTCCAATCATATCATATCCCTAAATTTGGGGAGGTCACTTCTCAAATTTGGAAGAAAGTCTTCTAAATGCATTAAATATTTTATTCCTTCATCATGTTAACTTGTTGAGTTCCCCAAAAAAGGTAAAGACTCTTGCAAATTTGTCCCCAAAGTCCTCTTAACCATTAATGGTTAATTCAACCTGTTAATGCCTTAGTAGCTTCTGGAAGATAAGACTATCCTAACTCATTAATCTCCTCCTTTCTGTTACTGACTTATTCATCTATGCTATTAGATTATCTGATTCATGCTTTATATAACATTGATCATAATTATGATATTGACATTGGATAAAGATAGATTAGATCGACGACTTGCTTAACATAGTTAAGCATCGATCTAAATGCTATCGGGCTAGTAACCCGATAACATATTAATGTCGATTCATTTATGAATCGACATTAATATACTATCGGGGGCATATTAATGTCGATTCATTTATGAATCGGCATTAATATACTATTGGGGTATTAATCTGATAGCATATGAAATGCAATTAAGTTATCAGGCCTATTTACTTTCACACCGATTTCCTATCGGGTGTGTTTACCAATCTGTTATCATCTACAATGACACTGATTTATTATTGGGTGTGTTTACCAATCTGTTATCATTTACAATGACACCGATTCACTATCAAGTGTGATTATCGATCTATTATCATTTGCAATGATACGATTCATTATCGGTTATGTTTACAGACTTGTTATCATTTACACTAGCACCGATTAGTTGTCACCAAATGGATCGGTTGCTGTTGGTAAGAGTCACCACCAAGTGACATCTTGGTCGGACATGTCTAAAAGACATGTCCAATCAAGGTGCCACTTGATCGTGGCAACCTTACTATATATGCATCATTCAAAAGAAAGGAGATGACATTGAAATCGATACATGTTCATCCTACATACCTATAGCAAAAGAAAGACAACAATATTATTGTCATAGTTACAATATCAAAATTTTAAATACACCATGCTGCATATAACTTCTTAATTAAATTGAAAATTGCAATAACATTTACATGGTATCAGAGCCAAGTTGATTGAACTTGAGGCTATTCAATTTTGTGAATAATTTAAGAACAACGTTATATACTACATCACATTTCTCCAATGGCCAGTGCTATCAGATTCGAAGACAAACTCGGAGGTGGCGATGATTTTTTAGCCTAGAAGTTCAGAATCTAGATGATCTTAAAGGAGAACAAAGTGGATTCATTTGTTCAAACTAAAAATGACCAACCTGAAAATGAACCTGACAAAACAGCATGGATTGAGGGAAATGAAAAGGCCATAAAAATAAAAGTTGATGGGGTGAGAAACAACATAATGCCCATCATAAGAAAACATCAGACAACCTATAATATGTTCAAAGCACTTGAAAGCACATTTGAGATATCAAATGCAAGTCGAACTCTGGCATTAAAATGAGAAATAAATCATATCACCATGAACAAGGGGGAGACAATCAACGCCTACTTTATGCAGATATCAATTCGAAGAGATGAACTAGCAACTCTGGATTATGAGATCCGAAGCAAAGAGTTAACACTCATTACTCTAGATGGGTTGCCTAGTGGATGGAGTACATTCGTCCAAGGCATTAGTGCAAGGTTCAAGTATCCTAAGTTTGAAAGATTAAGGGACGATTGTCTCCAAGAAGAATCAAGATTGAACAAGATGGAAATAAAACAAAAGAACATAGATGAAGACCTTCAAGTTCTAAATACTAATGCAAATAAGACAACCAAGAAGAAGCAATTTAGGAAGAGGAAGGGTCATCAAGGCAAGAACACTTCAAAGAGAGACCTATCACATATTCAATGCTATAGGTGTGATAAGTTTGGGCACTTTGTTGCAAAATGTCCAGAGAGAGCCAAACAAGCCACATTTGCCAGAGCAGGAAAATCTAAAAGAGAAGATGACTCCCAGAACTATGTCCTCTACTCAGCACTTACAAGTCATGCATCAAATATGTCTAACTCCTGGGTGATTGACAGTGGTTCTTCTAGACACATTACAGGGTTTAGAGAAGTGCTAGACTCCATGACAGAGGATAATGATGAGAAAGTAACCATCAGAGATGATTCCTCACATCCAGTTAGAGGAATTGGTTCCTGCACCATCAAACTAAAGATAGGCATATCATTGCGACTCAAAGGAGTACTATATGTCCCCGACATCAAGAGAAATCTAGTCTCCATATCAGCCCTAGAAGATAACAGATACAGAGTAACCTTCATGGAGAACAAGGTGTTGGCTTGGCCAAGAAATTCTTCCATCAAGAAAGCTAAAGTCATTGGTCAAAGACAAGGCTATTTGTATGAGTTGTGTACAGAGCCCAACCTAGCCCTAATTCATGAAGCAACAAATGCAAATGAGGTCTGGCATAGAAGACTAGGCCACCTAAATTATAGAGCTTTATCATCTATGGGCAACCTTGTCACATGTTTACCTAAGTTGAATACATGGTTGGGAAGATTACTGAGGAAGATTGATGCCACATTGATACTACTGAGTGTCTTGTGCGTAGCATATGGGCTCAACATCTCACAGATCCTAGTTATGTCAGATGAACACAACAACTAAAAGTATGTGTGTCAAAGAGAAACCATCGAATGAGATCTAAATCTTCAAGTGCAAAGAATTAGGAATGAACAATTGTTGGATTGCGAGGAAGACTAATAAACAAAGAGATAAGTAATCCATGTTTGATTAATGATCATGAATTTCATATGTAGTTATTAATTCATGCAATTACATTATGCGTGTTATTTATGAATCAATATTGTTAGTAATTGTCCGCATAGGACAAGCTACATTTCAATATCTTGTTTCAATCAATGTACCATGAGAAACTTGCCCCTTACATGCAGGACATCTTTAGAATCACAACTAAAGTAGTTAAAAGTGATGAAGAGCTTGTTGCTCCTTAGGCTATAGAGTTTTGGAGTACTATTTGTGATGAAGAATTCAGGAAGAATATGGAGGGGACTTTAGTGGAGATTTTGAGATTTTGCATTCCCATCTATAAATAAGTATTTGCCTGCAGAAGTGCAAAAGTCCATGAGGAAGCAATGTTGACCATAGGGGCTCTTGTTTATGCTACTAGTGGTGAATTTGCTAAGTACATGCCAGAGTTCTATAAGTCATGTTTTGTAGGTGATCTTTTGAGATAAAGAAAGGACAAACCAAGAAGCATAAGAGATTTCATTCAAGGGAGAAAGGACTCGATGCTTGCAGTCATAGGACAGAGTTGATGGCGGTGAGTATTCATCGAAGAAGAAGAACCCATACAGTTTGTCCTTGTGATCTGGTACTTCGAAGAGGAGGTCAGATGGTTGATATCAGATTGAGAGGGAGTCTAACATTTCATCAAAAGCAACATTAGACAAGGAGGTCAGAAGGTTGATATCAGGCTCAGAGGGAGCCACACCATCATGAAGATATGCTTAATGCATCCTTCTCTGTGAGAGAGATTTTGAGGAGCAAGCCCTTGCTTAATGCATTCTTCTCTATGAGAGAGAAGTTTTAGGAGCAAGCCCTTGTTAATACACTCTACTTTGTGAGGGAGAAGTTTGAGGAGAAGCCCCATGTTCCACCCTTTGGGAATAGCCATGATGAATGTCATCATGTTGGGTACTGTGATGAATCGTGTTCCACCCTCTAGGAGTAGCCATGGTGGATGTCATTTCATAACTATATTATTAACAAGGATTCCTCCCTAGCTAAGAGGGAGTGTTGATGTTGTAGTGGCCACCCTTGTGAAGAGACAAATGGTGTCATTGAGTATCGACCCCTTGTGAAAGTGTGCCTCCCTCATATATATAGAAGATGCAAACTCATTCTCTGATCCATTCAATTTATGTGAAGAGCAGTTTGTATATTAGTTAGAGCAGAACGATCTTGTGAAGAAGGCCAATCAAATTTGTTCTTGTAAAATTGGCTTCAAGGAGTGAAGCAACATATATTGGGCCCATATCTTGCATTATTGCTAGACATATTTGATATATAAAGAAGACATTTTTATGCTGGGTGTTCCTCCCTCGAGTAGGAGGGTTTTCCCTTGGAGATCAAACTGGAGATATTTTAGCCAAACCTCTTTCAGAGTGAAGTTTGATCACATCAGAAAAGGTTTAGGTATGATAGAAAGGTAATTTGCTTTGTAAACTATATTTGCATGTTTAATGTGCAAACTTCTTTGTCATGACAAGACATTTTGGATTTTATCCCTTGGGTTCATTTCTAAGAGGTGACGATCTCTTAAGATAATGAACACTTGTATGGAGACATTATAAGGTGATGATCTTATAATGTCCAAACTCGTTATTATGGTTGATCTCTGGTGAATCATGGGTGAAGCCATGATTGTGTTGTGGTAAAACATTCATATGAAGTGTTAGCGCACATACCACAACTTCGATAAGATGAGAATTTAAATCTTTCTCATACGATTATCCTTAAGTATTGCATGTTTGGGCAATACTGATATCACGTGCTTAGGTGATATCCTGTCATCACAAGATTGACGTGATGGACATTTGTATCATGTGTCTAGATGATACTTCATATCATGTGATTAGGTGATATGACATTTGTATAAGGTGTTTTGGCATATTTGGAAACCTTGTTGCTTAGACAAAAACTTGGATAAGATGATAATTTATGATTATCCTTAAGGATTGTGTGTTTACGCAATACTGATATCATGTGTTCAGGTGATATCTTGTCATAATGAAATGATGAATCTTTTATATCACATGGTTAGGTGATACTCTATGTCACATACTTAGAGTGATGTTTTATATCTGTATCTTATGTCTCGATGGTACTTCATATCATATGTATAGATGATATATATTCTTGGAGACTGACATTATGGAAAAGAAATGTGATGCAGGTTACTTTATGTGTCTTCCAAAGCTAAGAGGGAGTGTTAATGCATTAGTAGCTTCTACAAGATAAGACTCTCCTAACTCATTAATCTCCTCCTTTCTGTTATTGACTTATTCATTTATGCTATTAGATTATCTGATTCATGCTTTATATAACATTGATCATAATTATGATATTGACATTGGATAAAGATAGATTAGATCGATGACTTGCTTAACATAGTTAAGTGTAGATCTAAATTCTATCGGGCTAGTAACCCGATAACATATTAATGTCGATTCATTTATGAATCGGCATTAATATACTATCAGGGTATTAACCCGATAGCACATAAAATGCAATTAAGTTATCAGGCTTATTTACTTTGACACCGATTTACTATCGAGTGTGTTTACCAATCTGTTATCATCTACAATGACACTAATTTACTATCAAGTGTGTTTACCAATTTGTTATCATTTACAATGACACCGATTCACTATCGGGTGTGATTATCGATCTGTTATCATTTGCAATGATACCGATTCATTATCGAGTATGTTTACAGACTTGTTATCATTTACAATAGCACCGATTAGTTATCACCGAGTGGATCAGTTGATGTTGGTAGGAGTCATGACCAAGTGACATCTTGGTCAGACATGTCTAATAGACATGTCCGATCAAGGTGCCACTTGATCGTGGCAACCTTACTATATATACATCATTCAAAAGAAAGGAGATGACATTGAAATCGATACATGTTCATCCTCCATACCTACAGTAAAAGAAAGACAACAATATTATTGTCATAGTTATAATATAAAATTTTTAAATACACCATCCTACATATAACTTTTCATTAAATTAAAAATTGCAATAACATTTACACAGCCTTCCATCAAGGTTAGAGACTTTCTCTCTAACTTAAGTCCCATCTAACTCAGGGGTCTCATCAAGCACTCATGGCTTTGACTCTAGTTATCCCATTTAACCCTTGCACAAGAGTTTACCCCTTGGGTAAAAGCTTTATCCAATGGATGACACTGAACTAACTATAACCCAACCTCTTAACGTCACCTTCATGTCTTCTCAACCATTTAATGCCTCTTTCATTTCCTCTCAAGCCACCTCTTGTTGACAATTGTCATCATTTCATTGGTGAAAATTGTAAACATGGATTGAGTTACTCTCAGTCCTAGCCATTGTTAAGATTATTGAATCTTAACATTCTATTGCCCTATTTATTTTATAAATAGAGCTCCTTTTCTTCACTCTCCATATCCAAATTTTATGCATCTACATTATTGTCTAATTATATCAAGCATTTTATCATTTAGAAGCATTTCATAGCATAGTATATCCATGTTACTATATCTTGCTAGGATAGTTTGTTAATATCTTTATCATATCATTATCTTTATTCTAACTTAGTATCATAGTTTGAACATATGATATAGATCCTAGATTGCATTCATTCATGTAGATCACCATATCACTCATTCTTGGAGTTGTCATTTCTAAAGTCATTTTCTCAATGAGCCAAAAGAAAAACATTGGCTTTAGGGCTCCTATGAGATAGACAACAATGAGACATACCTTTACAAGTTAAACTAGCTTAAGTTGGTTAATATTTTTACTCAAAAGTATTATTGGTATGTTGGTCCTTTGATCTCAATATTGATATTCTGATCACCACAGATTCCAGCACACATTTTTGGCACCCACCGTGGGGCATGTCCCCAAATTTAGTATTCTTTTTGTTGTAGTTTGAACACAAAGATCATGTCAAAATATCAACATAGCACGTTAGAGAGTTCTTTTATCACATCCATAGCTTATGTTAGCACTTCCATGACACATTTTAGTACATTGAAACCATCTTTTAGCACATTTGATATGATTTTAGTGCTTAGCCCTCTCTGATATTTCATCATGTAGGAGCACCAGATTAGCACATATAGGCCTCAAAGGAGCACATCTCTCTGATACTATAGCATGTAGACTTCATTTCTTAGCGCACCCATTCCCTAGTTTAGTGCATAGAGTTGACAAAGGAAAAAAAATTGTAACTAAGTTAGGAATTAGGCTTGTGAAGCCCACCATCAAAATTGAACTTTGGCAAACTGATTTGGTTGTAGATTCTGATAGTTGTCTAAAGGAGAAGTTAGAATAGTTTTCTTTGCTTCCTTTTAAACTTGGTAGAAATAACTCACGTTTCTTGCAACAGTTAAAAAAAAGCCTCACATTTCATTTAGAAGCTTAAAGAAAACCTCGCATTGCTATCTTAAAAGCTTTCAAAGTTTGCAATCGTTAGTGATTAATTTGGCGAATTTAATTTGGTTGACCAAGATCTTATTTGTTCAAAGTTTTTTCTGTCTTCATACATTGCTATCTTGGGATGAAAAGAACCACATGTCTTTTGGAGCAATGTCTCCAAGGTAGCTTTTAGAAAACAATTTTGATATTGGATAAAAAGAAAGTGTGTATTTTGTGTTTTGAAGGTGTTAGGTATATGCTCTCCCCTAATTAGGTGATCAAAAAGTGAAACACACCATTTTCAAGCTTTCTTTCAATTTAGAAAATAAGATACATCATTTAGCAGGTTTGCCCTCCTGATAAGCCCATATGGTGGGTGAGAGGGGAACAACCTAAGTGGGGAAGGAATTTATCGCCAAGCATTCCAACCCACTATAATTAAATGTGGAGGGTGATGAAAATCTCCTCCAATGGTTTTTCTCAATGATTAGCCTTCTCCCAGAATCTTTAAGATACATAAAGCCTTTGTTCAAAAGGTTGGGAAGCCTCCCGAGGGAGTTTATCACTAAAGACCGAATGAAAGCCTGATTACAAACTCCAGAACTAGAAGCCTCACCATGTCAATTTTACCAAACATTTCTACTCTCATAGTGAAAGGGAGGGGAAGAATCCACCCCCAAAACACTCACCATATATCTCCTAGGATAACGATTCATTGGAGGAGCAATCCTTTTTGAGTTGATTTTCGAACAAATTCAATAAAACGGGCACCCTTTAGGGGGTGACAGGGGTGTTTGAGCTGACGGAGTATCAAGTGTGGGCTATTGATATTTTAAATGACCTTTGAGAATTTAGAGAGGTCTATTTAATGTGTATTTCTTTTGCAAACCCATGACAACAAACAAGGATTTAAAAAGATCTTATTGAACATACATTATTTGTTTATCATAGACAAACTGTCTTCTTCTTGTTACAATGTTTTCAAATCATTTTTCAAAGGATCATCCATAAAAAAAATATTCTCACAAACACAAGTCAAAATATCAAAAAAATTCAGTCACAGAATTGTTTAGCACTTGTGAACACCACATTAGCACATCTGGAGCAAACATTAGTGAATCTAGAGCAAACATTAGTGCATCTAAGGAAAACATTAGCACGTCACTAAAATAGAATTTTCAACCACCTGGAGAAAATTTAAAACTAGTTTAGTGCTTTGAAGGATTAGTATAGCGCATTAAACTCATTTTAGCACATTCATTGTCTGATTTAGTGAATCAAACTATCATCACTTAAGACAGAGAGAAAAATATGAATTTTATCAGAAAAATTGAAACACCTTTCAGACACCCTTTTTTAGAGTAAAGTTTGTCTTTTATCAAATGACAGTTTAAAATCTAGTCATTGCAAGTGTCAATATTCAACTAAACTTAGATCAATGAAAAGGGAGTGCAATTTATTCTTTTGATCTATAGTTGAGTTTCATTATTAGGATATAACCTTCCTTGATCACAAAAAAAGATTGTAAATCATATTACCCTATGATATCAATATGAAGGATCTTTCTTATTTGACTTAGGTATCTCACATCAAATTAGCACTCAATCAAAGATCAAAAGTTTAAAACAATTTCAAACACTTGTATGACCATTCATCATCAAATTAAGAAAAAGGAAACTTAGTCAAAGGAAATGTGTCTTAGCATAGATCAACATCATGATATCATGAGTTTCCAATCTAATCCCATGTTCGATCAAGATCCCACCTGTCAATAATCTGATGATGATCCCCTAATCTTTTGGTATTCCATCCATGATGATGCCCTTTCATCTCAATAGCAAAGTCCCATTCAACATCTATCTCATAAGAAAGAGCATGATATCCCTTCCATATCCTCCATTGATCTAATTGAAAATCAATAAAAAAGAACAAATGATGCTATTCCAAGTCAAGAACAAGGTATCCATTCATCCTCCAAATCCATTTTAGGTCCTTCCATTTGAAAGTTAAAGTATTCCTTCCTTATATCCATCTTGGGACCTTACATCCACCTATCCAAAATACCTCTATATCATTCTTACCCATCCATGAATCCCATTCCTTTTTGAAGAAATTTAGATGTCGAGAATAAAATCCATAAGTCTAAATTGTTATAATGCTTCTAATACTGGGAATAAACTCAGAGGGGGGGGGGGGTGAATCTATTTACTCACAATTATATGAATTAAATTTAATTCAAACCTTATACTAGACCACCATACAATGAAAAATATAACATAAAAGCACAATGGACAAAACACTAGTATTTTGATGTGGAAAACCTGGAAAGGGAAAAACCACGGTGGAAAACCCTACCCACAATCAAACGAATACTCTGCAATAGTATTGTGAATAGTTATAATGGATTCTACACTTGAACAAAGGTCAACATCCTAGAGAAACCTACTCATCACAAAGGGAAGTCTCATTGACTTACATAAACATCGAGCTACAATTCTAAAAGAAATGAATTGTGAATGTACCATCTACTAATACCTGATATAGTTTCGCTTAAGCACTTATATCTTCTCTGCAATACAAAACCTTCACCAAAATGATATGACTCTATTCATACATAATCCTTCCTGTGATAACACAGACTTAACCACAAATAACCATTCTTACATGAATTACATGAATAAGTCACCTATAAATATAGATCATCAACCTTATTAACAAGGTTGACTAAACCCTAAACCCATAAACCCATAATTACAAAAATTACATCACATGATATCACCAGACCAATATTATGATTTACAATACATAGAATGGACCTAGATCAAGTAACCAAACAATTATATCCTTCGAGAATTCTGCTAAGAAAAAAATCCAACACACTTCTCCAAGCCAATAGAAACCCTTAGTGAAATAACAAAAAGTCTAACTAGATCCAAATAGGATCACCATAGCAACATGACATCCAATGCAAGGTTACCAAATGATTGGGGAATGAACAAGAAAAACCTTCAATATGATAGAAGTCGATTCCATAATTTGGATCCAAAATCCACTGACCAAATCACCAAATATTACATACCGATAAAGCTAACCAGTAACGATAGGCAAGCCAGTAAAGCCAAAAGCTAGTTGGTAATGACAAGAGGTATCTGGTACTGGTAGATACCAAAAGTGATAAGAAAATCATGAACCACCAAAATAGAGCAAACATATAACCATCAGAATAACAATCCAAAGATGATTCCAGTGATCTGATCATACCGGATTAGAACAATAAGTGAAACCAATATGATCACCAGGACTAACTAGGATAGTCTAATTGAGATACAGTGTTGACATCAATGACAACACTTAGCCAAATATAGCATATTGACAACAATCTCCCCCTTTGTCATTGATGGCAACACTAAATTTGAAAAATATCCAAGTGCCAAGGAATGCTAATAATCTCCCCAAAGCTAATCTAAAATATGTCTCCCCCTATGATTAACACCTTCTCCCAAAATATCTAGCCATTTTTCACATGAAGACCTTCTCCCCCTTTGATATCGATGACAAAGGATGAAAACAAAACCAAGAATATAGAACCAAATAGATGACTACTCCCCTTGAGTAGTAGCACCATATTCATCGATTTGGATTAGAAAAGTATGTCTGATAAGCTTACTAGATTGATTCATTCCTGCATCTCTAAGTTTCTTCCAGAGGGTTGGTAACCCCCAACTAATTTCTAAGATCTTCAAAAGTGTATTTAGAGAATGGTTTTGTTAGAATATTGCAATATTCTCCTTAGTAGGCACACAAACCAATCTGACTTCCTTTGCTTCATACTTTTCCTTCAAAAAATTGTACCTTATAGAAATGTGTTTTGATTTTGAAAGAAATACCAGATTCTTTGACATATCAATAGAAATTGTATTATCATAGTGAATAAAAATAGGTTCATCATAACTTAACCTTATATCTTTTAACATTTGTTTCATCCATAAAATATGAGTTTAGTTGGTAGCAGCTACAACATATTTTGCTTTAATAGTAGATAATGGAATGCATGATTGGTTCTTGCTAGGCCATGTGACCAACTTCTTCCGAAGAAAGAATGCACTGCCAATAGTGCTCTTCCTATCATCCACATCTTCAGCCCGATCAGAATCTATATATGCACATAATGTGAACTCATCATCCTTTGGATACCTTAACCTAGAGCCTATTGTACTTGCCAAATATGTGAATATCCTCTTGATAGTAATACCATGAGTTTCTCTAGCATCTGACTAAAATCTACAAGTAATACAAACAACATTCACTATATCAGGCCTAGACTGAGTTAGGTACAACAAACCACGAATCATTTATTTATATCTTCTCGGATTCACTTTAGGCGACTCATCTTCCTTAGACAATTTGCAATTAGTTATCATAGGAGTACCGACAAGTTTAGAATTCTCAAGTCCCAATTTCTTAAGTAACTCCTTCAAATAGCTAGTTTGACAAATTAAAATATCTTTATCAGTCTAAGTAATCTGCAACCCTGACAAATATTTCATCTCACCAATCATAGACATTTCAAACTCATTTTTCATATCATGAACAAATTTCATGCAAAGACCTTCTTCTCCTCCAAAAATGATATCATCCACAAAGACTTCAATAATCAGAATGTCATCATGTTCAATTTTGTAATATAAGTTACTATCAGCATTATGTTTACTAAAACCAAGTTTGGAAAGATACTTATGTTAGGATAAACAGTGAACAAATAAGAGAGCAGGGTGAATTAGTTGTTAACATATTATAATAATTAATCCACTATACAACCTTAAACCAGATCAAATACACATTAAATACCAAAATAGCAAAAATATATGCTGGTAAACAATGCAACTCAACAATAAAATAGATAATCAACACAATGCAGCCATACCACATAATACCATGATTTGTACATTGAAAACCTAGTAAAGGGAAAAACCATGGTGGAAAGCCTACCCATAGTTAGAGGATACTTCTATAGAAAGTATATGATATAATGCGGGGCCTACACATGTAGGAAGGTACACTACCTAGAGTTCACTGCTCATTACAAAAGAGTCTCACTAACGATAGAGAGGTTAAAACCACCTCAAGATATTTGGACAACAATCCAGTAGAATGAACTACCAGAGATAGCATCTACCATGCCTGATTACATTCTTGATTAAGCTCAATGTTGGAGGCCTTTGACCTCTTACATAAACCCAATTTGATCTTCAATGATTGACCTAATGCTCTGCCTGAATGATATTACAATATTCACACATTACATTTCCTTTTCCATATCCATACACATGATCTATAATGAGATCTTACATTGATTTATACCAACCCTAAGGCCTGAACTAATTAGGTCGACCACCTAAAGATATTAAAATAATTTCATTACATATATTGATCTTACAATGATATGCGATGTCGGCTTTGGACTAAAATAACATTAACCAATCTATAAATTATGTTGGTAACGTGTAGAGAATACATTAATATGATACTAGTCCATAGCCTAGATAGGTATCAGACCTATTCTGGGTCCACCATGCCAAAGTTATGTCTCCACCTATTTCAATCACGATCAAAGAACATCTTTTTCATCCTAAATTCCATCTAGAAGCCACACCAACACCACTTATGTATCCTATCAAGGATTCTCAATAAAAGCTCTACCGATAAAACTTTGAACCTATGTCAGTAAGGGTTTACTAGAGTGTATGGTGGCATTTGATTACCAAGTGAATATCATCTAACCAAGACATCCTCCAGAAGAATGTACCACATATAACCAAACACATTCCATTCATCCAAACATGCCAGAAGTGTCCAACAAATAGTCTCTACTATCGGTAACATTAGATCTTCTGCTAGTAACCAAAACCTGTTCCGCCTATAGCCAACCATAACAGATAGTGTTGACATCAATGAAAAAACATCAATGCAACACATAATAAATCCTTCCATATTACCAACAATCTCCCCCTTTGGCATTGATGGCAACACTAGATGTGAAAAAAACATCGAAGTACCAAGAAATGCCAAACAAGTCTCCCCCAATGGAAGGCAACCAACAAACTCCCGCTTTGAATAATATCTTTATATAGCTCTTAAGGATTCTTTTTCATATCAATATCTCTCCCCCTTTGACATCAGTGTCAGAGATATCACATAGATATCAAAATTCTATGAATCTCAAAGTTGACTACTCTCCCAGAGTGGTAGCACCACTCATCAGTGTTGGGATGAATAGTATCTTTGATAATTCATGTTGGATTGATGCCAAACTATATCAATCAAGTCTCTGGTGGAGGGGCAGAAAACCCCAACCTACCTCTCCAATACTCAAATGATTCTTTAGAAAATAGTTTAGTTAATATATATGCAATCTTCTCTTTAGTGTTCACATAAACCAATTTGACTTCCTTTTCTTCTACCTTGTCCTTTAGAAATTTATACTTTATTGATATGTGGTTAGTCTTAGAGTGAAATACCTGATTCTTAGACATGTCAATAGATCGAGAGTTACCACAATAGATAACTACTGGTTCACTATAATTTACTGTGATATCTTTCAACATTTGCTTCATCCATAGGACTTGTGTACAATTAGTTGCTACTACAACATATTCAACTTCAGCAATAGATAAGGAAATGGATGACTGCTTTTTGTTGATCCATGAAACCAGTTTCTTTCCAAGAAAAAAACCTCCACTAGAAATGGTCTTCCTGTCATGAGTATCTCTTGCCCAATCTGAATCTGTATATGCACATAAAGTGAAGTTATCATCTCTAGAATACCATAAGCTATATTCAGTTGTGCCTTGTAGATATTGGAATATCCTCTTTACTTCACATTCCTAATTTTTTTTTAGAATTACTGATTCTAAGCATCATGAAAAACCAACCAAGATCCCCAAATCACCCATGGAGTCTGAATCCTTGGGTGCTCAATGACCCAAAATAATCATCAATCTGTAATCTTGATATGTTTGAGGCATCTAAAAATATTACTATCAACCAACCAATCCAATATCAAATATTTCATATCATTTATAACCCTTTAAACATTAATCAAGACCCTAACAATGCATTATGATGCCCCAGTTAATGACAGTCTGATAGACCCATACTCTGTTATTAATAACTTTAAAACCCGACAAAATGTTGAAAGTATCTTTGGCGAGGCTGTAGAAAACTAGGTTTCTAAAACCATGTCCAAAATTTAGAATAATCCAATGGTTGAGTAAAGCATTATGGTCTTTGCATCGAGACCGTTTTAAATGTTACAAAAAAAATAAGAAATTTACATTCCCAATCCACCTAGGTCATCAAATATGTCACAAAATACTTAACCAATCATATTTAAACTAAATTCATTTGAAATATAATTCAACCCTCTATCAAACACCAAATTTAAAACAATTTCTAATGGTGCAATCAAAATATTTTAGGGAAACTCTCCACAAACCCCAATTTGGAGGGTTTTTGGACAGTTTTCACCAAAATGTGCATAACTTGCTTCAAAGTGATTTAAATTAAATGAAACCAAAGGGAAATTTTTTTTATCTCATTCCATTATGAAATCCAATATATTTCCCAAGGAGACAAATGATTTTCTATATAGAAAAACATGAATCATTGGACTGCAATACCTAGAAAACAATGTGGAATGTGTAAAAAATTCAAATGTTATTCATTTCCTTCCTCCAATCCTACACACCCCCATTGGATTTGACCAGATAATCTATTTTATAACCTCCACACATCCATATGATAGTGTTGGGGATTTGGTATGGGTACATCTAAAGAAGGAGAGACTCCCAAAGTGTAAGTAGACCAAACTCATGCAGACGAAGATTGGACCATGTCATATTTTGAAGAAGTGTGGACAAAATGCCTATGAAATCCAACTTCCTTCTGATCTTGGATTATCACCCATATTTAATGTGTGTGATCTTACACTTTTCAAAGGTAGTGACAATGAAATGGAGGATCCAATATAGGTTATCGTAGATAATGATATTCCAAGGCATGAATCACATACGTTGAGAAAAGTATTAGACACTAGAGTCAAAAAGAAGACAAGGAATAAGGAGTACATCGAGTACTTTGTGGCTTGGTAGGACAAACCAAAGTCAGAGGCAGTTTGGATGACAGATAAACAAATTTCCATCCATGGTGCTGACTTGCAAACTCTGACCTCAAGTGGGCTTGAAATCTCTTCTCCTGGGGAGTATGGTGCAGGGGAACCTAATCAACATACCAATAAAGGTTCTAAGGATGTAGACTATGATCATTGTTGTGTCTTAGTGTTTGTGTTTGTGTTTCATGTATTCAATAAACCCCACCATGTAAGCCCATATCACCAATTAGGCAATTTGATAAGCCAATTGGGACAATGTGGTCAATAGGGGTAGTAGATGATTTAGTTTTGTTTTTGATATGTTTTTTACATGTTTAGTAGTTTTTGTTCGATCCAAGTTTGTGGATCCCAACCTTAGCAAGTGTGACAACATTTTGTGCAAAATTGCAAAATTGCAACTTTTGAGTGCAAAAGTGTAACTTTTTTGAAATGCGGTTGGGGAAGCCTTTCAACACCTCCAACCTCCTTGAAATTAGGTTTGAAAATATTTGGGAGTTTTATAAACCTTGTGGACATGATTCCCAAGGTTTTTGATGTTGACTTGTGAAGTTGTGAAGCAATTCAATACAAAAATACTAGAGTTTTCCCAGAATTGATTTATTTGCATTGATTGCACGTACCTGTATGGATTAGATTGAAGCACACCATTCATAGATTATATAGAGTCATGAATTACATTTTTTTTTTTGTTTTTATGAGGCTCTAATTATTCTTGAGTGGAGAGAACCCTCCATTTTTCTGACTGTAACTCGGAAAGTGACGGTTTGGTGAGGGTTTTGGATAAAAATGGCATTATCTTGCATTCCAGTCCACTACAAGAACCTTCCTTTAGTGGAATATAGGATAGGACTATGTAATTTATGGATTTCATGGGTTTTCATAGGGGAGACTTGATTGTGTGGAGAAAGAAGAAAAATTGGGTAGGCATCTCTATGTGACTATCTTGAGCAATTTTAGAATAGTCATTATTAAATCTGATAGCGATTGATTCCAGGCATGCAACCCTATAATTAAAGGGTATTCACCATTCCCCAAATTATCATAAATTTTTTTTTATAGTTAGGATATCGATTACGGGCGTTACTTTGTAAATTAGGCCTAATTGCCCTAATTAGGTCTCTAGGCTTCTAAGGGGTTGAGACCCTTAGGTTGCAGATCTTGCCAGCCCATTTTGGGGATATGTTTAACTTCCAAAAGGGTATCTAAAATGGTGAACATTTTGTTATAGTGTGTGGAATTTTTTGGAGTTGAGGTCAATTCTCTCGCTAAAGAGGGCTACTAGCCTAGGGGGTAGGTTTCCAAAGGAGGTATAAGGATTTGAAGACAAAACCCTAAAAATTTTTTTGGAATAGTCCTTAGTAATCATGAATGGACCAATTCCAAATCCCCTAAGAGCAGGAGTAACCAGTGAGGCATGTTAGAGGAGTTGAGGCCATTTACTCATCTCGAGTAGGAGTTAGGCTTGAGTAGTGGAGAGTAGTTCTAAACCTTAAGATGTGGAGTCCTTCCTTGTAGGGTCATATTTGTCATTTGAAGTGTCAAACCCTAATCTCTTGGACTTGTTCTTAGGTTCAAGGAGGCCTCTGCATCAATTACTTTGATATCTTGAAACAATACATAACATTCATAATATCTGGTCTAGTCTAAGTTAGATATAACAAGCCACCAATCATAGACTTATAGCTTGTTGAATTTACCAGTGCAGATGTATCTTTGATAGATAATTTCTCACTTGTCACCATAGGGGTACTTACCAGTTTGGAATTATCCATACCAAACTTCTTCAGCAATTCCCTTAGATACTTTGTTTGACAGATAAAGATGCCTTTGTTAGTTTGAGTAATCTGCAAACCTAAGAAAAATTTCATTTCACCAATCATGGACATTTCAAATTCATTGTTCATGTTGTTAGCAAATTCCATGGACAATTTATCTTCTCCTCCAAAAATTATATCATCTACAAATACTTGAATAATTAGAATATCATCATCAGTAATTTTATAATACAAATTATTGTCAGCACTACCTTTAGTAAAACCAAGCTTTAAAAGATATTTATCCAACTTTGCATACCAAGAACTAGGAGCTTGTTTTAATTCGTATAATGCTTTCTTTAACCTACAAAACATATCCTTATATCTTGTTAGTGAAAAACCATATGGATGCTAAATGTATACCTCTTCTTTAAGTTCACCATTCAAAAATACACATTTAACATCCATTTGGTAAACCTTGTAGTTCTTATATGCTACATAGGCAAGAAATAGTCTAACAACTTCAATATTAACATGAGACAACCTTTTATGCCAAAACCAACTATCATCAATATGAGCAATCAGACATGTCTTATTACCAGTGTTAAGGTAAAAGATATTACCTCGAGTCTGAGTACCGATAGAAATCTCCAAATAAGACTTGTTAATGATTTTGCATTTTCTATCCTTGAATTGAAGTGAGAATCCCTTGTCCACCAATTGATCAAAACTCAAAAGATTATGCTTAAAACCTTCTACATAATAGACATTGTTAGTATTATGCTTAGCATCTAGAGAAATAGAACCTCTACCTTTGATCATACATGCTTTGTCATCTGCAAATATTACTTGACCACCATTGTATTCATGCAGGGACATAAATTTTCTTTTATCTCTAGTCATATGATGTGAGCATCCACTAACAATTACCCATTCATCCTTATCTTAAACTTTTGCATTCAAGCCCTTTTCTTCATTCTTGATAGCCAGTTCTAGTTATGAATCTTCTTTTAGGGCATAGAACACCCATTCCTTTCCATTGACAGATCCACTAGTAGATTCTTATGTCGGTACATCCTCAGAGTCATCAGTTACTCCTTCCTCATTCGCTATGTAGATTTTTTTGTTTCTCTTGAATCTATATCTATTTTGATTAGGCTTGAATGATTTTTTAACTCTTTCTTCAAATCTTGCATTCTTTTCAAGACATCTAGATGAAAAATTACCAATCTTATGACATGAAAAACATTTAAAATGTGCTTTTCCTTCATACCTACTTACTGTTGGTCCTTTAGGTACTCTTTGTTGAACACAAACTATCAATGAGAGGGGGATGAATCAATGGTTCCTAAACTTTTTGACTTTCAAAGAAACTTCAAAATACCATTTATTATCTTAATCACTAAACAATCAAACTAGTAAAGAAAAAGGTAAACCAAAGAGATCAATTGCACAAAGACAACCCATAACACTAGATATATGAGGAAAACACAATATGTGAAAAACCGCGGTGAGAAATGTTGTTGGAGACTACTGCTCCAATCCAGCCTCACAAGTAAAACACTAGATTACAAAGATTTAGGGCACCAACCCAAGGAGCACCAACCCCTTCTGTTTTAGGGCACCTACCCAAGGAGAGCCAACCCCTACACCAAGCTCCAACTTGGTGATGTATATATTGAACTACAAGTTAGATACCCTTAAGGCTTCTTGTTGCAAATGAATTATACAACCCTTGATCAAATATCTTAGTGTCGCTTGATAGTATTATCTCCCCAAATGGATCTTACACTACCTGTTCTGAGATTACTCTCTTTGATTCTTGGCCTCTATTATCTCTCTCTCACAGTCTCACAACACACTATGTTACACTTGGATACTATCATGCTCTACCTTACCTCATGGATTTGCTTAACTGTTGGATTATAGTTATATGAGTACTCAATCACTATCGGTTAAACCCTCTCACCGGTTTGCTTGCTTACTTACTTTGCAACTTTCTTAGAATAAATTCTAAGGAAAAAAATGATTCTTCACTCTACTTATGCTCTCTTCACTCTTTTTCTTCTTTGTTGCATCAATCAATTACAATCCTGTGATTTGTGGTTGTTTCATTAATGTCAACTAGTTGTTTCAACAACCATGTTGATTGAGGCTCCACTAAACTTATCATGTTTGCCACCTCAGCTCCACATGGCATTATAATGGTCAATCACTGAGCTCACCGACACACAGTCAGTTCATACTTGAACATTCAACAAACTCAAACCGGTACACACCTTTACCGGTGAGACCTACTCCTTCTAACTGGTAGTGCACACTACACTAGTAGCACATCATCACCTCCAGTGGATTGTGATTACTTTAATATTGTGCCTCATCATCATAAATAGACAACCAACCTCCAGAATGGTTTATTGCTCTACCAATTGCCACTCAACACAATAATACACACGCCACCTTCATCCCAATTTATGCCTTACCAGTAAGCCTTCCTTTTGTCTGCTCACTCTAATATGGATTTCCATCATATCGATCACCCCTTCTTACTTATTGGTGACCTTCCCAAACCAATTGACATCAATGACAACTTAATGCCAAAATGCCAACAATCTCCTCCTTTGACATTGATGACAACTTATCACAAGACACTTGATACTGGTACATTTCTCCCCCTTTGACACAATGACAAAGGTGTTGGCAATTGACACTCATTGGATTCATTTTGTTATTATTGATGGTAAGAAGATTAGATGGAGCTCATATACTAGAACTAGGATGCATATATTGACAGACACTGGCTTTGGAGCATTTAGGGCTACACCAGCACCAACATTGACATCAATACATCATTGAAAGTCAATATCGAGGAAGATTTATTTTGTAAATCATTTTGTAATTATTGTTGAGGATGACATTGAATATCTTTTTGTAATATATTGTAAACCGACATAAGGTATATTGTTTGTAATAGGTATATAGGTTAGTCTCCTAGGTCATTTTGATATATGATATGAGAGTGACATATGGATATAGGAGAATGTAGAAGAACTATATAATGTAAAGTATATGTATGAAGATCATTTTGTATACAAATGTTATATCATGCAATAATCTATAGATATCTTGCAAAACATTCTTGGAGGAGAAGACATACCGGTAGTAGTGTTTAGGGTTTATGAACTAGTATAGAGAAGAGCTAGGATTGGAACTCTATTTAGCATAGCAGATGCATTCTCTACTTCAATTTTTTGTACTTTACTTTAGCAGAAATCTTGTAATCAGTGAGGATCTTTAGTGATGAGCAGTATGATCTAGGTAATGTTCCTTCTTGCATATGCAAGACCCCATTATACGTAATATCTTTTCATATGGCCAGTGAAATGATATTGTGGGTGACAATTCCCACCATGGTTTTTCCTCTTTGAGGTTTTCCATGTATAAATTATGTGTTTTATGGTGTTCATTTATGTGGGTGGTTTATTTTCTTCTTGTTATATGTTTGTTTATTTACCGATTTATATGTGAATGGTATAAAAGGATAAAATATTATTCTACTGACAAAACAATGATCCACCCCCCCTCTTAGTGTTCTTGGATCCCCATAAAATGGTAGGGTACACTCCCCCTTTCATCCACACTGAGATTCCCCTTTGACTGCTATGAACTCCCCCTGAGCCACACAAATCCCTCCTAGGTAGTTGACACAACTCCCAACTTGTGTTGGAGGTACTCAAAAGTGTTTACCGGTAATGATTCGGTGAAAATATTTGCTACTTGTTCTCTTATAGGGACATAGTCCATCTTCACCTCCTATCCTTCAATCTTCTCTCTAAGAAAATGATACTCAATAGCAATGTGCTTTGTTCTAGAATGCATCATCGAATTCTTTTCTATGTTGATTGTATTCCAATTGTCACAACGAATGAGAATAGATTCAGTGATGTCCACTTGTATGTCTTTGAGGGTCTGCTTCATCCAAAGCACCCGAGAGCAACATGTAGCAACAACAATGTAGTAATATTCAATAGTAGATAGAGAGACTAAGTCTCGCTTCTTGCTATGCCATGAGACCAACCAGTCACCTAGAAAGAATGCACCACCACTTGTGCTCTTCCGATCTTCATGCAACCTGCCCAATCAGCATCAGTGTATGATTCCAAGATAAAATCTCCTTGTTTATGATACCATAAGCCATAACTGAGTGTTCCTTGTAGGTACCTAAATATTATGCATACAACATTAATATGTGACTGCTTAAGTGCAACTTGGAATCTGGCCACCATGCATATTGTCTATGCTATATCTAGTCTAGAAGTAGTTCAATAATATAGACTGCCTATCATGGATCTATATAGAGTCTGATCCACCACTGAGGATTCATGATTCTTTCTCAATTCACTCCCAGTCACCATAGGGGTACTTATCGGTTTATAGTCCTCCAGTTGTAATTTCTTCAACATTTCCTTTGCATACTTAATTTGTGAGATAAAGATTTCCTTATCTTGTTGTAATATTTGCAAACCAAGGAAGTATGTCAATTCACCAAACATTGACATCTCAAATTTTGATTGCATTTGATCAACAAATTCTTTATAGAGGGTTTCCTCATTGCCTCCAAAGATTATGGAATCTACATACACAACCACAATGATCATGTGGTTCCCATTTTTCTTTATGTACAGATTGTTCTCAACACTCCCCTTTTTCAATCCCTTCTCCTTTAGGTATTGATGTAATCTATAATACCATGCTCTAGGAGCTTGCTTTAGATCATACAAGGCCTTCTTCAACCATCACACAAATGTTTCATCATCATGCAGCATAAACCCTTCTGGTTTATCTATGTATACTTCTTCTAAGTTTCCATTTAGGAAGCCATATTTTACATCCATTTGATATAATTTATAACCCTTGTAGGCAAATAAGGATAGAAACATTCTAATTGCTTCTAATCTTGCTACCAATGCAAATTTTTCTTCAGAGTCAATCCCCTCTACATGAGAGTATCCTTTACACACTAGTTTATCTTTATGCGTAACAGTTTTACCTTCTTCATTCATCTTTTTCTGGTAGACCCATTTGGTGCCAATGATGTTCTTTTCTTCCGGTCTAGGGACTAATTCCCAATTCTTATTCTTCTCAATTTGTTACAGTTCTTCTTCCATGGCATCCATCCATTCTTGTCTTTTGCTGGCCTCATTAAATATTTTAGGTTCTACTTTAGTCATGAGGCAGAGGTTTACTTGTTCATCATTTCGGGCAAGTTTTCTTCTAGTCTGCACACCATCACTCTCATTTCCTAGAATTTGTTCTTCCAGGTGATTCAACAACACATACCGGTTGGGAGCCTTCTTGGATGCTTCTTTTGGTTCATTGTATGACTGAGCTTCCTCAACTTCATCACTGAAATCATCATACTAGTTAACATGTGGTTGACATGCGTTGTGCATATCTTCACCAGCTCTTATATGCACACTCTCATTAACTATTCTTAATCTTTTATTGTAGCATTTGTAGGCATTGTTGTTAGATGAGTAACCAAGGAAGATTCCTTCATCACTCATGGAATAAAAACTTCCTAGACCATCCATATCTTTCTTTCTAAATAACTTTCTTCCAAATACTTTGAAGTATTTGACTGATGGCTTACGGTCATACAACAACCCATAAGATGTCATTCTATTGTTTGTTATTAATTGAACCCAGTACAGGGTATATGTAGCAGTATGAATAGCTTCCTTCCAATATGTGTCTAGAAAATTGGCCTAATTTAATATGGTTGTGGTGTCCTAGGAGTTGATTATTGCCTTTTGATTCCATGTTTTTCACAATAATCTTTGAATTCATTTGATGTAAACTCTCCACCCTGGTCTGATCTTAGGCATTTTAACCTGCACCCACTTTCTTTCTCCACCATCTTCCTAAAGATCTTATCCTGCAGGAAGTTGACCCATGTCATTGTTGAGTAGTCATAAATAAAGAGCATAAATTGTCTCACCTGCAAGTTCTCTTGTCTTGTCCTACTTGGTCCACATAGATCTGCATGAACGATTTCAAGTGGTCTTGAGGTGTTGTTCACTTTTGTCCTAAAGCTCACCTTAATTTGCTTACCTTTCACACATTCATCACAATGTCCTTACTGGTTTATTGATGGGTGGAACATTCCTCACACATCCATTTTTGCTTACTGCAACTAGGTTATCAAATTTTATGTGGCCTAATCTTCGGTGCCACAACCAACTTTCATCAACCTATTCGAACATGCATTGGGACTCATGGCATTCCTTCAGATTATAAACATTGCCATTCATTCTCTTTCCTTCTACCACAACTTGACTAGTACTATCTTTCTTTATCTGGCAATCAATTGAGTCAAAGGTGAATTTATAACCTTTGTCACACATCTAACTCACACTTAGCAAATTGTGCTTTAGGCATTCCATATAATATACATCACGTGCCTTGAATTTTCCATCAACACTTAGAGTGCCTTTTTCCTTTATTTTGATGGATCTGTTGTCTTGAAATCTTATTGAACCACCATTCTAGTCTTCATGTTTGATGAATTTATTTTTGTCACCAGTCATGTGGTTGGAGCAACCACTATCTACAACCCATAGATTTTTCCTTTCAGAATGTAAGGCAGTTTGTACTATGAGACTTGATTCTGCCTTTTACTTTTCTTTCTCAATGCATACTAGTTTGGTTTCCTTCTTCTTGTCGACTTCTATATCATGCTCAGGTTCAGTTACTAGTTCTTGATCAGGATTTTTCTTCGTCTACTTGATCTTCATATTTTTACACAAGCTTTCAATGTGGCCAAACTCTTGATAGTTATAGCATTTTATATTTTTATTTAAAGAAAAATCCTTAAAATTGTTGTGGGGTACCAGTTTATTCTTCCTACACTCAAAAATCTTATGACCATATTCATTGCATTGATAATAGACAACATTCATATCCCAGAGTGTATTAAATGTATTTTTATTTTCATAACTCATAGAGGACTTATTGGTTAATCTATATTAAACTATTCTATGCCCAAATTTATTACACTGGTATCAGTAACCATGAAAGTTTGAAAAATACCATTTAGGTTGCCTTGGTCCTACAAAGGATTGCCTCATTGGGGGTCTTCCCTTCATGTTGTTGATTCCAGTGATTCCTTTATGATCAACTCATCTATTTCTCCTTGGATCTGCATGTCGGTATAAAGAATATGGTCTCTGATACATTTCTTCTGTATGCCTGTTTGTGTGGCGATTTCCAATAGCATCTGCATATGTCATTTTGTCGGTGTCTTTGCCTATAGTGAATGTCTTCTTTTCTTCATCTTCATTTGAAGAAGTGAAATTTATTTCTTTTCTAGATATATTTTTTTTGGTTGAACATTGTCCTTCTTCAAAACCTTAGCCACCAATGTCTTTGGATTGCTTCGTTTGCTCAACATCTTGTCTAAGGCCTTGGTGTTGCCTTCATATTTGCTGCTTACTTTTATTTCTTCCTTACTTTCTTCGAGATCCTTTCAGAGCTTCACTATTTCTTCTTCCAAATCTTAACTCTCCTTTTCCTTGTTTTTCAGATCAGAGGATGTAGCTTCGCATATCCTCTTAGTTACTTCCAATTCCAATTTCAAGTTGGATATAACTTGACTCGACTCATCTAGATATTTCTTCAAGAACCCTTGTTCATCTACTATAGAAAGCTTGACCTTTTTGAGTTCTCTTCTTGTTTTACTCAATTCCTCAAGGGCACTGATAAGCTCACCTTCCTTATCCACTTCATCTTCAATATACTCCTCTTCATCATCTTCATCAACTGGTTCACAAAGTGCCATGAAGAGATTGACTTTTCTATCATTCTCATGGTAATCATCTTTTGATGCATTTTCTTAATCTGTTGTATCATTCTCAATAGTATATAGGTTGTTATGATTCCTATAGCCTCTCCTTCCTTATCGGTAGACATTTATTTCTCTATCTTTGCCAGACAATTTGTATCCATTCTTCTTCTCCAAAAGGAATAGTTGGATCCATCAAACATGAGGGATTTTGAGGAAGAAGACTCATTTCTTGCCATTATGTTCTAAGTCTATAATCTACCCAAGGTTTAAAAATAATTGGGAACCTAGGCTATGATACCAATTGTTGAACACAGTGCCACTAAGAGGGGGGTGAATCAGTGGTTCCTAAATTTTTTGACTTTCAAAGAAACTTTAGAATACTAGTTATAATATTAAGCACTAAACAATCAAACCGGTAAAAAAAAAGGTAAACCAAAGAGATCAAACACACAAATGCAACCCAAAACACTAGATATACAAGGAAAACCTAATATGGGAAAAACCTCAGTGAGAAATACGGTTGGAGAATACTACTCCAATCCAACCTCACAAGTAAAACATTGGATTACAAAGATTTAGGGCACCAACCGAAAGAGCAGCAACCCCTTCTATTTGAGGGAACCTACCAAAGGAGCACCAACCCCTGCACCAAGTTCCAACTTGGCAATGTAAATATTGAAATATAATTTAGATACTATTAAGGCTTCTTGTTGCAAATGAATTCTACAACTCTTGATCAAATATCTTACTGCTACTTGATAGTTTTTTCTCCTCTAATGGATCTCATTGTACGAGTTGTGAGATTACTCACTTTGATTCTTGGCCTCTATTATCTCTATGTCTCTCTCTCATAGTCTCACAACACATTGTGTTACACTTGGATGCTATCTTACTCTACCACACCACACCAATTTTCTTACCTGTTGGATTGTAGTTATATCAGTACTCAATCCCTATCGGTTAAACCATCTCACCACTTTTCTTACTCACTTACTTTGCAACTTTCTTACAATAAATTCTAAGCAAAAAATGATTCTTCACTGTACTTACATGGTCTTCACTCATTTTCTTCTTTTCCGCATCAATCAGTTACAATCCCATGATTTGTGGCTATTTCATTAATGTCGGCTAGTTGTTTTGAACAACCACGTTGATGGAGGCTTCAACAACCTATCATGTTTGCCACTACAGCTCCACATGGCATCACAACAGTCAATCATTTAGCTCAGCGACACACAGTCAATTCATACTTTAACATTCCGCAAACTCATACTGGTACACGTATTTATCGGTGAGACCTACTCCTTCTGCTAATCAGTAGTGCATGCTACACCAATAGCACATCTTCACCTCTGGTGGATTGTGATTACTTTAACATTCTACCTCTTCATCATAAATAGGAAACTAACCTCTAGACCAGTTTATTGCTCTAACGGTTGTTAGTCAACATGCTAACACACACGCAACCTTCATCCCAGTTTATCCCTTACTGGTATGCTTTCCTTCTATCTTCTCACTATCAAGTAGATTTCCATCATATCGGTCACCCCTTCTTACTTACTAGTGACCTTTCCAAACCAATTGACATCAATGACAACATAATCCCAAAATGCCAACACTCTTCTAGCAAATAAGGCTTCAAGTTGCTCAAATTCTTTATCCTCTTTCCTTATGTCTTCCAATTCCTTTGCATATAGGGAGTTCCAATCATTATTGTTGGTAGATGATGATGATGATGATTCATGAAAATAAGGTTAAGATTCTACAGCTCCAGAATGTCCAAATTCTTCAAGCTCAAAAGAAGATAACTTCCTAGTCATAATGTCTCTATTAACTAAGGTGTTCGTCATTATTCTCAATTCATTAATTGTAGTTGACTTCACCTTGTAAGCCAGTGGAAGGGCTCTCAAGACTTTAGAATCTATTTCATCTTCACCTAGAGATCCTCCACAACATTGAACTCCCATGACAATCTCATTTACTCTCTCCATAAATGAATTAATTCTTTCATTATCATCCATGTTCAAGTTCTCATATCTCACCTGGTAGCCATCAAGTTTAGCAATTTTGATAGTAGGTTCACCTTCATTCGGAGTTTGGAATTTATCCCAGATAACCTTTGGAGATGATTTATCAGTCAATCTGATGATCTGTTGATTAGTAGGTGCACATAGGAGGGCTTCTCTACCTCTCCAATCATTCTCAATATTCTTGTCCAAGATTTCATGGGAAAGATTGCCAGATGTCAGATCATAAGGTGTGTAAACTTTCTCACTGGTCTCCCAAATATCCTTGCCAAGATATCTAAGATGAGTCTCCATTCATATTTTCCATATCCCATAATTTGTTCCATCAAGCTTAGAGATTTCTCTTTTGAAGGTAGTTGTCGGTGGATTAGTTGCCATATGATCTACCTCAAGTAGTTAAGCTTCTACAAAAGAGGACCAAAGCTCTAATACCAATTGTTAGGATAAGCAGTGAACAACTGAGATGAAGGCGGGGGGGTAAATTAGTTGTTAACAAATTATAACAATTAATCCACTATACAACCTTAAACCAGAGCACATAAATATTAAATATCAGAATAGCAGAACTAGATATTGGTAGAAATACATACCCATAAACAATTAAACAAATAATCAACACAATGTAAACATACCACATAACACCATGATTTGTATGTCGAAAACCTGGTAAAGGGAAAAACCATGGAGGGAATCCTACCCACAATTAGATGATAATTCTACACAAAGTATATGATACAATGAGGGGCCTCTAAATGCACAAACGCACACTACCTAGAGCACACTGCTCATTACAAAAGAGTCTCACTGACTATAGAGAGTTTAAAACCACATCGAGATATTTGGACAACAATCTAGTAGAATCAATTGCTAGAGATAGCATCTACCATGCCTGATTATAGTCTCGGTTAAGCTCAATGTCGAAGGGGTTTGACCTCTTACATAAACCCAATTCGATATTCAATGATTGACCTAATCCTCTACCTAGATGATATTATAATATTCGCATATTACATTTCCTTTTCCATATCCACACACATGATCTATTTTAGGATCTTACATTGATTTATATCAACCCTAAGGCCTAAACCAATAAGGTCAACCACCTAAAGATATTACAATGATATGTCATGTCATCTTTGGACCAAAATAACATTAACCAATCCATAAATTATCCTGGTAATGTGTAGAGAACATATTAATATGATACCGGTCCATAACCTAGATAGGCACCTAACCTATTATGGGTTCGCCACACCAAAAAAATGTCTCCACCTAGTTGAATCACGATCAAAGAACATCTTCTGCATCCTAAATTCCATGTAGAAGCCGCATCAACACCACTTATGCATCATGTCAAGGATTCTCAATAAAATCTCTACTGGTAAAACCTTGAATCTATGTAGGTAAGGGTTTAATAGAATGTATGGTAGCATCTGATTACCAAGTCAATACCATTTGATAAATACATGGTGCAGAAGCATGTACCACATATAACCAAACACATTCCATTGATCCAAACATGCCAGAAGTGTCCAATAAATAGTCTCTACTTTTGGTAGCATTAGATCTTATGTCGGTAACCAAAACCAGTTATGTCAGTAGCCAACAATAATGCTAGTGTTGACATCAATGGAAAAACATAAATACAACACATAATCAATCCTTCCATATTGCGAACAACTTAACTAATCTAGCATACCAAACTCTAGGGTCTAGTTTTAGTCCATATAAATATTTCTTCAATCTGCAAACCATGTCCTTGTCTTTTGATAAATAAAATCCATTAGGTTTCTCAATGTAAAATTTCTCTTCAAGATCTCCATTCAGAAATGCACATTCTACATCCATTCTATATACTTTGCAATTCTTGTGTGCAACATAAGCAAGAAAAAGTCTTACTGCTTCAATTCTAGCAATCGGGGCATAAGTCTCTCCATAATCAATTCCTTCTTCCCGAGAATAACATTTGCAAACTAATATAGCCTTATTCCTTACAACTTGACCTTCCTCATTCAATTTATTTCTGAAAACCCATTTAGTTCCAAAAAGGTTCTTATCTTTAGGTCTAGGTACTAGTTCCCATGCCTTATTCTTTTCAATATGATCTAATTCTTCTTCCATTGTTTTTATCCATTTTTCATCGATACTAGCTTCAATAAAAGATTCTAGAACTTCAATTTGAGAAATTAAACATACCTCTTTAGTAGCTACCCCTCTCCTAGTCATCACACCTTTCCTTTTATCTCCAATGATTTAGTTTGACATACCTAGAAGTCTTTGAATTTTCTTGATTTGTTGACTCATTTTGTTGTTCATTTGTCACTGTTGAATTTTCTGATTATACCAAAGTCACTGGTTCACTATCTTAAACTGATTCTTGCATTATTGGTTCACGTGTGATAAATTCATCTTCTAATCCATAATCATATGCTTTGATCTAATTATTGTCATGCTCATCCACATTAACATTTATGCTCTCTATTATATTATTCAATATTTTGTTTTAACATTTATATGCTTTTCTCTTAGTAGAATAACCCAAAAAATATTCCTTCATCACTTCAAGGATCAAAATTTCCTAATGCATGATCTCTTCTAATGTAACATTTGTTTCCAAAAATTCTAAAATATCTGACAGTAGGAGTATGACTAGACCATAATTCATAAGGAGTCTTATTGGTATCCCCTTTGATGTGTGGTCTATTTAAATTTTATACAGTGGTATTGACAACCTTTCTTCTCACAAAAGATTTTGAACTCATTGGATGTAAATTCACTACCATGATCTAATCTTAAGAATTTTATCTTAAGTCCTATCTTAGTCTCAACCACATCTTTGAATATTTTGAATTTCTCAAGAGCTTTAGGTTTTTCTTTCAAAAATGCTACCCACGTCATTCTAGAATAGTCATCAATAAGTAACATGAAATATTTCTGACCTTGAAAATTTTTAGTCCTTTCCAGTCCACATAAGTCAGTATGAATAAGATCAATAATTTTATTAGATTTATCATGTATAATTCTGAATGAATTTCTCACTTGCTTACCCATTTGACATTCTTTGCATACCAGATTATGAGGTTTTACAATTTTGGACAAATCTCTGATAGCCGGTATTGAACTGATCTTCACTATGCAATAAAAATTTACATGATACATCCTCTTATGCCATAACCAACTTTCATCAATTTGAGAAATCAAGCAAGCCTTCTCACCATAGTTCAAATGAAAGATATTACCTTTAGTTTGAGTTCTAGACGCAATCTCCAATCCAAATCCATTGATGGTCTTACAGTTTCCATCCTTGAATTGCAAATGAAATCCTCTATCCACCATCTATCCTACACTTACAATATTATGCTTTAATCCTTCAACATAATAGACATTATCAGTATTAGTCTTACCATCCAATGATATTGTTCATTTGCCTTTGATTCTGCATGCCTTCTTGTCTCAAAATCTGACTAATCCACCATCAAATTCTTGTAGTGCAAAAAATTTTCTCTTGTCACTAGTTATGTGATGCAAGCATCCATTGTCTATGACCCATTCATCCTTCTCTTCCATTTTAGCAGCCAAAGCCTTTTCTTCAATATGAGTTATTTCAATAATAGATTCTAGAGTATCATCCTTGATAGCACTAAAGACCAAATCTTTGTCGAAGGAAGCTCCATTACAAGATCCACTCATAGGTTCATCATTAGCATCAATAAAACTATCAAAATCATCATCATCACAAGAATAATAACATGATTTATCCTTATTCCTTCTGAATCTAGATCTTCTCCAATATTCAGGATTAGGCCTATAGTTCCTCACAAATCTTTCGTGATTCCTTGCAGCTCTTTCAGGGCATCTAGAAATAAAATGACCAATATTATCGCATGAAAAATATTTAAAAAGGACTTTTCCTTCATACTTACTTCCAGCTGATCTTTTAGGGATTCTTCTATCACTCATTGCTTTCATCTCTTCAAGCTCTCTTTCCTCTTTTCCAATTTCTTCCATATCCTCATAATACATCTCTTTCCAATCTATCTATTGCTTACCAGAGGAAGATACTTTAAATGCAGTCTCAGTTTTAGCAACACTCTGATCTCCAAGTTCTTCAAGTTCAAAAGTAATCAATTTCCCAAAAAATGTATCTCTAGTCACAAGAGTACTTGACATTGCCTAAAGTTCATTCATAGAAGTATATTTCATCTTGTAAACTGGAGGTAGAACTCTTAGAACTTTTGACACTAGCTCATCTTCACTAACTAATCCACCACAACATTTGATACCCATGACAATCTCACTGACTCTATCCATTAAAGAACTTATCTTCTCATCCTCTTCCATCTTCAAATTTTCATACCTTACCCAAACACCTTGAAGTTTAGTAATATTTACTACCTGGTCACCTTCATAAACATTTTCAAATTTCAACCAGATTTTCTTAGCATTCTCCAAATCTATGACATTCAATAGCTTTTCATTAGATAGGGCACTCAACTATGCTTGTTTGGCTCTCACATTATTTTGAGTTCTCTTTTGTTCATCAGTAGGTGTCGGTGTCCCAGAATTAGGATCATGAGGTATATACTCTTTCTCCATTATCTCCCAAACTTCTATTCCAAGATATTTCAAATGAATCTTCGTTCGCTCCTTCCATATACCCTTTCTCACTAGCACTAATGTATCTTAAATGAATCACATACCTTTCCACTTGATCTCCACATGCCTTGACCTTTCATGAAACATGGTTGGAGTCTTTATTACTCTTGGTGAATCCCAAGCATTCAACGTATCCATCTATCTAGGAATATCATGTCTTAGATGTCATCATAAAGGCCTTTCAGCCTACATGTATGGGACTCCTATCCCATGAATCATAGTCCTCTAACTGTTGATCATTAGAGAAACCATCTTGACATGGTCCACTCCCTCTAAATCAATATGACCAAGATCCTTGGAAATCAAATGAAACAGATCCTATCACTGCTCCCTCTGAAGCTCCAAGTACTAACATCAACCTCCTATCCTTTTTATCTAAGGTTGTCTTAGTTGGTCTTCCAAACTCTCTCTGAATGTTAATTCTTCCTCTTCGAAGAAACCGATCGATGATAGACTAAGAAACCTTTAGATTCAAGTTAGTCCCATGACAAAAAGCATTAAGTTATTTCTTCATTGAGTGAAATCTCTCATCATTCTTATGATTCTTAGTTCATCCTAATGGAATTTAAGAGAGATTACTAATAGTTCATTAAACTATCCTGAAGAGAAATACCAATGCTAGAAGCATACAAGATTCACTATACCAATGTTATAACATGAATTAATAACTGCATAAGAATTTATGAACATTATTCCAGAATATAACATCAAGCACTTATCTCTTTATGGATTCTACTATAGCCATTGATATTCATAGTACACTATTGTGTGTGTGAAAGGTGGACCTGTATCTGTATCTGAAATACACAACACTTCAATTAAATCATTAGATGTATGGTTAGTAAATCAATAATCAATGAATAATAAACCATTACAAAGTGACCCATTGCCTTCTATTAGATGTGAGTTTATATTGCTCTCAGATTGCTAAGCTATCTAATGACTAGAAAACACCTAAACGAAGGATTTTTAAATCTATATGAGCATGAATATGTGCTAAATGGATGCAAGATTTAAGCTAGATATGCAAGACTAATCTAACATGATCTAAGAAATATATGAATATTTAGGCTAAATGATTTAAGCAATATGAAATAACTAATATGCAATATTTGAATGCAAATTCTCAATGAACCTAGAGCAAAAACAACATAATAACAATATATTCTCTAGGATCTTTGAATGAGAGATGAGAGCCTGAATTTATAGAAAATAAGAAAGAAACCAAAGGTTGAGATCAAATGATGATGACCTGTCAAAATTTTCCAAGAGGAAGCACAATCTAGGTGAATTGATGTGATTGGATGCTTTTCTCAGTTTTAAAAGAAATTGAGCTAAAATTAAGATAAAATCAAGACAAAACTGATTTATTCTCTATTTCATTCAACTTTAATATTTAATTGTTTTATTTGCTTTCTTTGATATTATTTATCAATTTTTAATTTGTTTTTCAGGATTATCTCAAATTGATTTCTTTTCTCAATTTTTAATTCTTTCTTTGTCAATTAATTCCTCTTTCTGATTTGTTTCCTTTTTTGAAGATTTATGGCAATTTTTATTTATTTTTCAAATTAATTCCTCTTTTTGATGATTTAATGGCAAATTGATTTATTTAATTAAATATGCAAAAGATATTTAATTAATATAAATAAGATAATTGTTTAAAATGATTTACTTTGAATGATTTAATTACTTAAATAAATATTTAATTAATATTAAGTGATTAAGTTTCGCAATGTGACGTTGATGATTTTAGAAATTAATTGTGTGCTCAAGATTTATTTAATTGCCTTTGGTTAGGACCTTGGTGACATTGTCGAGATTAGGGGCTCATGGTTTAGATGACCATTTTTAGGGTATTACATTTGCCCCTCTTTGAGTTAATGTACGAGCAGCACATTGGTTCAAAGAAAATTTGATGTCTAGGAGATACCAGTTCTGGACTTGATTGATCACAAACTAGATGAGGATCGAGGTATTCAGCTTGTTTTGAAGCAATGAAACTGAACAAAGTTGATTAAAGAGAAACCGTTCCTGAACTTGATTGGACTAGGATCGATAGAGAACAAAGATACCGAACTTGAACTTGATTGATCAAGAAGGAGATCTTGCTAATCTAAAACTTGATTGAACTCGATACAGTGAGCGAGGATAAAATCGATCTTGAACTTGATCGATTAAGATATGATGAGCGAAGATAAACTGTCCAGCTTGATTCAATGCGATGAAACTGAACACCTGCTTAGATTGAGCATGATCAAAGATACTCTTTAAACCCTTTTCTAAGTTTAAATGAATAATCAACTTGATGAAAAATGATGAAACTAATTAACGTTAAGAGATTGATTCAGACAAAAACAATATCAGCTTGATTTGAAGCGATGAAACTGATATGCCCCTAGCGATTGATTTGATGAAGCTTAGCTACTTGAAGATTTAAAAATTTTCTCGACATTTGAAGATGTGATGTCATAGGGTCATGAGTATGCCCCCTTGGGAGAGAAATCAAAAGATAGTGAGGGTACATGATGATAGGCAATTTTGAGCGATCATTATGAATTGAGCACAAATTATTCAGAGAAATTTTTGAAGATTAAGCATGATGAGAAAGTGAGCACAAAGTTTATTTGTAGAATAAATTGAGATTCAGTGTTGATTTATGAGAAATTGAGTGCAATGTTGATTTGTAGAATAAAATTAAGGTTTAGCATTGAATTATGAGAAATTGAGCGCAAATTGGAGAAAGAAATTTTTTATTGAAAAGTGCTAAGGGGTCCAAATTTTATGATATTGACTAGTAGAATGATCCCAAATTTTGATTTCGATCCCAAAAATGGAACCAGGATGGGCAAATTAGCTAAGGGTACAATTTTCATGTCCATCGGAGCAAGTTGAAAAAGTAGGGTTTTGGCTATATATGGGTAAAAAGTGTAATTTTCAATTCATTTTAACCCTCGAAGTTTGAAAATTCAAAAAGCCTTCTGTGAAGAAAAATGGTGGTTCCCACTCATATGCATTGATTCAAGTGCCAAAGATGACATAATCGACCTCAAAACTACGAGCCAACGGTAAGTGATGTTGGTAATTGTGTATGGTTTTGTCATTGATGTCAACACCTACTAAAACTCTAGCACTCTGGAGATCCAGCATCATTCACTAGCAAGCAAGTAATCCTTACATAGTCACTTGTACATGGCTCATTGGTAGGAAATAATGATCAACGACACTTGGAATGGCATAAAAGATACTTGGTAATGTCGAAGACATTGTTTGGACATCGTATGTTGGAAAATTGTTTATCAATTTATTCATATTGGAATATTTGCTCTTACCGACAAATAGGTCCAGGGTTATCCAGGGTTTCACCGATAGGCTTAACCTTTCCAGATCAGCATGGCACATTATGAAAATGATTAATTGATGTTGTAAATGCATTAAGCTGACATGTTCAATTAGTTATTGCATTGGATATTGTATTGTTTGTAAAATGATTTTATTGTAATATCTTGTAGAGCCGACCTACTAAAATTGGTCTTAGGGTATGGTATAAATGTAAGATCTTAATTGTAAGATCACAGAAAAAATGTGAAAAAGGTTTTGTGTGAAGGTATATGCAAGATTAAGCAGAGCTACACATAGACATCATCTGAAGATAAAGCTAGGTTTTTGTGAAAGCATATCAGAACTACACCAGTACTGAATCCAGCATATGGAGATGCTATTTTGTGCAGTACATTATTATTGGATTTAATTATCCAGCTATAAGTTAGTGTGACTTCCCTTATGTGTTTGAGCAGTGAGCTCTAGGTGCTTGGCCTTTCTACATGTGCAAACCCCATTCATGTACACTTACTATCTGCAGTAGTATCATCTGATTGTAGGTAAGGTTTCCCACCGTGGTTTTTCCCCTTACAGGGTTTCCACGTACAAATATTGGTGTTATGTGTTGTGGATGACTTTTTCTTTTAATTTTATGCATCAATCTTTACCGGTATTGCATTTATCAGTTAAATCTGTCCACTGGTATAACAGACAGTCTCATAGGTATTAAGCAGCAATTTGGTTAAATTGTTTTTGGTTAGTATTATTAAGACAACTGATTCACCCCCCCTCTCAGTTGTCACCAAGACCTAACAATTGGTATTAGAGCCTAGTCCTTTTTTGTAGAAGTTTAACAGCTTGAGGAGATCTAATGTCTACTAACTATTTCAGGAAGGACAATCCTAAACTTGATGGAACCAACTATGGCATATTGAAGATCAGGATGGAGACATATCTGAATTGTATTGGAAAAGATATTTGGGAAGTAACAAAAAATGGATATACTACTCCTACTGCAAGTCAACCTAATCCACCAAATCTAACTAAGGATGAAGAAAATGATTCCAAGGCAAGAGAAGCACTCTTAAGCGCTCTATCAGATCAGCAATTCATGGGATTATCAGATAGGTCTACTGCTAAAGCTATTTGGGATCACTTGGAAAAATTGAATGAAGGAGATTCCATAGTTAAGATTGCAAAACTTGAAAGCTTCCGAGTTAGGTATGAAAGTCTGAAAATGGAAGAAGATGATAGAATTTCTGCTTTTATGGAAAGAGTAAATGAAATTGTTTTGGGTATTAAATGTTGTGGAGGAACCTTAAGTGAAGATGAAATTGTTTCAAAAGTTTTAAGAGGATTGCCACCAGCATATAAAATGAAGGTTACTACAATAAATGAACTAAGAACAATGCCTAACACTTCAGTTTCTAGGGATACATTGATTGGAAAACTATCAGCCTTTGAAATTGAGGAATTTGGACTTGTTGCTACTATAAAAACTGATTTAGCTTTTCAGGCATCAACATCATTTGCACCATCTTTTGACAAGTCTGACTGGAAAGCCTTTTATGCAAGAGAACTTGAAGAAAGCAGGAGAGAAAATGAAGAACTTGAACAACTTGAAGCACTATTCGCAAGAAAAATGCCTAAAGGTCCAGTTAGAAGTAAGTATGAAGTTAAAGCACCTTTTAAATGTTTCAACTGCAATAAGATTGGTCATATGGCTTCAAGATGCCCTGATAGACATGCTAGGTTAAGAGAAGAATCTAGAAGGACATACAAACCTAGCCCTGAATATCAGATATACAACTTCAAGAAAAATAAGGACAAATCTTGCTATGTTGCTGATGAAGGAGTCATTGATGATTCTGATGAGGATTCGGAAGACAATGGATGAGTTTTTGTTGCTATAATAGAAGATCAACCGACACCTGTAGAGAAACCATTAGAATAGACCTTGGCTACCAGAATTGAAACTAAGGATGAATGGATCATTGATTCTGGATGGTCACATCACATGACTAGTGACAAAAGTAAATTCTTAACTTTTTAGGAGTACAATGGAGGTCTAGTAAGATTTGGAGATGACAAAGCTTGTTCAATCAAAGGTAAGGGTTTAATATCTCTTGATGGTAAGCATAACACTGACAATGTTTACTATGTTGAAGGATTAAAGCATAATCTCTTAAGTGTTAGTCAATTAGTTGAGAAAGGATTTCAGTTACAATTTAAAAATGGCAAATGCAAAATCATGAATAGAACTGGTTTAGAAATTGCAACTAGTAATCAAACTAGAGGTAATATCTTTCATCTGAATAACAGTGAAAAGACATGCTTGATTGCTCATATTGATGAAAGTTGTTTATGGCATAAGAGACTTTGTCATGTAAATTTTGATTGCATGGTAAAAATCACTACTACTAAAGCAGTTAGAGATTTACCCAAAATTGTCAAACCTCACAACATAGTATGTAAGGAATGTCAATTTGGAAAATAGGCTAGAGCTAGTTTCAAAAGCATTCCAGAAAAATCAAATAATGCTCTTGATTTAATTCATACTGATTTATGTGGTCCAGCTAGAACTAAAAGTTTGCAAGGTGATAGATATTTCATGCTAATCATTGATGACTATTCTAGAATGTGTTTGGTTACTTTTCTCAAAGAAAAATCAGAAGCACTTGGAAAGTTCAAATTATTCAAAGCAATGGTTGGAAATGAAAGCAGTAAGAAAATAAAATGTTTAAGATTAGATCAAGGAGGTGATTTTACATCTAAGGAATTTAACACCTACTATGAAGTGAATGGAATCAGAAGACAACTATCAGCACCCCGGACACCACAGTAGAATGGAGTTGTAGAAAGAAAGAATAGAACTATCTTGGATGCAGCAAAAAGTATGTTATCTAAATCAAATCTACCACATGTATACTAGAGAGAAGCAGTAAGTACATTAGTCTATACATTCAACAAGGTTCACATCAAAGGTGAAACCGGTAAGACCCCTCATGAACTATGGTTTGGTATTACTCCTACTCTTAAATATTTTAGAATTTTGGAAGTAAATGCTATATTAGAAGAGATGAGTACATTGGGAAATTTGATCCTAGAAGTGATGAAGGAATATTTTTAGGTTACTCATCTAAGAGTAAAGCATATAGATGTTTTAACAAGAGATTGCAGAAAATTTTTGAAAGCACAAATGTAAAGATTCATGAACAATTTAGAGGAAGTTCAAGGTACATGGATTATGAACCGGCAACAGAAATTCTGACAAATGAACCCACACTGAATCCACCGGTACAAAGTGAATATCCAGTTACACTGGTATCATCTAAAAATTCCATAGTAACATAGGAACAACATCAAACAAAGACACCCCAGTATGCAAGATTAAATCATTCTAAAGATCAGATAACATGAAACAAATATAGAGGAGTTATGACAAGAGGAAGATTGGCAAATGAAGAGGTATGTCTTATTTCTCAAATTGAACCATCATCAATTAATGAGGCATGTGAAGATAAATTTTGGATTAAAGCTATGGAAGAAGAACTAGAATAGATTAAAAAGAATGACACATGGACATTAGTTCCCCGGCCTAAAGATAAAAATGTTATTGGAACCAAATAGGTATTTAGAAACAAAGAAAAACTATTGTGATGCTAAAATTGTGGTTAGTATAAAGGCATACACATATAATGAGACGATAAAATGTAATTGAAAAGCTTAATTGAAAACTAATTCAAAATGCAAACCATGAGCCTTCCTTGAAATGTCCCATTTTCCTCTATTCTTGAGGACCTTGAAAGTGTCGGATTGATGAGCTCTCAGCGAAGCAATGACCTCCAAAGTGACAACTCAAAAGTTGAGTAGCTACTTGATCATGATGGATTATGAAGATGATATGAAATGCATGATTTAAGAAACTAGATGAATATGCTAAGATCAATTCAAAAGCTAATTACTAGATGACTAAAATGCCAATTGTCTATAGTAACAATGCCTAAATTGATATGAGATGGGATCATTATTGCTCCAAAATGGGGTCTATTTATAGGATTTCCAAGGCTTGGGGTGAGGTGGTAGGAATCAACGGTCAAGATTGATCTGAAGATATCAATGGTTAAATTGGAGGAAGTTGGCAAATGGGGTTGGTTTAAAGAGGACACTTAGTGACAAGAGCCACAAAGGTTCTTAGAAGATGTTAGATGAAAGGGGACATGAGGGTAGGTAGAAGGGGTCAGTTTGTTAAATGTTAGGAGAATTTAAATTTAGAAATTCAAATAATAGGAAAAAGGTTAATTAATCTCAACAACTCATAAATGATTTGTTTTAATTAATTATGGGATTTAGAAGAATGATTTTAATGGGGAGAATTAATTAATTTGAATTAATTAATCAAAGGGGATTATTGAGATGAACTTATTTAATAAATCCTTAGATTTATTAATAAGTAGATGAAAAATGGAGAATTTAATCAAATTGCTTAGTGAATTCAATTAAATTGGGGAGGGACATTAATCAAATAATTGCTTATTTAATTGATTATCTTCAGACCATTTTTAGGTGTATACATTTTGCCCCTCTTTGAACTGAGGTGTGACGATGCGTTGCTTCAAAGAAAACTTGAGTGATGGTGTTGTTGATATTGATTTTGATCTAATACAGATTTGATCTTGATTTGATGCAGATTCAGTTTCGATATGATACTGATTTGATTTGGAGATGATAAATCTCGATATGATGCGGATTCAATGTTTGAGATAATATGATGCCCTCAACACTGATTGATAGATATGTGGTATGATGATATGATGCCCCCTTGGGAGATCAATTGATATAATTGACCTTTGAGTTTTTGGATCTTCGCAAAATTGATGTCCTGATAAACTAAAGGATGATTCCTACAACTGTGGTTGTTGAAAGTGTCAGTTCTTTGATCACTTTGATATAGTTCTTGATGTGATGATTGATAGAGTTTGATTAAATTGATAGGATTGATGAGATCGAGATCAAATCTAGTTTCAGGAATGGCACCTTCTGTATAAGACATGGATGATCAAAGTGTCTGGTTTCAGGAACCATATATCCTGTATAAGACTTGATCAAAACGTCTGGTTCCAAGAAGAATTCTTCCTGTATAAGACATGATAGCATGAATTAGATGAAATGGATTGATAAAATTGATAAGATTGATTGGATAAAGAACTGATAGTTTGTTGATATCATGTTGGAGGAAGATACATATATGCTGATGTGGGTTCATTTCAGGGGATAGCATAAGATTCGCATTGGGTTTTTCCAGATTTTAAAAAAAAATTCATACGCCTCCCAAAATTTTTTATTAGCATTTTTGCCAGATGGGTTGGAGAGAAAATTATATTTTTGACATGGGTTTTTCGATTAGTGAAATGGGTTTTTCAGATTTTTTAAAATCTTCCAATTTGCATTCAATTTTTTTTTATTTTTACAAGCATTTTGAATTTTTGCCTTTGGAAATTTTTTAATAATTCTGGGTGGGAGAGGGAAAAGGTGGGACAGTGGAGGAGGAGTGGAGGTAGAGGAAAAGTGGGGGCAGAGTGAAGCCCCGACAACGGCCGCCACCAGCGCCACCACCGGCGCCGCGGACGCTGCAGGAGGCACCATGGGCACTGTCGCAGGCGTCGTGGGTGCTGCGGGAGGCGTCGTTGGTACCACCGCAGGCACCTTGGGAACTGTGGGTGGCACCTTCAGGGCCAACCGGGGCGGGCTTAGATTTTTATTTTTATTTTTTTTTCAATTTTTGATGATTTTTTCAGTTTTTTCTGATTTTTGATTTTTTTTCCGATTTTTTCCGATTTTTTTTTTTTTTGGAAATTTTTTCTCCGCGTGTTAGTGGTCCCACTGATATGGGACATTGATCCATTTATGTACACACCCTTTTGTGATGATATATTGATGATTCCCGTGATGTATATTTGTGATGTATCTCATATATTTTGTGATATCATTGTACCTTGCACATTGATTTTGTGATTATGATATGATATGTAGTTGATTCTATGTGCTCTACATGACCTATGAGATGATAGATGCATTCTATTTGATATGTGATTATGCTATGTAGTTATTTTTATGATGTATGTTTGATGTATGCATTAATTTCTATATGCTTATGACTTGTAGGTGATGAATATATGATGATGCAGTATTTAAATGATGTATGAAAATGTCGATATGTATGGTGATGCTTATAAGTGTTATGTGATGTATATGCAATGCAATGTTTTCTATGCTTATGATATTTTATGATTTTCTCATGCATGTTAATATGAAATGGATGTAATGCAATGCAATGGTGCTACTTTATATCTTTTGCAATTAGATGAATGCCTATGCAATGATCTAACTAAATGAATGCTTTGATGTTTTATATGAATGATGCTTTAGTTATGCCATGGTTATATGAGATGCACTTACTTTATCATACAGGATGAATGAGATGATTATTTTTGCTATTGTCCAATGTACTCAATTGTGTAATAAGAGAAATAACATCATGTTAGTTTGTTTTTTGGACTTGGAAAAGATATGCTTTTGTGATCCCATGCAAAATGAAATGCAACTCTACTTTAAAATGCAAATGTAAGAATGAAATGCAATGCGGTGATCGGACCGGTCATGGAGTCATTGCTTTGTTTCATCACTGAGCCTTTAAAATGTGCGAAGTGAGTGCAAACATCAATGGTATAATTGAACCATGATGACCTGAGCACTACTCTCCTAGGTTTTGATATTTCAAGTTAGCACAAGCATCGAGGTATAATTAAACCAAAATGAATTGAGTGTTGCTTATGTAAAATAGACAGTATTAACCATTTCTAAATGCAAGTCTGAAATGTCTTCTATGATACTTTGATGATCATATCCTGAGACAACGTTGCACAAATTAATGATTAATTTACAGACAGTAGACAAGAAAAATATCATGTTCCTTCTTCGTTCCTCTAGTCAAAGACATCCTGGAGTCACTCAGAAATCATGATAATGAAAATCAGCGATAAAACAGTTGAACCCTTATTGCCAAAGTGTTAAAATCATGAATCAAGATATATCATCCATTGATATGTGTTTTGTCATGTTAAGATTGATATGTGGTAGTTAAGGATTGTCAATGTGATCTTATGTTCAATGTTGGATGCATTTCAGTTACTTCGCTTGACAAGTGTTTTCTGATTGTTGTCCTATCTATTTGATTAAGCTCAAAATGATCTAAACTTTTTGCCCCCAGTGTAGAAACAACCTTCATTATGATATATACAATGATCCAAACCATGGCGAGAAATTACCTAGGATGCCAACGTATGTACAAAAGCTTTATGATAGAAATGAAATGCAAGCAGAAGGATGTATGAACCAAGAGATGGAAGAGTTAGCCTTATAGATAGCGCCTATTTGCTAGGTTTTCACCATTTGTTTTTATTGCACTTTTTCTCATATTTGATTTTTTTTTTTTTGTATTTTCTTTTTCATTGTTTTTGAGTTTTCTGATTTTTCACTGTTTTTTATTTTTCTTGATTTTTTAGGCATAAAACTTCTTTAGATGTATGCTATTCATTGGTTCCTCAACCTGATCCCCATCTTGTGTTGATAACTGATATGCTCCTGACCCAAATATTGTTGTGACCACAAATGGACCTAACCAATTTGATTCAAATTTTCCTTTCTTCTCTCGATCTACCTGGTTGCGTGGATTTTCCTTTAGCACTAGTTCTCCCACTTGAAAGAGTCTTAGTTTTACCTTGTGATTATATCTCTGGCACATTCTTTGTTGATATACCTTTAGATGATCAAAGGCATTTTGTCTTCATTCATGGATCAGTTCTAACTCTTGCAGTCTAGATATTCTTTGTTCTTCATCTAGGATCAGACCTTTGAGTGATACACATAGAGAGTGTATCTCTACTTCAATTGGCAATATGGCTTCTGATCCATATACAAGAGATAAAGGTGTGGCACCTGTTGGTGTGTAGATACTAGTGTGGTAGGCCTAGAGAGCAAGGTTTAGTTGAATGTGCCAATCTTTTCCAGCATCGTTCACTATCTTTTTAAGGATTTTCAGAATAGTTTTGTTAGATGCTTCCACTATCCATTTCCCTGTGGATAATATGGCATGGAGAATCTGTGCTGGATTTTGAACTTCTCACAGAGCTCTTGTACATCTTGGTTCTTGAATGGTCGCCCATTGTCAGTGATAATGGTCATGGGAATTCCATAGCGACAAATGATGTAGTTCAAGATAAATGCAACAATATATTTTCCTATGATGTTTGTGAGAGGTATAGCCTCAATCCATTTTGTAAAGTATTTTGTAGCTACCAAGATGAATTTGTGTTTGTTAGATGAGGAAGGATTTATCTTTCCTACTAGATCTAGATCCCATTGACAAAAAGGCCAAGATGTTGCAAAATCATGAAGTTCTTTTGCTGGTGCATGAATCAAATTTCCATGGATCTGACATTGCTTCCATGTTCTTGCTATTTGAAAAGAATATTGTTCGATAGTCAGCCAATAATAGCCCAAGCGTATGATTTTTTTCGAAAGGGTAAGACCACTTGAATGAGTGCCACAAATGTCATTATGTACTTCATTTAAGAACTTCTCTGATTCTTCTTGTTTGAGACATCTTAAGAGAATACCGCCCAGACCGTGTTTATAAAGGGTGTCGGCGACAAGAGTATAATGGGAGGATTGGCGAATAAAGTTTCTCTTTTGGTTCTTTGATAAATCAAGAGGTAGGGTATTGTTTTTTAGGTATTTGTAAGTTTGGCCATAGCGAGAGGAATCATGTCCAATTAGTTGATAGATGGTTTGGAAATCAGGACACTTAAAGGCAGGATGAAACAACTCTTCAACTAGGAATTCATAATGCTGTTGATTTTCCTGTGTCTACAGGAGAGAAGAAAGTGTAGCCATGGCATCTGCTACTTTATTATCATTTCTAGGAATCTGTTCATAAGTGATTTCAACAAAGTACTTCTTGAAATCATCCACCATCTTTTTGTAAGGCATGAGTTTGTCATCTTTTGTTTGATAGTCATCATTGATTTGGTTGATGATGAGTTGAGAGTCTCCAAAGACTTGAAGTTGTGTTATATTCCATTCTATAGCCATTTTGATACCTGTAGCCAATGCTTCATACTCTGCAGTATTATTGGTACATGGAAAGCTTAATTTGTATGCTTTTGGGATTGTATCACCTTGTGGTGTAATGAATAGAATACCTGCTCCTGATCCATGCTATGTATATGAACCATCAAAGTATAATTGCCATGTGTTTGTGGTAACTGTGAGGATATCAGCATCAGGAAATTCAATTTGTAAAGGACGATCATCTTGAAGTAGTGCCTCAGCCAGTTGGTCTGCAATGACTTGTCCCTTGATATCTTTTCTATCTACATACTCAATATCAAACTCACTTAGAATCATAACCCATTTTGCTAGTCATCCTAACAATGTTGTTTTGCTAAGAAAATACTTCAATGGATCAATTTTAGCTAACAACTTGATTGAGTGAGATAGTAGCTAGTGTCATAGTTTTTGAGAAGCAAAAACTACTGCCAAGCATGCTTTTTCTATTGATGAATATTTGATCTCATATCCTACTAGCATTCTTCTGATGTAGTAGATGGCCTATTCTTTTCCTTCATTGTCCTGTTGTGTGAGAAAAACTCCTAATGATGTCTCAGTAGTTGATACATAGAGTAATAATGGTTTTCCTAGAATTGGTGACATTAGAATAGGTGGTTGCATGAGATAGACCTTGATCTTATTGAATGCTTCTTCACATTGATCATCCCATTTTAAATTAACATGTTTGTGCAATAGATGAGTAAATGGTTGACATTTATCTACTAGTTGAGCCATAAATCTTTTGATTGACTGGAGTCATCCTTGTAGTGATCTCAGTTGACTGATATTCTTGGGCGATGCCATTTCCATGATTGCTTTAACCTTAGCTGGATCTCTTAAATTTGTGCATACTCTGATGCTTTTGTCTGGTTTTGAAATAGGAATGATGTTTGATACCCATTGAGGATATGCTATAGATCTGATGAATCCTACATCCAGTAATTTCTTTAGTTCTGCTTTGACCAAGAGAGCGATATGTGGATGCATCTTTCTTAATTTTTGTTTGACTGGTTTGGCTCCTGGATTGACATTTACATGATGCATAATAAGCTCTGGATCCAAACCTAGCATGTCTGCATATGACCAGGCTAAATTGATTTGCCGTCATTCAAATAATTCCCTATATTGTTTCTTTTCTTCTTCTGATAGAGAAGTTGTTGGATGTAGTATCTTTGGTTGTTCTATTGTCCCAATGTTAACTACCTCTATTAGTTCAATCAAAACTGATGACCTTTCTTGATAGCACTCAAGTAAAGTGTCAAATCTCCCATCTTCTAGTGCCTCGAGGAGGTTTTCACCATTAGATGCATCCTTTCTTTTTACTTTTTCTTGATCTAATGTTGCCAATAAATGGTTTTCAACATTAGAACTGATATTGTTTTCTTTATTTTCCTTTTGGCAATTGGGAGATTTGGCACCCACTTGACTAGAAGATGCATTGCTGAAATTCCTGGTGAAAGTTGTTGCAAGTTCGATTGCATTAAGATATACGGATATGGCATGGTCATTTGGAAAGGTATCAATGGCAGTATGTCCTTCATTTTGCCAATCAATAAGTTTGAGGTAGATTAGAGATAGGGGGTCATCAGGTTGAGATGTTCCAAGAGTATTTAGGGTCATGATTGATGTATCAAAGTTTTTGATATGTAATTTGTCAATATCAAGGTCTTTGGGTATGGTTGTATCTACTAATCCTCGTTCAAAAATTTCCTTGTGTGCCGGTGAAAGTTTTAGGAGTTCCAGAAGTTCTTGATCATCCTCAATTAAGTTCAAGTCAGCCGAATGTGATTCTAATTCAAGTGAACTAGTCCCTAATGTTTTCCCTGCATACGTATGAACTATATAGACTCCTACATCTTCTTCAAAGCAATTTTCTTCAGCTGATTCTTCGGAGTGATAGGAATCCCATTCCCATTCATTAGAATCTATATTGCTTGTAGCCTCCAATTTATAGATTTGTTCATATAGCCTTTCTTTTGTTTTATTGGCTATATCTTTTCTTCTTTCATATTCAACTTCTTCTGGACTGAGATTGAGTTCTATCAACTTTACTATCAGCTCTTCTTGATTAGTATTAGATTCCTTCTTGTTTTGATTGAGAGTTAATGCTACTTGGGATGTTTCATTGGTTTGTTTCTCTTGTTGATTTGAAGATTTTTTCTTTTGCCACTTAATTTTTGTTTGTGTTTGTTTCTTTGTAGATGCTTCTTCCCTTTCAACTGTAAGTTGTTCTTGTCTATTTTCATATCCTTCTCTTTGTTGGTTAGAAAATGTGCCTCCTAGTAGAGTAACTTTCCCATACCCTATGCCTGCTTTGTCTATAGCCTTCTGAGTATGAGGTTGGATAGGTTCTAAGATACCTTCTTTTCTTTTTCCTATAGGACCTATTCTGGTGTATCCCATCTTTTGAAGAATGTTGAATCCTTTCCATATTTTTCTGTAGGTATTCTGACATTGTTGACCTTTTGTTGAACTTCTTCATCTTTGACTAGCCACTGTAGCACATCTTTGTCTTCTGTCTCCCGTGATAAGGTTCCAGCACTAATGAATGCTCCATCAAATATCAAAAGATGTTTCACCATTGGTTGTTGTTTAGAATTTGATGGTTTCCCAAAGGATTTAGGAGATAGTGGTAATTGTGATATTGAATATTCTCCATTTCCTCAATCTCTTAGTTGCATTTGTTTTTCCATACTTGATAAAATAGAGGCAAAGGATTGTTCTTTGGATTGTGTGTTCGAAGATGACGCCTCCCTGTTATGAGGAACAATGACTTCTTGAGCCATTTTTAAATTGCTGCAATATTGAAAAGGATTTGAATCTGTAGAGATTGTTATTTCTTGTCCCTCATATGGAAATTTGACACACTAATGATATGTTGATGGTATAGCTTGTAGGTCATGTATCCAAGGTCTGCCTAGGAGTACATTATATGATAAGTCCAAGTCTAGAACTTGGCATGCTGCATTTTTCTATAAAGGTCCCACTTTGATAGGTAGTATCACAATTCCCTTGGAGGAATGTTCTTCTTCATCATAGGCTTTTATAGTGATTCTTTTTCGGACATCAATTGCATCTTCTGAATATCCTAAGGCACGAACAAGACTTAATGAGAAAATATTTAGACCAGTTCCCCCATCTATTAGAACACGCTTGACTTGCGTTTTGTGGATGAGTACTTCAATGTGCAAGGGAGCATTATGGGGATGTTGTAGGGACATGTCATCTTTTTCAGTGAATGACAAGCAATGCGGGGTTGTGAGGTGTCCCACAATGGTTTGGAATTTGTCAATATCAAGGTCTTTGGGTACGGTTGTATCTACTAATGCTTGTTCAAGAATTTCCTTGTGTGTCAGTCAAAGTTTTAGGAGTTCCAAGATAGAGATTTGTGCTAGTGTTTTTGGTAGTTGCTCCATTAAATTGTATGGTATTGTTATAGTGGATGATGCATTTGTTGTAGGACCCGGCATAACCACTTTAGCTCTGCTTTGTGTAATGACATGTGCAGGTTCTTGATGTTGTTGCTCTTTAACCACGATCACATTTACCACATTGTCATATGTATGAGCATAGTTTACCTTTTCTTTACCCTTACCATTGTTTGTTGATGATGAATCACCTTTCTCATAGTTTGGAAGCAAAGTTTTGAAAGTTGTATGAGATTCGTTTGTTGTATGTCCATCCACAGTTATTATCCCATTATCATTCAAATCTTGAATGACATGTTTTAATCGTTGACAAGCATCTATTTGGTGTCCTTTGTTTCAATGGAAATCACAATAATGGTTGTCATTCCACCAAGTAGGTTTCTCCTTGGATTCAAAGTTTCTTTCTTTTGGTAAAGTAATCAATTTGTTTGCGATAAGTGTTTTTAATGCGGATCCTAAAGGTTCACCAATGTTTGTAAATTATCTTCAAAAGAAATTTTTGATAGTTGCTTTTTGGTGATTGTTGTTTGTTGAGCTGCTACTAAGTGGGTGGATAAATTAAAAACTAGTTGTTTTGGTTTCACATTGTTGTTATCCACTATCCCATCATTGACAAAATTACAATTTCTATTCCAAAACTTTGGCTTATCATTGTGATTGTTGTTGTTAGTGTTGTTAGGAGGGTAAACTTCTTCTTTGGATATATTTAATTCACCTTTCTTTATCATGGCTTCCTCCATTCTGATTCCATTATCAATCATTTTTGCAAAGCTTTGATTTCGTTGCATTTTTAAATAGTAGCTCATTTGATCATTTAAGTTGTCAATGAATATATCCATTTTTTCATATTCAGGCACTATACGAGGATATCTCAAAGCTAACCGCCTCCATCATTGTAGGAAAGTCATGAAGGGTTCCCCACTCTTTTGTTTTGCATTACACAGGTCTAGCATGGTCACTTCATGCTGTATGTTTTAGGAATATTGTGAAACAAATTTATCCACTAGTTCTAAAAATGATCCGCTTCCCGCTAGAAGTTTGGAGAACCATTCCATAGCTAGTCCCGTTAAAATTTTTGGAAATAGTCTCAATAAGTAGGTATCCTCGTGTGCAAACTCCATACTCATGGTGCAAAATTCTCTTATATGATCCTGAGGGTCAGTGCTTCCATCATATTTTTCATATCTTGGAGTTTCAAAACCTATAGGAAAAGGTATCATGTTTAGGTTTCTATCAAATGGATAAGGACATATTTCTTGAAGCGAATATCATCTAACATTTCCTCTTTGCATATCTTGAATTTGTGTTTGCATTGTTTGTAGTTGTCGTGTGAGAGTCATGATAGGATTATCAACATGATTTGTTCTGGCATAACCCTAATTTTGTATTCTAGGAGGGTCTCGATCTCTTCTTGGTTCATCCCTAGTTCTTCTTGTATCTTCGTTGGTTTGAGTGTTATTCAAAATTTCTACTTCATCTCTTTTGGTGATGTAAGTCTCGTCATTGGTTCTGGCGTTATTAGGAATTGACAAGTTATTGATTTTGAAACCAAAGATATCCTCATATTGTTCATTATTAGGAGGGGGATCACTTTTCTTTTGTGTCAATTTGTTTACATCAAAATCTTGGGGGAGTGTAGCACCAGATTTGGCTAACATTAGGAAATATTTTTTGTTTTCTCCTTCTAACAATCTCTGCATAAATTTATGGAATTGAGGATCCTTTTTGATGTCTCTGAGATTTTGTTCAGTTATTTCTCCTCCAACTTGTATTTCATCTTCGTGTTCCATGTTTGTATAGTCTTCAATTATTTCAAATGTTTCTATTTCTATTTTTGTAATCTTTCATCTTTGAGCCCTGGTTAGAATGGGTATGCACATGTTTTGAATGTTTTTGGAGGTTTAAATATTGTTTAATGTGTCACAATAAGTGATCGATTTTTGAGGTAAAATTTGTAGATGGATAGACACAAAATGATATTTTCAAGTATTTTCTTGTTTACAAGTTTTTGATCTTAGTTTTGGAGTGCAGATTTTGTGATTTTTGATATGACCAAGTTCAATAGGAACAATATATCCTATGATAACGAATGAGGTTATCTTGATCAAGCATTGTAGTTTTCATGATAAAAGGATGATAGATCCTAACCAAAAACTATGTTTGAATGATCAGTTTATCAAAGAAGATGTGATGTTGCACTTCAAGGTGTTAGATCTTGAGACTTTTAGAGTGTCTAACTCTTGAATCTATTTTGACAAAAGATAACCTACTCACTATGTTTGTCCTTTTGAGAAATGGGTTGCTTTTGTTTTCTGATTTTGATATATTTTACTAGAAACGCTGACAAAATGACCAAGAATGCTACTGTTCTAACCAGAAATGCTGACAAACTTACCAGAAACGTTGTTGTTTGGACTAGAAATGTTGTTGTTCAGACCAAAAACACTATTGTTTGGACCAGAAACTCAGACAGACTTACCAAAAATGCTACTATACTCACCAGAAATGCTGACATATAGACCAAAAATGTTGACTGATAGACGAAGAACTCATTTCTAGAATATAGTGACTCTAAAGTTCAAATGATGATATGTAGGTTTAGCAAACTAGGTGTTTGATCTTAGGAGATTACAATTTTGACCCAACTCTTGAATTTCAGACTTAGAAAATGAATGTTTAGACCTAATGAGTACCAACTGGAAGATTTAATACTGCAACATGAGTTATATGACGTGCAACTTACAAGATTTGTTGATTAGACCAAGGGAGCTGACCTTTAGACCGAAAGTGCTACCGTTTGGACTAGGAACGCTGCTATACCGACCAGAAATGCTAAGAAATAGACTAGGAACTCTGTCGTTTAGACCAAAAACTCTGACAGACTTACCAAAAATGCTAATGTTTGAATTGTAAACGCTAATGTTTGGACTAAAAGAGCGACTGTTTGGACTGTAGATGTGACTGTTTGGACTGAAAGAGCTAATCTACTGTAAAACTTGTGAATTTGATAGTTTGAAGTTTTAGTTTTCAATGTTTTTTGTATTTCAATGGATGAGATCTTGATTTGATTTATAAACACAGAAATCAGATTGTATTTTTGTTTGAAAGGTTTTGAACAATTAAAAACACATCAATTAGTCTATCCTAAGGAGATTGGCTGAGAATGAAAACCTTTGCTTGCTGACTTAGGTACACACCCAATAGCTAATCAGAATACGGCCACTGAGCATCATGCAATGGATTCTCAATGCCGTATTATCTGACTCCAAACACTAATGGGGGCACGATATGGCAAGTGTCTTGGGAGAGTTACTATCTCTCTTGCACAAAGATTATCATCCTTTCAGAGGTGAATTGGGTAGCTTCTATTTTTATAGTTCTTAGTCAAGAATTCCATTTGAAATTACCCCTTGAATTCACACAAACATGATTGACACCTATAGCCCAACAAGGTACCGAAACAAGCTGTAGTCACATAAATGTGATTTAGACCACGAGGCCCTACAAAATACCCGATATGAGAGATCTCAAAGAGAAAACTCAAATAATCCCATCCTCTGAGACTTTAATCATTAGAGACCTATTTATTATAGTGAGTTGGAATGCTCAGGTCTAGCTATACTCACTTGGGTTGTTTTCACAGGGTGATTACTTTTTCCCACTGTGATAGGCCTGCTAAAGATATGCAATTGAAATCAAAGGATGAGTCTAGCTTTCTGATCACCTAAGAAAGGTGAGAGCATACTTGCCTATCATCAAGACACATAAGACATGTTTGTTCAATTTCCATTGTAATTAGTCTATGTGCCTAATTTAACAAATATACGTGCAAAATCCCGTGGTTGCAAACAAAGTTAGAGGTTTATATTGTATTCTTTGGCAGAAAAATAGTTTATAACTCACAGTGAAATAAGTACCTGCAAAACCAACAATTTGCAAATAAAGTTCAGGAAAATGTCAGTCCAGAAGAAGAAATGAGGAATGCAACATACAATATTTGCAAAATAAAAAAAAAACTGAAAACGCCATCAAATTAACCAAAAAAGCCATCAAATGTGCTAAGAACACTGCTCTGCACACCAGAAATGTTGTTAAACAGACTGAAAACGCTGTCTTGCACACTAAAAATGCTGTCAAATAGATAGAAAACATTATCCTACAAACTAAAAATGTTGTTAAATAGACTAAAAACATTGACAAATGTGCTAAAAATGCCATAGTACAGACTAGAAATGCTAAAATATAGACTGCAAGCGCTAAAGAAGAGAAAAACATAAAAATAGAGTTGATGAATCTCCTAAAAACATCATTGAAGGTGTCGGAATGCCACAATAGAGACTAAGAACATGATTTAGGAGATAAAAAATGCCAATCTGTACTCCGGGAGAGCTAATCTGTACTTCGAAAGAGCTAATCTGCCCTCTGAAAGAGCTAATCTGCTTGTAAATGAACTTTCCTGCAAGCAAACTTGTTAAAGACCAAAGGGCCTAGGCCCCATGGTGGGTGCCAATTAATTTGATGCTAAAAATGTGGTTAGTATAAAGGCATACACATATAATGTGACAATAAAACGTAATTGAAAAGCTTAATTGTAAACTAATTCAAAATGCAAACCATGAGCCTTCCTCGAAATGTCCCATTTTCCTCTATTCTTGAGGACCTTGAAAGTATCGGATTGATGAGCTCTTAGCGGAGCAATGACCTCGAAAGTGACAACTCAAGAGTTGAGTAGCTACTTGATCATGATGGATTATGAAGATGATATGAAATGCATGATTTAAAAAACTAGATGAATATGCTAAGAACAATTCAAAAGCTAATTACTAGATGACTAAAATGCCAATTGCCTATAGCAACAATGCCTAAATTGATATGAGATGGGATCATTCTTGCTCCAAAATGGGGTCTATTTATAGGATTTCCAAGGCTTGGGGTGAGGTGGCAGGAATCAATGGTCAAGATCGATCTAAAGATATCAATGGTTAAATTGGAGGAAGTTGGCAAAGGGGGTTGGTTTAAAGGGGACACTTAGTGACAAGAGCCACAAAGGTTCTTGGAAGATGTTAGATGAAAGGGGACATGAGGGTAGGTAGAAGGGGTTAGGTTGTTAAATGTTAGGAGAATTTGAATTTAGAAATTCAAATAATAGGAAAAAGGTTAATTAATCTCAACAACTCATAAATGATTTGTTTTCATTAATTATGGGATTTAGAAGAATGATTTTGATGGGGAGAATTAATTAATTTGAATTAATTAATCAAAGGGGATTATTGAGATGAACTTATTTAATAAATGCTTTGATTTGTTAATAAGTAAATGAAAAATGGAGAATTTAATCAAATTGCTTAGTGAATTCAATTAAATTGGGGAGGGAGATTAATCAAATAATTGCTTATTTAATTGATTGTCTTTAGACCATTTTTAGGTATACAACTACTGTGTAAGGGATATTTTCAAAAAGAAGGAATTGATTACAATGAAACCTTTGCACTGGTAGCTAGGATTGAGGCAGTTAGATTATTCTTGGCTTTTGCAGCTCATAAGAACTATAAAGTATATCACATGGATATTAAATGTGCATTTTTGAATGGAACTCTTGAAGAAGAAGTTTACATTGAACAACCTGATGGATTTTGTTTGATAGAAGACAAAGATAAGGTTTGTAGGTTAAGGAAAGCCTTATATGGGTTGAAGCAAGCTCCAAGAGCTTGGTATGTGAGATTAGATAAGTATCTTTTGAAAATTGGATTTTCTAAAGGAAATGCAAACAGTAATCTATACTATAAAATAACTAATGGTGACATCTTGGTTATAGAAGTTTTTGTTGATGATATAATATTTGGAAGTGAAGATGAATTATGTAAGGATTTCTCTATCAAAATGCAGCAAGAATTTGAAATGTCTATGATTAGAGAAGTAAAATTCTTCTTAGGATTACAAATCTCACAGACTGAAAAAGGTATATTCTTAAGTCAATCAAAATACTTAAAAGAGCTACTAAAGAAATTTGGGATGGACAACTGTAAACCGGTAAGTACACCTATGACTACAAATGACAAATTATCACTAAGAGATGAATCAACACCTGTTAATCCAACCAGGTACAAATCTATGATAGGAGGTTTATTGTATTTAACTCAAACAAGAACAGATATTATGAATGCACTATGTATTGTTTCAAGATTTCAAAGTAATCTTGGAGAAAATCATGAATCAAAAGTCAAAAGGATTTTCCGGTACTTACAAGGCACTACAAATCGTGGCTTATGGTATCCTAGAGATGAAAACTTTGAATTATGTGCATACATAGATGCAAACTGGGCAGGAGATGTAGATGATAGGAAAAGCACCACCGACGAAGCATTTTTCCTTGGAAGCAGATTAATTTCTTGGTTAAGTAAGAAACAGAGTTGCACATCTTTATCAATAGCAGAATTAGAATATGTTGCAGCAGCAACAACTTGTACATACGTACTATGGCTTAAATAAATGTTAGAAGACATAAAGATAAATTGGAAGGAACCTATAACTATCTATTGTGATAACACTACAACAATTGACATATCAAAGAATCCAGTACATCATTCTAAAACTAAACATGTTTCTATCAAATTGAACTTTCTCAAAGAAAATGTTGAAGCAAAAATAGTTAAAATGGTTTATGTGAATATTAAAGGGTAGATTGCAGATATTTTCACTAAACTTCTACTTAAGGAGACTTTTGAGTATCTAAGAGATCAGCTTGGGGTCATACCCCCATCGGTAAACACTTAGACAGTTAATGATTGTCACCAATTGGTAGCACAAACAGAAGACATCTTTCACTCCGACATTGATGAGGAAGCTACTTCTGAGGGGGAGTAGTTGGTATATTGAACTTGTTTGGTATTTTGTATATGGACTTGGTTTTCTAACTTTGGCATTTGATGTCAACGGGGGAGAGATATATTTTGGAAAAACACATTATCTTTTGAAAAGATTGGTACAGAAAAACATAAAGAAACTCATATTACTCTCAGGAGGAGAGATTGTTACTTTGGGAAGATTATTGGTTTTTATATTTGGCATTTCTATTTTTGGCACATTGATGGTTTTTCCATCTTGTGTTTCCATCAATGCCAAAGGGGAAGATTGTTGGTATTTTGGTATGGTTTTGTCATTGATGTCAACACCTACTAAAACTCTAGCGCTCTGGAGATCCAGCATCATTCACCGACAAGCAAGTAATCCTTGCACAGTCACTGGTACATGGCTCACCAGCAGGAAATAATGATCATCAACACTTGGAATTGTATGAAAGATACTTGGTAATGTCGAAGACATTGTTTGGACATCATATGTTGGAAAGTTGTTTATTTGTTTATTCATATTGGCATATTTGCTCTTACCAGCAAATAGGTCCAGGGTTATCTAGGGTTTCACCGGGAGGCTTAACCTTTCCAGATCAGCATGGCACATTATGAAAATGATTAATTGATGTTGTAAATGCATTAAGCTAACATTTTCAATCGGTTATTGCATTGGGTATTGTATTGTTTGTAAAATGATTTTATTGTAATATCTTGTAGATCCGACCTACTAAAATTGGTCTTAGGGTATGGTATAAATGTAAGATCTTAATTGTAAGATTGCAGAAAAAATGTGAAAAAGGTTTTGTGCAAAGGTATATGCGAGATTAAGCAAAGCTACACACGTAGACATCATCTGAAGATAAAGCTAGGTTTTTATGATAGCATATCAGAACTACACCAGTACTGTATCCAGCATATGGAAATGCTATTTTGTGCAGTACATTATTATTGGATTTAATTATCCAATTGTAAGTCAGTGTGACTTCCCTTATGTGTTTGAGCAGTGAGCTCTAGGAACTTGGCCTTTCTGCATGTGCAGACCCCATTCATGTACACTTACTATCTATAGTAGTATCATCTGATTGTGGGTAAGGTTTCCCGCTGTGGTTTTTCCCCTTACAGGGTTTCCACATACAAATATTGGTGTTATATGTTGTGGATGACTTTGTCTTTTAATTTCATGCATTAATCTTTACCAATATTGCATTTATCAGTTAAATCTATCCACCGGTATAACAAACTGTCTCACAGGTATTAAGCAGTAATTTGGTTAAATTGTTTTTGGTTAATATTATTAAGACAACTGATTCAGCCCCCCCCCCCCACCTCTCAGTTGTCACCGGGACCTAACAAGTGATCGATCTTAAGCCTGTTAATCATTTCAATTTTGATTTTTTTTGTTGATTTTTCAAGTTTTTGGCACATTGAAGTTGAGTTTTCTCATTTTGTCGTGCGAGATAGGATCCTATGTTGTACAACAAACTATTAAATTCTGTTTTGCCATTTAGAGTCATTAGTTTTTTTGTTCGAGGCCCACCCTTGTGTCATATGACAACCTTCATAAGAGACCATTTTGTTGTCCATAGTCTATTCCTGTATCATACGGGAGTATTTTGTCGTACGGGTACCAATCCTGACTTGTACAAGTTTCCGCATTTCTGTGTTTTATCATTTGAAAAATAGTGAGCATTTTTGAAGGTCCAAACTTAAAATTTAGATTTTGCAATTGATGTAGTTGAATTTGCATGATGTTTCACTTCTCTTGTAGGCTTATTTGGAATGTTTTATGATGCTTCATTGTTTGATTTTTGCAAGTTTGTTTGCCTCATGCTCTTTTCAGATATGTATATCCACCCACAATGACATTAGTTTGGCAGTTTGAGAAGGCACATATTAATTTTTGCGCTTTCACCCACCTTCTTAGGCTATCTGATATCCGTGTGAATCACGGTATGCTCACAACATTGGTTGAGAGATTTCATTCTAAGCATAACACATTTCATTTTCTAGTTGGGGAGATGACCATCACTCCCAAGGAAGTTTATAGGATTCTCTGTATCCTTTTTGTTGGGGGTAAAGTAGATTATGATGCAACACAGCTTTCTGGATTACAAGCTATTAGACATGTATTCAGGAATCTTGACATCTTGACATCTTCTATCAGTTAGGATGTGATTATGAGCAGGTATAGTGAGGAGTTTAATCTAGCATGCATCCTAGTAGGTTTTATCGGCTTCTTTCTAATGTTAGATAGGGGACAATAGGGATTCCTTTGTGGATGGGGTAGGATGCTGGAGAGGCTTGTTGAGACCCCTCAAAGGTTAGGTTGGGTTCTTGTACATTAGCCCACATGTATTGCAAGATGCATGAGATTGTTTACAAGGAGGGTAAGAGCATGGTTGCAGGTCTTTTGATCTTACAGGTATGGGCTTGGGAGCACCTCCAAGTTTGTAGGTTGATTGTGGATGACGGGAGAGAGCCTAGTCAGCCGATTGTGCATAGATATTCTAGATATGTTACATAGCCCCATCTGGGCAAGACAAATTTTTGGTGAGAGAAATTAGATGACTTGATAGCTATGGTATGGAGACCTTACAGGGGCCTAGAGCCATGGGATGACTAGAGGATCATACACAAAGATCTTTTTATTATGTGCCCATCTCATTGACAGATCATAGACTATAGTGGAGCGATTTGTGGTATCTTGAGTGATGAGGCACCATGGTAGGCCTTAGGGGATCTCACAGGAGTTCACAACATAAGTGAGATATGCTAATGAGGAGAGATGAGGATGGGTACCAAGGTTATTTTATGCCTTGGGTATGTAGGAGTTGACAAGGTTACATCGACTCTGATGGGACTATATGGATGGTATTGTAGATGTGGGCATATTGCCCCAGTCCAAAGATTTGTTCCAACAACACCCATTCCTAAGATTCATGGATCTGGTAGAGCAGGCACCTCATATAGAGGAGGTAGAGGATAACACACTTACACAAGGATAGGGAAATGGCTAGAGCCAAGGGCAGAGAGCCGAGGCAGCAGGATACCAGCTGGTGGCAGGCAGTAGAGAGGAGAGGGTGGATCCCTAGGGACTGTTGGAGTGAGGCTTGGTAGAGTGAGAGTGCTGGAGGGTGGAGGAGAAGAGGAGAGAGTAGCACCTAGATAGGTTTGGTAGAGGAGAGAGGAGCAGGGGGGAGCCAGAGGTAGAGATGGAGGCAGAGATGGAGGTAGAGAGCTTGCAAGGGATGAGGGGGCTGACACAACGTGGTCGATGAGAGCATGCCAAGCGAGGTTATAGTCATAGTTGACAGTGGCACAGACTCAGCTGGCAGAGCGAGACCGATAGCTTGTGGAGCTTAGGGCTGAGCGCAATCATCAGGTCGTAGAGATGAGGGTAGAGCAAGATGCTTTGCAGCAGGAGCTCCTTCATCAAATTAGTCAAGCAGCATATTATGTTGTGGCTTATAGCATAGTAGTTCCTTTAGCATAGCAAGTTGCACCATACTTGCAGTACATGAGATGATGAGAGGAAGCTCAAGCACCTAGACAGGACCCTAGTTAGCAGGCTCCTCTTCCTCCACCACCTAGTGATGAGGGAGAGGTACAGAGCTAGATTTGTCTATGTAGTTCTTAGATTTGGTTATAGAGACACCCATTTTTTGTAGCCATACAATTATTGCTCTGATGGGAGTATGTATATGCCAGTTGACATTATTTTGTACCCTAAGATTTTATACGATATATAGACGAGATCTTGATTTGATTTCATTGTACTTGTGTTGATCGATTTATGAGATTTTTTTCTATATGCTTTAGTTTATATGTATGCATATCTATTCAAGATGGATGTATGAATGCAAATGGAATATGGATGTTTATTTTTGTTTCTTTTTATGCAAATAAATGAGTAATCAGTAATGAATTTTTTTATTTATATTTTTGCTTGTTTTCAATGCAATAAGATGAATGCAAATTAATGATAGTGAATGTATGAATCTTTATAAAATGCTTATGTATGTAGGTAAACATCTCAATACACATGTACTCATTTGGAGAATTGATGAGGAGGAAACCACTTAGTGAAGAAATGATGATGCTTCCAACTCTCATTCAAAAGATAAAGAGATCATTGTTACCATACTGAAATCACTCTAAATTCACAAAATGCAGAATGAAATGCAAAATGAGATGCAAAATGAGATGCAACCTAAACCTAGTCACTAGATTTGAAAAGCTTAATCTTCATCATTGAGTGTTTTACAACCACAATAGGAAGATTAGAGTTCTTTGCTTTTCATGTAGAATATTAATTATCTTGTCTGCAATGACCCTTTTTTGTTCATATCCTTGGTTAGATTTTGCAGGGACTTGGATTGCATGATAAAGAAATGATGGGAACCTCCTATAGCATAAAAATAAGAAGTTTCGAGGTATGTGTGGCAATTTCACCTTGATGTGAAGGATCTTATCACAAACACCCAGCTAATTTAGATTTTTCCAGATCATCAGAATCATTCCTACAAGCAGAAAACAAAGAAAATATTATGCCGCCAATCCTTGCTCATCTTAGTCAAGATAGACTTCCTCGAGTTATTCAGAGGGATAATAATCAAAAACCAACATAAAAGATAGCACACAAAGAAAATTTCATGCATATCTCAAATTTTTTAGTGATTGTTTTCAGTTATGTTGTTTGCTTGTGTACTCAGTGATAAAACTCTTCAGCAGTCAGGAGACAAGTGACTGACTCAGAGTGGATGACCAGGTTTCACTGACGAAATGATGAATTGGTTGATACTACTTAGGACATATAAATTGATCAGTCGATTACCCTAAGACTAGGATAGTGATCGGTTTCAAGCCACGAGGGTCCCAAAAGAGCCAGGATGTCATGAAAGCGACTAAAAGATATGTACAAGCGAAAACAAATAATGCGTGAAAGCGTGAATGCCAATGCTATGTTGATAGATGGAGTGCTTTGAGTACAAGAGGTGTCCGTTTGCCAAGTTTTCACCTTCTTGGCAAAGATTCATTTTTTTTTTACCAAGGTCCTTGTTTACCAGGTTTTCACCAAGGCATTTTCTCTCTTTTTCCTTTTTTTTTTTTTGGATTTATTTAGGACTTTTTATGATTTTTAGGATTTCTTCAAGGCATTTTCTGATTTTTAGGATTTCTTTAGGACTTTTTCTGATTTTTAGGATTTCTTCAGGACCTTTTATGATTTTTAGGATTTATTCAAGACATTTTAGCTATATAGGTTGTTGGAGCAGAGAATATTTAGGTGAAGAATTTCTTCAGGTGGATGGTATTGTTTAGTTCACAGAGCTATTCTCCTTTTGATTTTGAGAGTTGATAGGCACCAGAGTCGAAGGCTACAATAACAATGTAGGGACCCAGCCGTTTGGGTTCAAACATCCCTTTGTTGTCTCGAAACTGTTGATTTTTTGGATTTTCTCTTAGAACTAGGTCACCAGCCTGAAATTCTCTTTGTCGAACCTTCTTGTTATATCCTCTAGAAATTCTCTTTTGATACACTCTAAGATGATCAAATGCCACTTGCCGGCACTCATCCAACAATTTGAGCTCTTGCAATCTAGATAATCTATAGTCTTCATTATAACAAGGCCTTGCAAAGAAAATCTTAGAGATGATATTTCCACTTCAATAGGTAATACTACTTCAGACCCATACACCAAAGAAAAAGGTGTAGCCCCAGTAGCTGTTCTGATACTTGTTCTATAAGCCCATAGGGCAGGATTGAGTTGCAGATGCCAATCCTTTCCATATTTATTGACTGTCCCATGTAAGATAGTCAATAGATTCTTGTTAGATGCTTCGGCTTGTCCACTACCTTTAGGGTTGTATGTAAATTACCAATGTTGTTTTATTTTGAATTTTTCAGAGAGTTCATTTAGATCTTTGTTCTTGAACTATCCTCCATTGTCATTTATAATGGATGAAGGTATACCATACATGCAGATGATATAATTAAGAATAAATAGAGCTACTTGTTTACCGGTTGCTTTGATGAGCGGAACCGCTTCCACCCACTTAGTGAAGTACTTAGTGGTAGTTATAGTACAAACGGTATGAGATCCCTTGCTAGAGCATGTATAAGGTGCCCATGTAGCTAATACTTTTCATAGGTTTTAGCAAATTTTATAGCTTCTTTCTCCATGTCTAGCCACTAGTAGCCAATCCTTAGTAGCTTTTGTGCTAAAGTTAGACCATTCGATTGGGATCCACAAACACCTTCATGAATCTTGGATAATGCACGGTGGGACTCCTCAGTTTCTAGACATCTAAGCAAAGTACTATCTAAACCTCACCTAAATAGGTTGTTAGCAATGATGACGTATCATGACGCATTTTGGATTAGGTTCCTTTTTTCATTTCGGGAAAGATTAGCAGGGAGAACATGGTCACGTAGGTAAGAGTAAATGTGTCTATAACGAGAGGAGTCATGTCCAATAATAGAAAAGACCATCTGGGACTTGGGAGAATCATAGGTAGGATAATGTAACTCTTCCACTAGGAATTCAAAGAGAAAATTAGATTCTTGTAGCTATGGTATAGATGCCAAAGTGGCCATTGCATCCGTTGCTCTATTTGCTAATCTAGGGATCTGCTGAAATGATACGAAGGTAAAGTATTTCTTGAGATCATCCACCATTCTCTTATAAGGCATCAGTTTCTCATCTTTTGTCTGATATACATCATTGATTTGGTTGATAATTAGTTGAGAATCTCCATAGATGTGTAACTCAACAATCTTCCACTCGATGGCCATCTTGATCCCATTTACAAAAGCTTCATATTCTGCAATGTTATTTGTGCAAGGGAAGAGAATCTTGTAAGCTTTTGCGATTGAATATTTTTGGGGAGTAATAAAAAGTATTCCAGCACCAGAACCATGTTGAGTGAAAGACCCATCAAAGAACATCTTCCATGATTGTTGAGTAAGGTTCATGATTGGTTCATCCAAAAATTCTATGTGTAGAGGTTGATTATCTTCAAGTGGAGCATCAACAAGTTGGTCTGTAATAACCTGTCCTTTGATGGCTTTACATTCCACATATTTACAATCAAATTCCATAAGAACCATGACCTGTTTGGCCAGTCTGCTTGTAAGCATTGCTTTACTGAGAAGATATTTGAGTGGATCAATCTTAGCTACCAGCTTAATACAATGTACCAACATACAGTCCCTTATTTTTTTTGATGCAAAGACCAATGCCAAGATTGCTTTCTCTATTATAGAATACTTCATTTCATAAGACACCAATGTTTTGCTGATATAATATATAGCTCTCTCTTTTTTATTTTCATCCTGTTGTGCTAGGACTGCCCCTAGTGAAGTATCTGTAGCTAATATGTATTAGATAAATGGTTTACCCTAAATTGGTGGCATCAATATGGGTGGACTAGAAAGATAATCTTTGATTTGTTTTAGATGTTGTTCACAATCTTCATCCCAGTTGTATTGAACTCCTTTCCTTAATACCTTTGTGAAGGATTGAGCTTTGTCTACTAGCTGAGATATAAAGTGCCTTATTGATTGAAGATGACCCTGTAAACTACTCATTTGACTGATATTCTTGGGTGGAGGAATTTCCATTATAGCTCAAAGCTTTTCAGGGTCAACCTCAATTCCCTTTTTTGAAATTATGTAACCAAGAAATTTTCCTGATGTTACTCCAAATGTACACTTTTAATGATTTAACCGAAGCTTGAATGTTTCCATTCTATCTAGTATGTGGCCTAGTTTTTTAATATGTGTAGATCTCTTCATGCTTTTCACTAGGGTGTCATCAACATAATCTTCCATTTTTTATGCATCATATCATGGAAGATAGTGGTTAGTGCTCTTTGGTAAGTTTCTCCTGTGTTCTTTAGCCCAAATGGCATAACATTCTAGTAGAAGGTTCCCCATGCACACGTGAAGGCTTCCTTTTCTTGATCTTCAGGAGCTATTTTGATCTATTTGTAACCAGAGAATCTGTCTATTAATGAATGCATCTCATATCCAGCAGTCATATTTACTATCATGTCAATGTTGGGAAATGAAAAATCATCTTTCAGACATGCTTTGTTGAGATCCCTGAAGTCTATGCAAACTCTAATAGATTTTCTTCCTTTGATATAGGTACTATGTTTGATATCCATTTTGTGTAGTCTATAGCTCTGATAAATCCAGCTTTTAGCAATTTTTCTAGTTTAGTCTTGACTAGCAATGCTACATGATGATGCATCTTATGGATTTTTTTCTTGACTTGTTTAACTCCTAGTGTAATAGAGAGATGATGCATGATGAGATCAAGATCTAGTCCTGGCATGTCTGAGTATGTCCATGCAAAGTTGATCTTTTTTTCTGAAAAGAGGTTGCTGAAATCTTTTAGCTCTTCTGCTGATAGTGATTGAGATAAATGAATGATATGTGGCGTTTCTTGATTCCCAATGTCCATTGGCTAAGTTGGATCGATTAATATAGAAGACCTCTCCTAGAAATGACTTGGTAGTATATCAAGTATCTCACCTTCAAGCGCCTCAGAGAGGTTTTCACCCTTAGGTACATCCTTTATTTTTACTATTGTTTATTCTGACAAAGCCACAATGTGGTTTTTGCCATTAGATCTCTTATTTTTCCTTTTTTGATTTTTATGACTGAGATACTTGATGTCTATTTTAGTCATTTTCTCACTTTTCTCACTGGTGGAAGAGTTCATTGGTTCCACTGCATTAAGATAGCAGGCTAGTGTATAGTCATTGGCGAAGGTGGGTATTTTCAAGGGCTAGTTATAAAGAGTACAATTAATCAGTTTAGGATGTATTAAGGATAAGGTTTGAACAGGTTCAAGGGAGTTCATGGTACTATCATTATGGCTTTGGACTGACCAGTTGAGTTCCAGAAGACTACCTTGCATATGTGTCTCGAGACCAGGAAGAGTTACAACATGATTATTGAAATTCATGTTATTATTTATTGGACCTAACCCAACTAACCTGCTTCTAGCAGTGTCACCTATTTTAGACTGGACTACATACTGTGGTGTGATAGTAATAGGGCCAACAGACATCATTTTAACATTCATGACAGAGTAGTCATAATGTGTTGTTGAATAGTTGGTGTTATAAATAGAGCTCCTATATGAGTTATCAGAGTCATATGTTGAAGTTTCTAACCTGTCTTCAAGTGGCTTGGTAAAAATATATATAGTATCCAACCTACATTTTTTATGCTGCAAGTTCCTTCATGATTTGATTCATTGATCACTTGTATTTGACACACTTGTGGACGTAACCTTGATGGTTTTGTTGATCCCTGTCATCTGTTTCATTCAGCTTCCTCAGGACTGATGAGTGGTTCTCTTTATGTAGCTTCTAACTCTTCTTTTATAGTTCTAGACCTGAGTTTTCCTATCTCATTAGAGGGAGAGTTAGTAGGTGAAGGAATTTCTTGTGTCTTTTCTTCCTCCAGCTGTTGTTCATAGTCTTCTTGTCATTTTAGTCTGATTTCTTCTATTTCCTTTTGCATTTTTAGGTGTATCAGCTCTTGTGCATCATCTGTGATATCACTAGATTCTTCACAGGTTTTTGTAGTAGATGTATCTGAGAGATGGTCTAGACCCCATTCATACTCATTTGGATTAGTTTCTGAATCATCTACTTGTTGCTTTCTAGTATATGTGACTGGAATGTCCAGTGGTGCAAACAATTCTCTGATTTTGTGTACTTCTTTTCTTATATCCTCTGGGACTTCTACTTCATGTGGTATTATAGCTGATATAATTGGAACTTGATTACCATCTATTTCCTCTCTCTAGGTTGGCAGTTCTCCTTGTTCATCATCTTACACTTCCTATGTTTGTTGAGTATTAATTTCTTGTGATGTTAAGGGTAGTACCTTTTTCTTCCAATTAAGTTGATGGTGGGATGTGTGCTTGTGATCTTATGACTTTCTTGTATCATATCCTAGTCCTCCTTTATATTGGCCGACTTAGTTTGTAGCTGAATAGGTTCAAAAATACCTTATTGACACTTTCCTAGAGGACTGGTACCTAAATACCCCATTCATTAAAGCATCTTATAGCCTGGACCATATTGTGTTGGGGAAATCTCACAACGTCATATTTCTTCGTTTGCACTATCGTCTTCTATTTCATCTGCAATAGAAGTAGAGGACTGTATAAAGTGGCCATCATAAATGACTTATGGAGTTGAAGTTTGTGGCTTCATAACCTCTAATGGTTTTCCTAACTGTTCTCAGTGATGGAGGAAGAGACATTAGTAAGAGTATAGGCTGTATCTTGTAGACATCTATGCTAGTGTTTGTGATTTTCAATTTCTTTTCTAAATCTTTTAGCAAAGATTCTGAACTTTTAGCTATAGAGGCTACTGTATTATGAGGAACAAAAGAATCAACACTCTATGTTAATGCATTGCAGGTATAGCTTGTATCGGTAGGAATACTGACTTCAACTCCATTATAAGGAAATTGCAAACATTGATGATATGTAGATGGTATTGCTTTCATTTCATGAATCCATGGCCTGCCCAGTAAGATTTTGTATGAAAGAGGAATATCAAGGACCTGAAAAGTGACATCACTTTCTATAGGTCCTACTCTGATTGGTACTAGTACCAGACCCTTAGAGGTTCTTTCTTCTTCATCATAAGCTTTGATTGTTATTTTCTTTGTTGGATCAATAACATTTTCAGAAAATCCTAGCTATGTCAGTAGATTGTAAGTACAGATATTCAACCCAGTGCCTCCATCTATCAAAACATGTTTAACTCGATGTTTACGGATCATAGCTTTGATGTGTAATGGCTGGTTATGCGGGTGACTTAGTGAGTTATCATCTTCTTCAGAGAAAGTGAGGTAATGAGGTGAAGTCAGGTGACCCACCATATATTGAAACCGATCTACGTCTAATACGGACACTAGTGGTGAACAAAGCCTTGTCCAGGATCTCTTTATGAGCAGAAGAGATCTTAAGCAATTCCAAAATGGAGATTTGAGCATTGGTTCTTTTCAATTGTTCAACAATAGTATATCGAGGAGAGGATGATGAAGCCAGTTGTTTTGATTTGGCCGTGATTGTATCTATTTGTCTATTTGGAGGGGTTGGTAGGTTTGATGTTGCTTGATCGAAAGTTGAGGAACTAGCTCCTTGGAGAGTAACCTACTTTTGAGTGCGGGTCACAACATTAGCAGATTGTGCTTGATTTTGTTTATCCTTGATTATGATCACATTGCAATATTCAGGTTGGGAAGATTCAATCATGTTGATCACGTTATTGTTGTTAGTGTAGGTATAATTGACTCTAGCTCCTCCCCTAGATTTTGAGGAATCTCCTTGTTCATAAGTCAATAAGGGATCTTTAAAGACCTTATAATCAACATTGGTCACGTTATTTCCAACAACGATTTTGCCAGCGTCAATGAGATCTTGAATTTCGTGTTAGAGTTTCATATAGTTGTTTATGTTATGTCCCTTGTTCTGATGATAGTCACAATATTAGTTTTCTCTCCACCATTTGGGTTTGATTTCTGGGTCATATGGTCTACAATTGTTTGGTAATGTTATCAGATCATTTTTCAATAAAGTTTTACAAGCTAATTCATATGATTCATCTAGAGGAGTAAAATCACGCTTAAGCTTTGAAAGCCAAGGCTTTTCTTTAAGCCATTCTCTTGCTTTCTTCAGAGGATTTTCTGCCGCAGTTTCAGCTACCTTGAGTGCTTGTGTGCCACTAGCCAAGTTAAATATTGTGGATTTTGTTTTTCCTTTGACAGTATCTACCACTCCATCATTAACAACTTCTCTATTGTTATATTTGTCGTATTTCCAGCATTTGCTCTTTTCTTTAGAACTAGAACCTTGCTATGTTTCTTTCCAAAGTGATATATCTCCCTTTTTTATAAGAACATATTCCATTCTTAGGGCATTATCTACCATTTTGTTGAATGAAGGATGTACTTGCATCTGGACACTGTATTTTAATTCAAGGATTAAGTTGTTGACAAAGATGTCCATCTTCTCAAGATATGGAATAGTCTATGAATACCTAGAGAACATCTTTCTCCATCGCTAGAGAAAAGTGAGAAAGGGTTCTCTTGTCTTTTCTTTAGTATTGCAAAGCTCCATCATAGTGACCAGGTGATGAATGTTATAGGAGTATTGCTAGAGGAATAGTTGGATTAATTCTTGAAAAGTTTTTATTCCCATAGGTAGACTTGAGAACCATTCCATAGCTTGCCCCCCTAAACTTCTCAGGAAAAGGCACATGAGATATATTTGGTCATGCATTAAATCCATACATAAAGCACAAAATTCTCTAATATAATCTTGAGGGTCTGTATTCCCATCATATTTGTCAAACTTACGAATTTCTACTTTTGAGGGAAATGGAGGCATGTAAAGGTTTTTGTCAAATGGTAATGGGCATATTGTGTCTAGAGAATATTGTTTTGGTTATTTTTCTTTGTTTCTTAGTTTTGTGACCTCAGTTCATAATGCTTGCATTTGTTTGTTTAACATTCCTAATGGCTTAATGTAACGTGTGGATTGGACCTCTCGATGTGTTTCTAGGATGTCTTATGTGTTGAATATTGTTTGTTTGGTCTAAGGCCGACATTTTGTAATTATGTAATTGGTTTATTGTCTAGCAACTGACCTGATTGTTTATGGTCGAGGGTTTCTATATATATGATCTAAGATCTCATTGTAGATCATCATTGATGTGGTCAAGGGAATGTGAAATGGATATGCAATGTTCAAATAATGTAATATCATTCATGTAGAGGATTTGGTCAATCATTGGATATTGAGTTGGGTTTATGTAAGAGGATTTAGTCCTTTGGTATTGAGCTTAACTGGAACTATACTCAGGCATAGGATATTCTATCTTTGTAGTTCATTCCTTCTTCCAGATTGTAGTCTGGATTTCCTTGTAGTGAGTTAGACTCCTTTTGTTATGATCAATGCGCTCTAGGTTGTTGGCCTTCATGCAAGTGTAGGCCCCTCAATTGTAATTCACATACTTACTGTAGAAGTATTATCTGACTATGGTTAGGTTTCCAACCATTGTTTTTCCCTATACTGGGTTTCCCACATATAAATCTTGGTGTCATGTGGATTGTATTTATTCTTTGATTATTGTTTATGCTTAATTGGTTTAACTGTTATTCTGGTACAAATGTATTGGGTTCCAGTATTAAAGTTTTAATTGCTAAATGTTTTCGTAATCTGTGACAACTGATTCACCCCCTGCCCCTCTTAGTTGTCTTCTGGTTATTTGAATTCTCTAACAATTTGAATCCCTTATTTGGTAATTTTTTATTATATTTTCTCAAAAGAATTTACCATGATATCGGAGCATCATTGCAATTTTGTGTTATGAGTTGGTTTGTGTGAGAAGGTTCTATTGTATGTGAAAGATCCATACCTTAAATTTGAACTAATGTAAATCCAATTATTTAGCATGGTATAATGCTCTATAATTGTAGCTTTATTTTTCACTATTATTGTTTGAAAATCGATTCTCCAGCTAATAAATTTATGGGCACCACACAAATTCCAAACACTTAAAATTTTAAGCCATTGTAGTGGGAAGACTATTGCTGAAATTTGGTATCACAATGTGAGATATTAGTTTTTCTAATTTTTTTTTCACTTGGTATGTGCAAGATCATGGTGAACCAAACAGGCCCTTAAGTAGCAATGAAAAAAAAAAACCAGAGCTAGGCAGCTTGACACAAAAATTTGAATATGCTACCAAAATTATTTCAAAATTATGTAAGAATAGAATCTGTGGCAAATTGAATGTAATTTCTAAGCTACTCATTTTCTAAAAAAATAAATAAATAAATATATAAATTTTTAAAAAAATCTATTTGACAAAAAATTGAAACTTGAATGCAATAGTACTAGAATTTTAAGAAAAAAATATGAAGCAGGTGTCTATTTGACCACCCTAACCACAATCAAATAATAATATTTTTTAAAGATTATAGATATAAGTATAAGATTCATGTTCGGATGTGACATATTTTTTTTGTATTTTTTTTTTAAATAAATAATTAACTATTATTTTTTTACTACAACTTTTTTAAAATATAAAAAACTTGTATGTCTGATCACCATAACTTGGTCAAAACTTTATGAAATTCTTTTTTTAAAAAAATCCTATAGTATTAAAAGCATAGAATGTGACACCGTTTGAAAGTTATGCATATTTTTCAATCAACTTATCAATCAAGACTTTATTCAAGATATCCCCACTTTTGGGCCCCTCATGATCGTACACATACTCTTCACGAATTATATTTGGCATTTTTTATATTGTTATCAAAGTGAGAGCATGTTGATTGACATTCAAAATTAAAGATCCTAGGCTTGCATTGTACTAATGTCAATTTCCAGTTTTGAAAAAATCAAGTATAGGCCAGCAAGCACAAGTTGGCATGATTGAATTCTAAAATCGACTTTTCTAGTTGAAGGCATAGTTTTATTGTAGGAATGCATTTTTTGTTGAATCCAACACCCTATTACAATGTGAATTCCGTAAATGTTCTTAAAGTTCTTGTTTGTGTTGATCAGGGCATTGAAAAGTGTAGTGTTACATCTAGTAAGGAAGAATTAACAAGATTGCTATTGGAGGTTGGAGGAAATCGATGGAAGACGATATCTATCATATCAAGTAATATTCTCACCTAGAGATGATATACAACATGAGAAGCAACATTATTCTTATCTTATTGTTTGGGTCCCTTGAGGAAGGAAGGGGCGACACAACAATTGTTATGGTTTGTATATTACTAAGTTTGTCTTAGTTCATAATTTTGCATACATGTTATTATAGATGATAGAGTTTGTTTTAATTCACAAGAGGAGTTGTATGCTTTCAGATAGTGGAATATATCTCAATTCAAACGTATTATTGGAAAATCATGATAATTGCCTCAACATTAGAAGTTTGGGATGTTCTGAAGAGGTTTGGTGGCTAGCTGAGACATTTGCATTGGCATGAGTAGTTTGGGGTTTCTATGGAGATATGACAAAGATGCTTCTATAGATTTCTAGTTAGATTAGTGAAATCAATCTACATTGTTTTTATTTCTTTTATGTAAATTTTAATTGAGGATGTTGACAAAATTAAGGTTTATATTTTATAATAAAGTCACCTCACTGACTTAATGTTAGATTTAATTAATAATTAACTTGGAGTTATTTCTGTTGAGGTGTTTAAAGTAGTTGATGGGAAAACCTTGACTATATAAGCTGCTAAAATGTAATGTTGAAAACCCAAAGAATTTACCAATATATTATTTTATATAATTTTATTTAGAGCGATAATTTGATACTTTTCCATTGCCTTTGCTCACCATTGTCCAACATAAATTAGTAGGAATGATATAATGCCTACCTCGAAAGTCTGTAGGTTGTGCCATGTGAGGATTGAAGAATAGGATCTATCACATAAAACTTTCACATTTAACATATCTCAGCAAGATTATTTGCGTATATAATACAACTTATTAAATAAATACTCATATATTTAATCATGCAAAGAATTTATATCTACGAACATTATAACTATTCCTACACTAAAGAAAATAAGAAATGTAATGATTAATTTCTGTATACAATAATTTATATCAATGCATAGATATATCCAATTTTTATTTAAAAATATAACACAATTTTCTAGAAAACAAATGCTTATTTTGTTCACCCTTATTTGTTGATGGAAACGTCATTAAAAGTATACGATATCATCTGTGACAGCACCTTCTCTCCACTCTCTGGGACATTTCAGAGTATACGATATTTTTCCTCCTTTCGTACCCAACTCCTGTTGAAATTAATTAATCTCCTTGTGTATTAAAAAAGGATTTCGTGTATAATTAACCAAACAGGAAGGAAGAGATTTAACTCTGCTCATGGGATATTATTTTTCTCATTACATGTCAACGTTTCCGTTACTGGTCACAATAAAAGCCTGCATAGAGGGTAACAAATGCCTAACCCACAGTACCATAGATGCAGCACGTGGTTTGGCTCTTTTGGAGCCTCTTCAGAGCTTCCCTATCCGTTCTTGTCTATGCAGAGTCGTATGCCCGTGAGCTGTCATTGTTCTCCTCTGAACATCAAGTCATTTAGACAGAAAGAGAAAGATAAAGAGACTTAAACTCCAGATAAGTGCTTTGCATCTCTTCGCCTACAAAGAGGATTGTGGTGTAATGGCCCACTTGGAGAGGAAGCTTTAAATAATGAACGCAGAAATCCCTGAGCATGCCAAAAGAGTTGAACAGTAAAGTGTGGTGCATGACTTGTGTGTTCGACTCAAGTACCCCTGCAATCTCTGAACTATCGCCTTCTTAACTACCGTGATAGAGTCATTTAGAACTTTCTATTTGTTTTAAAATCGAGTTGCTCAGATCCCTTTTTCACAGTTTGCCCTTGAGTAGTTTCACAGTAAGTAATTGTCGTTCCTCTCGTTGCCACTTATTATTAGTACTAGCTGTCTTAACCAATTGCGATGATTTTGTAATTTGCCGTGCTAACAAACAAATTCTATTAATCTATAGACATCTAAAATTTGCATATTTAATTAAATAAATTTTAATTATCATTTATCTATACATTAATTAAACTAAGGTTTATTTAATATATCCCTTTTCTTCTAGATCAATCATTAATCAAATTCAAATATTTGATTAATTCCCCTTTTTATCCTTTAATTAAATTAATTATATTTATTTGATTAGATCTATTTTCACCATTTTAATTAAATTTACATTTAATTATATTCATCCTTGCATATAAATAAATCAAATTTATTTATAATCCCCCCCCACTTGCATTTTCCTACAAATGCAAGTTGCATCTATTTTGGTTGAAATAAAACATTTTTATTTCAATTAAAATCCTCTTTCTTCCACTTGCCCTTCCTACATTTCCCACTTGCCTCCTAATTATTCTTCTAGAACCTTTCTAATCCCAATTAATTAGCTTTAACTCTTCCAATCATATCATATCCCTAAATTTGGGGAGGTCACTTCTCAAATTTGGAAGAAAGTCTTCTAAATGCATTAAATATTTTATTCCTTCATCATGTTAACTTGTTGAGTTCCCCAAAACAGGTAAAGACTCTTACAAATTTGTCCCCAAAGTCCTCTTAACCATTAATGGTTAATTCAACCTGTTAATGCCTTAGTAGCTTCTGCAAGATAAGACTATCCTAACTCATTAATCTCCTCCTTTCTGTTATTGACTTATTCATCTATGCTATTAGATTATCTGATTCATGCTTTATATAACATTGATCATAATTATGAGATTGACATTGGATAAAGATAGATTAGATCGACGACTTGCTTAACATAGTTAAGCATCGATCTAAATGCTATCGGGCTAGTAACCCGATAACATATTAATGTCGATTCATTTATGAATCGGCATTAATATACTATCAGGGTATTAATCTGATAGCATATGAAATGCAATTAAGTTATCAGGCCTATTTACTTTGACACCGATTTACTATCGGGTGTGTTTACCAATCTGTTATCATCTACAATGACACTGATTTATTATCAGGTGTGTTTACCAATCTGTTATCATTTACAATGACACCGATTCACTATCGAGCATGATTATCGATTTGTTATCCTTTGCAATGATACGATTCATTATCGGGTATGTTTACAGACTTGTTATCATTTACACTAGCACCGATCAGTTATCACCAAATGGATCGGTTGCTGTTGGTAAGAGTCACGACCAAGTGACATCTTGGTCGGACATGTCTAAAAGACATGTCCGATCAAGGTGCCACTTGATCATGGCAACCTTACTATATATACATCATTCAAAAGAAAGGAGATGACATTGAAATCGATACATGTTCATCCTCCATACCTGTAGCAAAAGAAAGACAACAATATTATTGTCATAGTTACAATATCAAAATTTTAAATACACCATCCTGCATATAACTTCTTAATTAAATTGAAAATTGCAATAACATTTACATGGTATCAGAGCCAAGTTGATCGAACTTGAGGCTATTCAATTTTGTGAATAATTTAAGAACAAGGTTATATACTACATCACATTTCTCCAATGGCCAGTGCTATTAGATTCAAAGACAAACTCGGAGGTGGCGATGATTTTTTAGCCTAGAAGTTCAGAATCTAGATGATCTTAAAGGAGAACAAAGTGGATTCATTTGTTCAAACTAAAAATGACCAACCTAAAAATGAACCTGACAAAACAGCATGGATTGAGGGAAATGAAAAGGCCATAAAAATAATAGTTGATGGGGTGAGAAACAACATAATGCCCATCATAAGAAAACATCAGACAGCCTATAATATGTTCAAAGCACTTGAAAGCACATTTGAGATATCAAATGCAAGTCGAACTCTGGCATTACAATGAGAAATAAATCATATCACCATGAACAAGGGGGAGACAATCAACACCTACTTTATGCGGATATCAATTCTAAGAGATGAACTAGCAACTCTAGATTACGAGATCCAAAGCAAAGAGTTAACACTCATTACTCTAGAAGGGTTGCCTAGTGGATGGAGTACATTCGTCCAAGGCATTAGTGCAAGGTTCAAGTATCCTAAGTTTGAAAGATTAAGGGACGATTGTCTCCAAGAAGAATCAAGATTGAACAAGATGGAAATAAAACAAAAGAACATAGACGATGACCTTCAAGTTCTAAATACTAACACAAATAAGACAACCAAGAAGAAGCAATTTAGGAAGAGGAAGGGTCATCAAGGCAAGAACACTTCAAAGAGAGACCTATCACATATTCAATGCTATAGGTGTGATAAGTGTGGGTACTTTGTTGCAAAATGTCCAAAGAGAGCCAAACAAGCCACATTTGCCAGAGCAGGAAAATCTAAAAGAGAAGATGACTCCTAGAACTATGTCCTCTACTCAGCACTTACAAGTCATGCATCAAATATGTCTAACTCTTGGGTGATCGACAGTGGTTCTTCCAGACACATTACAGGGTTTAGAGAAGTGCTAGACTCCATGACAGAGGATAATGATGAGAAAGTAACCATCGGAGATGATTCCTCACATCCAGTTAGAGGAATTGGTTCCTGCACCATCAAACTAAAGATAGGCATATCATTGCAACTCAAAGGAGTACTATATGTCCCCGACATCAAGAGAAATCTAGTCTCCATATCAGCCCTAGAAGATAACAGATACAAAGTAACCTTCATGGAGAACAAGGTGTTGGCTTGGCCAAGAAATTCTTCCATCAAGAAAGCTAAAGTCATTGGTCAAAGACAAGGCTATTTGTATGAGTTGTGTACAGAGCCCAACCTAGCCCTAATTCATGAAGCAACAAATGCAAATGAGGTCTGGCATAGAAGACTAGGCCACCTAGATTATAGAGCTTTATCATCTATGGGCAACCTTGTCACATGTTTACCTAAGTTGAATATATGGTTGGGAAGATTACTGAGGAAGATCGATGCCACATTGATACTACTGAGTGTCCTGTGCGTAGCATATGGGCTCAACATCTCACAGATCCTAGTTATGTCAAATGAACACAACAACTAAAAGTATGTGTGTCAAAGAGAAAGCATCAAATGAGATCTAAATCTTCAAGTGCAAAGAATCAGGAATGAACAATTGTTGGATTGCGAGGAAGACTAATAAATAAAGAGATAAGTAATCCATGTTTGATTAATGATCATGAATTTCATACATAGTTATTAATTCATGCAATTACATTATGCGTGGTATTTGTGAATCAATATTGTCAGTAATTGTCCGCATAGGACAAGCTACATTTGAATATCTTGTTTCAATCAATGTACCATGAGAAACTTGCCCCTTACATGCAGGACATCTTTAGAATCACAACTAAAGTAGTTAAAAGTGATGAAGAGCTTGTTGCTCCTTAGGCTATAAAGTTTTGGAGTACTATTTGTGATGAAGAATTCAGGAAAAATATGGAGGGGACTTTAGTGGAGATTCTGAGATTTCGCATTCCCATCTATAAACAAGTATTTGCCTGCAGAAGTGCAAAAGTCCATGAGGAAGCAATGTTGACCATAGGGGCTCTTGTTTATGCTACTAGTGGTGAATTTGCTAAGTACATGCCAGAGTTCTATAAGTCATGTTTTGTAGGTGATCTTTTGAGATAAAGAAAGGACAAACCAAGAAGCATAAGAGATTTCATTCAAGGGAGAAAGGACTCGATGCTTGCAGTCATAGGACAGAGTTGATGGTGGTAAGTATTCATCGAAGAAGAAGAACCCATACAGTTTGTCCTTGTGATCTGGTACTTCGAAGAGGAGGTCAGATGGTTGATATCAAATTGAGAGGGAGTCTAACATTTCATCAAAAGCAACATTAGAAAAGGAGGTCAGAAGGTTGATATCAAGCTCAGAGGGAGCCACACCATCATGAAGATATTCTTAATGCATCCTTCTTTGTGAGAGAGATTTTGAGGAGCAAGCCCTTGCTTAATACATTCTTCTTTATGAGAGAGAATTTTTAGGAGCAAGCCCTTGTTAATACACTCTACTTTGTGGGGGAGAAGTTTGAGGAGAAGGCCCATGTTCCACCCTTTGGGAATAGCCATGATGAATGTCATCATGTTGGGTACCATGATGAATCGTGTTCCACCCTCTAGGAGTAGCCATGGTGGATGTCATTTCATAACTATATTATTAACAAGGATTCCTCCCTAGCTAAGAGGGAGTGTTGATGTTGTAGTGGCCACCCTTGTGAAGAGACAGATGGTGTCATTGAGTATCGACCCCTTATGAAAGGGTGCCTCCCTCATATATATAGAAGATGCAAACTCATTCTCTGATCCATTCAATTTATGTGAAGAGCAGTTTGTATATTAGTTAGAGCAGACCGATCTTGTGAAGAAGGCCAATCAGATTTGTTCTTGTAGAATTTGCTTCAAGGAGTGAAGCAACATATATTGGGCCCATATCTTGCATTATTGCTAGACATATTTGATATATAAAGAAGACATTTTTATGCTGGGTGTTCCTCCCTCGAGTAGGAGGGTTTTCCCTTGGAGATCAAACTGGAGATATTCTAGCCAAACCTCTTTCAGAGTGAAGGTTGATCACTTCAGAAAAGGTTTAGGTATGATAGAAAGGTAATTTGCTTTGTAATCTATATTTGCATGTTTAATGTGCAAACTTCTTTGTCATGGCAAGACATTTTGGATTTTATCCCTTGGGTTCATATCTAAGAGGCAACGATCTCTCAAGATAATGAACACTTGTATGGAGACATTATAAGGTGATGATCTTATAATGTCCAAACCAGTTATCATGGTTGATCTCTGGTGAATCATGGGTGAAGCCATGATTGTGTTGTGGTAAAACATTCATATGAAGTGTTAGCGCACATACCACAACTTCGATAAGATGAGAATTTAAATCTTTCTCATACGATTATCCTTAAGTATTGCATGTTTGGGCAATACTGATATCACGTGCTTAGGTGATATCCTATCATCACAAGATTGACATGATGGACATTTATATCATGTGTCTAGATGATACTGCATATCATGTGATTAGGTGATATGACATTTGTATAAGGTGTTTTTGCATATTTGGAAACCTTGTTGCTTAGACAACAACTTGGATAAGATGAGAATTTATGATTATCCTTGAGGATTGTGTGTTTACGCAATACTGATATCATGTGTTCAGGTGATATCTTGTCATAATGAAATGATGAATCTTTTATATCACATGGTTAGGTGATACTCTATGTCATATAATTAGAGTGATGTTTTATATCTATATCTTATGTCTCGATGGTACTTCATATCATATGTATAGATGATATATATTCTTGGAGATTGACATTATGGAAAAGAAATGTGATGCAAGTTACTTTATCTGTCTTCCAAAGCTAAGAGGGAGTGTTAATGCATTAGTAGCTTCCACAAGATAAGAATCTCCTAACTCATTAATCTCCTCCTTTCTATTATTGACTTATTCATTTATGCTATTAGATTATCTAATTCATGCTTTATATAACATTGATCATAATTATGATATTGACATTGGATAAAGATAGATTAGATCGATGACTTGCTTAACATAGTTAAGTGTAGATCTAAATGCTATCAGGCTAGTAACCCAATAACATATTAATGTCGATTCATTTATGAATCGGCATTAATATACTATCAGGGTATTAACCCGATAGCATATAAAATGCAATTAAGTTATCAGGCTTATTTACTTTGACACCGATTTACTATCAGGTGTGTTTACCAATCTGTTATCATCTACAATGACACTGATTTACTATCAGGTGTGCTTACCAATCTATTATCATTTACAATGACACCGATTCACTATCGGGTGTGATTATCGATCTGTTATCATTTGCAATGATACCAATTCATTATCGGGTATGTTTATAGACTTGTTATCATTTACACTAGCACCGATTAGTTATCACCGAGTGGATCAGTTGATGTTGGTAGGAGTCATGACCAAGTGACATCTTGGTCAGACATGTCTAATAGACATGTCCGATCAAGGTGCCACTTGATCATGGCAACCTTACTATATATACATCATTCAAAAGAAAGGAGATGACATTGAGCTCGATACATGTTCATCCTCCATACCTATAGTAAAAGAAAGACAACAATATTATTGCCATAGTTATAATATCAAAATTTTAAATACACCATCCTACATATAACTTTTCATTAAATTAAAAATTGCAATAACATTTACACAACCTTCCGTCAAGGTTAGAGACTTTCTCTCTAACTTAAGTCCCATCTAACTCAGGGGTCTCATCAAGCACTCATGGCTTTGACTCTAGTTATCCCATTTAACCCTTGCACAAGAGTTTACCCCTTGTGTAAAAGCTTTATCCAATGGATGACCCTGAACTAACTACACCCCAACCTCTTAACATCACCTTCGTGTCTTCTCAACCATTTAATGCCTCTTGCATTTCCTCTCAAGCCACCTCTTTTTGACAATTGTCATAATTTCGTTGGTGAAAATTGTAAACATGGATTGAGTAACTCTCAGTCCTAGCCATTGTTAAGATTATTGAATCTTAACATTCTATTGCCCTATTTCTTTTATAAATAGAGCTCCTTTTCTTCACTCTCCATATCCAAATTTTATGCGTCTACATTATTGTCTAATTATATCAAGCATTTTATCATTTAGAAGCATTTCATAGCATAGTATATCCATGTTACTATATCTTGCTAGGATAGTTTGTTAATATCTTTATCATATCATTATCTTTATTCTAACTTAGTATCATAGTTTGAACATATGATATAGATCCTAGATTGCATTCATTCATGTAGATCACCATATCACTCATTCTTGGAGTTGTCATTTCTAAAGTCATTTTCTCAATGAGCCAAAAGAAAAACATTGGCTTTAGGGATCCTATGAGATAGACAACAATGAGACATACCTTTACAAGTTAAACTAGCTTAAGTTGGTTAATATTTGTACTCAAAAGTATTATTGGTATGTTGGTCCTTTGATCTCAATATTGATATTCTAATCACCACAGATTCCAGCACACATTTTTGGCACCCACCATGGGGCACGTCCCCAAATTTAGTATCCTTTTTGTTGTAGTTTGAACACAAATATCATGTCAAAATATCAACATAGCACGTTAGAGAGTTCTTTTATCACATCCATAGCTTATGTTAGCACTTCCATGACACATTTTAGCACATTGAAACCATCTTTTAGCACATTTGATATGATTTTAGTGCTTAGCCCTCTCTGATATTTCATCATGTAGGAGCACCAGATTAGCGCATATAGGCCTCAAAGGAGCACATCTCTCTGATATTATAGCATGTAGACTTCATTTCTTAGCGCACCCATTACCCAGTTTAGTGCATAGAGTTGACAAAAGAAAAAAAATTGTAACTACGTTAGGAATTAGGCTTGTGAAGCCCACCATCAAAATTGAACTTTGGCAAACTGATTTGGTTGTAGATTCTGATAGTTGTCTAAAGGAGAAGTTAGAATAGTTTTCTTTGCTTACTTTTAAACTTGGTAGAAATAACTCACCTTTCTTGCAATAGTTAAAAAAAAGCCTCACATTTCATTTAGAAGCTTAAAAAGAACCTCGCATTGCTATCTTAAAAGCTTTCAAAGTTTGCAATCGTTAGTGATTAATTTGGCGAATTTAATTTGGTTGACCAAGATCTTATTTGTTCAAAGTTTTTTTTGTCTTCATACATTGCTATCTTGGGATGAAAAGAACCACATATCTTTTGGAGCAATGTCTCCAAGGTAGCTTTTAGAAAACAATTTTGATATTGGATAAAAAGAAAGTGTGTATTTTGTGTTTTGAAGGTGTTAGGTATATGCTCTCCTCTAATTAGGTGATCAAAAAGTGAAACACACCATTTTCAAGCTTTCTTTCAATTTAGAAAATAAGATACATCATTTAGCAGGTTTGCCCTCCTGATAAGCCCATACGGTCGGTGAGAGGGGAACAACCTAAGTGGGGAAGGAATTTATCGCCAAGCATTCCAACCCACTATAATTAAATGTGGAGGGTGATGAAAATCTCCTCCAATGGTTTTTCTCAATGATTAGCCTTCTCCCAGAATCTTTAAGATACATAAAGCCTTTGTTCTAAAGGTTGGGAAGCCTCCCGAGGGAGTTTATCACTGAAGACCAAATGAAAACCTAATTACGAACTCCAGAACTAGAAGCCTCACCATGTCAATTTTACCAAACATTTCTACTCTTATAGTGAAAGGGAGGGGAAGAATCCGCCCCCAAAACACTCACTATATGTCTCCTAGGATAATGATTCATTGGAGGAGCAATCCTTTTTGAGTTGATTTTCGAACAAATTTAATAAAACGGGCACCCTTTAGGGGATGACAGGGGTGTTTGAGCTGACAGAGTATCAAGTGTGGGCTATTGATATTTTAAATGACCTTTGAGAATAGAGAGGTCTATCTAATGTGTATTTCTTTTGCAAACCCATGAGAACAAAGAAGGATTTAAAAAGATCTTATTGAACATACATTATTTGTTTAGCATAGACAAACTGTCTTCTTCTTGCTACAATGTTTTCAAATCATTTTTCAAAGGATCATCCATAAAAAAAATATTCTCACAAACACAAGTCAAAATATCAAAAAAATTCAGTCACAGAATTGTTTAGCACTTGTGAACACCACATTAGCACATCTGGGGCAAACATTAGCGAATCTAGAGCAAACATTAGTGCATCTAAGGAAAACATTAGCACATCACTAAAATAGAATTTTCAACAACCTGGAGAAAATTTAAAACCATTTTAGTGCTTTGAAGGATTAGTATAGCGCATTAAACTCATATTTTAGCACATTCATTGTCTGATTTAGTGCGTCAAGCTATCATCACTGAAGACAGAGAGAAAAATATGAATTTTGTCAGAAAAATTGAAACACCTTTCAGACACCCTTTTTCAGAGTAAAGTTTGTCTTTTATCAAATGACAGTTTAAAATCTAGTCATTGCAAGTGTCAATATTCAACTAAACTTAGATCAATGAAAAGGGAGTGCAATTTATTCTTTTGATCTATAGTTGAGTTTCATTATTAGGATATAACCTTCCTTGATCACAAAACAAGATTGCAAATCATATTACCCTATGATATCAATATGAAGGATCTTTCTTATTCGACTTAGGTATCTCACATCAAATTAGAACTCAATCAAAGATCAAAAGTTTAAAACAATTTCAAACACTTGTATGACCATTCATCATCAAATTAAGAAAAAGGAAAGTTAGTCAAAGGAAATGTGTCTTAGCATAAATCAAGATCATGATATCATGAGTTTCCAATCTAATCCCATGTTCGATCAAAATCCCACCTGTCAATAATCTGATGATGATCCCCTAATGTTTTGGTATTCTATCCATGATGATGCCCTTTCATTTCAATAGAAAAGTCCCATTCAACATCTATCTCATAAGAAAGAGCATGATATCCCTTCCATATCCTCCATTGATCTAATTGAAAATCAATAAAAAAGCACAAATGATGCTATTCCAAGTCAAGAACAAGGTATCCATTCATCCTCCAAACCCATTTTAGGTCCTTTCATTTGAAAGTTAAAGTATTCCTTCCTTATATCCATCTTAGGACCTTACATCCACCTATCCAAAATACCTCTATATCATTCTTACCCATCCATGAATCCCATTCCTTTTTGAAGAAATTTAGATGTCAAGAATAAAATCCATAAGTCTAAATTGTTATAATGCTTCTAATACTGGGAATAAACTCAGAGGGGGGGTGGGTGAATCTATTTACTCACAATTATAGGAATTAAATTTAATTCAAACCTTATACTAGAGCACCATACAATGAAAAATATAACATAAAAGCACAATGGACATACCACTAGTATTTTGATGTGGAAAACCTGGAAAGGGAAAAACCACGATGGAAAACCCTACCCACAATCAAATGAGTAATCTACAATAGTATTGTGAATAGTTGTAATGGATTCTACACTTGAACAAAGGTCAACATCCTAGAGAAACCTACTCGTCACAAAGGGAAGTCTCATTGACTTACATAAACATCGAGCTACAATTCTAAAAGAAATGAATTGTGAATGTACCATCTACTAATGCCTGATATAGTTTCACTTAAGCACTGATATCTTCTCTGCAAAATATAAAACCTTCACCAAAATGATATGACTCTATTCATACATAATCCTTCCTGTGATAATGTAGACTTAACCACAAATAACCATTCTTACATGAATTACATGAATAAGTCACCTATAAATATAGATCATCAACCTTATTGACAAGGTTGACTAAACCGTAAACCCATAAACCCATAATTACAAAAATTACATCGCATGATATCACTAGACCAATATTATGATTTACAATACATAGAATGGACCTAGATCAAGTAACCAAACAATTATATCCTTCGAGAATTCTGCTAAGAAAAAAATCCAACACACTTCTCCAAGCCAGTAGAAACCCTTAGTGAAATAACAAAAAGTCTAACTGGATCCAAATAGGATCGCCATAGCAACATGACATCCAATGCAAGGTTACCAAATGATTGGGGAATGAACAAGAAAAACCTTCAATATGATAGAAGTCGATTCCATAATTTGGATCCAAAATCCACTGACCAAATCACCAAATATTACATACCGATAAAGCTAACTAGTAACGATAGGCAAGCTAGTAAAGCCAAAAGCTAGTTGGTAATGACAAGAGGTATCCGGTACTGGTAGATACCAAGAGTGATAAGAAAATCATGAACCACCAAAATAGAGCAAACATATAACCATCAGAATAAGAATCCAAAGATGATTCCAGTGATCTGATCATACCAGATTAGAACAATAACTAAAACCAATATGATCACTAGGACTAACTGGGATAGTCTAATTGAGATACAGTGTTGACATCAATGACAACACTTAACCAAATATAGCATATTGCCAACAATCTCCCCCTTTGTCATTGATGGCAACACTAAATGTGAAAAATATCCAAGTGCCAAGGAATGCTAATAATCTCCCCAAAGCTAATCTGAAATATGTCTCCCCCTATGATTAACACCTTCTCCCAAAATATCTAGCCATTTTTCACATGAATACCTTCTCCCCCTTTGACATCGATAACAAAGGATGGAAACAAAACCAAGAATATAGAACCAAATAGATGACTACTCCCCTTGAGTAGTAGCACCATATTCATTGATTTGGATCAAAAAAGTATGTCTGATAAGCTTACTAGATTGATTCATTCCTGCATCTCTAAGTTTCTTCCAGAGGGTTGGTAACCCCCAGCTAATTTCTAAAATCTTCAAAAGTGTATTTAGAGAATGGTTTTGTTAGAATATCGCAATATTCTCCTTAGTAGGCACACAAACCAATCTGATTTCCTTTGCTTCATACTTTTCCTTCAAAAAATTGTACCTTATAGAAATGTGTTTTGATTTTGAAAGAAATACCAGATTCTTTGACATATCAATAGAAATAGTATTATCATAGTGAATAAAAATAGGTTCATCATAACTTACCCTTATATCTTTTAACATTTGTTTCATCCATAAAATAAGAGTTTAGTTGGTAGCAGCTACAACATATTTTGCTTCAGTAGTAGATAATGGAATGCATGATTGGTTCTTGCTAGGCCATGTGACCAACTTCTTCCCAAGAAAGAATGCACCGCCAATAGTGCTATTCCGATCATCCACATCTTCAGCCCAATCAAAATCTGTATATGCACATAATGTGAACTCATCATCCTTTGGATACCTTAACCCAGAGCCTATTGTACTTGCCAAATATCTGAATATCCTCTTGATAGTAATACCATGAGTTTCTCTAGCATCTAACTAAAATCTACAAGTAATACAAACAACATTCACTATATCAAGCCTAGACTGAGTTAGGTACAACAAACCATGAATCATTTATTTATATCTTCTCGGATTCACTTTAGGTGACTCATCATCCTTAGACAATTTGCAATTAGTTATCATAGGAGTACCGACAAGTTTAGAATTCTCAAGTCCCAATTTCTTAAGTAACTCCTTCAAATAGCTAGTTTGACAAATGAAAATACCTTTATCAGTCTAAGTAATCTGCAACCCTAACAAATATTTCATCTCACGAATCATAGACATTTCAAACTCATTTTTCATATCATGAACAAATTTCATGCAAAGACCTTCTTCTCCTCCAAAAATGATATCATCCACAAAGACTTCAATAATCAGAATGTCATCATGCTCAATTTTGTAATATAAGTTACTATCAGCATTACATTTACTAAAACCAATTTTGGAAAGATACTTATGTTAGGATAAACAGTGAACAACTAAGAGAGTGGGGTGAATTAGTTGTTAACATATTATAATAATTAATCCACTATACAACCTTAAATAGGATCAAATACACATTAAATACCAAAATAGAAAAAATATATGCTGGTAAACAATGCAACTCAACAATAAAATAGATAATCAACACAATGTAGCCATACCACATAACACCATGATTTGTACATGGAAAACCCAGTAAAGGGAAAAACCACGGTGGAAAGCCTACCCATAGTTAGATGATACTTCTATAGAAAGTATATGATATAATGAGGGGCCTACACATGCAGGAAGGTACACTACCTAGAGTTCACTGCTCATTACAAAAGAGTCTCACTAACGATAGAGAGGTTAAAACCACCTCAAGATATTTGGACAACAATCCAGTAGAATGAACTGCCAGAGATAGCATCTACCATGCATGATTATAGTCTTGATTAAGCTCAATGTTGGAGCCCTTTGACCTCTTACATAAATCCAATTTGATCTTCAATGATTGACCTAATGCTCTGCTTGAATGATATTACAATATTCACACATTACATTTCCTTTTCCATATCCATACACATGATCTATAATGAGATCTTACATTGATTTATACCAACCCTAAGGCCTGAACTATTTAGGTCGACCACCTAAAGATATTAAAATAAGTTCATTACATATATTGATATTACAATGATATGCGATGTCAGCTTTGGACTAAACTAACATTAACCAATCTATAAATTATGTTGGTAACATGTAGAGAATACGTTAATATGATACTAGTCCATAGCCTAGATAGGTATCAGACCTATTATGTGTCCACCACGCCAAAGCAATGTCTCCACCTATTTCAATCACGATTAGAGAACATCTTCTGCATCCTAAATTCCATCTAGAAGCTGCACCAACACCACTTATGCATCCTATCAAGGATTCTCAATAAAAGCTCTGCCGATAAAACTTTGAACCTATGTCAGTAAGGGTTTACTAGAGTGTATGGTGGTAGTTGATTACCAAGTGAATATCATCTGACCAAGACATCCTCTAGAAGAATGTACCACATATAACCAAACACATTCCATTCATCCAAACATGCTAGAAGTGTCCAACAAATAGTCTCTACTATTGGTAACATTAGATCTTTTGCTAGTAACCAAAACCTGTTCCGCCTATAGCCAACCATAACAAATAGTGTTGACATCAATGAAAAAACATCAATGCAACACATAATAAATCCTTCCATATTACCAACAATCTCCCCCTTTGGCATTGATGGCAACACTAGATGTGGAGAAAACATCGAAGTACCAAGAAATGCCAAACAAGTCTCCCCCAATGGAAGGCAACCAACAAACTCCCGCTTTGAATAATATCTTTATATAGCTCTTAAGGATTCTTTTTCATATCAATATCTCTCCCCCTTTGACATCAGTGTCAGAGATATCACATAGATATCAAAATTCTATGAATCTCAAAGTTGACTACCCTCCCAGAGTGGTAGCACCACTCATCAGTGTTGGGATGAATAGTATCTTTGATAATTCATGTTGGATTGATGCCAAACTATATCAATCAAGTCTCTGGTGGAGGGGCAGAAAACCCCAACCTACCTCTCCAATACTCAAATGATTCTTTAGAAAATAGTTTAGTTAATATATATGCAATCTTCTCTTTAGTGTTCACATAAACCAATTTGACTTCCTTTTCTTCTACCTTGTCCTTTAGAAAGTTATACTTTATTGATATGTGGTTAGTCTTAGATTGAAATACCAGATTCTTAGACATGTCAATAGATCAAGAGTTATCACAATAGATAACTACTGGTTCACTATAATTTACCGTGATATCTTTCAACATTTGCTTCATCCATAGGACTTGTGTACAATTAGTTGCTGCTACAACATATTCAACTTCAACAATAGATAAGGAAATGGATGATTGCTTTTTGTTGATCCATGAAACTAGTTTCTTTCCAAGAGAAAAAGCTCCACTAGAAATGGTCTTCCTGTCATGAGTATCTCTTGCCCAATCTGAATCTGTATATGCACATAAAGTGAAGTTATCATCTCTAGAATACCACAAGCTATATTTAGTTGTGCCTTGTAGATATTGGAATATCCTCTTTACTTCACATTCCTAATTTTTTTTTAGAATTACTGATTCTGAGCATCATGAAAAACCAACCAAGATCCCCAAATCAACCATGGAGTCTGAATCCTTGGGTGCTCAATGACCCAAAATAATCATCAATCTGCAATCTTGATATGTTTGAGGCATCTAAAAATATTACTATCAACCAACCAATCCAATATCAAATCTTTCATATCATTTATAACCCTTTAAACATTAATCAAGACCCTAACAATGCATTATGATGCCCCAGTTAATGACAGTCTGATAGACCCATACTCTGTTGTTAATAACTTTAAAACCCAACAAAATGTTGAAAGTATCTTCGGTGAGGCTGTACAAAACTAGGTTTCTAAAACCATGTCCAAAATTTAGAATAATCCAATGGTTGAGTAAAGTGTTATGGTCTCTGCATCGAGACCGTTTTAAATGTTACAAAAAAAATAAGAAATTTGCATTCCCAATCCACCTAGGTCATCAAATATGTATTAAAATACTTAACCAATCATATTTAAACTAAATTCATTTGAAATATAATTCAACCCTCTATCAAACACCAAAGTTAAAACAATTTCTAATGGTGCAATCAAAATATTTTAGGGAAACTCTCCACAAACCCCAATTTGGAGGGTTTTTGGATAGTTTTCACCAAAACGTGCATAACTTGCTTCAAAGTGATTTAAATTAAATGAAACCAAAGGGAAATTTTTTTTTATCTCATTCCATTATGAAATCGAATGTATTTCCCAAGGAGACAAATGATTTTCTATATAGAAAAACATCAATCATTGGATTGCAATACCTAGAAAACAATGTGGAATGTGTAAAAAATTCAAATGTTATTCATTTCCTTCCTCAATCCTACACACCCCCATTGGATTTGACCAGATAATCTATTTTATAACCTCCACACATCCATATGATAGTGTTGGGGATTTGGTATGGGTACATCTAAAGAAGGAGAGACTCCCAAAGGGTATGTAGACCAAACTCATGCAGACGAAGATTGGACCATGTCATATTTTGAAGAAATGTGGACAAAATGCCTATGAAATCCAACTTCCTTCTAATCTTGGATTATCACCCATATTTAATGTGTGTGATCTTACACTTTTCAAAGGTAGTGACAATGAAATGGTGGATCCAATACAAGTTATCGTAGATAATGATATTCCAAGGCATGAATCACATACGTTGAGAAAAGTATTAGACACTAGAGTCAAAAAGAAGACAAGGAATAAGGAGTACATCGAGTACTTTGTGGCTTGGTAGGACAAACCAAACTTAGAGGTAGTTTGGATGACAGATAAACAAATTTCCATCCATGGTGCTGACTTGCAAACTCTGACCTCAAGTGGGCTTGAAATCTCTTCTCCTGGGGAGTATGGTGCAGGGGAACCTAATCAACATACCAATCAAGGTTCTAAGGATGTAGACTATGATCATTGTTGTGTCTTAGTGTTTGTGTTTGTGTTTCATGTATTCAATAAACCCCACCATGTAAGCCCATATCACCAATTAGGCAATTTGATAAGCCAATTGGGACAATGTGGTCAATAGGGGTAGTAGATGATTTAGTTTTGTTTTTGATAGGTTTTTTACATGTTTTAGTATTTTTTATTCGATCCAAGTTTGTGGATCCCAACCTTAGCAAGTGTGACAACATTTTGTGCAAAATTGCAAAATTGCAACTTTTGAGTGCAAAAGTGTAACTTTTTTGAAATGCGGTTGGGGAAGCCTTTCAACACCTCCAACTTTCTCAAAATTAGGTTCGAAAATATTGGGGAGTTTTATAAACCTTGTGGACATGATTCCCAAGGTTTTTGATGTTGACTTGTGAAGTTGTGAAGCAATTCAATACAAAAATACTAGAGTTTTCCCAGAATTGATTTATTTGCATTGATTGCATGTACCTGTATGGATTAGATTGAAGCACACCATTCATAGATTATATAGAGGAATGAATTATATTTTTTTTTGTGTTGGTATGAGGCTCTAATTATTCTTGAGTGGAGAGAACCCTCCATTTTTCTGACTGTAACTCAGCAAGTGACGGTTTGGTGAGGGTTTTGGATAAAAATGGCATTATCTTGCATTCTAGTCCACTACAAGAACCTTCCTTTAGTGGAATCTAGGATAGGCCTATGTACTTTATGGTTTTCATGTGTTTTCATAGGGGAGACTTGATTGTGTGGAGAAAGAAGAAAAATTAGGTAGGCATCTCTATGTGACCATCTTGAGCAATTTTAGAACAGTCATTATTAAATCTGATAGCAATGGATTCCAGGCATGCAACCCTATAATTAAAGGGTATTCACCATTCCCCAAATTATCATAAAGTTTCTTTTATATTTGGGATATCGATTATGGGGGTTACTTTGTAAATTAGGCCTAATTGCCCTAATTAGGTCTCTAGGCTTCTAAGGGGTTGGGACCCTTAGGTTGCAAATCTTGCCAACCCATTTTGGGGATATGTGTAACTACCAAAAGGGTATCTAAAATGGGAACATTTTTTTATAGTGTGTGGAATATTTTGGAGTTGAGGTCAATTCTCTTGCTAAAGAGGGCTACTAGCCTAGGGGGTAGGTTTCCAAAGGAGGTATAAGGATTTGAAGACAAAACCCTAAAAAAATCTTGGCATAGTCCTTAGTAATCATGAATGGACCAATTCCAAAGCCCCTAAGAGCAGGAGTAACTGGTGAGGCATGTTAGAGGAGTTGAGGCCATTTACTCATCTCGAGTAGGAGTTAGGCTTGAGTAGTGGAGAGTAGTTCTAAACCTTAAGATGTGGAGTCCTTCCTTGTAGGGTCATATTTGTCATTTCAAGTGTCAGACCCTAATCTCTTGGACTTGTTCTTAGGTTCAAGGAGGCCTTTGCATCAATTACTTTGATATCTTGAAACAATACATAACATTCATAATATCTGGTCTAGTCTAAGTTAGATATAACAAGCCACCAATCATAGACTTATAGCTTGTTGAATTTACCAGTGCAGATGTATCTTTGATAGATAATTTCTCACTTGTCACCATAGGGGAACTTACCAGTTTGGAATTATCCATACCAAACTTCTTTAGCAATTCCATTAGATACTTTGTTTGACAGATAAAGATGCCTTTGTTAGTTTGAGTAATCTGCAAACCTAAGAAAAATTTCATTTCACCAATCATGGACATTTCAAATTCATTGTTCATGTTGTTAGCAAGTTCCATGCACAATTTATCTTCTCCTCCAAAAATTATATCATCTACAAACACTTGAATAATTAGAATATCATCATCAGTAATTTTATAATACAAATTATTGTCAGTACTACCTTTAGTACAACCAAGCTTTAAAAGATATTTATCCAACTTTGCATACCAAGAACTAGGAGCTTGTTTTAATTTGTATAATGCTTTCTTTAACCTACAAAACATATCCTTATATCTTGTCAGTGAAAAACCATATGGATGCTAAATGTATACCTCTTCTTTAAGTTCACCATTCAAAAATACACATTTAACATCCATTTGGTAAACCTTGTAGTTCTTATATGGTACATAGGCAAGAAATAGTCTAACAACTTCAATTCTAGCTATAGGTGTAAAAATTTCACTAGAATCAATTCCTTCCTTTTGAGCGTATCCTTTACAAACTAGTCTAGCCTTGTTTCTTATAACTTGACCATCCTCATTTAGTTTATTTCTAAGAACCCATTTAGTTCCAATAACATTCTTAGCTTTAGGTTGGGGAACTAAAGTCCAAGTTTCATTCTTCTGTATCTGATCTAATTCATCTTCCATAGCCTTTAACCAATGTTTATCTTTAAAAGCGTCAATAACAGATGTTGGTTTAAATTGAGAAATAAAACATACCTATTCATTTGCTAGTCTTATTCTAGTCATAACTTCCTTATTTCTATCTCCAATTATTTGATCTTTAGAGTGGTTTAATCTTACATACATTGGATTCTTCTGAATTTCTGGTTCATTGATCTGATCATCAGTCACAATTGAATTTTCTGACTCTGCTGGTGTAACTGTCTTAGTGTCTTGTAGCAGTTGAGGCATTACCAATCTACTTATGATCATTTCCAATGTTGGTTCCCTCTCATATGATATAGATTGATTTCTATATTTCTCATGCACTTTCACATTTGCCCTTTCCATAATTTTCTGCAATCTTTTGTTATAACATCTATATTCTTTGCTTTGATTAGAATAACCAACAAATCTTCCTTCATCACATCTAGGATCAAACTTTCCAATTGAATCATCCCTTTTGATATAACATTTACTTCCAAAAATTCAGAAATATTTAATAGTAGGAGTATGTCCAAACCATAATTCATAAGGAGTCTTATCAGTTTCACCTTTGATGTGAACTCTATTGAATGTGTATACTGTTGTACTCACTGCTTCTATCCAGTAGATATGAGGCAATTGGGCTTCCATCATCATGGTTCTTGTTGCATCCAAAATGGTTTTGTTCATTATTTCCACCACTCCATTCTACTGAGGAGTCATAGGAGAAGATAATTGTCTACTAATTCAATTTGTCTCACAATAACTGTTAAATTCATGAGAAGTGAACTCAGCACCTTGATCTGATCTTAGACATTTGATTTTCAGTCTAGTTTTAGTTTCTACTTTTGCTTTAAATATCTTTAATTTAACAAAAGCTTCACACTTCTCCATAAGAAAAGTCACCCACATCATTCTAGAATAATCATCAATTATCAACATGAAGTACCTATCACCTTGAAATCTTCTAGCCCTTGCTGGACCACATAAGTCAGCATGAATCAAATCAAGAACATCACTAGATTTATCTTGTATGCTCTTAAAAGTAGTTCTAACTTTATTTCCCAATTGACATTCCTTGCATACTGAATTATGAGGCTTCATAATCTTAGGTATATCTCTAACTGCCTTTGTTGAACTGATATTGACAATGTAATCAAAATTAACATGAGACAACCTTTTATGCCAAAACCAACTATCAACAATATGAGCAATCAGACATGTCTTATTACCAATGTTAAGGTAAAAGATATTACCTCAAGTTTGAGTACCGATAGCAATCTCCAAATTAGACTTGTTAATGATTTTGCATTTTCTATCCTTGAATTGAAGTTAGAATCCCTTCTCCACCAATTGATCAAAACTCAAAAGATTATTCTTTAAACCTTCTACATAATAGACATTGTTAGTATTATGCTTAGCATCCAGAGAAATAAAACCTCTACCTTTGATCATACATGCTTTGTCATCTGCAAATCTTACTTGACCACCATTTTATTCATGCAGGGACATAAATTTTCTTTTATCTCTAGTCATATGATGTGAGCATCCACTAACAATTACCCATTCATCCTTATCTTAAACTTTTGCATTCAAGCCCTTTTCTTCATTCTTGATAGCTGGTTTTGGTTATGAATCTTGTTTTAGGGAATACAACACCCATTCCTTTCCATTGATGGATCCACTAGCAGAGTCTTATGTCGGTTCATCCTAAGAGTCATTAGTTACTCCTTCCTCATCCGCTATGTAGATTCTTTTGTTTCTCTTGAATCTGTATCTATTTTGATTAGGCTTGAATGATTTTTCAACTCTTTCTTCAAATCTTGCATTCTTTTCAAGACATCGAGATGAAAAATTACCAATCTTATGACATGAAAAACATTTAAATTGTGCTTTTCCTTCATACCTACTTACTATCGGTCCTTTAGGTACTCTTTGTTGAACATAGACTATCAGTGAGCGGGGGATGAATCAGTGGTTCCTAAACTTTTTGACTTTCAAAGAAACTTCAAATTACCATTTATTATCTTAATCACTAAACAATCAAACTGGTAAAGAAAAAGGTAAACCAAAGAGATCAATTGCACAAACACAACCCACAACACTAGATATATGAGGAAAACACAATATGTGAAAAACCTCAGTGAGAAATGTTGTTGGAGACTACTGCTCCAATCCAGCCTCACAAGTAAAATAATAGATTACAAAGATTTAGGGCACCAACCTAAGGAGCACCAACCCCTTCTGTTTTAGTGCACCTACCCAAGGAGAGCCAACCCCTACACCAAGCTCCAACTTGGCGATGTATATATTGAACTACAAGTTAGATACTCTTAAGGCTTCTTGTTGCAAATGAATTATACAACCCTTGATCAAATATCTTAGTGTCACTTAATAGTAGTTTCTCCCCAAATGGATCTTACACTACCCGTTGTGAGCTTACTCTCTCTGATTCTTGGCCTCTATTATCTCTCTCTCATAGTCTCACAACACACTATGTTACACTTGGATACTGTCATTCTCTACCATACCTCACGGATTTGCTTAACTGTTGGATTATAGTTATACAAGTACTCAATCACTATCAGTTAAACCCTCTCACCGGTTTTCTTGCTTACTTGCTCTACAACTTTCTTAGAATAAATTCAAAGGAAAAAATGATTCTTCACTCTACTTACACTCTCTTCACTCTTTTTCTTCTTTATCGCATCAATCAGTTACAATCCCGTGCTTTGTGGTTGTTTCATTAATGTCAACTAGTTGTTTCAACAACCATGTCGATTGAGGCTCCACTAAACATAGCATGTTTGCCACCTCAGCTCCACATGGCATCACAATGGTCAATCACTTAGCTCACTGACACACTGTCAGTTCATACTTGAACATTCAGCAAACTCATACCGGTACACACCTTTACCGGTGAGACCTACTCCTTCTTCTAACTAGTAGTGCACACTACACTGGTACCACATCATCACCTCCAGTGGATTGTGATAACTTTAATATTGTACCTCTTCATCATAAATAGACAACCAACCTCTAGAATGGTTTATTGCTCTACCAATTGCCACTCAACATACTAATACACACACAACCTTCATCCCGGTTTATGCCTTACCAGTAAGCCTTCCTTTTGTCTACTCACTCTAATATGGATTTCCATCATATCGGTCACCCCTTCTTACTTATTGGTGACCTTCCCAAACCAATTGACATCAATGACAACTTAATGCCAAAATGCCAACAATCTCCTCCTTTGACATTGATGACAACTTATTGCAAGACACTTGATATCGGTACATTTCTCCCCCTTTGACACAATGACAAAGGTGTTGGCAATTGACACTCATTGGATTCATTTTGTTATTATTGATGGTAAGAAGATCAGATGGAGGTCATATACTAGAACTAGGAGGCATATATCGACAAACACTGGCTTTGGAGCATTTAGGGCTACACCGGCACCAACACTGACATCAATACTTCATTGAAAGCCAATATCGAGGAAGATTTATTTAGTAAATCATTTTGTAATTATTGTTGAGGATGACATTGAATATCTTTTTGTAATATATTGTAAGCCGACATAAGGCATATTGTTTGTAATAGGTATATAGGTCAGTCTGCTAGGTCATTTTGATATATGATATGAGAGTGACATATGGATATAGGAGAATGTAGAAGAACTATATAATGTAAAGTATATGTATGAAGATCATTTTGTATACAAATGTTATATCATGCAATAATCTATAGATATCTTGCAAAACATTCTTCGAGGATAAGACATACCGGTAGTAGTGTTCAGGGTTTATGAACCAGTACAGAGAAGAGCTAGGATTGGAACTCTATTTGGCATAGCAGATGCATTCTCTACTTCAATTTTTTGTACTTTACTTTAGCAGAAAGCTTGTAATCAGTGAGGATCTTTAGTGATGAGCAGTATGCTCTAGGTAATGTTCCTTCTTGCATATGCAAGACCCCATTATATGTAATATCTTTTCATATGGCCAGTGAAATGATATTGTGGGTGACAAATCCCACCATGGTTTTTCCTCTTTGAGGTTTTCCATGTATAAATTATTTGTTTTATGGTGTTCATTTATGTGAATGGTTTATTTTCTTCTTGTTATATGTTTGTTTGTTTACCGATTTATATGTGAATGGTATAAAAGGATAAAATATTATTTTACCGACAAAACACTGATCCACCCCCTCTCTTAGTGTTCTTGGATCCCCACAAAAGGGTAGGGTACACTCCCCCTTTCATCCACACCAAGATTCCCCTTTGACTGCTATGAACTCCCCATGAGCCACACAAATCCCTCTTAGGTAGATGACACAACTCCCAACTTGTGTTGGAGGTACTCAAAACTGTTTACTGGTAATGATATGGTGAAGATGTTTGCTACTTGTTCTCTTGTAGGGACATAGTCCATCCTCACCTCTTGTCCTTCAATCTTCTCTCTAAGAAAATGATACTCAATAGCAATGGTCTTTGTTCTAGAATGCATCATCAAATTCTTTTCTATGTTGATTGTATTCCAATTGTCACAACAGATGAGAATAGAATCAGTGATGTCCACTTGTATGTCTTTGAGGGTTTGCTTCATCCAAAGCACCCGAGAGCAGCATGTAGTAATATTCAACGGTAGATAGAGAGATTAAGTCCTACTTTTTGCTATGCCATGAGACCAACCAATCACCTAGAAAGAATGCACCACCACTTGTGCTCTTCCGATCATCATGCAACCTGCCCAATCAGCATCAGTGTATGCTTCCAAGATGAAATCTCCTTGTTTATGATACCACAAGCCATAACTAAGTGTTCCTTGTAGGTACCTAAATATTATGCATACAACATTAATATGTGACTGCTTAAGTGCAACTTGGAATCTGGCCATGATGCATATTGTCTATGCTATATCTAGTCTATAAGTAGATCGATAATATAGACTGGCTATCATGGATCTATACAGAGTCTAATCCTCCACTGGGGATTCATGATTCTTTAATAATTTAGTTCGAGTCACCATAGGGGTACTTACTGGTTTACAATCCTCCAGTTGTAATTTCTTCAGCATTTCCTTTGCATACTTAATTTGTGAGATAAAGAATCCCTTATCTTGCTGTAATATTGGCAAACCAAGGAAGTATGTCAATTCACCAAGCATTGACATCTCAAATTCTGACTACATTTGATCAACAATTCTTTGTGGAGGGTTTCCTCATTTCCTCCAAAGATTATGGCATCTACATACACAACCACAATGATCATGTGGTTCCCATTTTTCTTTATGTACAGATTGTTCTCAACACTCCCCTTTTTCAATCCCTTCTCCTTCAGGTATTGATGTAATCTATAATACCATGCTCTAGGAGCTTGCTTTAGATCATACAAGGCCTTCTTCAACCATCACACAAATGTTTCATCATCATGCAGCATAAACCGTTCTAGTTGCTCCATGTATACTTCTTCTAAGTTTCCATTTAGGAAGCCATATTTTACATCCATTTGATATACTTTATAACCCTTGTAGGCAAATAAGGATAGAAACATTCTAATTGCTTCTAATCTTGCTACCAATGCAAATGTTTCTTCAAAGTCAATCCCCTCTACATGAGAGTATCCTTTACACACTAGTTTATCTTTATGCATAACAGTTTTACCTTCTTCATTCATCTTTTTCTAGTAGACCCATTTGGTGCCAATGATGTTCTTGTCTTCCAGTCTAGGGACTAATTCCCAATTCTTATTCTTCTCAATTTGTTATAGTTCTTCTTCCATGGCATCCATCCATTCTTGTCTTTTTCTAGCCTCATTAAATGTTTTAGGTTCTACTTTAGTCATGAGGTAGAGGTTTACTTGTTCATCATTCTAGGCAAGTCTTCTTCTAGTCTGCACACCATCACTCTCATTTCCCAGAATTTGTTCTTCCAGGTGATTCAACAACACATACCAGTTGGGAGCCTTCTTGGATGCTTCTTTTGGTTCATTGTATGACTGAGCTTCCTCAACTTCATCACTAAAATCATCATACAGGTTAACGTGTGGTTGACATCCTTTGTGCATATCTTCATCAGCTCTTATATGCACACTCTCATTGACTATTCTTAATCTTTTATTGTAGCATTTGTAGGCATTGTTGTTAGATGAGTAACCAAGGAAGATTCCTTCATCACTCCTGGAATAAAAGCTTCCTAGACCATCCATATCTCTCTTTCTAGATAACTTTCTTCCAAATACTTTGAAGTATTTGACTGATGGCTTACGGTCATACAACAACCCATAAGATGTCATTCTGCTATTTGCTATTAATTGAACCCAGTTCAGGGTATATGTAGCAGTATGAATAGCTTCCTTCCAATATGTGTCTAGAAAATTGGCCTAATTTAATATGGTTGTGGTGTCCTAGGAGTTGATTATTGCCTTTTGATTCCATGTTTTTCACAATAATCTTCAAATTCATTTGATGTAAACTCTCCACCCTGGTCTGATCTTAGGCATTTTAAACTGCACCCACTTTCTTTCTCCACCATTTTCCTAAAGATCTTATCCTGCAGGAAGGTGACCCATGTCATTGTTGAGTAGTCATAAATAAAGAGCGTAAATTGTCTTTCACTTGTAAGTTCTCTTGTCTTGTCCTACTTGGTCCACATAGATCTACATGAATGATTTCAAGTGGTCTTGAGGTGTTGTTCACTTTTGTCCTAAAGCTCACCTTAGTTTGCTTACCTTTCACACATTCATCACAAAATGTCCTTACTGGTTTATTGATGGGTGGAATATTCCTCACACATCCATTTCTACTTACTACAACTAGGTTATCAAATTTTATGAGGCCTAATCTTCGGTGCCACAACCAACTTTCATCAACCTATCGGAACATGCATTGGGACTCATAGCATTCCTTCAGATTATAAACATTGCCATTCGTTCTCTTTTCTTCTACCACAACTTGACCAGTACTGTCTTTCTTTATTTCGCAATCGATTGAGTCAAAGGTGAATTTATAACCTTTGTCACACATCTGACTCACACATAGCAAATTGTGCTTTAGGCATTCCATATAATATACATCATGTGCCTTCAATTTTCCATCAATACTTAGAGTACCTTTTCCCTTTATTTTGATGGATCTGTTGTCTCCAGATCTTACTAAACCACCATTCTAGTCTTCAAGTTTGATGAATTTAATTTTGTCACCAGCCATGTGGTTGGAGCAACCACTATCTACAACCCATAGATTTTTCCTTTCAGAACGTAAGGCAGTCTGTACTATGAGACTTGATTCTGCTTTTTCCTTTTCTTTGTCAATGCATACTAGTTTCGTTTCCTTCTTCCTATCAGCTACTATATCATGCTCAGGTTCAGTTACTAGCTCTTCATCAGGATTTTTCTTCTTCTACTTGATCTTCATATTTTTACACAAGCTTTCTATGTGGCCAAACTCTTGACAGTAATAGCATTTTATATTTTTATTCAAAGGAAAATCCTTAAAATTGTTGTGGGGTACCAGTTTATTCTTCCTACACTCAAAACTCTTATGACCATATTCATTGCACTGATAATAGACAACATTCATATCCCAGAGTGTATTAAATGTATTTTTATTTTCATAACTCATAGAGGACATATTGGTTAATCTATAGTAAACTATTCTATGCCCAAATTTATTACACTGGTATCAGTAACCATGAAAGTTTGAAAAATACTGGTTAGGTTGCCTTGGTCCGGCAAAGGATTGCCTCATTGGGGGTCTTCCCTTCATGTTGTTGATTCTGGTGATTCCTTTATGATCAACTCATCCATTTCTCCTTGGATCTGCATGTCGGTATAAAGAATATGGTCTCTGATTCATTTCTTGTGTATGCTAGTTTGTGTGGTGATTTCCAATAGCATCTGCATATGTCATTTTGTTGGTGTCTTTGCCTATAGTGAATGTCTTCTTTTCTTCATCTTCATTTGAAGAAGTGAACTTTATTTCTTTTCTAGATATATTTTTTTTGTTTGAACATTGTCCTTCTTCAAAGCCTCAGCCACCAGTGTCTTTGGATTGCTTCTATTTGCTCAACATCTTGTCTAAGGCCTTCGTGTTGCCTTCATATTTGCTCCTTACTTTTATTTCTTCCTTACTTTCTTCAAGATCCTTTCAGAGCTTCACTATTTCTTCTTCCAAATCTTAACTCTCCTTTTCCTTCTGTGTCAGATCAGAGGATGTAGCTTCACATATCCTCTTAGTTACTTCCAACTCCAATTTCAAGTTGGATATAACTTGACTCAACTCATCTAGAAATTTCTTCAAGAACCCTTGTTCATCTACTATAGAAAGCTTGACCTTTTTGAGTTATCTTGTTTTACTCAATTCCTCAAGGGCACTGATAAGCTCACCTTCCTTATCCACTTCATCTTCAATATACTCATCTTCATCATCTTCATCAACTGGTTCACAAAGTGCCATGAAGAGATTGACTTTTCTATCATTCTCATGGTAATCATCTTCTGATGCATTTTCTTAATTTGTTGTATCATCCTCAATAATATATAGGTTGTTATGATTCCAGTAGCCTCTCCTTCCTTGTCGGTAGACATTTATTTCTCTATCTTTGCCAGAAAAATTGTTGAACTCTCTTGACTCATCTCCACCAGTTTCTTTGTGGGGACATTTTGCAGCAAAGTGTTTGACCTTACCACAGTTGAAACATTTAAGTGGTAGCTTTCCTTTATACTAGTTGGATCCTCTTTTTAGCTTCCAGACAAAGTTTTCTACTTCTCCATCAAGAGTCTTCATTGGATTCTTTATGAGTAGCTACTTCTTTGCCCTTTTTGGCAGTGTTGGATGCTGCTTCTTTCCTTAAGGAAGTATGATCAGTTGTTCTCATTTCATTGGTTGTCAGTGAGCCAAATAACTCATCCATTATAAAAGTCTTTAGATCCTTGGCTTCTTCTATGGAAAACACCTTAGTATCATACTTGGGTGTGAGAGATCTAAGTACCTTCTTGATAAGAATTTGATCTTCAATTTCCTCTCCAAGTCCTCTAATAGTGTTCATGGTTTCATCAAATCTTTGAAGGTAATCTATAACATTTTCATCATCTTTCATCCTGATGCCTTCAATTTGGCCCCTTCATGCTTGTAAATTTGCCTCTTTGACTTTTGCATCTCCTTCAAATAACCTCTCCAATTTATCCCAAGTCTCCTTGCCTAATACATAGTGCATGACTTTGACAAACTCATTATTAGACAACCCACTCAAGATAGCATGTTTAGCCTTTTCATTGTTCTCATAGTCCCTTTTGGCATCAAGATCAGTGGGAGGAACACTACGAACAACATACCCATTTTTGACAGACATCCACACATCAAAACCAAGAGAGGAAATATAGGTATCCATTCTTCTTCTCTAGAAGGAATAGTTGGATCCATCAAACATGAGGGATTTTGAGGAAGAAGACTCATTTCTCGCCATTATGTTCTAAGTCTATAATCTACCCAAGGTTTAAAAATAACTTGGAACCTAGGCTATGATACCAATTGTTGAACACAGTGCCACTGAGAGGGGGGTGAGTTAGTGGTTCCTAAATTTTTTGACTTTCAAAGCAACTTTAGAATACCAATTATAATATTAAGCACTAAACAATCAAACTGGTAAAGAAAAAGATAAACCAAAGAGATCAAACACACAAATGCAACCTGAAACACCAGATATACAAGGAAAACCTAATATGGGAAAAACCTCGGTGAGAAATACAGCTGGAGAATACTGCTCCAATCCAACCTCACAAGTAAAACATTGGATTACAAAGATTTAGGGTACCAACTGAAAGAGCACCAACCCCTTCTATTTGAGGGAACCTACTAAAGGAGCACCAGCCCCTGCACCAAGTTCCAACTTGGCAATGTAAATATTGAAATATAATTTAGATACTGTTAAGGCTTCTTGTTGCAAATGAATTTTGCAACTCTTGATCAAATATCTTACTGCTAGTTGATAGTTTTTCTCCTCTAATGGATCTCACACTACCAGTTGTGAGATTACTCACTTTGATTCTTGGCCTCTATTATCTCTATGTCTCTCTCTCATAGTCTCACAACACACTATGTTACACTTGGATGCTATCTTACTCTACCACACCTCACCAATTTTCTTAACTGTTGGATTATAGTTATATCATTACTCAATCCCTGCTGGTTAAACCATCTCACCGCTTTTCTTACTCACTTACTCTGCAACTTTATTAGAATGAATTCTAAGGCAAAAATTATTCTTCACTGTACTTACATGGTCTTCACTCATTTTCTTGTTTTTCACATCAATCAGTTACAATCCCGTGATTTGTGGTTGTTTCATTAATGTCGACTAGTTGTTTTGAACAACCATGTCGATGGAGGCTTCAATGACCTATCATGTTTTCCACCACAGCTCCACATGGCATCACAATAGTCAATCATTTATCTTACTGACACATAGTCAATTCATACTTTAACATTTCACAAACTCATACCGATACACGTATTTATCGGTGAGACATACTCCTTATGCTAATCAGTAGTGCATGCTACACCAATAGCACATCTTCACCTCTGGTGGATTGTGATTACTTTAATATTCTACCTCTTCATCATAAATAGGAAACTAACCTCCATACCAGTTTATTGCTCTAACGGTTGCTAGTCAACATGCTAACACACACGCAACCTTCATCCCAGTTTATCCCTTACTAGTCTGCCTTCCTTCTATCTTCTCACTATCATGTAGATTTCCATCATATCGGTCACCCCTTCTTACTTATCAGTGACCTTTCCAAACCAATTGACATCAATGATAGCTTAATCCCAAAATGCCAACACTCTTCTAGCAAATAAGGCTTCAAGTTGCTCAAATTCTTTATCCTCTTTCCTTATGTCTTCCAATTCCTTTGCATATAGGGAGTTCCAATCATTATTCCTGGTAGATGATGATGATGATGCATGAAAATAAGGTTAGGATTCTGCAGCTCCAGAATGTCCAAATTCTTCAAGCTCAAAAGCAGATAACTTCCCAATCATAATGTCTCTATTAACTAAGGTGTTTATCATTATTCTCAACTGATTAATTGTAGTTGCCATCATCTTGTAAGCCAGTGGAAGGGCTCTCAAGACTTTAGAAACTATTTCATCTTCACTCAGAGATCCTCCACAACATTGAACTCCCATGACAATCTCATTTGCTCTCTCCATAAATGCATTAATTCTTTCATTATCATCCATGTTCAAGTTCTCATATCTCACCTGGTAGCCATCAAGTTTAGCAATTTTTATAGTAGGTTTGCCTTCATTCAGAGTTTGGAATTTACCCTAGATAACCTTTGTAGATGATTTATTAGTCAATCTGATGATCTACTGATTAGTAGGTGTGCATAGGAGGGCTTCTCTACCTCTCCAATCATTCTCAATATTCTTGTCCAAGATTGCATGGGAAAGGTTGCTAGATGTCAGATCATAAGGTGTGTAAACTTTCTCACTGGTCTCCCAAATATCCTTGCCAAGACATCTAAGATGAGTCTCCATTCATATTTTCCACATCCCATGATTTGTTCCATCAAGCTTAGAGATTTCTCTTTTGAAGGTAGTTGTCAGTGGATTAGTTGCCATATGATCTACCTCAAGTGGTTAGGCTTCTACAAAAGAGGACCAAAGCTCTAATACCAATTGTTAGGATAAGCAATGAACAACTGAGATGAAGGCAGGGGGGTAAATTAGTTGTTAACAAATTATAACAATTAATCCACTATACAACCTTAAACCAGAGCACATAAATATTAAATATTATAATAGAAAAAATAGATATTGGTAGAAATAGATACCCGTAAACAATAAAACAAATAATCAACACAATGTAAACATACCACATAACACCATGATTTGTACATGGAAAACCCAGTTAAGGGAAAAACCATGGAGGGAATCCTACCCACAATCAGATGATACTTTTGCACAAAGTATATGATACAATGAGGGGCCTCTAAATGCACAAATGCACATTGCCTAGAGCACTCTGCTCATTACAAAAGAGTCTCACTGACTATAGAGAGTTTAAAACCACATCAAGATTTTTGGACAACAATCTAGTTGAATCAATTGCTAGAGATAACATCTACCATGCCCGATTACAGTCTTGGTTAAGCTCAGTGTTGAAGGGGTTTGACCTCTTACATAAACCCAATTCGATATTCAATGATTGACCTAATCCTCTACCTAGATGGTATTATAATATTCGCATATTACATTTCATTTTCCATATCCACACAGGTGATCTATTTTGGGATCTTACATTTATTTATATCAAACCTAAGGCCTGAACCAATAAGGTCGGCCACCTAAAGATATTACAATAAGTTCATTGCATATATCCATGTTACAATGATATGTCATGTCGTCTTTGGACCAAAATAACATTAACCAATCCATAAATTATCTTGGTAATGTGTAGAGAACATATTAATATGATACCGGTCCATAACCTAGATAGGCACCTGACCTATTATGGGTTCACCACACCAAAAAAATGTCTCCACCTAGTTGAATCATGATCAAAGAACATCTTCTGCATCCTAAATTCCATGTAGAAGCCATACCAACACCACTTATGCATCGTGTCAAGGATTCTCAATAAAAGCTCTACTGGTAAAACCTTGAATCTATGTAGGTAAGGGTTTACTAGAGTGTATGGTAGCATTCAATTACCAATTCAATACCATTTGATAAATACATGGTGTAGAAGCATGTACCACATATAACCAAACACATTCCATTGATCCAAACATGCCAGAAGTGTCCAATATATAGTCTCTACTTCCTGTAGCATTATATCTTATGTCAGTAACCAAAACCAATTATGCCAGTAGCCAACAATAATGCTAGGGTTGACATCAATGGAAAAACATAAATACAAAACATAATCAATCCTTTCATATTGCGAACAACTTATCTAATCTAGCATACAAAACTCTAGGGTCTAGTTTTAGTCCATATAAAGATTTCTTCAATTTGCAAACCATGTCCTTGTCTTCTGATAAATAAAATCCATCAAGTTTCTCAATGTAAAATTCCTCTTCAAGATCTCCATTCATAAATGCACATTTGACATCCATTCTATATACTTTGTAGTTCTTGTGTGCAACATAAGCAAGAAAAAGTCTTACTACTTCAATTCTAGCAATCAGGGCATAAGTCTCTCCATAATCAATTCCTTCTTCTTGAGAATAAAATTTGCAAACTAATATAGCCTTATTCCTTGCAACTTGACCTTCCTCATTCAATTTATTTCTGAAAACCCATTTAGTTCCAAAAATGTTTTGTCTTTAGGTCTAGGTACTAGTTCCCATGCCTTATTCTTTTCAATAATATCTAATTCTTCTTCCATTGTTTTTATCTATTTTTCATCGTTACTAGCTTCAATAAAAGATTCTAGAACTTCAATTTGAGAAATTAAACATACCTCTTCAGTAGCTACCCCTCTCCTAGTCATCACACCTTTCCTTTTGTCTCCAATGATTTGATCTTCAGAATGATTTAGTTTGACATACTTGGGAGTTTTTGAATTTTCTTGATTTGTTGACTCATTTTGTTTTTCATTTGTCACTGTTGAATTTTCTAATGCTACCGGAGTCACTGGTTCACTATCTTAAACTAATTCTTGCATTATTGGTCACGTTTCATAAATTCATCTTCTAATCCATAATCATATGCTTTGATCTAATTATTGTCATGTTCATCCACATTAACATTTATGCTCTCTATTATATTATTCAATATTATGTTATAACATCTATATGCTTTTCTCTTAGTAGAATAACCCAAAAAATATTCCTTCATCACTTCAAGGATCAAACTTTCCTAATGCATGATCTCTTCTAATGTAACATTTGTTTCCAAAAATTCTAAAATATCTGACAGTAGGAGTATGAGTAGACCATAATTCATAAGGATTCTTATGGGTATCCCCTTTGATGTGTGCTCTGTTTAAATTGTATACAGCAGTATTGACAACCTCTCTCCAATAGATATCAAGTAATTTACTTTGAGTCATCAGGGTCCTTGCTACATCCGATATTGTCTTTTTCTTCCTTTCCACCAATCCACTCTGCTATGGGGTTCGAGGTGCAGTAAGTTGTCTTCTAATACCATTCTTCTCACAATAGATTTTGAAATCATCGGATGTAAATTCACTACCATGTTCTAATCTTAAGAATTTTATCTTCAGTCCTATCTCAGTCTCAACCACATCTTTGAATATTTTGAATTTCTCAAGAGCTTCATATTTTTCTTTCAAAAATGCTACCCACGTCATTCTAGAATAGTCATCAAAAAGTAACATGAAATATTTATGACCTTGAAAAATTTTAGACCTTGCCGGTCCACACAAGTCAGTATGAATAAGATCAATAATTTTATTAGATTTATCATGTATAATTGTGAAGGAATTTCTCACTTGCTTACCCGTTTGACATTCTCTGCATACTGGATTATGAGGTTTTACAATTTTGGAAAAATCTCTAATAGCTGGTATTGAACTGATCTTCACTATGCAATAAAAATTTACATGATACATCCTCTTATGCCATAACCAACTTTCATCAATTTGAGAAATCAAGCAAGCCTTCTTACCATAGTTCAAATGAAAGATATTACCTTTAGTTTGAGTTCTAGATGCAATCTCCAATCCAGATCTATTGATGATCTTATAGTTTCCATCCTTGAATTGCAAATGAAATCCTCTATCCACCATCTGACCTACACTTAAAATATTATGCTTTAATCCTTCAACATAATAGACATTATCAGTATTAGTCTTACCATCCAATGATATTTTTCCTTTGCCTTTGATTCTGCATGCCTTCTTGTCTCAAAATCTGACTAATCCACCATCAAATTCTTCCAGTGCAAAAAAATTTCTCTTGTCACCAGTCATGTGATGCAAGCATCCATTGTCTATGACCCATTCATCCTTCTCTTCAATTTTAGTAGCCAAAGCCTTTTCTTCAGAATGAGTTATTTTAATAATAGATTCCAGAGTATCATCCTTGATAGCAATAAAGGCCAAATCTTTGCTAAAGGAAGCTCCATTACAAGATCCACTCATAGGTTCAACATCAGCATCAATAAAACTATCAAAATCATCATCATCACAAGAATAATAACATGATTTATCCTTATTCCTAATGAATCTAGATATTCTCCAATGTTCAGGATTAGGCCTATAGTTCCTCACAAATCTTTCATGATTCCTTGTAGCTCTTTCAGGGCATTTAGAAATAAAATTACCAATATTATCACATGAAAAATATTTAAAAAGGACTTTTCCTTCATACTTACTTCCACCTGATCTTTTAGGGATTCTTCTATCACTCATGGCTTCCATCTCTTCAACCTCTCTTTCCTCTTTCCCAATTTCTTCCATATCCTCAGAATACATCTCTTTCCAATCTATCTATTGCTTACCAGAGGAAGACACTTTAAATGCAGTCTCAGTTTTAGCAACACTCTGATCTCCAAGTTCTTCAAGTTCAAAAGTAATCAATTTCCCAAGTGACGTATCTCTAGTCACAAGAGTACTTGACAATGCCTGAAGTTCATTCACAGAAGTATTTTTCATCTTGTAAATTGGAGGTAGAACTCTAAGAACTTTTGACACTAGCTCATCTTCACTAACTAATCCACCACAACATTTGATACCCATGACAATCTCATTGACTCTATCCATGAAAGAACTTATCTTCTCATCCTCTTCCATCTTCAAATTTTCATACCTTACCCAAAGACCTTGAAGTTTAACAATATTTACTACCTGGTCACCTTCATAAACATTTTCAAATTTCAACCAAATCTGCTTAGCATTCTCCAAATCTATGACATTCAATAGCTTTCCATTATATAAGGCACTCAACCATGCTTCTTTGGCTCTCACAGTATTTTGAGCTCTCTTTTGTTCATCAGTAGGTGTCGGTGTTCCAGAATTAGGATCATGAGGTATATACCCTTTCTCCATTATCTCCCAAACTTCTATTCCAAGACATTTCAGATGAATCTTTGTTCACTCCTTCCATATACCCTTTCTCACTAGCACTAATGTATCTTAAATGAATAACATACCATTCCACTTGATCTTCGCATGCCTTAACCTTTCATGAAATACATGGTTCGAGTCTTTATTACTCTTGGTGAATCCCAAGCATTCCAAGTATCCATCTATCTAGGAATATCATGTATTAGATGTCAGCATAAAGGCCTTTCAGCCTACATGTATGGGACTCCTATCCCATGAATCATAGTCCTCTAACTATTGATCATTATCAAAACCATCTTGACATGGTCCACTCCCTCTAAATCAATATGACCAAGATCCTTGGAAATCAAATGAAACAGATCATGTGGCTGCTCCCTCTGAAGCTCCAAGTACTAACATCAACCTCCTATCCTTTTCATCTAAGGTTGTCTTAGTTGGTCTTCCAAACTCCCTCTGAATGTTAATTCTTCTTCTTCGAAGAAACTGATCGATGATAGACTAAGAAACCTTTAGATTCAAGTTAGTCCCATGACAAAAAGCATCAATTTCTTTCTTCGTTGAGTGAAATCTCTCATCATTCTTATGATTCTTAGTTCATCCTAAAGGAATTTTAGAGAGATTACTAATAGTTCATTAAACTATCCTGAAGAGAAATACCAATGCTAAAAGCATACAAGATTCACTATCCCAATGTTATAACATGAATTAATAAATGCATAAGAATTTATGAACATTATTCCAGAATATAACATCAAGCACTTATCTCTCTATGGATTCTACTATAGCCATTGATATTCATAGTACATTGTTGTGTGTGTGAAAATTGGACCTATATTTGTATCTGAAATAAACAACACTTCAATTAAGTTATTAGATGTATGGTTAGTAAATCAATAATCAATGAATAATAAACCATTACAAAGTGACCCATTGCCTTCTATTAGATGTGAGTTTATATTGCTCTCAGATTGCTAAGCTATCCAATGACTAGACAACACCTAAATGAAGGATTTTTAAATATATATGAGCATGAATATGAGATAAATGGATGCAAGATTTAAGCTAGATATGCAAGACTAATCTAACATGATTTAAGAAATATATGAATATTTAGGCTAAATGATTTAAGCAATATGAAATAACTAATATGCAATATCTGAATGCAAATTCTCAATGAACCTAAAGCAAAAACAACATAATAACAATATATTCTCCAGGATCTTTGAATGAGAGATGAGATACTGAATTTATAGAAAATCAGAAAGAAACCAAAGGCTAAGATCAAATGATGATGAGTGGTAAAAATTTTTGGAGAGTAAGCACACTCTAGGTGAATTGATGTGATTGGATGCTTTTCTTAGTTTAAAAAGAAATTGAGCTAAAATTAAGATAAAATCAAGAAAAAACTGATTTATTCTCTATTTCATTCAACTTTAATATTTAATTGTTTTATTTGCTTTCTTTGATATTATTTATCAATTTTTAATTTGTTTTTCAAGATTATCTCAAATTGATTTCTTTTCTCAATTTTTAATTCTTTCTTTGTCAATTAATTCCTTTTTTGATTTATTTCCTTTTTTGAAGATTTGTGCTCAGAATTTTCAATTCCTCTTTCTTGATTTGTTTCCTTTTTTGAAGATTTATGGCAATTTTTATTTTTTTTTCAAATTAATTCCTCTTTTTGATGATTTAATGGAAAATTGATTTATTTAATTAAATATGCAAAAGATATTTAATTAAAATAAATAAGATAACTGTTTAAAATTATTTACTTGGAATGATTTAATTACTTAAATAAATATTTAAATAATATTGAGTGATTAAGTTTTGCAATGTGACATTGATGATTTTAGAAATTAATTGTGTGCTCAAGATTTATTTAATTGCCTTTGGTTAGGACCTTGGTGACATTGTCGAGATTAGGGGCTCATGGTTTAGATGATCATTTTTAGGGTATTACATTTGCCCCTCTTTGAATTAATGTGCGAGCAGCACGTTGGTTCAAAGAAAATTTGATGTCTAGGAGATACCAGTTCTTTACTTGATTGATCACAAACTAGATGAGGACCATGGTATTTAGCTTGTTTTAAAGAAATGAAACTAAACAACGTTGATTAAAGAGAAACCAATCCTGAACTTGATTGAACTAGGACTGATAGAGAGAAAAGATACTGAGCTTGAACTTGATTGATCAAGAAGCAGATCTTACTGATCTAAAACTTGATTGAACTCGATATAGTGAGCGAGGATAAAATCAATCTTGAACTTGATCGATCAAGATATGATGAGCAAAGATAAACTGTCCAACTTGATTCAATGTGATGAAACTGAACACCTGCTTAGATTGAGCGTGATCAAAGATACTCTCTAAACCCTTTATTGAATTTAAATGAATAATCAGCTTGATGATAAATGATGAAACTGATTAACATTAAGAGACTGATATAGACAAAAACAATATCAACTTGATTTGAAGTGATGAAATTCATATGCCCCTAGCGATTGATTTGATGAAGCTTAGCTGCTTGAAGATTTGAAAATTTTCTCGACATTTGAAGATGCGATGTCATAAGGTCATGAGTATGCCCCCTCGGGAGAGAAATCAAAAGATAACGAGGGTACATGATGATAGGCAATTTTGAGCGATGATAATGAATTGAGCGCAATGTTGATTTGTAGAATAAAATTGAGGTTCAGCGTTGAATTACGAGAAATTGAGTGCAAATTGGAGAAAGAAAGTTTTTATTGAAAAGCACTAAGTGGTCCAAATTTTATGAAATTGACTAGCACAATGATCTCAAATTTCCATTTTGATCCCAAAAATGGAACCAGGATGGGCAAATTAGTTAAGGGTACAATTGTCATGTCCATCAGAGCAAGTTGAAAAAGTAGGGTTTTGGCTATATATGGGTAAAAAGCATCATTTTCAATTCATTTTAACCCTCAAATTTTGAAAATTCAAAAAGCCTTCTGTGAAGAAAAATGGTGGTTCCCACTCATATGCATCGATTCGAGCACTAAAGATGACATAATCGACCTCAAAACTACGAGCCAGTGGTAAGTGATGTTGGTATTTTGGTATGGTTTTGTCATTGATGTCAACACCTACTAAAACTCTAGCACTCTTGAGATCCAACATCATTCACCGGCAAGCAAGTAATCCTTACACAGTTAGTAGTACATGGCTGACTAGCAGGAAATAATGATCACCGGCACTTGGAATGGCATGAAAGATACTTGGTAATGTCGAAGACATTGTTTGGACATCATATGTTGGAAAGTTGTTTATCAGTTTATTCATATTGGCATATTTGCTCTTACCGACAAATAGGTCTAGGGTTATCCAGGGTTTCATTGGCAAGCTTAACCTTTCCAGATCAGCATGACACATTTTGAAAATGATTAATTGATGTTGTAAATGCATTAAGCCGACACGTTCAATCAGTTATTGCATCGGATATTGTATTGTTTGTAAAATGATTTTATTGTAATATCTTGTAGAGCCAACCTACTAAAATTGGTCTTAGGGTATGGTATAAATGTAAGATTTGAATTGTAAGATCATAGAAAAAATGTGAAAAAGGTTTTGTGTGAAGGTATATGTGAGATTAAGCAGAGCTACACATGCAGACATCATCTAAAGATAAAGCTAGGTTTTTGTGAAAGCATAGTAGAACTACACCGGTATTGAATCCAGCATATGGAGATGCTATTTTATGTAGTACATTATTATTGGATTTAATTATCCAACTGTAAGTCAGTGTGACTTCCCTTATGTGTTTGAGTAGTGAGCTCTAGGGGCTTGGCCTTTCTACATGTACAGACCCCATTCATGTACACTTACTATCTACAGTAGTATCATCTGATTGTGGGTAAGGTTTCCCATAATGGTTTTTCCCCTTACAGGGTTTCCACATACAAATATTGGTGTTATGTGTTGTGGATGACTTTGTCTTTTAATTTTATGCATTAATCTTTACCAGTATTGCATTTATCAGTTAAATCTGTCCACCGGTATAACAGACTATCTCATCGCTATTAAGCAACATTTTGGTTAAATTGTTTTTGGTTAATATTATTAAGACAATTGATTCACCCTCCCTCTTAGTTGTCACCAAGACCTAACAATTGGTATCAGAGCCTAGTCCTTTTTTACAGAAGTTTAACATCTTGAGGAGATCCAATGTCTACTAACTATTTCAGGAAGGATAGTCCTAAACTTGATGGAACCAACTATGGCATATGGAAGATCAAAATGGAAACACATCTGAATTGTATTGGAAAAGATATTTGGGAAGTAACAAAAAATGGATATACTGCTCCTACTGCAAGTCAACCTAATCCACCAAATCTGACTAAGGATGAAAAAAATGATTGCAAGGCAAGAGAAGCACTCTTAAGTGCTCTATCAGATCAGCAAATCATGGGATTATTAGATAGGTCTACTGCTAAAGCTATTTGGGATCACTTGGAAACACTGAATGAAGGAGATTCCATAGTTAAGATTGAAAAACTTGAAAGCTTCCGGGTTAGGTATGAAAGTCTGAAAATGGAAGAAGATGAAAGAATTTTTTCTTTTATGGAAAGAGTAAATGAAATTGTTTTGGGTATTAAATGTTGTGGAGGAACCTTAAGTGAAGATGAAATTATTTCAAAAGTTTTAAGAGGATTCCCACCAACATATAAAATGAAGGTTACTGCAATAAATGAAATAAGAACAATGCCTAACACTTCAGTAACTAGGGATACATTGATTGGAAAACTATTAGCCTTTGAAATAGAGGAATTTGGGCCTGCTACTACTATAAAAATTGATTTAGCTTTTAAGGCATCAACATCATCTACACCATCTTTTGACAAGTCTAAGTAGAAAGCCTTTTATGCAAGAGAACTTGAAGAAAGCAGGAGAGAAAATGAAGAACTTGAACAACTTGAAGCACTATTCGCAAGAAAAATGCCTAAAGGTCTAGTTGGAAGTAAGTATGAAGGTAAAGCACCCTTTAAATGTTTCAACTGCAATAAGATTGGTCATATGGCTTCAAGATGCCTTGATAGACATGCTAGGTTAAGAGAAGAAGCTAGAAGGACATACAAACCTAACCCTGACTATCAGATATACAACTTCAAGAAAAATAAGGACAAATCTTGCTATGTTGCTAATGAAGGAGTAACTGATGATTCTAATGAGGATCTGAAAGACAATGGATGGGTTTTTGTTGCTATAACAGAAGATCAACTGGCACCTGCAGAGCAACCAGTAGAATAGATCTTGTGCTGCTAGAATTGAAACTAAGGATGAATGGATCATTGATTCTGGATGCTCACATCACATGATGGTTGACAAAAGTAAATTCTTAACTTTTTAGGATTACAATGGAGGTCTAGAAAGATTTGGAGATGACAAATCTTGTTCAATCAAAGGTAAGGGTTCAATATCTCTTGATGGTAAGAATAAAACTGACAATGTTTACTATGTTGAAGGATTAAAGCATAATCTCTTAAGTGTTAGTCAATTAGTTGAGAAAGGATTTTAGTTACAATTTAAAAATGGCAAATGCAAAATCATGAACAGAACCGGTTTATAAATTGCAACTGGTAATCAGACTAGAGGTAATATCTTTCATTTGAATAACAGTGAAAAGACATGCTTGATTGCTCATGTTGATGAAAGTTGGTTATGGCATAAGAGACTCTATCATGTAAATTTTGATTGCATGGTAAAAATCACTACTACTAAGGTAGTTAGAGATTTACCCAAAATTGTCAAACCTCACAACATAGTATGTAAGGAATGTCAATTTGGAAAATAGGCTAGAGCTAGTTTCAAAAGTATTCCAAAAAAATAAAATAATGCTCTTGATTTAATTCATAGTGATTTATGTGGTCCAGCTAGAACTAAAAGTTTGCAAGGTGATAGATATTTCATGCTAATAATTGATGACTATTCTAGAATGTGCTTGGTTACTTTTCTCAAAGAAAAATCAGAAGCACTTGGAAAGTTCAAATTATTCAAAGCAATGGTTGGAAATGAAAGTGGTAAGAAAATAAAATGTTTAAGATTAGATCAAGGAGGTGAGTTTACATCTAAGGAATTTAACACCTACTGTGAAGTGAATGGAATCAGAAGACAACTATCAGCACCCCAGACACCACAGTAGAATGGAGTTGTAGAAAGAAAGAATAGAACTATCTTGGATGCAGCAAGAAGTATGTTATCTGAATCAAATCTACCACATGTATACTAGAGAGAAGCAGTAAGTACATCAGTCTATACATTCAACAAGGTTCACATCAAAGGTGAAACCGGTAAGACCCCTCATGAACTTTGGTTTGGTATTACTCCTACTCTTAAATATTTCAAATTTTTTTGAAGTAAATGCTATATTAGAAGAGATGAGTACATTGGGAAATTTGATCCTAGAAGTGATGAAGGAATATTTTTAGGTTACTCATCTAAGAGTAAAGCATATAGATGTTTTAACAAGAGATTGTAGAAAATTGTTGAAAGCACAAATGTAAAGATTCATGAACAATTCAGAGGAACTTCAAGGTACATGGATTATGAACCAACAAAATAAATTCTAACAAATGAACCCACACTGAATCCATCGGTATAGAGTGAAGATCCAGTTACACCGGTATCATCTAAAAATTCCATAGTAACTGAGGAACAACAGCAAACAAAGACACCTCGATATGTAAGATTGAATCATTCTGAAGATCAGATAATAGGAAACAAATACAGAGGAGTTATGACAAGAGGAAGATTGGCAAATGAAGAGGTATGTCTTATTTCTCAAATTGAACCATCATCAATTAATGAGGCATGAGAAGATAAATTTTGGATTAAAGCTATGGAAGAAGAACTAGAACAGATTGAAAAGAATGACACATGGACATTAGTTCCCCAGCCTAAAGATAAAAATGTTATTTGAACCAAATGGGTATTTAGAAACAAACTTAATGAAAATGGTGAAGTAATTAGAAACAAAGCAAAACTAGTGTGATGATAAAATTGTGGTTAGTAAAGGCATACACATATAATGAGACAATAAAATGTAATTGAAAAGCTTAATTGAAAACTAATTCAAAATGTAAACCATGAGCCTTCCTCGAAATGTCCCATTTTCCTCTATTCTTAAGGACCTTGAAAGTGTCGGATTGATGAGCTCTCAGCGAAGCAATGACATCCAAAGTGACAACTCAAAAGTTGAGTAGCTACTTGATCATGATGGATTATGAAGATGATATGAAATGCATGATTTAAGAAACTAGATGAATATGCTAAGATCAATTCAAAATCTAATTACTAGATGACTAAAATGCCAATTGCCTATAGTAACAATGCCTAAATTGATATGAGATGCGATCATTGTTTCTCCAAAATGGGGTCTATTTATAGGATTTCCAAGGCTTGGGGTGAGGTGGCCAGAATCAACAGTCAAGATCGATCTGAAGATATCAATGGTTAAATTGGAGGAAGTTGGCAAAGGGGGTTGGTTTAAAGGGGACACTTAGTGACAAGATCCACAAAGGTTCTTAGAAGATGTTAGATGAAAGGGGACATGAGGGTAGGTAGAAGGGGTTAGGTTGTTAAATGTTAGGAGAATTTTAATTTAGAAATTCAAATAATAGGAAAAAGGTTAATTAATCTCAACAACTCATAAATGATTTGTTTTAATTAATTATGGGATTTAGAAGAATGATTTTAATGGGGAGAATTAATTAATTTGAATTAATTAATCAAAGGGGATTATTGAGATGAACTTATTTAATAAATCCTTAGATTTATTAATAAGTAGATGAAAAATGGAGAATTTAATCAAATTGCTTAGTGAATTCAATTAAATTGGGGAGGGAGATTAATCAAATAATTGCTTATTTAATTGATTATCTTTAGACCATTTTTAGGTGTATACATTTTACCCCTCTTTGAAGCGAGGTGTGACGATGCGTTGGTTCAAAGAAAACTTGATTGATGGTGTTGTTGATATTGATTTTGATCTAAAACAGATTTGATCTTGATTTGATGCGGATTCAATTTTGATATGATACTGATTTGATTTGGAGATGATAAATCTCGATATGAAGTGGTTTTGATCTTGGAGATGATAAATCTCGATATGATGCGGATTCAATGTTTGAGATGATATGATGTCGATATGATGCCCCAGATGCTGATTGATAGATATGTTGTACGATGATAGGATGCCCCCTCGGGAGATCAATTGAGATAATTGACCTTTGGAGTTTTTGGATCTTTGCAAAATTGATGTCCTGATAAACTAATGGATGATTCCTGCAACTGTGGTTGATGAAAGTGAGAGTTCTTCGATCACTTTGATATAGTTCTTGATGTGATGATTGATAGAGTTTGAGTGAATTGATAGGATTGATGAGATTGAGATCAAATTTGGTTTCAGGAATGGCACCTCCTGTATAAGACATGGATGATCAAAGCGTTTGGTTTCAGGAATGATATATCCTGTATAAGACTTGATCAAAACATCTGGTTCTAGGAAGGATTCTTCCTATATAAGACATGATAGCATGGATCAGATGAAATGGATTGATAAAATTGATAAGATTGATTGGATAAAGAACTGACAGTTTGTTGATATCATGTTGGAGGAAGATAAATATATGCTGACATGGGTTCATTTGAGGGGATAACATAAGATTCGCATTGGGTTTTTCCAAATTTAAAAAAAATAATTCATATGCCTCCCAAAAAAATTTATTAGCATTTTTGCTAGATGGGTTGGAGAGAAAATTATATTTTTGACATGAGTTTTTCAATTAGTGAAATGGGTTTTTTGGATTTTTTAAAATCTTCCAATTTGCATTCAAATTTTTTTTATTTTTACCTACATTTTGAATTTTTGCCTTTGAAATTTTTTTAATAATTTTGGGCGAGAGAGGGAAAATGCGGGACAGTGGAGGAGAAGAGGAGGTGGAGGAAAAGCGAGGGTGGAGCAAAGGCCCGACAGTTGCCACCACAGGCGCCACCACTGGCCCCGCAGATGCCACCATGGGCGTTGTAGGAGGCGTCGTCAGTGCCACCACAGGTACCTTGGGTGCTGTGAGTGGCACCTTGGGTGCCAACCCAGGGGGGCTTAGATTTTGATTTTTTTTTTCAATTTTTGATGATTTTTTGATTTTTTTCCGATTTTTTTCCGATTTTTGATGATTTTTTGATTTTTTTGGAAATTTTTGCTTCACATGTTAGTGGTCCCACTGATATGGGACATTGATCCATTTATGTACACACCCTTTTGTGATGATATATTGATGATTCCCGTGATGTATATTTGTGATGTACCTCATATATTTTGTGATATCATTATACCTTGGACATTGATTTTGTGATTATGATATGATATGCAATTGATTCTATGTGCTCTACATGACCTATGAGATGATAGATGCATTCTATTTGATATGTGATTATGCTATGCAGTTATTTTTATGATGTATGCTTGATGTATGCGTTAATTTCTATATGCTTATGACTTGTAGGTGATGAATATATGATGATGCAGTATTTACATGATGTATGAAAATGTCGATATCTATGGTGATGCTTATAAGTGTTATGTGATGTATATGCAATGCAATGTTTTCTATGCTTATGATATTTTTATGATTTTCTCATGCATGTTAATATGAAATAGATGTAATGCAATGCAATGGTGCTACTTTATATCTTTTACGATTAGATGAATGCCTATGCAATGATCTAACTAAATGAATGCTTTGATGTTTTATATGAATGATGCTTTAGTTATGCCATGGTTATATGAGATGCGCTTACTTTATCATGTAGGATGAATGAGATGATTATTTTTTCTATTGTCCAATGTACTCAATCACGTAATAAGAGAAATAACATCATGTTAGTTTTTTTTTTGGCCCTAGAAAAGATGATCTTTTGTGATCCCATGCAAAATGAAATGCAACTCTACTTTAAAATGCAAATGTAAGAATGAAATGCAATGCAGTGATCAGACCGGTCATGGAGTCATTGCTTTGTTTCATCATTGAGCCTTTAAAATGTGGCAAGTGAGTGCAAACATCAATGGTATAATTGAACCATGATGACTTGAGCACTACTTTCTTGGGTTTTGATAGTGCAAGTTAGCACAAGCATCGAGGTATAATTAAACCAAAATGACCTGAGTGTTGCTTGCATAAAACAGATAGTATTACCATTTCTAAATGCAAGTTTGAAATGTCTTCTATGATACTTCAATGATCATATCCTAAGACAATGTTGCACATATTAATGATTAAGTTACAGATAGTAGACAAGAAAAATATCATGTTCCTTCCTCGTTCCTCTAGTCAAAGACATCCTAGAGTCACTCAGAAATCAGGATAATGAAAATCAAAGATAAAACAGTTGAACCCTTACTGCCAAAGTGTTAAAATCATGAATCAAGATATATCATCCATTGATATGTTCTTTGTCATGTTTAGATTGATATGTGGTAGTTAAGGATTATCAATGTGATCTTATGTTCAACGTTGGATGTGTCTCAGTTTCTTTGCTTGACAAGTGTTGTCTGACTGTTGTCCTATCTGTTTGATTAAGCTCAAAATGATCTAAAATTTTTGCCCCCAACCAAGTTTAGGATTTTGCCCCTAGCATAGAAACAACCTTCATTATGATATATACAATGATCCAAACCATGGCGAGAAATTACCTGGGATGTCTGCGTATGTACAAAGGCTTTATGATGGAAATGAAATGCAAGCGGAAGGATGTATGAACCAATAGATAGAAGAGTTAGCCTTACAGAGAGCACCTATTTGCCAAGTTTTCACCATCTATTTTTATTGCACTTTTTCTCATATTTGATTTTTTTTTTTTTTGTATTTGCTTTTTCATTGTTTTTGAGTTTTCTAATTTTTCACTATTTTTTATTTTTCTTGATTTTTCAGGCATAAAACTTCTTTATATGTATGCTATTCATTGGTTCCTCGAGCTGATCCACATCCTGTGTTGATAATTGATATGCTCCTGACCAAAATACTGCTATGACCACAAATGGACCTAACAAATTTGGTTCAAATTTTCCTTTCTTCTCTCGATCTGCCTAGTTACATGGATTTTCCTTTAGCACTAGTTCTCCCACTTGAAAGAGTCTTAGTTTTACCTTGTGATTATAGCTCCGACACATTCTTTGCTGATATACCTTTAGATGATCAAAGATATTTTGTCTTCATTCATGGATCAGTTCTAACTCTTGCAGTCTAGATATTCTTTGTTCTTCATCTAGGATTAGACCTTTGAGTGATACACATAGAGAGTGTATCTCTACTTCGATTGGTAATATGGCTTCTAATCCATATACAAGAGATAAAGGTGTGGCACCTGTTGGTGTGCGGATACTAGTGCAGTAGGCCTAGAGAGCAGGGTTTAGTTGAATGTGCCAATCTTTGCCAACATCGTTCATTATCTTTTTAAGGATTTTTAGAATAGTTTTGTTAGATGCTTTGGCTATCCATTTCCCTGTGGATAATATGGCTTCGAGAATCTGTGCTAAATTTTGAACTTCTCATAGAGCTCTTGTACATCTTGGTTCTTGAATGGTCACCCATTGTCAGTGATAATGGTCATGGGAACTCCATAGCGACAGATGATGTAGTTCAAGATAAATGCAGCAATCTATTTTCCTGTGATGTTTGTGAGAGGTATAGCCTCGATCCATTTTTTAAAGTATTATGTAGCTAGCAGGATGAATTTGTGTCCATTAGATGAGGAAGGATTTATCTTTCCTACTAGATCTAGACCCCATTGACAAAAAGGCCAAGATGTTGCCAAAGCATGAAGTTCTTGTGCTGGTGCATGAATCAAATTTCCATGGATCTGACATTGCTTGCATGTTCTTTCTATTTGAAAAGAATCTTGTTCCATAGTCTACCAATAATAGCCCAAGCGTATGAGTTTTTTTGAAAGGGTAAGACCACTTGAACGAGTGCCACAAATGTTGTTATGTACTTCATTTAAGGTCTTCTTTGATTCTTCTTGTTTGAGACATCTTAAGAGAGTACCATCTAGACTGCGTTTATAAAGGGTGTCAGAGACAAGAGTATAATGAGAGGATTGGCAAATAAAGTTTCTCTTTTGGTTCTTTGATAAATCAAGAGGTAGGGTATTGTCTTTCAGGTATGTGCAACTTTGGCCATAGCGAGAGGAATCATGTCCAATTAGTTGACAGATGGTTTGGGAATTAGGACACTTAAAGGCAGGATGAAACAACTCTTGAACTAGGAATTCATAACGCTATTGATTTTCCTATGTCTGCAGGAGAGAAGCAAGTGTAGCCATGACATCTATTGCTTTATTAGCATTTCTAGGAATCTGCTCAAAAGTGATTTCAACAAAGTACTTCTTGAAATCATCCACCATCTTTTTGTAAGGCATGAGTTTGTCATCTTTTGTTTGATAGTCATCATTGATTTGGTTGATGATGAGCTGAGAGTCTCCAAAGACTTGAAGTTGTGTTATATTCCATTCTATAGCCATTTTGATACTCGTAACCAAAGCTTCATACTCTGCAGTATTATTGGTACATGGAAAGCTTAATTTGTATGCTTTTGGGATTGTATGACCTTGTGGTGTAATGAATAGAATACCTACTCCTGATCCATGCTGTGTATATGAAGCATCAAAGTATAATTACCATGTGTTTGTGGTAGCTATGAGGATATCAACATCAGGAAATTCAATTTGTAAAGGATGATCATCTTGAAGCGGTGCCTCAGCCAGTTGGTCTGCAATGACTTGCCCCTTTATAGCTTTTCTGTCTACATACTCAATATCAAACTCACTTAGAAACATAATCCATTTTTCTAGTCATCCTATCAATGTTGCTTTGTTGAGCAAATACTTCAATGGATCAATTTTAGCTAACAACTTGATTGAGTGAGATAGTATATAGTGTTGTAGTTTTTTAGAAGCAAAAACTATTGCCAAGCATGCTTTTTGTGTTGATGAATAGTTGATCTCATATCCTACTAGCATTCTACTGATGTAGTAGATGGCTTGTTCTTTTCCTTCATTGTCCTATTGTGCGAGCAAAACTCCTAATGATGTTTCAGTAGTTGATACATAGAGTAATAATGGCTTTCCTAGAATTGGTGACATTAGAACAAGTGGTTGCATGAGATAGACCTTGATCTTATTAAATGCTTCTTCACATTGATGGTCCCATTTGAAATTAACATGTTTATGCAATAGATGAGTAAATGGTCGACATTTATCTGCTAGTTGAGCCACAAATCTTTTGATTGACTGGAGTCGTCCTTGTAGTGATCTCAGTTGACTGATATTCTTGGGTGATGCCATTTCCATGATTGCTTTCACCTTAGCTGGATCTCTGAAATCTATGCATACTCTGATGCTTTTGTCTGGTTTTGAAACAAGAATGATGTTTGATACCTATTGTGGATATGTTATAGATCTGATGAATCCTACATCTAGTAATTTCTTTAGTTCTGCTTTGACCAAGAGAGCGATATGTGGATGTATCTTTCTTAATTTCTGTTTGACTAGTTTGGCTCCTGGATTGACATTTAAGTGATGCATAATAAGCTCTGGATCCAAACCTGGCATGTCTACATATGACTAGGCAAAATTGATTTGCCATTGTTCGAAGAATTCCCTATATTGTTTCTTTTCATCTTCTGACAGAGAAGTTGCTAATGTAGTATCTTTGGTTTTTCTGTTGTCCCAATGTTAACTACCTTTGTTGGTTCAATCAAAACTGATGACCTTTCTTGATAGTACATAGGTAAACTATCGAATCTTCCATCTTCCAGTGCATCAAGGAGGTTTTCACCATTAGATGTGTCCTTTCTTTTTACTTTTTCTTGATATAATGTTGCCAATAAATGGTTTTCAGCATTAGACCTGATATTGTTTTGTTTATTTTCCTTTTTGCGACTAGGAGATTTGGCACCCACTTGACTGGAAAATGTGTTGTTGAAATTCCTAGTGAAAGTTGTTGCAAGTTCTATTGCATTAAGATATACGGATATGGCATGGTCATTCGGAAAGGTATCAATGGTAGTATGTCCTTCATTTTCCCAATCAATAAGTTCAGGGTAGATTAGAGATAGGGGGTCATCAGGTTGAGATGTTTAGAGAGTATTTAGGGTCAGGATTGATGTATCAAAGTTTTTGATACGTATGTCAATGTCTAGAATGGTACTCTCATTAGAATGACCTTGTACAAGAAGTTCTTGATCGTCCTCAATTAAGTTCAAGTCAACCGAATGTGATTCTAATTCAAGTGAACTAGTCCCTAACATTTGCCTTGCATACGTATGAACTATATAGACTCCTACATCTTCTTCAAAGTAATTTTCTTCAGCTGATTCTTTGGAGTGATAGGAATCCCATTCCTATTCATTATAATCTATATTGCTTGCAGCCTGCAATTTATAGATTTGTTCATATAGCCTTTCTTTTTTTTTTTTTGCTATATCTTTTCTTCTTTCATATTCAACTTCTTTTGGACTGAGATTGAGTTCTATCAACTTTACTATCATCTCTTCTTGATTAGTATTAGATTCCTGCTTGTTTTGATTAAGAGTTAATGCTACCTAGGATGTTTCATTGGTTTGTTTCTCTTGTTGATTTGAAGATTTTTTCTTTTGCCATTTCATGTTTGTTTGTGTTTGTTGCTTTGCAGATGCTTCTTCCCTTTCGACTGTAAGTTGTTCTTGTCTATCTTCATATCCTTCTTTTTGTTGGTTAGAAAATGTGCCTCCTGGTAGAGTAACTTGCCCATACCCTAAGCCTGCTTTGTTTGTAGCCTTTTGAGTATGAGGTTGGATAGGTTCTGAGATACCTTCTTTTCTTTTTCCTATAGGACCTGTTCCGGTGTATCCCATCTTTTGAAGAATGTTGAATCCTTTTCCATATTTTTCTGTAGGTATTTTGACATTGTTGACCTTTTGTTGAACTTCTTCATCTTTGTATAGCCACTATAGCACATCTTTGTCTTCTATCTCCCCTGATAAGGTTCCAACACTAATGAATGCTCCATCAAATATCGAAAGATGTTTCACCATTGGTTATTGTTTAGAATTTGATGGTTTCCCAAAGGATTTAGGAGAGAGTGGTAATTGTGATATTGAATATTCTCCATTTCCCCGATCTCTTAGCTGCATTTGTTTTTCCATACTTGATAAAATAGAGGCAAAGGATTGTTCTTTGGATTGTGCGTTCGAAGATGACACCTCCCTATTATGAGGAACAATGACTTCTTGAGCCATTTTTAAATTTCTGCAATATTGAAAAGGATTTGAATTTGCAGAGATTGTTATTTCTTGTCCCTCATATGGAAATTTGACACACTAATGATATGTTGATGGTACAACTTGCAGGTCATGTATCTAGGGTCTGCCTAGGAGTACATTATATGATAAGTCTAAGTCTTTAACTTGGCATGATACATTTTTCTATAAAGGTCCCACTTTGATAGGTAATATCACAATTCCCTTGGAGGAACATTCTTCTTCATCATAGGCTTTTATAGTGATTCTTTTTTGGACATCAATTGCATCTTTTGAATATCCTAAGGCACGAACAAGACTTAATGAGCAAATATTTAGACCAGCTCCCCCATCTATTAGAACACGCTTGACTCGCATTTTGTGGATGAGTACTTTGATGTGCAAGGGAACATTGTGGGGATGTTGTAGGGACATGTCATCTTTTTTAGTGAATGACAAGTAATGTGGGGTTGTGAGGTGTCCCACTATGGTCTAGAATTTGTCAATATCAAGGTCTTTGGGTACGGTTGTATCTACTAGTGCTCGTTCAAGAATTTCCTTGTGTGCCGATGAAATTTTTAGGAGTTCCAAGATAGAGATTTGTGCTGGTGTTTTTTGTAGTTGCTCCATTAAATTGTATGGTTTTGTTATAGTGGATGATGTGTTTGTTGTAGGACCCGACAGAACCACTTTAGCTTTGCTTCGTGTAATGACATGTGCGGGTTCTTGATGTTGTTGCTCTTTAACCATGATCACATTTACCACATTTTCATATGTATGAGCATAGTTTACCTTTTCTTTACCCTTACCATTGTTTGTTTATGATGAATCACCTTTCTCATAGTTTGGAACTGGAGTTTTGAAAGTTGTATGAGATTCATTTGTTGTATGTCCATCCACAGTTAGTATCCCATTATCGATCAAATCTTGAATGACATGTTTTAATAGTTGACAAGCATTTGTTTGGTGTCCTTTGTTCCAATGGAAATCACAATAACGGTTGTCGTTCCACCAAGTAGGTTTCACCTTGGGTTCAAAGTTTCTTTCTTCTAGTAAAGTAATCAATTTGTTTGCGATAAGTGTTTTTAATGCGGATCCAAGAGGTTCACCAATGTTTGTAAATTGTCTTCAAAAGAAATTTTTGATAGTTGCTTTTTGGTGATTGTTGTTTTGTTGAGCTGCTGCTAAGTGGGTGGATAAATTAAAAACCGGTTGTTTTGGTTTCACATTGTTGTTATCCACTATCCCATCATTGACGAAATTATGATTTCTATTCCAAAACTTTGGCTTATCATTGTCATTGATGTTGTTAGTGTTGTTAGGAGGGTAAACTCCTTCTTTGGATATATTTAATTCACCTTTCTTTATCATGGCTTCCTCCATTCTGATTCATTATCAATCATTTTTGCAAAGCTTTGATTTCCTTGCATTTTTAAATAGTAGCTCATTTGATCATTTAAGTTGTCAATGAATATATCCATTTTTTCATATTCAGGCACTATACGAGGATATCTTGAAGCTAACCACCTCCATCGTTGTAGGAATGTCATGAAGGGTTCTCCACTCTTTTGTTTTGCATTACACAGGTCTAGCATGGTCACTTCATGTTGTATGTTGTAGGAATATTGCAAAACAAATTGATCCACCAGTTCTGAAAATGATCCGATTCCCGCTGGAAGTTTGGAGAACCATTCCATAGCTAGTCCCGTTAAATTTTTTGGAAATAATCTCATTAAGTAGGTATCCTTGTGTGCAAACTCCATACTCATGGTGCAAAATTCTCTTATATGATCCTAAGGGTCAGTGCTTCCATCATATTTTTCATATCTTGGAGTTTCAAAACCTATAGGAAAAGGTATCATGTTTAGGTTTCTATAAAATGGATAAGGACATATTTCTTGAAGCGAATATCATCTAACATTTCCTCTTTGCATATCTTGAATTTGTCTTTGCATTGTTTGTAGTTGTCATGTGAGAGTCATGATAGGATTATCAACATGATTTGTTCTTGCATAACCCTGATTTTGTATTCTAGGAGGGTCTCAATCTCTTCTTGGTTCATCCCTAGTTCTTCTTGTATCTTCATTGGTTTGAGTGTTATTCAAAATTTCTACTTCATCTCTTTTGGGGATGTAAGTCTCGTCATTGGTTCTAGCATTATTAGGAATTGATGAGTTATTGATTTTGAGACCAAAGATATCCTCATATTGTTCATTATTAGGAGGGGGATCACTTTTCTTTTGTGTCAATTTGTTTACATCAAAATCTTGGGGGAGTGTAGCACTAGATTTGGCTAACATTAGGAAATATTTTTCTTTTTCTTCTTCTAACAATCTCTACATAAATTTATCGAATTGAGGATCCTTTTTGATGTCTTTGAGATTTTGTTTGGTTATCTCTCCTTCAACTTGTATTTCATCTTCGTGTTCCATGTTTGTATAGTATTCAGTTATTTCAAATGTTTCTATTTCTATTTCTTCAATCTTTCATCTTTGAGCCCTTGTTAGAACAGGCATGCACGTGTTTTGAATGTTTTTAGAGGTTTAAATCTTGTTTAATGTGTCGCAATAAGTGATCAATTTTTGAGGTAAACGTTGTAGATGGATAGACACAAAATGATCTTTTCAAGTATTTTCTTGTTTACAAGTTTTTGATCTTAGTTTTGGAGTGCAGATTTTGTGATTTTTGATATGACCAAGTTCAATAGGAACGATATATCCTATGATAACGAACAAGATTATCTTAATCAAGAGTTGTAGTTTTTGTGATAAAAGGATGATAGATCCTAACAAGAAACTATGTTTGAATGATCAGTTTATCAAAGAAGATGTGATGTTGCACTTCAAGGTGTTAGATCTTGAGACTTATTTCAGGTGAATACTTGAGACTTTTAGCGTGTCTAACTCTTGAATCTATTTTGACAAAAGATAACCTGATTTAATGACCTAGGAAGATAATCTACTCACTATGTTTGTCCTTTTGAGAAATGGGTTGCTTTTGTTTTCTGATTTTGATATATTTTACCAGAAACGCTGACAAAATGACCAAGAATGTTGCTATTCTAACCAAAAACGCTAAAAAATTTACCAGAAACGCTATTGCTTGGACAAAAAATGCTGCTGTTTGGACCAAAAATACTATTGTTTGGACCAAAAATTCTAATAGACTTACCAAAAATGCTACTATACTCACCAGAAACACTGACATATGGACCAAAATTGCTGACAGATAGACCAAGAACTATGTTCTGTAATATAGTGACTCTAAAGCTCAAATGATGATATGTAGGTGTAGCATCCTAAAATTGAGACACTTGCAATTTCGACTGCATTTGGGTCTTCACAATGGCGGTGCAACATTGAACCTGAATGGAGACCCTGAAACCTATTTACGACATCAAAAACTGCATCTTTTATGCACCTTGCCCTGATATTCCTTACACCCTGCTGTCCCAAGAGGTGGGACCATGGCGCCCAGTGCCCTGGTCCTTCAGGACCATGGCGCCTAGCGCCCTGGTCCCTCAGGACCATGGTGCCCAGTGCCCTGGTCCCTGGCCCTATTTTGGGCCTGGTCTCTTATGGGGCATCGAGTTTTCAAGTTTGCAAATTGGAAAATAATGTTCCTAGGTCGGCCTAAGGTCAGAAAAATCAGTCTCCTAACCCTAATTGACAAGTATATAAACTACATTTCCCCTCTCAAAAAGGGTAGATGGTAAGAGGAAAAACATATGTGTACAAGAGGTTGAAGCGATAGGCAAACATTCAAACATTTAAGCATTCAAGCATTCCTCCAAGCAATTGAGCATTCTAAGTCTCCATTCAAGGCTAAGTGTTGCATTCAAGACAAGGATTCAACCATTGAAGAGGAGATCACATACAACATACAACATACAACATCATTACACCTTCGCATGTAAGAATACAAACATTCTTACAACAAGGTATCAGTACTTGATTACATTACAAACATTTACATTTACAGCATTCTCATTTCTTGGTTAATTCCAAAACCGGGGTTTGACCTAAAGTCAAACCCCTAATCTCTAACCCCCCAATCATCCTCTCTTTTCTATGTGTAGGTTGCAGGTATGCGGTTGTAATTGAAGATCTGGAATCCTTGTGGAGAGATGAACAGATCCCCCTTCATTTCGCAGATTTTTCAGAGGACCGTGTGCACTCTGGGTGCCATCGTCCTGTCAACTTTCACTCAAACTTGTAGAACAGCATCATCTTGACATTTTACTACTAATTCTAGGTCCGTAGCTTCATCCCATGTCTCTATCTCCTTCTACAAGTGAATCTTTCCTACTTTTACATACATTCCTAGTTCAATCCTTCTATCTACATTCTTTACAAAAGAGGGTATCCTTGCTATCTCAACCCTTGAAACTCATTTAGAATTCAATCTTGCATTGTGTGGGATTGGATCTTGTGAGTTTCAACCCCTCTTTTGAATGTAAAGTCTCTCCAAAGTGAAAACTGTCAATCCTAGTGACCTCCTTTCTCTCTCCTTGGAGTGGGGGGAACACCTAGGGTTTGATTTTTCGCTTTACATTTTGGTGAACCTGACGTGAACATCCTAATTCTTATTTTTCATGGTTAGATCTGAAAATTTTGCTTCCTTAATTACGTTTCCATGTTTGATCTTTTGCAAATTTTAGAGGTTAATTGCATAAAAACCCTAAATTTTCTTTTTAGTAATTGAGCTTGTGAAATGTTTGATTGTTAATGCTTATTTCAGATCTACCCTTCTATTGTAAATTGTCAATTCATATTTGTGCTTTAATTCTGAAAATTAAGTGGTTAAGTGTCAAAACCTTAATTTTTAAAACCCTCTTGATTCAACATTTGACCAATGATTTCACTGATCAAAACACCTCCAAATCGGCTGTAACTTTGGATTCTGCAACAAAATCATAATATCTCTCATTCCTGAAAATTTTGAAAAAAGTGGCGAGGACCGTGTGCACCCCGAGCGCCATTGTCCTTGACATTTTTTCCAAAATTTTGGGAGTTAGATCTTACTATATTTTTCTGCTAAAATCCAGAATTTTGGCTGACTTCATCAATTCTAACACTTTCAAAATTAAAATCAAAGTTGGTCTAGTGATTGCTTGGGATAAGGCTTATAATCATTCAAAAATTGTTGAAATTGAAATTTGTGTCAAAATTGTATTTCTTACTGTCCTAAATCTGAAAAGTGTGTTGGTATTCATTTGAAATTTCAGTGTTGTATTCAATTTTTTTTGCAGTTTATGACTTTTGAAATTAAATCTTTAATTGCACCAACCTTGATTTCCAATTTCAGAATTGAATTTTGTGCGAAATTGAGTCAACTTTTAAATTTCAAAACTGGCATTACTTTTATTATTCCCTCTAAAATCATAAAATTCAAAATTTCAGTTTCCCTCTCTTTTTCAAAATTCAAATTTTGCATTTTTCAACAATCTTGGTAGGGTTCAATTTTGAGATTGCAACTTTAATTTGGCCTATCTACAAATCGTAAAATCACTCAATTTTTTTAGATTAGCTTTAAAATCATCATAACTTTCATCCTTGAAAATTTTGAAAAAAGTTGCGAGGACCGTGTGCACTTCGTTCGCCACGGTCCCTGACATTTTTTTTGAAATTTCGGTAGACTGTCCTAATTATATTTAACAGCTTAAATCTGGGAGATTGGCTGATTTTATTGAAATTTGCTACCTCCCAAATTCAAAATCTTCTCTCTCTCTTTAGTGCATGAGTTTTACAACAATAAGCCCTACTTACACTATTCCGTTAGACGAAGCCTTAGAATTAAGTCTTTCCAAGGTTTAATTACCGAGTAGATGGAACCTAATTTGAATGGCCTTTTTAACGAGGACATGGGTAATTCCTCTAATCCTCTTAATGACGAAGAAGCTCTCCATGAGGTTTCTGTAGAACAACTTTTGAAATTGGATAACCAATTTGATGATTTTCAGCAATTGATGTCTCAAGAATACCCTGGTAGTCAAGCTCTTTCCTTAATTGAGGGTCTAAAATGTATGGTTCAAAGTGATAAGAATGGAATTGATATTTTGTGTGGTATTGCACACATTGTGGATTCGAATGTGATGCCTATGAAGAGTTGTGCCAAAACTTTAGGTTATACACAACCTCCTACTCAAGTCAATCATTCTATTCCTTTAACAACTTCTATTGCTAGTATACCTAAATTTACATCAAACATAATGACCACTTCAATACAAGACATTCCGCCTATGATCACCAGTCATGGGGGCAATCCTTCTTCTTCAATCAACCCTCTTCCTTCATTCAATCCAACTTCTTCATTCATTCCTTCAATGAGTGTTCCTATTACATCTCCACAAATGAACATGACGCAAGGGGGCAATTCGTTTAATCATTCCATTCCTCCTTGTAGTGTTCCTCCTTTCCAATCATCTCCTATGACTAACTATCATAGTGTCCTGCCACCTTACTCTCAATCAATACCTTCTTTCAATAACATAATACCTCCATCACAATCTAACATGTCTAATATGAACTCTTTGACTGAAGCGACCATTAACAATCTTGCACAAACTGTCTCTTCTCTACAGCAACAAATTACTTCTATGAATCAATCTAAGTTTAGTGTGCCCACATTTGATGTTGCGAGCCCACTTTCTCTTGACATTTTTCGAGCTATCCCCCCTAAGCATGTTGAAATCCTGCAATTGGAGCTTTGTAATGGTAAAGGTGATCCTCTAACACATGTTAAGTCTTTTCAAACAATATGTACCGATTTTGCTTATGACCAACGGTTGCTTGCAAAACTATTTACTAGAACATTAAGAGATAAGGCTCTACAATGGTATTGCTCATTGCCTTCCTATTCTATTACTTCTTCCCAACAACTTGCAAATGCTTTTATTCAACAATTTCAAAACAATATAAGTCCTAAAGTTACTTTGATTGATTTAATGCATTGTAAACAAGGTGTTAAAGAAAAAGTGACTGATTTCATTGGTAGATATAAGCATTTGTGTGCTCAAATTTCTTTTCTAGTATCTGACAATGATATTCAAACAATCTTTATTTCTAATTTACAAAAATATATTAGAGAAAAACTTCTATTTTCTGAGTTTACTTCTTTCCAACAGTTGTGTGCAACTCTTCACAATTATCAACTAACTGTGAGTCAAATGGAACAAGCAAATCCTATGGCTCCGAGTGATAAGGGTGATAGTAGTCAACAACCATTTGGGAAGTTTAAACCGAATGGAGAGTTCGTTAAGTTCAATGAAAACATCATCAACAACAATGTGAATGCAGCATCAGGTGTGCCTCCTATTTCTAAGTTTTTCAAGAAAGAAAGAAAGTTTACTCCTTTGAATGAAACATTGCATAGTATTATGAATAAGTTATTGGAACAAAATGTGCTTACTCTCCCTCCTATAAAGCAAATAGATCCTGCAAAGATTAATTCACCCTATTTTGATAACAAATCTTTTTGTCAATTTCATCGTCAACCTGGGCATGATACTAAAAAATGTTTTTCTTTAAAGGGTAAAATTCAAGATTTGATTGATAATAATACTATCTCTGTTTCAGGTGTGAATGATGAAGGCAACACATCTGTAGCTCTTCCTAACCAAAATCTTAAGATTTTTACTGATCCATTACCTTCTCATACCTCTAATGTGATTGAGACTAATGATTCCTCTTTCTCACCTGATGGTCTTGTGTCTATGACTCCGAATGTGATTAACTTTGTAGAGCAACAGAAAATCCCTAAAGAACCTTACATCACATTTGATTCTAGTGAGACTATCAGGGCACCTGATGGTCCTCTATATATAGTTGCAAAAGTCAAGAATACACCTTGCCGTGGAGTGCTTATTGATCCTTCTTGCATGGTTAATGTCATTACTAAAGAATTTCTTTTTACTTTGCAATTGAATCAAGTGATCTATGACAAAACAAATGTGGTTGTGAAATTATTTGATGCATTTTCTTCTCCTACAATTGGTTCTATTACATTACCTATTGAGGTCCATAACAAATCCCTTGATGTGAGCTTTGCTATTATTCCATCATCCAAACAATTTCGTGTGAAGCTAGGCTATCCGTGGCTATCTTCCATGAAAGCTATTGCTTCTCCTATTCACAAGTGTTTGAAATTTCCCCATAATGGTGAAGTTGTTACTATCAATCATAGTCTCTTTAAACCAGCTGAAAGAACTTCTAGCATTCCTATTGATTATTTTTGGCCTAAACAATTCCAATCTCTTCCACCGCGAAGTGATCATCTTTTCAAATCTTATCAAAAGTAGAAAAAAGATATGATCCTATCTCTAAGTGAACCTCGAACACCCAAACTTGATATTCCTATTCTTCTTGAGAAGGAAGTTCTTCCTTTGAAAGATAAAACTAATGTCTTTCCTCAAGAAGATTCCCAACCCATTCCTATGGATGTGACTATGTCTATGTCTAATAAACTTTCTAAAAGTAGACCTATACCTCCTCATCATGATGGACTTGGTATCCTTCCTAAACCAAATATTCCTCCTTTATATGGAGCAGTTCCTCCTCCTTCCTCTTATAAAGAGAAGAGACCTTCCTCTTCTCCTATCATCCAACCTAAGAGACCACAACCTAAACACCCAAGTGATAAGGATGAGAACATTCCTCCTCCTCAATCTTCTCAACTTCCTACTAAGACTAGATGAAATCGTTCTACGTGTGAACGCCGATGAAAGCATCATCTTAGAGCTCAGGCAGCTGCTTCTCAAACTTTGCAATCCCCAAAAACACCTTTAGCTAGTATTATTCCATTTTCTCCTCAGCCGAAAATTGAGCCAAAATCTCTTAAGCATAAGATGCATGATGGTTTTGATCTTGTGTGAGTTAAAGATCTTATTTTTATAAATCTTGATGATGATATAGATGAAAATGTTATTCATGATGAAAATGTTACTTCTCTTGTGGCTGATAGTGAATATGAATATGTTGATATTGATAACCATTTATCTAACGAATTTTCTAAAGCACTTATCCTAGCTCCTAGACAAGAACAACGTGGCTTGGAACATGAACATAGCCCTTGTTTGGATCTTGTGATAGCTCCATCTGCTGTGTTGGATGTTCCTCCTCTAGCGTGTTTCCTGCCTTCCCAAAATATTGATCAGCAAGATCGGGGGGTAGATGACGTGCTAGACTAGTTTCATTAGCATAGAAGACTCTCTTCTCCTCTCTTGATCTCTTTTGTTACTTCTTCTATGTGTTATTCCTATTCTTCTATTTGTTGTCTACTTGAGGATGATGCAAAGCATTGAGATCTCTTTTGGTCTCTCTCATGCTGACTCAAAAGACACATGTGTTCCCTTCTTCTAGGTGACCTTCCTTGATTGGGGAATGAAGAACAATTATGCATACATACATATGATATACATGAATTATCATACAGCATACTGACCCTGAGGAAAGTGAAGTCACCTTGTGCTTTATGTTTTGTGTCTATTATCCTTGGGTTTATCTCACACTTGGGGGCTAAATCTTTGCGATAATGTGCTCCTTTCCCTTCTCATTTCTTATGTGTATCACTACCTTAAAGAAATCACCCCCGATGAGGCATGTGTGATCGCTTTAACGTAGGGGGGCATACACCCCATCCATATCTCTTCAAGATACTTGAAAATTTCTTGGCGAACTTAGCTTTGCCTTGAAAATTTTTGGTATTTTTCTTGCATGACTCATAGTGAGGGAACCTTACTACTGACAGTCATGGTTCTCCCTCATGATCTTCCCTTTTACTTTGTCAATCGAAGTTGTAAGATCCTTAGTCCACTGGGGGCTTGGTGTATCTTGCCTCCTTGACATGGTGAAAGTCTTTCAATGTTGTTTCCTTGTACTTTACCAGAAGTATGGGCATACGCTTATACTCCCACTAAAGTGGGGGCTAAATGTAGCATCCTAAAATTGTGACACTTGCAATTTCAACTGCATTTGGGTCTTCACAATGGTGGCACAACATTGAACCTGAATGGAGACCCCAAAACCTATTTACGACATCAAAAACTGCATCTCTTCTACACCTTAGCCTGATCTTCCTTGCACCCTGCTGTCCTGGGAGGTGGGACCATGGCGCCCAGCGCCCTAGTCCCTAGCCCTATTTTGGGCCCGGTCTCTTATGGGGCATCAGGTCTTCAAGTTTGCAAATTGGAAAATAATGTTCCTAGGTCAGCCTAAGGTCGGAAAAATCAGTCTCCTAACCCTAATTGACAAGTATATAAACTACATTTCCCCTCTCAAAAAGGGTAGATGGTAAGAGGAAAAACATATGTGTACAAGAGGTGGAAGCGATAGGCAAACATTCAAACATTCAAGCATTCAAGCATTCCTCCAAGCAATTGAGCATTCTAAGTCTCCATTCAAGGCTAAGTGTTGCATTCAAGACAAGGATTCAACCATTGAAGAGGAGATCACATACAACATACAACATACAACATCATTACACCTTCGCATGTAAGAATACAAGCATTCTTACAACAAGGTATCAGTACTTGATTACATTACAATCATTTACATTTATAGCATTCTCATTTCTTGGTTAATTCCAAAACAGGGGTTTGACCTTAAGGCAAACCCCTAATCCCTAACTCCCCAATCATCCTCTCTTTTTTGTGTGTAGGTTGTAGGTACGTGGCTGTAATTGAAGATCTGGAATCCTTGTGTAGAGATGAACAGATCCCCCTTCATTTCGCAGATTTTTCGGAGGATCGTGTGCACTCTGGGCGCCATCGTCCTATCAACTTTTGCTCAAACTTGCAGGACAGCATCGTCTCGACATTTTACAGATAATTCCAGGTCCGTAGCTTCATCCCGTGTCTCTATCTCCTTCTACAAGCGAATCTTTCCTACTTTTACATACATTACTAGTTCAATCCTTCTATCTACATTCTTTACAAAAGAGGGTATCCTTGCTGTCTCAACCCTTGAAACTCATTTAGAATTCAATCTTGCATTGTGTGGGATTGGATCTTGTGAGTTTCAACCCCTCTTTTGAATGTAAAGTCTCTCCTAAGTGAAAACCATCAATCCTAGTGACCTACTTTCTCTCTCCTTGGAGTGGGGGGAACACCTAGGGTTCGATTTTCCACTTTACAGTAGGTTTAGCAAATTAGGTGTTTGATCTTAGGAGATTACAATTTTGACCCAACTCTTGAACTTCGGACTTAGAAAATGAATGTTTAGACCTAATGAGTACCAACTGGAAGATCTAATACTGCAACATGAGTTATTTGACAGGCAACTTACAAGATTTGTTGATTAGACCAAGTGAGCTGACCTTTAGACCGAAAGTGCTATTGTTTGGACTAGGAACACTACTATACTGACCATAAATGCTGAGAAATAGACCAAGAACTCTACCGTTTAGACCAGAAACTCTGACAGACTTACCAAAAATGCTAATGTTTAAACTGTAAATGCTAATGTTTGGACTAAAAGAGCAACTATTTGGATTGTAGATGCGACTGTTTGGACTGAAAGAGCTAATCTGCTATGAAACTTGTGAATTTGATAGTTTGAAGTTTGATTTTTCAATGTTTTTTGTATTTCAATGGATGAGATCTTGACTTGATTTATAAACACAAAAATCAGATTGTATTTTTGTCCGAAAGGTTTTGAACAATTAAAAACACATCAATCAGTCTATCCTAAGAAGATTGGCTGAGAATGAAAACCTTTGCTTGCTGACTTAGGTACACACCCAATAGATAATCAGAATACGGCCACTGAGCATCATGTAATGGATTCTCAACACCGTATTATCTGACTCCAAATGCTAATGGGGGCACGATATGTCAAGTGTCTTGGGAGAGTTACTATCTCTCTTGCACAAAGATTATCACCCTTTTGGAGGTGAATTGGGTAGCTTCTATTTTTATAGTTCTTAGTTAGGAATTCTATTTGAAATTACCCCTTGAAGTCACGCAAGAATGATTGATGCCTATAGCCCGACAAGGTACCAAAACAAGCTGTAGTCACGTAAACATGATTGAGACCGTGAGGCCCTACAAAATACTCGATATGAGAGATTTCAAAGAGAATACTCAAATAATCCCATCCTCTAAGACTTTAATCATCAGAGGCCTATTTATTATAGTGAGTTGGAATGCTCAGGTCTAGTTTTACTCACTTGGGTCGTTCTCATAGGGTGATTACTTTTTCCCACTGTGACAGGCCCGCTAAAGATATGCAATTGAAATCAAAGGACGAGTCTAGCTATCTGATCACCTAAGAAAGGTGAGAGCATACTCACCTATCATCAAGACACATAAGACATGTTTGTTCAATTTCCATTGTAATTAGTCTATGTGCCTAATTTAACAAATATAAGTGCAAAATTCCGCAGCTGCAAACAAAGTTAGTAGTTTATATTGTATTCTTTGGCAACGAAATAGTTTATAACTCCAATCTTTCACAGTGAAATAAGTACCTACAAAACCAACAATCTGAAAATCAGGTTTGGGAAAATGTCAGTCCAGAAGCAGAAATGAGGAATGCAACATACAATATTTGCAAAATCAATAAAAAACTAAAAATGCCATCAAATTAACCAAAAATACCATCAAAGGTGCTAAGAACGCTGATCTGCACACTAGAAATGCTGCTCTACACAACAGAAACGCTATTAAACAGATTCAAAATGTTGTCCTGCACACTAAAAACATTGTCAAACAGACTGAAAACCCTATCCTGCACACTAAAAATGTTGTCAAACAGACTGAAAACGCTGTCCTGCACACTAAAAACACTATCAAACAGATTGAAAACACTAACAAATGTGCTAAAAATGCCACAGTATAGACTAGAAATGCTAAAATACAGACTGTAAGCGCTAAAGAATAGAAAAACATAAAAATAGAGTTGATGAATCTCCTAAAAACATCATTTAAGGTGTCAGAACGCCACAATAGAGACTAAGAATGCGATTTAGGAGATGAAAAATGACAATCTGTACTCCAGGAGAGCTAATCTGTACTCTGAAAGAGCTAATCTACCCTCTGAAAGAGCTAATCTACCTATAAATAAACTTTCCTTCAAGTAAACTTGTTAAAGATCAAAGAGGCTAGGCCCCATGGTGGGTGCCAATGAATGTGATGCTAAAAATGTGGTTAGTATAAAGGCATACACATATAATGAGACAATAAAATGTAATTGAAAAGCTTAATTGAAAACTAATTCAAAATGCAAACCATGAGCCTTCCTTGAAATGTCCCATTTTCCTCTATTCTTGAGGACCTTGAAAGTGTCGGATTGATGAGCTCTCAGCGGACCAATGACCTCCAAAGTGACAACTCAAGAGTTGAGTAGCTACTTGATCATGATGGATTATGAAGATGATATGAAATGCATGATTTAAGAAACTAGATGAATATGCTAAGATCAATTCAAAAGCTAATTAGTAGATGACTAAAATGCCAATTGCCTATAGTAACAATGCCTAAATTGATATGATATGGGATCATTATTGCTCCAAAATGGGGTCTATTTATAGGATTTCCAAGGCTTGGGGTGAGGTGGCAAGAATCAACGAAATTAACTGTATATCACATGGATATTAAATGTGCATTTTTGAATGGAATTCTTGAAGAAGAAGTTTACATTGAACAACCTGACGGATTTTCTTTGATAGAAGACAAAGATAAGGTTTGCAGGTTAAGGAAAGCTTTATATGGGTTGAAGCAATCTCCAAGAGCTTGGTATGCAAGATTAGATAAGTATCATTTGAAAATTGGATTTTCTAAAGGAAATGCAGACAGTAATCTATACTATAAAATAACTAATTGTGACATTTTGGTTATAGAAGTTTGTGTTGATGATATAATATTTGGAGGTGAAGATGAATTATGTAAGGATTTCTCTATCAAAATGTAGCAAGAATTTGAAATGTCTATGATTGGAGAAGTAAAATTCTTCTTAGGATTACAAATTGTCGATATTTTTGTATGGTTTTGTCATTGATGTAAACACCTGCTAAATACACCTACTTTGGAGATCCAGCAACGTTCGCTGGAAATCAGTAAACTGTTCAAACAATCACCGGTATATGGTTAACTGACAAAATATATGGTTAACCGACAGAAAATAATGTTAAATCGGTAGGATATAATGTTCACCGGTTCTTGCAATGTCATGGAAGACACTTGGTAATGTCGAAGACATCATGTGGACACTTTTTCTTGAAGTAATATCATTGGTATATTCTCATTTACATATTTGCTTTTACCAGCAAATAGGTCCAAGTTATCTAGGGTTACACCGGTAGCTTTATCTTTTCTAGATCAGCATGGCACACTATGGAGATGATTTATTATTGTTGTAAATGCATTAAGCCGACATGTTCAATCAGTTATTGCATCGGATATTGTATTATTTGTAAAATGTTTTTATTGCAATATCTTGTAGAGCTGACCTACTAAAATTGGTCTTAGGGTATGGTATAAATGTAAGATCTTATTTGTAAGATCAAGTGTGGAATGTGAAAAAGATTTAAGGAAGGATATATGTGAAATCAAGCAGAAATATACACGAAGACATCATTTGAAGGTGAAGTTAGGTTTTTGTAGAAGCATATCAGCATTACACCAATACTAAATCCAGCATATGAAGATGCTATTTTGTGCAGTACATTCGCATTGGATTTAACCATCCAACTGTAGTCAATGTGACTACCATTTGTGTTTAAGCAGTGAGCTCTAGGCTATTGGCCTTTCTGCATGTGCAAACCCCTCTTTGTACACTTACTATCTGCAGTAGTATCATCTGATTGTGGGTAAGGTTTCCCACCATGGTTTTTCCCCTTACAGGGTTTCCACATATAAATATTTCTGTCATGTGTTGCAGATGACTTTTTGTTTATGTTTCATGCCTTAATTGTAACCGGTACAACATTTTCTATTAATACTGTCTACCGACACAATTAACTGTCTTACCAGTATTAAGAAATAAGTTGGTTAATAAGATTTTGGTTTGAATTTATTGGACAACTAATTCACCCCCCCTCTTAGTTGTCCCCGGGACCTACAATTAGTATCAGAGCCTAGTCATCCTTTTGTGGAAGTTTAACAACTTGAGGAGATCCAATGTCTACTAATTATTTCAGAAAGGATAGTCCTAAACTTGATGGAACCAACTATGGAATATGGAAAATCAGAATGGAGACACATCTGAATTGCATTGGTAAAGACATTTGGGAAGTTACTAAAAATGGTTATACTACTGCTATAGCTAGTCAGCCTGCTCTTGTTACTTTAGCTAAACATGAAGAAAATGATTGCAAAGCAAGAGAAGCACTTTTGAGCACATTGTCAGATCAACAAATCATGGGATTATCAGATAGATCTACTACAAAAGCTATTTGGGATCATTTGGAAACACTGAATGAAGGGGATTCCAAAGTCAAAATTGCAAAACTTGAAAGCTTCCGAGTCAGGTATGAACATCTGAAATGGGAAGAAGATGATAGAATTTCTGCTTTTATGGAAAGAGTGAATGAAATTGTTTTAGGTATCAAATGTTGTGGAGGAACCTTGAGTGAAGATGAGATTGTTTCAAAAATCTTAAGAGGTTTGCCACTGGCATATAAGATGAAGGTTACTGCTATTAATGAGTTGAGAAAAATGCCTAATACATCAGTAACTAGGGATACATTGATGGGAAAACTTTCAGCTTTTGAGATTGAGGAATTTGGTCCTGTTGCTACTATAAAAACTGATTTGGCCTTCAAAGCATCAACATCATCTGCTCCATCTTTTGACAAATCAGACTGGAGAGCCTTTTATGCAAGAGAACTTGAAGAAACCAGGAAGGAGAATGAAGAACTTGAAGAACTTGAAGCACTATTTGCAAGAAAAATGCCAAAAGGTCCAATTGGAAGTAACTATGAAGGTAAAGCACCCTTTAAATGTTTCAGCTGCAATAAGATTGGTCATATGGCTTCAAGATGCTCTGATAGACATGCTAGACTAAGAGAAGAAGCTAGAAGGACATATAAACCTAATCCTGAATATCAGAGATATAGAATTAAGAAAAACAAAGACAAATCTTGTTACATTGCTAATGAAGGTGTGACTGATGATTCTAATGAGTATCCAGTAGACAATGGATGGGTCTTTGTTGCTATAACAGAAGATCAACCGGTACCTATTTCTCCACCGGTAGAACAAGCCCTAGCAGCTAAAGTTGAATCAAAGGATGAATGGATTATTGACTCAGGATGCTCACATCACATGACTGGAGACAAAGGCAAATTATTGAACTTTCAAGAATACAATGGAGGTTTAGTAAGATTCAAAGATGACAAAGCCTATTCAATCAAAGGTAATGGTTCAATATCTCTTGATGGTAAACATAACACTGAAAATGTTTACTATGTTGAAGGATTAAAAAATAATCTTTTAAGTGTTGGTCAATTAGTCGAGAAAGGTTTTCAGTTACAATTTAAAAATGAAAAATGCAAAATCATGAATAGAACTGGTTTGGAAATTGCAACCGATAATCAGACTAGAGGTAATATCTTTTATTTGAATAATAGTGAAAAGGCATGCTTAATTGCTCATATAGATGAAAGTTGGCTATGGCATAAAAGACTATGTCATGTAAATTTTGATTGCATGGTAAAAATTAGTACTTCTAAGGTATTTAGAGATCTACCTAAAATTGTGAAACCTTAGAATACAATTTGCGAGGAATGTCAAATTGGAAAACAGGTTAGAGCTAGTTTCAAAAGTATTCCAGAAAAATCCAATAATGCTCTTGATTTAATTCACATTGATTTATGTGGTCCAACTAGAACTAAAAGTTTACAAGGTGATAGATATTTCATGCTAATTATTGATGATTATTCTAGAATGTGTTGGGTTACTTTTCTCAGAGAAAAATCAGAAGCACTTGGGAAGTTCAAACTATTCAAAGCAATGGTTGAAAATGAAACTAGTAAGAAAATTAAATGCTTAAGATCAGATCAAAGAGGAGAATTCACATCTAGAGATTTTAATACATTCTATGAAGTTAATGGAATCAAAAGACAGTTATCAACACCTCAGACACCACAACATAATGGAGTTGTTGAAAGGAAAAATAGAACTATTTTGGATGCAGCAAGAAGTATGTTATCAGAAGCAAATCTACCACGTGTGTACTGGAGAGAGGCAATAAGCACTGCTGTCTATACATTCAACAAAGTTCACATAAAAGGTGAAACCAGTAAGACCCCTCATGAACTATGGTTTGGTAATACTCCTACTCTTAAGTATTTCAAAATATTTGGAAGTAAATGTTATATTAGAAGAGATGAGTATATTGGCAAGTTTGATCCTAGAAGTGATGAAGGAATATTTCTTGGTTATTAATCTAAGAGTAAAGCTTATAGATGCTTTAATAAAAGATTATAGAAAATTGTTGAGAATACAAATGTAAAAATTGATGAACAATTCAGAGGAACTTCAAGGTATATAGACTCTAAACCGGTAATAGAAATTATGACAAATGAACCAACAGTAAATCCACTAGTACAGAATGATGATCCAATTGCTTTGGTATCATCAGAAGATACCATACTAATTGAAGAACAACAACAGACTAAGACACCCCAGTATGTAAGACTGAATCATCCTGAAGATCAGATAATTGGAAGCAAATTTAAAGGAGTCATGACAAGAGGAAGATTGGCAAATGAAGAGGTATGTCTTATTTCTCAAATTGAACCATTATCTATTAATGAGGCATGTGAAGATAAATTTTGGATTAAATCTATGGAAGAAGAATTAGGACAGATTGAGAAAAATAATACTTGGACATTAGTTCCTCGGCCTGAAAATAAAAATGTAATTGGAACCAAATGGGTATTTAGAAACAAACTCAATGAAGATGGTAAGGTTGTCAGGAATAAAGCAAGACTAGTGTGTAAGGGATATTCTCATAAAGGAGTTGACTATAATGAAACCTTTGCACCGGTAGCTAGAATTGAGGCAGTTAGATTATTCTTGGCCTTTGCAGCTTACAAGGAATACAAAGTTTATCAAATGGATATTAAATGTGGATTTTTTAATGGAGAACTTGAAGAGGAAGTATATATTGAACAACCTGATGGATTTTCTTTGACAAATAACAATGATATGGTTTGCAGATTAAGAAAAGCTCTGTATGGACTAAAGAAAGCTCCAAGAGCCTGGTATGCAAGATTGGATAAGTATCTTTTAAAAAATGGTTTTACTAAAGAAAATGTTGTTTGCAATTTATATTACAAAGTAACTAATGATGACATTTTGATTATGGAAGTATTTGTTGATGATATAATCTTTGGAGGAGAAGATGGATTATGCAAAGAATTTTCTCTTAAAATGCAGCATGAATTTGAAATGTCTATGATTGGAGAAATAAAATTCTTTTTATGATGGCAAATTTTACAGACTGATAAAGGCATATTTTTTAGTCAATCTAAGTACTTAAAAGAACTACTCATGAAATTTGGGATGGAAAACTCTAAACCGGTAAGCACACCTATGACTACAAATGACAAATTATCTCAAAGGGATGAATCTACACCTGTTAATCCAACTAGATACAAATCCATGATAGGAGGTTTACTATATTTGACACAAACCAGACCTGATATTATGAATGCGGTATGTATAGTTTCTAGATTTCAGAGTAATCCCAAAGAAAATCATGAATCAGCAGTAAAAAGGATTTTCTAGTACTTACAAGGCACAACAAATCTTGGATTATGGTATCCTAAAGATGAAAATTTTGATCTATATGCATACACAGATGAAAATTGGGTAGGAGATATAGATGATAGAAAGAGCACCACTGGAGGAGCATTCTTTCTTGGAAAGAGATTAGTTTCTTGGTTAAGGAAGAAACAGAGTTGTACATCTTTATCAACAGCAGAATCAGAATATGTTGCAGCAACAACAAACTGTACATAGGTACTTTGGCTTAAGCAAATGTTGAAAGACATAAAGGTAAAATGCAAGGAACCTATTACTATATATTGTGATAACACTACAGCAATTGATATATCTAAGAATCCAGTATTACATTCTAAAACAAAACATGTTTCTATCAAACTAAATTTTCTAAGGGAAAAAGTTGAAGAAAAGGAAATAAAACTGGTTTATGTGAATACTAAAGAACAGCTTGCAGATATTTTTACAAAACCTTTTCCTAAGGAAACTTTTGAGTATCTCAGAGATCATCTCGGAGTCTTACCTCCACTGGTAGAGACTTAGACAATTGATGATTGTCATCAACTGGTAGAATTAAATGGACAAATCTTTTATTCCGGTATTTGATGAGGAAGCTACTTCTCAGGGGGAGTAGTTGGTATATTGAATTGATTGGTATTTTGTGTGAACTTAACCTTTTGTGACTTTGGCATTTGATGTCAAAGGGGGAGAGATATATGGAAAAACATTAAGGAGAAATTGGGGAGAGATATAAGAAAAACATTGAGGAGAGATTGGTATTGAAAATAAATCTTTGAATAAAACACATGTTACTCCCAGGGGGAGAAATGGAGATTGTTGGTTTTTATACTTGGCATTTCTATTTTGGCACTTTGATGGTTTTTCCATCTTGTGTTGCCATCAATGCCAAAGGGGGAGATTGTTGGTTTTTTTGTATGGTTTTGTCATTGATGTCAACACCTGCTAAATACACCTAATTTGGAGATCCAACAACGTTCACCGGCAATCAGTAAACTGTTCAAACAATCACCGATATATGGTTAACCGACATAATAAATGGTTAACCGGTAGGACATAATGTTAAACTGGCAGGATATAATGTTCACTGGTACCTGCAATGACATGGAAGACACTTGGTAATGTCGAAGACATCATGTGGACACTTTTTCTTGAAGTAATATCATTGGTATATTCTTATTTGCATATTTGCTTTTACCGACAAATAGGTCTAGGTTATCTAGGGTTACACTGGCAGGTTTATCTTTTCCAGATCAGCATGGCATGCTATGAAGATGATTTATTATTGTTGTAAATGCATTAAGCTGACATGTTTAATCGGTTATTGCATCGGATATTGTATTATTTGTAAAATGTTTTTATTGTAATATCTTGTAAAGCCGACCTACTAAAATTGGTCTTAGGGTATGGTATAAATGTAAGATCTTATTTGTAAGATCAAGTGTGGAAATGCGAAAAAGATTTAAGGAAGGATATATGTGAGATCAAGCAGAAATATACATGAAGACATCATTTGAAGGTGAAGTTAGGTTTTTGTAGAAGCATATCAACATTACACAAGTACTGAATCTAGCATATGAAGATGCTATTTTATGCAGTACATTCTCATTGGATTTAACCATCCAACTATAGTTAGTGTGACTCCCATTTGTGTTTGAGCAGTGAGCTCTAAGCTATTGGCCTTTCTGCATGTGCAGACCCCTCTTTGTACACTTACTGTCTACAATAGTATCATCTGATTGTGGGTAATGTTTCCCACCATGGCTTTTCCCCTTACAGGGTTTCCACCTATAAATATTTGTGTCATGTGTTGCAGATGACTTTATGTTTATGTTTCATGCATTAATTCTTACCAGTATAGCATTTTCTGTTAATACTGTCTACGGACACAATTAACTGTCTTATCGGTATTAAGCAATAAGTTGGTTAATAATATTTTGGTTTGAATTTATTGGACAACTAATTCACCCCCCCCCTCTCAGTTGTCCCCGGGACCTACAATCTCACAGACTGACAAAGGTATATTCTTAAGTCAATCAAAATACTTAAAAGAGCTACTAAGGAAATTTGGGATGGAGAATTGTAAACCGGTAAGTACACCTATGACTACAAATGACAAATTATCACTAAGAGATGAATTAACACTTGTTAATCCAACCAGGTACAAATATATGATAGGAGGTTTATTGTATTTAACACAAACAAGACCAGATATTATGAATGCAATATGTATTGTTTGAAGATTTCAAAGTAATCCTAGAGAAAATCATGAATTAACAGTCAAAAGGATTTTTCGGTACTTACAAGGCACTACAAATCTTGACTTATGGTATCCTAGAGATGAAAACTTTGAATTATGTGCATACATAGATGTAAATTGGGTAGGAGATGTAGATGACAGGAAAAGCACCACTGACGAAGCATTTTTCCTTGGAAGCAGATTAATTTCTTGGTTAAGTAAGAAACAAAGTTGCACATCTTTATCATCAGTAGAATTAGAATATGTTGCAACAACAACAACTTGTACACAGGTACTATGGCTTAAATAAATGTTAGAAGACATAAAGATAAATAGCAAGGAACCTATAACTATCTACTATGATAACACTGCAGCAATTGACATATCAAAGAATCTGGTACAACATTCTAAAACTAAACATGTTTCTATCAAATTGAACTTTCTCAAAGAAAATGTTGAAGCAAAAATAGTCAAAATGGTTTATGTGAATATAAAAGAGTAGATTGCAGATGTTTTCACTAACTCTACCTAAGGAGACTTTTGAGTATCTAAGAGATAAGCTTGGGTTCATACCCTCACTCGTAAACACTTAGACAGTTAATGATTGTCATCAACTAGCAGCACAAAGAGAAGACATCTTTCACTCTAGCTTTGATGAGGAAGCTACTTCTCAGGGTGAGTAGTTGGTATATTGAAATTGTTTGGTATTTTGTATATGGACTTGGTTTTGTAACTTTGGTATTTGATGTCAAAGGGGGAGAGATATCTATTGGAAAAGCACATTATCTTTTGAAAAGATTGGTACAGAAAAACATAAAGAAACTCATATTACTCTTAGGAGGAGAGATTGTTACTTTAGGAAGATTATTGGTTTTTATATTTGGCATTTCTATTTTTAGCACTTTGATGGTTTTTCCATCTTGTGTTGCCATCAATGCCAAAGGGGGAGATTGTTGGTATTTTGGTATGGTTTTGTCATTGATGTCAACACCTACTAAAACTCTAGCACTTTGGAGATCCAACATCATTCATCGGGAAGCAAGTAATCCTTGCACAATCACTAGTACATGGCTCACTAGTAGGAAATAATGATCACCGACACTTGGAATGGCATCAAAGATACTTGGTAATGTTGAAGACATTGTTTGGACATCGTATGTTGGAAAGTTGTTTATCAGTTTATTCATATTGGCATATTTGCTCTTATCGGCAAATAGGTTTAGGGTTATCCAGGGTTTCACCGGTAGGCTTAACCTTTATAGATCAGCATGGCATGTTATGAAAATGATTAATTGATATTGTAAATGCATTAAGTCGACACATTCAATTGGTTATTGCATCGGATATTGTATTGTTTGTAAAATGATTTTATTGTAATATCTTGTAGAGCCGACCTACTGAAATTGGTCTTAGGGTATGGTATTAATGTAAGATATTAATTGTAAGATCATAGAAAAAATGTGAAAAAGGTTTTGTGCGAAGGTATCTGTGAGATTAAGCAGAGCTACACACGTAGACATCATCTGAAGATAAAGCTAGGTTTTTGTGAAAGCATATCAGAACTACACTGATACTGAATCCAGCATATGGAGATGCTATTTTGTGCAGTACATTATTATTGGATTTAATTATCCAACTATAAGTCAGTGTGACTTCCCTTATGTGTTTGAGTAGTGATCTCTAGGTGCCTGGCCTTTCTGCATGTGCAGACCCCATTCATGTACACTTACTATCTACAGTAGTATCATCTAATTGTGGGTAAGGTTTTCCATCGTGGTTTTTCCCCTTACAGGGTTTCCACATACAAATATTGGTGTTATGTGCTATGGATGACTTTGTCTTTTAATTTAAATGCATTAATCTTTACTAATATTGCATTTATCGGTTAAATCTGTCCATCGGTATAACAGGTCCTGTCTCACCAGTATTAAGCAGTAATTTGGTTAAATTGTTTTTGGTTAATATTATTAAGACAACTGATTCACCCCCCCGCCCCCTCTCAGTTGTCACCAGGACCTAACAAGTGATTGATTTTAAGCCTGTTAATCATTTCAATTTTGATTTTTTTTGTTGATTTCTCAAGTTTTTGGCACATTGAAGTCAAGTTTTCTCATTTTGTCGTGCAAGACAGGATCCTATGTCGTACAACAAACTGTTAAATTATGTTTTGCCATTTATAGTCATTAGTTTTTTTGTTTGAGGCCCACCCTTGTGTCATACAACAACCTTCATAAGAGACCATTTTGTCATCTATAGTCTATTCTTGTATCATACGGGAGTATTTTGTCGTATAGGTCCCAATCCTGACTTGTACAAATTTTTGCATTTCTGTGTTATATCATTTGAAAAATAGTGAGCATTTTTGAAGGTCCAAACTTAAAATTTAGATTTTGCAATTGATGTAGTTGAATTTGCATGATGTTTCACTTCTCCTGTAGGCGTATTTGGAATGTTTTCTGATGCTTCATTGTTTGATTTTTGCAAGTTCATTTGCCTCATGCTCTTTTTAGATATGTATATCCACCCACAATGACATTAGTTTGGCAGTTTGAGAAGGAACATATTAATTTGTGCAATTTCACCCACCTTCTTAGGCTATCCGATATCCGTGTGAATCACGGTATGCTCATGACATTAGTTGAGAGATTTCATTCTAAGCATAACACATTTCATTTTCTAGTTGGGGAGATGACCATCACTCCCGAGGATGTTTATAGGATTCTCTATATCCTTTTTATTGGGGGTAAGGTAGATTATGATGTAGCACAGCTTCCTGGATTACAAGCTGTTAGACATGTATTCAGGGATCTTGACATCTTGACATGTTCTATCAGTTAGGACATGATGATGAGTAGGTACAGTGAGGTATTTCCTCTAGCTTGCATCCTAGCAGGTTTTATCGACTTCTTTTTTATGTTAGATAGGGGACAACAGGGATTCCTTTATGGATGGGGCAGGATGCTGGAGAGGCTTATTGAGACCCCTCAGAGGTTAGGTTGGGGTTCTTGTATATTAGCCCACATGTATTGTGAGATGCATGAGATTTTTTATAGGGAGGGTAAGAGCATGGCTACAGGTATTTTGATCTTACAGGTATGGGCTTGAGAGCACCTCCTAGTTTGAAGGTCGATTGTGGATGACGGGAGAGCACCTAGTCAGCCGATTGTGCATAGATATTTTGGATTTGTTACACAGCCCCATCTAGGTAAGACAAATTTTTGGCAAGGGTAGTTAGATGACTTGATAACTACGGTATGGAGACCTTACAGGGGCCTAGAGACATGGGATGACTAGAGGATCGTACACAAAGATCTTTTTATTATGTGCCCATCTCATTGACAGATCACAGACTGTAGTGGAGCGATTCGTGGTATCTTGAGTGATGAGGCAACATGGTAGGCCTTAGGGGATCTTGTAGGAGTTCACAACATAAGTGAGATATGCTAATGAGGAGAGATGAGGATGGGTACTGAAGTTATTTTATGCCTTGGGTATGCAGGAGTTGACTAGGTTATAGCGACTCCGATGGGACTATATGGATGATATTGCAGATGCGGGCGTATTGCCCCAATACAAAGATTTGTTCCAACAACACCCATTCTCGAGATTCATGGATCTGGTAGAGCAAGCACGTCATATAGACGAGGTAGAGGATAATGATCCTGCACAAGGACAGTGACATGGCCAAAGCCAAGGACAAAGAGATGAGGCAGTAGGATATCAGCTGGTGGCAAGTAGTAGAGAGGAGAGGGTGGATCCCTAGGGAATATTGGAGTGAGGCTTGGTGGAGTGAGAGTGTCGAAGGGTGGAGGAGAGGAGGAGAGAGTAGCACCTAGATAGGTTCGGTAGAGGAGAGAGGGGCGGGGGGGAGCCAGAGGGAGAGATGGAGGCAGAGATGGAGGTAGAGAGCTTGCAAGGGATGAGGGGGCCGACACAGCGCTGTCAATGAGAGCATGCCTAGTGAGGTTATAGTCATAGTTGACAGTGGCACAGACTCAGCTGGTGGAGTGAGAGCGATAGCTTATGGAGCTTAGGGCAGAGCGAGATGCTTTGCAGTAGGAGGTCCTTCATCAAATCAGTTGAGCAACATATTATGTTGTGGCTTATAGCATAGTAGTTCCTTTAGCATAGTAGGTTGCACCATACTCGCAATACATGAGATGATCAGAGGCAGCTTGGGCACCTAGACAGGACCCTAGTCAGTAGGCTCCTCCTCCTCCACCACCTGGCAATGAGGGAGAGGTAGAGAACTAGATTTGTCTATGTAGTTCTTATATTTGGTTATAGAGACACCCATTTTTTGTAGCCATACAATTCTTGCTCCAATGGGAGTATGTATATGCCAGTTGACATTATTTTGTACCCTAAGATTTTATACGATATATAGATGAGATCTTGATGTGACTTCATTGTACTTGTGTTGATCGATTTATGAGATTTTTTTCTATATGCTTTAGTTTATATGTATGCATATCTATTTAGGATGGATGTATGATTGCAAATGGAATATGGATGTTTATTTTTGTTTCTTTTTATGCAAATAAATGAGTAATGAGTAATGAGTAATGAATTTTTATTTTTTTATTTTTGCTTGTTTTCAATGCAATAAGATGAATGCAAATGAATGATACTGAATGTATGAATCTATATAAAATGCTTATGTATGCAGGTAAACATCTCAATACACGTGTACTCATTTGGATAAATGATGAGGAGGAAACCACTTAGCGAAGAAATGATGATGCTTCCAAATCTCATTCAGAAGATAAAGAGATCATTGTTACCATACTAAAATCACTCTAAATTCACAAAATGCAGAATGAAATGAAAAATGAGATGCAAAATGAGATGCAACCTAAACCTAGTCACTGGATTTGAAAAGCTTAATCTTCATCATTGAGCATTTTACAACCACAACAGGTAGATTAGAGTTCTTTGCTTTTCATGTGCAATATTAATTATCTTGTCCGCAATGACCCTTTTTCATTCATATCCTTGGTTAGATTTTGCAGGGACCTAGATTGCATGATAAAGAAATTCCCTCAAAATAGAAAAACAAATGATGGGAACCTCCCTATAGCATACAAATAAGCAGAGTCAAGGTATGTGTGGAAATTTCACCTTGATGTGAAGGATCTTATCACAAACACCTAGCTAATTTAGATTTTTCCAGATCATCAGAATCATTCCTACAAGCAGAAAACAAAGAAAATATTATGCCCCCAATCCTTTCTCATCTTAGTCAAGATAGACTTCCTCAAGTTACTTAGAGGGATAATAATCGAAAACCAACATAAAAGATAGTACAGAAATAAAATTTCATGCATATCTCAAATTTTGTAGTGATTTTTTTTAGTTATGTTGTTTGCTTGTGTACTTAGTGATAAAACTCTTCAATAGTTAGGAGACAGGTGACTGACTCGAAGTGGACGACCAGGTTTCATTGATGAAATCATGAATTGGTTGATACTACTTAAGACATATAAATTGATCAGTCGATTACCCTAAGACTAGGACAGTGATCGGTTTCAAGCCACAAGGGTCCCAAAAGAGCCAGGATGTCACGAAAGTGACTAAAAGATATGGACAAGCGAAAACAAATAATGCGTGAAAGTGTGAATGCCAATGTTGTGTTGATAGATGGAGTGCTTTGAGTATAAGAGGCATTTGTTTGCCAAGTTTTCACCTTCTTGGCAAATATTCATTTTTTTTTACCAAGGTCCCTATTTACCAGGTTTTCACCAAGGCATTTTCTCTCTTTTTCCTTTTTTTTTTTTTGGATTTATTTAGGACTTTTTCTGATTTTTAGGATTTCTTCAGGACATTTTATGATTTTTAGGATTTCTTCAGGACTTTTTCTAATTTTTAGGATTTCTTCAGGACCTTTTATGATTTTAAGGATTTATTCAAGACATTTTAGCTATATAGGTTGCTGGAGCAGAGAATATTTAGGTGAAGAATTTCTTCAAGTGGATGGTTTTGATTAGTTCACAGAGCTATTCTCCTTCCGATTTTGAGAGTTGATAGGCACTAGAGCCGAAGGTTACAATAATGATGTAGGGACCCAACCATTTGGGTTCAAACTTCCCTTGTTGTCTCGAAACTATTGATTTTTTGGATTTTCTCTTATAACTAGGTCACCAGCCCGAAATTCTCTTCGTCGAACCTTCTTGTTATATCCTCTAGAAATTCTCTTTTGATACACTCTAAGATGATCAAAAGCCACTTGTTGACACTCATCCAACAATTTGAGCTCTTGCAATCTAGATAATCTTAGTCTTCATTATAACAAGGCCTTGCAAAGAAAATCTTAGAGATGATATTTCCACTTCAATAGGTAATACTGCTTTGAACCCATACACCAAAGAAAAAGGTGTAGCCCCAGTAGGTGTTCTGATACTTGTTCTATAAGCCCATAGGGCAGGATTGAGTTGCAGATGCCAATCCTTTCCATATTTATTGACTGTCCCATGTAAGATAGTCAACAGATTCTTGTTAGATGCTTCGGCTTGTCCATTAACTTTAGGGTAGTATGCAAATGACCAATGTTGTTTTATTTTGAATTTTTCACAGAGTTCATTTAGATATTTGTTCTTGAACTATCCTCCATTTTCAGTTATAATGGATGAAGGCATACCATACATGTAGATGATATAATTAAGAATAAACAGAGCTACTTGTTTACCTATTGCTTTGATGAGCAAAACCGCTTCTACCCACTTAGTGAAGTACTTAGTGGCAGTTATAGTAAAATTGTGTCTCTTAGATGATGAGGGATATATTTGGCCAATTAGATCAAACTCCCATTTTTGAAAGGGCCACTGTGTAACAAAGGGTATGAGATCCCTTGCTGGAGCGTGTATAAGGTGCCCATGCAGCTAATACTTTTCACAGGTTTTAGCAAATTTTATAGCTTCTTTCTCCATGTTTAGCCACTAGTAGCCAATCCTTAGTAGCTTCTGTGCTAAAGTTAGACCATTCGAATGGGATCCACAAACACCTTCATGAATCTTGGATAATGCGCAGTGGGACTCCTCAGTTTCTAGACATCTAAGCAAAGTACTATCTAAACCTCACCTAAATAGGTCGTTAGGAATGATGACATATCATGATGCATTTTGGATTAGGTTCCTTTTTTCATTTTGGGAAAGATTAGTAGGGACAACTTGGTCACGTAGGTAAGGGTAAATGTGGCTATAATGAGAGGAGTCATGTCCAATAATAGAACAGACCATCTAGGACTTGGGAGAATCATAGGCAGGATAATGTAACTCTTCCACCAATGATTCAAAGAGAAAATTAGATTCTTGTCAGTTGTGCTATAGATGCCAAAGTGGCCATTGCATCCGTTGCTCTATTTGCTAATTTGGGGATCTACTAAAATGATACGAAGGTAAAGTATTTCTTGAGATCATCCACCATTCTCTTATAAGGCATCAGTTTCTCATCTTTTGTCTGATATAAATCATTGATTTGGTTGATAATTAGTTGAGAATCTCCATAGATGTGTAACTCAACAATCTTCCACTCGATGGCCATCTTGATTCTATTTACCAAAGCTTCATATTTTGCAATGTTGTTTGTGCAAGGGAAGAGAATCTTCTAAGATTTTGGGATTGAATATTTTTGGGGAGTAATAAAAAGTATTCCAGCACTAGAACCATGTTGAGTGAAAGACCCATCAAAGAACATCTTCCATGATTGTTGAGTAAGGTGCATGATTGATTCATCCAGAAATTCTATGTGTAGAGGTTGACTATCTTCAAGTGGAGCATCAACAAGTTGGTCTGTAATAACCTGTCCTTTTATGGCTTTACATTCCACATATTTACAATCAAATTCCATAAGAACTATGACCTATTTGGCCAGTCTTCTTGTAAGCATTGCTTTACTGAGAAGATATTTGAGCGGATCAATCTTAGCTACCGGCTTAATACAGTGTACCAACATATAGTACCTTATTTTTTTTGATGCAAAGACCAATGCCAAGAATGCTTTCTCTATTATAGCATACCTCATTTCATAAGACAACAATTTTTTGCTGATATAATATATAGCTCTCTCTCTTTTATTTTCATCCTGTTGTGCCAGGACTGGCCCTAGTGAAGTATCTATAGTTGATATGTATTAGATAAATGGTTTACCCTAAATTGGTGGCATCAATATGGGTGGATTAGAAAGATAATCTTTGATTTGTTTTAGATGTTATTCACAATCTTCATCCTAGTTATATTGAACTCCTTTCCTTAATACCTTTGTGAAGGATTGAGCTTTGTCTACTAGCTGAGATATAAAGTGCCTTATTGATTGAAGACGGCCCTGTAAACTTCTCATTTGACTGATATTCTTGGGCCGAGGAATTTCCATTATAGCTTGGAGCTTTTCAGGGTCAACCTCAATTCCTTTTTTTGAAATTATGTAACCAAGAAATTTTCGTGATGTTACTCCAAATGCACACTTTTTACAATTTAACCAAAGCTTGAATGTTTCCATTCTATCTCGTATGTGGCCTAGTTCTTTAATATGTGTAGATCTCTTCATGCTTTTTACTAGGGTGTCATCAACATAATCTTCCATTTTTTATGCATCATATCATGGAAGATAGTGGTTAGTGCTCTTTGGTAAGTTGCTCCTTTGTTCTTTAGCCCAAACAACATTACATTCCATTAGAAGGTTCCCCATGCACACGTGAAGGCTTCTTTTTCTTGATCTTCAGGAGCTATTTTGATCTAATTGTAACCAGAGAATCTATCAATTAATGAATACATCTCATATCCAACAGTCATATCTACTATCATGTCAATGTTGGGCAATGAAAAATCATCTTTCGGACATGCTTTGTTGATATCCCTGAAGTTTGTACAAACTCTAATAGATTTTCTTCCTTTGATATAGGTACTATGTTTGATATCCATTCTGTGTAGTCTATAGCTTTGATAAATCCATATTTTAGCAATTTTTCTAGTTCAGCCTTGACTAGTAGTGCTACATGAGGATGCATCTTACAGAGTTTTTGCTTGACTGGTTTAACTCCTGGTGTAATAGATAGATGATGCATGAAAAGATCAAGATCTAGTCTTGGCATATCTGAGTATGTCCATGCAAAGTTGATCTTTTTTTCTGAAAAGAGGTTACTGAAATCTTTTAGCTCTTCTGTTGATAGTGATTGAGATAAATGAATGATATGTGGCATTTCTTGACTCCCAATGTTCATTGGCTGAGTTGGATCGATCAATATAGAGGACCTCTCCTAGAAATGACTTGGTAGTATATCAAGTATCTCACCTTCAAGCATCCCAAAGAGGTTTTCACCCCTAGGTACATCCTTTATTTTTACTATTTTTGATTCTAGCACAGCCACAACGTGGTTTTGGCCATCAGATCTCTTATTTTTCCTTTTTTGATTTTTATGACTGAGATACTTGATATCTGTTTTAGTCATTTTCTCACTTTTCTCATTGGCAAAAGAGTTCATTGGTTCCACTGCATTAAGATAGCAGGCTAGTGTGTAATCATTGGCAAAGGTGGGTATTTTAAAGGGCTAGTTATAAAGAGTACAATTAATCAGTTCAGGATGTATTAAGGATAAGGTTTGAACAGGTTCAAGGGAGTTCATGGTACTATCATCATGGCTTTGGACCAATCAGTTGAGTTCTAGAAGACTACCTTGCGTATGTGTCTCGAGACTAGGAAGAGTTACAACATGATTATCGAAATTCATGTTATTATTTATTGGACCTAACCCAACCAACCTACTTCTAGTAGCATCACCTATTTCAGACTAGACTACATACCATGGTGTGACAGTAATAGGGTTAGCAGAGATCATTTGAACATTCATGACAGAGTAGTCATAATGTGTTGTTGAATAGTTGTTGTTATAAATAGAGCTCGTGTCTGAGTTATCAGAGTTATAAAATGAAGTTTCTAACCTGTCTTCAAGTGGCTTGGTAAAAATATATATAGTATCCAACCTACATTTTTTATGCTGCAAGTTCCTTCATGATTTGATTAATTGATCACTTGTATTTGACACACTTCTGGACATAACCTTGATAGTTTTGTTGATCCCTGTCATCTATTTCATTCAGCTTCCTCGAGACTAATGAGTGGTTCTCTTTATGTAGCTTCTAATTCTTCTTTTATAGTTCCAGACCTGATTTGTCCTATCTCATTAGAGGGAGAGTTAGTAGGTGAAGGAATTTCTTATGTCTTTTCTTCCTCCAGCTATTGTTCATAGTCTTCTTGTCATTTTAGTCTGATTTCTTCTATTTCCTTTTGCATTTTTAGGCATATCAGCTCTTGTGCATCATCCGTGATATCACTAGATTCTTCAAGGGTTTCTATAGTAGATGTATCTGAGAGATGGTCTGGACCCCATTCATACTCATTTGGATCAATTTCTGAATCATCTACTTGTTGTTTGCCAGTATATGTGACTAGAATGTCCAGTGGTGAAAACGATTCTCTGATTTTGTATACTTCTTTTCTTATATCCTCTGGGACTTCTACCCTCCCGTGGTATTATAGCTGATATAATTGGAACTTGATTACCATCTATTTGCTCTCTTTACGTTGGAAATTCTCCTTGTTCATCATCGTACTCTTCCTATGTTTGTTGAGTATTAATTTCTTGTGATGTTAAAGGTAGTACCTTTTTCTTCCACTTAAGTTGATGGTGGGATGTGTGCTTGTGATCTGATGACTTTCTTGTATCATATCCTACTCCTCCTTTATCATTGGTAGACTTAGTTTGTAGCTGAATAGGTTCAAAAATACCTTATTGACACTTGCCTAGAGGACTGGTACCCAAATATCCCATTCATTGAAGCATCTTATAGCCTGGACCATATTGTGTCAGGGAAATCTCACAACATCATATTTCTTCATTTGCACTATCTTCTTTGAAAAGAGATTTGAGAGCAACATCATCTTCTATTTCATCTGCAAGAGAAGTAGAGGACTATATAAAGAGGCCATCATAAATGACTTTTGGAGTTGAAGTTTGTGGCTTCATAACCTCTGATGGTTTTCCTGACTATTCTCGATGATGGGGAAGAGACATTAGTAAGAGTATAGGCTCTATCTTATAGACATCTATGCCAGTGTTTGTGATTTTCAATTTCTTTTCTAAATCTTTCAGCAAAGATTCTAAACTTTCAGCTGTAGAGGCTACTGTATTATGAGGAACAAAAGCATCAGCACTCTATGTTAATGCATTGTAGGTATAGCTTGTATCGACAGAATACTGACTTCAACTCCATTATAAGGAAATTGCAAACATTGATGATATGTAGATGGTACTGCTTTCATTTCATGAATCCATGGCATGCCTAGTAAGATGTTGTATGAAAGAGGAAGATCAAGGACCTGAAAAATGACATCACTTTCTACAGGTCCTACTTTGATTGGTACTAGCACCAGACCCTTAGAGGTTCTTTCTTCTTCATCATAAGCTTTGACTGTTATTTTCTTTGTTGGATCAATAACATTTTTAGAAAATCCTAGCAGTGTCAGTAGATTGTAAGTACAGATATTCAACCCAGCGCCTCCATCTATCAAAACACGTTTAACTCAGCATTTATGGATCATAGCTTAGATGTGTAATGGCTAGTTATGTGGGTGACTCAGTGAGTTATCATCTTCTTCAGAGAAAGTGAGGTAATGAGGTGAAGTCAAGTGACCCACCATATATTGAAACCAATCTATGTCTAATAGGGACACTAGTGGTGAAAAAAACCTTGTCCAGGATCTCTCTATGAGCAGAAGATATCTTAAGCAATTCCAAAATAGAGATTTGAGCATTGGTTCTTTTCAATTGTTCAACAACACTATAACTAGGAGAGGATGATGAAGCCAGTTGTTTTGATTTGGCCGTGATTGTGTCTGTTTGTCTATTTGGAGGGGTTGGTAGGTTTGATGTTGCTTGATCGAAAGTTGAGAAACTAGCTCCTTAGAGAGTAACCTACTTTTGAGCGCGGGTCACAACATTAGCAGATTGTGCTTGATTTTGTTTATCCTAGATTATGATCACATTGCAATATTCAGGTTGTGAAGATTCAATCATGTTGATCACATTATCATTGTTAGTGTAGGTATAATTGACTCTAGCTCCTCCCCTAGATTTTGAGGAATCTCCTTGTTCATAAGTTGGTAAGGGATCTTTAAAGGCCTTATAATCAACATTGGTCATGTTACTTCCAACAAAGATTTTCCTAGCATCGATGAGATCTTGAATTTCATGTCAGAGTTTCATACAGTTGTTTATGTTATGTCCCTTGTTCTGATGATGGTCACAATATTAGTTTTCTCTCCACCATTTTGGTTTGATTTCTGGGTAATATGGTCTACAATTGTCTGGTAATGTTATCAGATCATTTTCCAATAAAGTTTTACAAGCTGATTCATATGATTCATCTAGAGGAATAAAATCACACTTAAGCTTTGAAAGCCAAGGCTTTTCTTTAAGCCATTCTCTTGCATTCTTCAAAGGATTTTCTGTTGTAGTTTCAGCTGCCTTGAGTGCTTGTGTGCCACTAGCCAAGTTAAATATTGTGGATTTTGTTTTTCCTTTGACAGTGTGTAGGGGAAAAAGTGACACTAAGCAAACATGCCCTAATCTCACTTTCAACCACACATTTGCGGAATACGAAAGAGCCTAGAGGTATCACACAATTGGCTATTTCTTTTTGTGGAAGAGAGAGAGCCATGGGATACCTATTAGGATTTCTATTCCTTTGTTGTAATTGAAAGATGAAACGATGCAAGTTCAATCCCTAACCCCAAAGTGCAAGTATGAACTAATAACAAGATTACAAAATTGAACTTAAACAATGGAAAGCTGTAAACACAAGGACAAGACAAGAATGCAAATGCGTACCTGGAGTTAAAATCTGAGTGAAAATGTTCGGGACGGGGGCACGGGCGCCACTGTCCTGATTCTGCCCCTGAAACTGCTCCGGAAACTGCTATTTTGCACTTTGGAAAAAGCTATCAAAAATGCTGAAAATGCTATCTGTCAGGAGGACCAAGGCGCCCAGTGCCCCTGTCCCAGGGACCAGGGTACCCAGCGCCCCTGTCCTAGTAGGACCAGGGCGCCCCACGCCCCTGTCCTGGTCTTTTTCTCTGAAATTTGGTGTGAAGGTCGGTCTTAGTCTGCTTCTCTCGGATCTGTAACCTGCGGCATCGTCCGAGTCCCGAAACCTGCACTTATATCTGAAAAGGTGTTTGGGCGGCTATATAGGGTTTTGCCTTAGTCAAACCCCCACTTTGGTGATTTCCACCTCCACGAATAGCCAAGTTGTATTGTAAAAGTAATGTGTATGTAGACCTTGTGTGTGTGCATGATCCTAAAATGCAAGAAAGCAAACTAGAGCAACCTAGAAAGTAAACCCTAATTGCTTGTAAATGACAATGTAAATGCTCTAAATCAAGATGCAAAGTGATCTAAAGCATGAATAAGTGATATATTGAAGCTTATGCAAAGACATGAAAACAACATGAAATCATACCCAACCCCAAGGGAGGGGTACAAGCCAATCTTCAGTCGGTAATCTCCTATTGTTCTTCAATGTCTTCCAAGCCCTAAGTGGATGAATGAAATTGATAAATGCTTGATAGAAGGATGTTGAATGTTGTTGAAGTCTTCAAAGATCTGCTCTTTCGTTGCATAGAAGGTCCTTGAAAGCCAAAATTCCGATCCTTTCAAATGAAGAAAGAGAGCTCTTATGTAGGAAACCCTAGGTCGTAATTTCATCTTTTGGCCGACCTAGAGATTGAATATCCCACCAATTTCTTGGGGTTAAGCTTTATTTTATGATTGGATCGTGCTTCTAAAATTTCGGGAAAAATGTCCGGGACCATGTGCACTCCGGGCGCCACGGTCCTGACAACTTTTCACCAAATTTTGAGGGCCGTCGGATATGATGATTTTAGAGAGAATCCCGAAGTTACAGGTGATTTTGAGATGTTTTGACCCCGAAACCAAGCCCCCAAGTTTGAAATAGGACTTAATTAGGTTTTTTGATTGAGTGATGGATTGGAGGAATAAAATGTGAAGGGCACGCTTTAGCGAAAGGGCCCAACTTTATGATGCAAAGGATGATGAAATAGGACCTTAGACCTGATTAATTTGATTAATTAAGTGCTAAAGGGGAAATGCAATGCAAAATGCAAAATGCGCCAAGGCGGGTGCTAAACTAGGTGTGAAATTGTACCACTCTAGCAAGTGCATACAATTTACGACGCTACATTTAGCCCCCACTTTAGCGGTCATATGAACACTACGTGCATATGCAAGCTAAAGTACAGAAAAGTAAACATTATTTGAAAAAGGATATATCCATAAGTCTATTGAACGAAGTCCCCAGCAGTATCTGCAGTACACAGTTAGGAACCACACCCTACAAAACCACATGTTAGATCACAAAATCACCTAATTCTTACCAAGGAAGGTGATGAAAATTCGAGGGTAGCTATATGCCCCCCCTGTTTCGGCTTGCTAATTTTAGTGAGTTGAAATAGGGTATCATGTTTACCACTTCAAATTGTTAAAGGATATTGATGACAAATGCTCACAAGAAGATTTGATATGAGATCAAAAACTAATGGAGAATCATTTGGTAAGAAAGAGGACTAAATCTCAATTCCAACACAAAAAAGAGTGTGAGGATTTGAGAGTTCTATAACACAAGATGAAGGATGTAAATGGAAACAAAATGCAAAGAGAAGAAAAGAAAGGAAAAAGCATGAATACACACATTGGTGATCCATGAGAAGAATAGTGAGAGAGAAAACATGGACTTCTCGCCCCTAGATCCTGTCTAGGTGATCCATGGGAAAAAGGACATGGAAAACTAGCCCCTAGAGTTTGTCTAGGTGATCCATGTAAGGGAGGAGAGTGAGAAAGTCTAGCCTTATGCCACTAGTTCCACTCAACCTCGTGCATGTGTGTGTAAGTGAGATTAGAAGCACCTCATAGGAGTCTATGCCCAAGTATGCTACAACCTGTATATGTATAGTACGAAAGCATGACATCTTGCTCTAAGAGTTTGTGCTCTGGTTCTAAGAATAATCACCTTGCATAAAAGAAAAATGGAGACATCTCGCTCTAAGAGTCTGTGCTCTGGTTCTGAGAATGACCCATTGCTCAAAAAGTGCAATGTTTATGTCATAAGCGAAGTAGAACAAGGATACCTACCTTCATCACAAAAGAAGATACCTCAAAAATGCAACAATGTCATAGATCCAAGCAAGAGAGTTTTGCACTCTTTAAGCAAGGATAAGATAGTTGAAAAGGGATATCTTGTAGTATGTGTAAAGGAGATCCTTAGAGGAGAAGAGATCTTTGTACAAAAGACACCTATCCCCGAGAGGAATTGTCTTAGACAAGTATAACATCTTCTAGAATAAGACAAAGAAGAGAATAAGAATGCAATACTTCCTTCTTTTGCGAGGTGAAAGTGATTCTTAATGAAGGATAACGCTCCTTTTAACCCAATTGGGAGAGTGAATTCATTATGGATGTATTTTACCAAGTGCAAAAGAGGTTGTAGTCAAGGACTTACACCTCTTGTAAGAGAGAATCCTTGAACAAACAACAAATGCATACAAGGAATAACATCAAGTAATAAAGTTCACACCATCCATGAAATGGGAAAAAGTGGATCCTTAGATAAAAATAAGAAAAGATCATGGCCTTCCAAGGATAAGGTCAATGAGAAGGACTTACACAATCTTCTAGGGAGAGATTTGGACATAAGCAAAAGAAGAGATATATGAAATCACTCTTGTCCCTATAGGAACAAGAGATAACATAGAAAATTAGGCTATTATGTTGCTTCAAAAATATGATTGCACTTGAAATTGTACCATCATGAATGACAATGAGCCCCCAGTAAATGAGCTACCAATGTCACATAATGATGAGCAACATAATAGCCATTAATGTTATTTAAAGACATGACAGACTATATGAGGTATTTGAATATGACATGCTAAATGCTCAACTATAAGTGAGATCAAAAACATGTATAAAATGATAAAAATTGAAGAAGAAAAGTCACAAGAAATCTTAGAAGAGGGATGAGTGTAATTTATTAGAGCCTTATCCCTGGGGGAAAGGACTTTATGATGAATAGGAGATAAAGATTCATAAGTGGATTTAGAAATTTGAGGGGAGTCATAAAGAGATTTGTTCATCGCCAAGATTTCCTTATGAGGGGAATGAGAGTTGATAGAAGTAGAAGATGATTTAGTTGAAGTGAGATCATCATCACTACTAAATATAGCATTCACATTGAGAGATGGTCTTTTAGATGCTTTGGTACGTTTGCAGGGATAATAGCCGAGTCCAAAGGCATAATTGTGAAAATTAGTCTCTAGAGGAACTTTTATCCCTTGTTCATGAGCGCCACAACCATTTCCATGATACCCATGCTTAGCAAAAATGCAAAAACCATGACCATAATGATCAGCCATTTCAGGAAGAGAAGGTGGTTTTTCATAAGACAAAGAATCAAACTCTTCATAATTAGAGGTGTGAGGAGAAGAAGTTTGAGAAGCAGCCACAAAATTATTGCTCATAGGTTCAAGTAAGACTGATTGATCTCTAGTTTCTTCCTTCTTTTTAACTTTAAGCTCTCTAGGAGGAACCCTATACTCACCTACAAAGGTGGGATTGAAATCAAGAGATCCCCAATCGTCTTCTGCGAGAACCTTCTCAGAATCAAAAGCCTTTTCATGTGTAGACTCAAGTCAAGAAGGATCTTCTTCAGGAGCTTTAGACTCATCCAAAGAATTTTGACTATCAGAGGATGATGATCCGTCCATAGGTATCTTGCTTAAAGTGTCATCATTAGAAGAGGAAGATTTAGAAGAACTCCCTTTAGAAGTAGATGTTTGCAAACAAGCTTGGAGATTAGTATCACCTATCAAGGTATATGTCTTATTGTTATAAATAAATTTAACTTGTCTATGCAATGTAGAGGGGACAGCTTGCATACTATGAATCCAAGGTCTCCCTAATAACAAGTTGTATGTTAGATTTCCCAACATAACATGGATAGGAGTGGGCAAAGTAACAGGTCCCACTGTGATGGGTAGGGTGATAATACCTAATGAAGACTTAGCCACATTATCAAAGCCTTGAATGGGACGAGAGTCAGGCTCAATAAGGGATGTATCCACATTCATCTTATGCAATAGATTAATGCTACACACATTAAGGCCAGAGCCATTATCTACCAGTGTTCGTCTTATAGCAGTGTCATTTATTATAACCACAATCATCAAGGGATCATATTGATTTTGAATTTCACTAGTAGGCAACTCATCTTGGGTAAACACAATTTGAGCTTTAGGATTCATCACAGAGTTAACCAAAGATGCTATATTACTAGATGTATTTGGTGTAGGAACACTCAAATCTTTCAGGGCATCTTGTAACATTCCATGATGAGCGGAAGAAGTTTGAATCAAATCCCAAAGGGATATCTTAGCAGGGGTAGTTTTAAGTTGTTCTATGAGATCATATTCCTTACTAAGCACTTGTGAAATACGAGGAGCTTGAGGAAGAATAGGTTGGGAAGGAGGAAGTGAAGTTGGGATAACTAGAGGAGGATTAGGTTGCCTATTGTTTCTTGTGTTATAGGTATGAGCAACCGCATGATAACTCTCTCTAGTCAGTTGCTTAGCATACTCATAAGGGCTCTTAGAAGAATAACCTCCTTGCACAATAATAATAGGTTTCTTAGGAGTGCAAAAAGAATCATTAGCATAACCACCTTGAACCACTAAGATAGGCTTATTTAAAGGTTGAGAATTTTGAGAAGGACAAGCACCTTGGACAGTGAAGAGAGGTTTGTTAGGTGTCTCATTCACATGTATCAAATTGATTGAGGATGGTTTAGAGCAATGAACAAAAGTGTTGAAAGAATTATTTATAGTCTTCTCTTACACTAAAATCTTATCACGGATTAAATCAATTTTAGGAGAGAGACAAGGGATAGGCATTGATGTTCTAGTAGGAAGAGTAATACTAGGAAAGGTCATATCATCCTTTATCATCACAGGATCTACATGGGGAATAAACTCTCTAGGAGAAGGATCAACACTACTCTCTAAAGTCTCACTTTTGAGAGGGAGATCTTTGAAAGAAATGTTAACCATCTTGCTTTGAACTAGGGTTTCCTTATGAGTAGAACCAAGTTGAGGAGAGGGAGATGCTTTATTTTTAGAGGGAGAATAATTGAGATTCAAGGAAGGGGAGAAACTATCAAGGGAGTTTCCAATCTTGATTTCATCCCCCTTGGCTAGGGGTAGAGAATAATCTATACCTTCTTCTAATGGTTCATCCCAAATAGTGAAGTGGTTGAAAGGAATGTTTGAAGTATTGTCAATTTGGGGAGAGGAGATAACATTGTTTATTAATTCCTCATCCTTAGGAGGGAGAGCATCAATAGATGTGTTAAACTCATCCTCTTTCCTCAAAATATGTTCAATATGATCTTTAGGGGAGAGAGAATTAAGGCAATTTCTTATTATTTCATCTTCTTTCTCTAAGGGATGCTTATGGGTAAGACAAACTTTAGGAGAAGGGTAAGCATTTATCATTAATTCATCATCTCTAGTGGGAATTTTGTTGGAAAAGGAAATGCCATCACTAGGAAATGTAGGGATAATGTCATCTTCTTGCACAAAAGGATCCTCATGAGGGGAGTGTTTTTTAGGAGGAACATGAACATATTTCTCGAAAGATTCATGCTTAGGAAGGAGATCTTTGAAAGAAGTGTTCATAACCTCTTGTTGCACTAACATGCCCCCATTGGAAGGACCAACTTTAGGAGAAAATAAGTCAATGTCCATCAATACATTTTCACTTAGAGAGGCATCAAGTAGGGAAGGTGAAGTAACATCAAGAAAGGTGTTTATGATATCATTCTCTTCCTCTAGGATAGCTACATAGGAAGGGCACATTTTAGGAGAATTGTCAAGATCACTCTTAAAGTCCTCATCCGTAGAGCATGGGAGAGTCTCAAAGGGATTTTTAGCAACTCTTTTAGGCACTAAAATGTTGTTATAGATGGGGGGAGGTTCTTTAGGAGGAGGAAAAATTGAAACAAGGGAAGCTAACCCACTATCACATCTATGAAATGAATGCATCATGATAACAATCTTCCTCTTTCAAATGATAACACATGCAAAATAGAAGGAACTGTTTAATTTTAACCAATGCAAGCACTTAGAATGTAGATTTATAAAATGAAATTTATGATTCAAATGAGTTCCTAAATCAGATTTGAAATTATTGATCCCAATTAAGCTATCCACAAGTTCAACTTTGAAATGAAAAACTAGGGTTTTAGCAAAAATTTCCTCTAGATTTTTTTGAATCTTGCAAGAAATTAAAACTTGTAAATACAAATTTGAATTTGAAATAGCATAAACACTCAAATTTGAAAACATAAATCAGAATTTTAGAGAAGATTGGAGTTCACGTCAGGTTCACCAAAATGTGTAGGGGAAAAAGTGACACTAAGCAAACATGCCCTAATCTCACTTTCAACTACACATTTGCGGAATACAAAAGAGCCTAGAGGTATCACACAATTGGCTACTTATTTTTGTGGAAGAGAGAGAGCCAAGGGCTACCTATTAGGATTTCTATTCCTTTGTTGTAATTGAAAGATGAAACGATGCAAGTTCAATCCCTAACCCCAAAGTGCAAGTATGAACTAATAACAAGATTACAGAATTGAACTTAAACAATGGAAAGCTGTAAACACAAGGACAAGACAAGAATGCAAATGCGTACCTGGAGTTAAAATCTGAGTGAAAATGTTTGAGATGGGGGCGCGGGTGCCACTATCCTGATTCTGCCCCTGAAACTGCTCCGAAAACTGTTGTTTTGCAATTTGGAAAAAGCTATCAAAAATGTTGAAAATGCTGTCTGTCAGGAGGACCAGGGTGCCCAGCACCCCTGTCCCAGGGACCAGGGCACCCAGCGCCCCTGTCCTGGCAAGACCAGGGTGCCCCACGCCCCTGTCCTGGTCTTTTTCTCTGAAATTTGGTGTGAAGGTCGGTCTCAGTCTGCTTCTCCCGGATCTGCAACCTGCGGCGTCGTCCGAGTCCCAAAACCTGCACTTATATCTGAAAAGGTGTTTGGGCGGCTATATAGGGTTTTGCCTTAGTCAAACCCCCGCTTCGGTGATTTCCACCTCCACGAATAGCCAAGTTCTATTGTAAAAGTAATGTGTATGCAGACCTTGTGTGTGTGCAAGATCCTAAAATGCAAGAAAGCAAACTAGAGCAACCTAGAAAGTAAACCCTAATTGCTTGTAAATGACAATGTAAATGCTCTAAATCAAGATGCAAAGTGATCTAAAGCATGAATAAGTGATATATTGAAGCTTATGCAAAGACATGAAAACAACATGAAATCATACCCAACCCCAAGGGAGGGGTACAAGCCAATCTTCAGTCGGTAATCTCCTATTGTTCTTCAATGTCTTCCAAGCCCTAAGTGGATGAATGAAATTGATAAATGCTTGATAGAAGGATGTTGAATGTTGTTGAAGTCTTCAAAGATCTGCTCTTTCGTTGCATAGAAGGTCCTTGAAAGCCAAAATTCCGATCCTTTCAAATGAAGAAAGAGAGCTCTTATGTAGGAAACCCTAGGTCGTAATTTCGTCTTTTGGCCGACCTAGAGATTGAATATCCTGCCAATTTCTTGGGGTTAAGCTTTATTTTATGATTGGATCATGCTCCTAAAATTTTGGGAAAAATGTCCGGGACCATGTGCACTTCGGGCGCCATGGTCCCGACAACTTTTCACCAAATTTTCAGGGCCATCGGATATGATGATTTTAGAGAGAATCCCGAAGTTACAGGTGATTTCGAGATGTTTTGACCCCGAAACCAAGCCCCCAAGTTTGAAATAGGACTTAATTAGGGTTTTTGATTGAGTGATGGATTGGAGGAATAAAATGCGAAGGGCATGTTTTAGCGAAAGGGCCCAACTTTATGATGCAAAGGATGATGAAAGAGGACCTTAGACCTGATTAATTTGATTAATTAAGTGCTAAAGGGGAAATGCAATGCAAAATGCAAAATGCGCCAAGGCGGGTGCTAAACTAGGTGTGAAATTGTACCACTCTAGCAAGTGCGTACAATTTACAACACTACAGACAGTATCTACCACTCCATACTTAACAACTTCTCTATTGTTATCTTTGTCGTATTTCCAGCATTTTCTCTTTTCTTTAGAACTAGAACCTTGCAATGTTTCTTTCAAAAGTGATATATCTCCCTTTTTTATAAGATCATATTCCATTCTGAGGGCATTATCTACCATTTTGTTGAATGAAGGATGTACTTGCATCTGGACACTGTATTTTAATTCAGGGATTTAGTTGTTGACAAAGATGTCCATCTTCTCAAGATATGGAATAGTCTGTGAATACCTAGAGAACATCTTTCTCCATTGCTGGAGAAAAGTGAGAAAGGGTTCTCCTATCTTTTCTTTAGTATTGCAAAGCTCCATCATAGTGACCGGGTGATGAATGTTATAGGAGTATTGTTGGAGGAATAGTTGGATTAATTCTTGAAAAGTTTTTATTCCCATAGGTAGACTTGAGAACCATTCCATAGCTTGCCCCCCTAAACTTCTCGGGAAAAGGTGCATGAGATATATTTGGTCGTGCATGAAATCCATACATAAAGCACAAAATTCTCTGATATAAACTTGAGGGTCTGTATTCCCATCATATCTATCAAACTTAGGTATTTCTAATTTTGAGGGAAATGGAGGCATGTAAAGGTTTTTGTCAAATGGTAATGGGCATATTGTGTCCAGAGAATATTGTTTTGGTTATTTATCTTTGTTTTTTAGTTCTATGACCTCAGTTCATAACGCTTGCATTTGTTTGTTTAACATTCCTAATGGCTTAATGTAATGTGTGGATTGGACCTCTTGATGTGTTTCTAGGATGTCTTATGTGTTGAATATTGTTTGTTTGGTCTAAGGCCGACATTTTGTAATTATGTAATTGGTTTATTGTCTAGCAACTGACTTGATTGTTTATGGTCGAGGGTTTCTATATATATGATCTAAGATCTCATTGTAGATCATCATCATTGTGGTCAAGGGAATGTGAAATGGATATGCAATGTGCGAATAATGTAATATCATAGGATTTGGTCAATCATTGGATATTGAGTTGGGTTTATGTAAGAGGATTTAGTCCTTTGGTATTGAGCTTAATTGGAACTATACTCAGGCATAGGAGATTCTATCTTTGTAGTTTATTCCTTCTTCTAGATTGTAGTCTGGATTTCCTTGTAGTGAGTTAGACTCCTTTTGTTATGATCACTGCGCTCTAGGTTGTTGGCCTTCATGCAAGTGCAGGCCCCTCAATTGTAATTCACATACTTACTGTAGAAGTATTATCTAACTATGGTTAGGTTTCCCACCATTGTTTTTCCCTTTACCAGGTTTTCCACATATAAATCTTGGTGTCATGTGGATTGTATTTATTCTTTGATTATTGTTTATGCTTAATTGGTTTAACTATTATTCTGGTACAAATGTATTGGGTTCCAGTATTAAAGTTTTAATTGCTAAATGTTTTGGTAATCTATGACAACTGATTCACCCCCTGCCCCTCTCAATTGTCTTGTGGTTATTTGAATTGTCTAACAATTTGAATCCCTTATTTTATATTTTTTTATTATATTTTCTCAAAAGAATTTACCATGATATCAGAGCATCATTGCAATTTTGTGTTATGAGTTGGTTTGTGTGAGAAGGTTCTATTGTACGTGAATGATCCATACCTTAAATTTGAACTAATGTAAATCCAATTCTTTAGCATGGTATAATGCTCTATAATTGTAGCTCTATTTTTCACTATTATTGTTTGAAAATGGATTCTCCAGCTAATAAATTTATGGGGACCACACAAATTCCAAACACTTAAAATTTTAAGCCATTGTAGTGGGAAGAGTATTGCTGAAATTTGGTATCACAATGTGAGATATTAGTTTTTCTAATTTTTTTTTCAGTTGGTATGTGCAAGATCATGGCGAACCAAATAGGCCCTTAAGTGGCAATGAAAAAAAAAAAACCATAGTTAGGCAGCTTGACAGGAAAATTTGAATACGCTACCAAAATTATTTCAAAATTATGTAAGAATAGAATCTGTGGCAAATTGAATGTAATTTCTAAGCTACTCATTTTCTGAAAAAATAAATAAATAAATATAAATTTTTTTAAAAAAATCTATTTGACAACAAATTGAAACTTGAATGCAATAGTACTAGAATTTTAAGAAAAAGATATGAAGCAGGTGTCTGTTTGACCACCCTAACCACAATCAAATCACAATATTTTTTTAAATATTTTAGATATAAGTATAAGATTCATGTTCGGATGTGACATATTTTTTTTGTATTTTTTTTTTTAAATAAATAATTAACTATTATTTTTTTACTACAACTTTTTTAAAATATAAAAAACTTGTATGTCTGACCACCATAACTTGGTCAAAACTTTATGAAATTATTATTTTTTTAAAATCCTATAGTATTAAAAGCATATAATGTGACACCGTTTGAAAGTTATGCATATTTTTCAATCAGCTTATTAATCAAGACTTTATTTAGGATATCCCCACTTTTGGGCCCCTCATGATCCTACACATACTCTTCACAAATTATATTTGGCATTTTTAATATTGTTATCAAAGTGAGAGCATGTTGATTGACATTCAAAATTAAAGATCCTAGGCTTGCATTGTACTAATGTCAATTTCTAGTTTTGAAAAAATCAAGTATAGGCCAGCGAGCACAAGTTGGCATGAATGAATTCTAAATTTGAGTTTTCTAGTTGAAGGCATAGTTTTATTGTAGGAATGCATTTTTTGTTGAACCCAACACCCTATTACAATGTGAATTCCATAAATGTTCTTAAAGTTCTTGTTTGTGTTGATCAGGGCATTGAAAAGTGTAGTGTTACATCTAGTAAGGAAGAACTAACAAGATTGCTATTGGAGGTTGGAGGAAATCGATGGAGGACGATATCTATCATATCGAGTAATATTCTCACCTAGAGATGATATACAACATGAGAAGAAACATTATTCTTATCTTATTGTTTGGGTCCCTTGAGGAAGGAAGGGGCGACACAACAATTGTTATGGTTTGTATATTACTGAATTTGTCTTAGTTCATAATTTTGCATACATGTTATTATAGATGATAGAGTTTGTTTTAATTCACAAGAGGAGTTGTATGCTTTTAGATAGTGGAATATATCTCAATTCAAACGTATTATTGGAAAATCATGATAATTGCCTCAACATTAGAAGTTTGGGATGTTCTGAAGAGGTTTGGTGGCTAGCTGAGACATTTGCATTGGCATGAGTAGTTTGGGGTTTCTATGTAGATATGAAAACGATGCTTCTATAGATTTCTAGTTAGATTATTGAAATCAATCTACATTGTTTTTATTTCTTTTATGTAAATTTTAACTGAGGATGTTGACAAAATTAAGGTTTATATTTTATAATAAAGTCACCTCACTGACTTAATGTTAGATTTAATTAATAATTAACTTGGAGCTATTTCTATTTAGGTGTTTAAAGTAGTTGATGGGAAAACATTGACTATATAAGCTGCTAAAATGTAATGTTGAAAACCCAAAGAATTTAACCAATATATTGTTTTATATAATTTTATTTAGAGCGATAATTTGATACTTTTCCATTGTCCAACATAAATTAGTAGGAATGATATAATGCCTACCTCGAAAGTCTGTAGGTTGTGCCATGTGAGGATTGAAGAATAGGATCTATCACATAAAACTTTCACATTTAACATATCTCAGCAAGATTATTTGCGTATATAATAAAACTTTCATCATGTTAACTTGTTGAGTTCTCCAAAAAAGGTAAAGACTCTTACAAATTTTTCCCCAAAGTCCTCTTAACCATTAATGGTTAATTCAACCTTCCGTGAGGGTTAGAGACTTCCTCTCTAACTTAAGTCCCATCTAACTCAGGCATCTCATCAAGCACTCATGGCTTTGACTCTAGTTATCCCATTTAACCCTTGCACAAGAGTTTACCCCTTGGGTAAAAGCTTTATCAAATGGATGACCCTAAAGTAACCGTAACCCAACCTCTTAAGGTCACCTCTATGTCTTCTCAAGCATTTAATGCCTCTTGCATTTCCTCTCAAGTCACCTCTTGTTGACAATTGTAAACATGGATTGAGTAACTCTCAGTCCTAGCCATTGTTAAGATTATTGCATCTTAACATTCTATTGCCCTATTTCTTCTATAAAAAGAGCTCCTTTTATTCATTATCCATATCCAAATTATATGCATCTACATTATAGTCTAATTATATCAAGCATTTTAGCCTCTCTTTGTTAGAATAGCATTTTAGCATTTAGAAGCATTTCATATCATAGTATATCCATGTTACTATATCTTGCTAGGATAGTTTGTTAATATCTTTATCATATCATTATCTTTATTCTAACTTAGTATCATAGTTTGAACATATGATATAGATCGTAGATTGCATTCATGCATGTAGATCACCATATCACTTGTTCTTGGAGTTGTCATTTCTAAAGTCATTTGCTCAATGAGCTGAGAGAAAAATATTGGCTTTAGGGATCCTATGAGATAGACAAAAATGAGACATACCTTTAGAAGTTAAACTAGCTTAATTTCGTTAATATTTGTACTCAAAAGTATTATTGGTATGTTGGTCCTTTGATTTCAATATTGATATTCTAATCACTATAGATTCTAGCACACATTTTTGGTGCCCACCGTGGGGCACGTCCCCAAATTTACTATGATCATTTTTATTGCAATTTGAACATAAAGATCATGTCAAAATATCAGCATAGCACATCAAAGAGTTATTTTAGTGCATCCATAGCTTATGTTAGCACTTCCATGACACATTTTAGCATATTGAAACCATCTTTTAGTGCATTTGATTTGATTTTAGTGCTTAGCCCTCTTTGATATTTCATCATGTAGGAGCACTAGATTAGTGCATACAGGCCTCAAAGTAGCACATCTCTCTAATATTCTAGCATGTAGACTTCATTTCTTAGTGCACCCATTCCCCAGTTTAGTGCATAGAGCTGACAAAGGAAAAGAATTGTAACTGAGTTAGGAATTAGGCTTGTGAAGCCCACCATCAGAATTGAACTTTGGCAAACTGATTTGGTTGTGAATTCTGATAGTTGTCTAAAGGAGAAGTTAGAATAGTTTTATTTGCTTACTTTTAAAGTTGGTAGAAATAACTCACCTTTCTTTCAACAGTTTAAAAAAAGCCTCACATTTGATTTAGAATCTTAAAAAGAACCTCACATTGCTATCTTAAGAGCTTTCAAAGTTTGCAATTATTATTGATTCATTTGTTGAATTTATTTGGGTTGACCAGGATCTTATTTGTTTAGAGTTTTTTCTATCTTCACACAATTCTATCTTGGGATAAAAAAAACCACATGTCTTTTGGAGCAATGTCTCCAAGGTATCTTTTAGAAAACAATTGTGATATTGGATAAAAAGAAAGTGTGTATTTCATGTTTTGAAGGTGTTAGGTATATGCTCTCACCTAGTTGGGTGATAAAAAAGACAAACACACAATTTTCAAGATTTCTTTCAATTTAGCAAATAAGATACATCATTTAGCAGGTCTTTCCTCCTAAGAAGCCCATAAGGTGGGTGAGAGGGGAATGACCTAAGTGGGGAGCAACTTTATCGCCAAGTATTCCAACCCACTATAATCAAATGTGGAGGGTGATGAAAATCCTCTCCAACATTTTTTCTCAGTGATTAGTCTTCCCACAATATCTTTAAGATATGTAAAGACTTTGTTCTAAAGGTTGGGAAGCCTCCTGAGGGAGTTTATCACTGAAGACCGAATGAAAGTTGATTATGAACTCTAGAACTAGAACCCTCACCATGTTAGTTTTATAAAATATATCTCCTATCATAATGCAAGGGTGGGGAAGAATCCGCTCCCAAGACACTCACAATATATCTCCTAGGATAATGATTCAATCAAGGAGCAATCCTTTTTGAGTTAATTTTCAAACAAATGCAAAAAAATGGGCACCCTCTAGGGGGTGACAAGGTTGTTTGAGCTGACAGGTATGGGCTATTGATATTTTAAATGACCCTTGAGAATAGAGAGGTCTATCTCATGCGTATTTCTTGAGCAAACCTATGAAAACAAACAAGGATTTGAAAAGATCCTATTGAACATATGTTATCTATTTAGCTTAGACAAAGTGTCTTCTTCTTGCTATTGTGTTTTCAAATCATTTTTCAAAGGATCATCCATAAAAAAAACAAAATCTCACAAACACAAGTTAAAATATCAAAAAATTCAATCACATAATAGTTTAGCACTAGTGAACACCACATTAACACATCTGAGGCAAACATTAGCGAACCTGAGGAAAACATTAGCACATCTAAATAAAACATTAGCGCATCACTAAAACAAAATTTTCAACCACTTGGATCAAATTTAACACCATTTTAGCACTTTGGAGGATTAGTATAGCACATCAAACTTAGATTTTAGCACATTCATTGTCTATTTTAGTGCATCAAGCTATGATCACTGAAGACAAAGAGCAAAATATAAATTTTCTTAGAAAAATTGAAACTACTTTCAGACACCCTTTTTAGAGTAAAGTTTGTCTTTTATCAAACAACAGATTAAAATCTAGTCATTGCAAGTGTCAATTTCCAACTAAACTTAGATCAATCAAAAGGGAGTGCAATTTATCCATTTGATTTGTAGCTGAGTTTCATTATTAGGATATATCATTCCTTTATCAAAAAATAAGGTTGCAAATCATATTACCCTGTCATATCAATAGGAAGGATCTTTCCTATTCAACTTAGGTATCTCACATTAAATTAGCACTCAATCAAAGATCAAAAGTTTAAAACAATTTCAAACACTTGTATTACCATTGATCATCAAATCGTGTAAAAGGAAACTCAGTCAAAGGAAATGTGTCCTAGCATAAATCAAGATCACGATATCACAACTTTCCAATCTGATCCCATCTACGATCAAGATCCCACCTGTCAAGAATCTTATGATGATCCCAAAATATTTTGGCATTCCATCCATGACGATCCCCTTTCATCTCAAGAGCAGAGTCCCATTCAACATCCATCTCATAAGAAAGAGCATGATATCCCTTCCATGTCCATTTTAGGTCCTTTCATTCCCAAGTTAAAGCCTTTCTTCCTTCTATCCATCTTAGGACCTTACATCCACCCATCCAAAATACCTCCATATCATTCCTACCCATCCATGAATCCCATTCCTTTTGGAATAAATTTGGATGTCGAGAATAAAATCCATAAGTTTAAATTGTTATAATGCTTCTAATACCGGGTGTAAACTAAGAGGGGGGATGGAGGTTGAATCAGTTTACTCACAATTATACCAATTAAATTTCATTCAAACCTTATACCAGAGTAACATACAATGAAAGATATAACATGAAAGCACAACACACATAACACCAGTATTTTGACTTGGAAAACCTAGAAAGGGAAAAACCATGGTGGGAAACCCTACCCACAATCAGATGAATACTCTGCAATAGTATTGTGAATATTTACAATGGAGTCTACACTTGCAGAAATGTCAATAGCCTAGAGAACAATACTCATCATAAAGGGAAGTCTCACTGACTTACATAAACATAGAGCTATAATCCAGAAAGAAATGAACTATGAATGTAGCATCTACTAATGCTTGATATAGTTTCGGTTAAGAATTGATGTCTTCTCTACAATACAAAACTTTCACCAAAATTATATGACTCTATTCACACTTAATCCTTCCTTTGATAATGCAAACTTAACCACACATAACCATTCTTACATGAATTGCATGAACAAGTCACCTATAAATACAGATCATCAACCATATTGACAAGGTCGGCTAAACCCTAAACCCATAATTATAGAGCTTAAATCACATGATATCACTAGACCAATATTATGATTTACATTACATAGCATGGACATAGATCAAGTAACCAAACAATTATATCTATGGGTATTTCTGCTAAGACCAAAATCCAACACACTTCTCCAAGCTAGTAGAAACCCTTAGTGAAATAACAAAATGTCTAATTGGATCCAAATAGGATCACCATAGTAGCATGACATCCAATGCAAGGTTACCAAATGATTGGGGCATGAACAAGAAACAACTTTAGCATGATAAAAGCCGATTCCATAATTCGGACCCAAAATCTATTAAGTAAATCACCAAATACTGCATACTGGTAAAGCTAACGAGCAACACTAGGCAAGCCAGTAAAGCCAAAAGATAGTCCATAATGACAAAAGGTATCGGATACTAGTAGATACCAAAATTGATAACCAAATCATGAACCACCAGAATATAGAAAGGATTTAACCATCAGAATAAGCATCCAAAACTGATTCCAGTAATTGGATCATGCAAGATCAGAACCATAATGGAAACCAATATGATCACCAAGACTAAATGGGATAGTCTAATAAAGATACAATGTTGATATAAATGACAACACCTAACAAAATCTAGCATATTTCCAACAATATCCCCCTTTGTCATTGATTGCAACACTAAATATGAAAAAGATTCAAGTGATAAGGAATGCCAACAATCTCCCCAAAGCTGATCAGAAATATGTCTCTCCCTATGATTAACACCTTCTCCCAAAAGATCTAAATTTTTTTCACATGAATACCTTCTCCCCCTTTGAAATCAATGACAAAGGATGGAAACCAAACTAATAATACTAAACCAAATAGTTGACTACTCCCCTTGAGTAGTAGCACCATATTCATCAATCTGAATCAGATAAGTATGTTTGATAAGCTTGCTAGATTGATACATCCCTACATCTCTAAGTTTCTTTCGAATGGTTGGTGACCCCCAAATGATTTCTGAGATATTCAAAAGTGTCTTTAGGGAATGGTTTTGTTATAATATCTGCAATCTGCTCCTTAGTAGGCACACAAACCAATCTGACTTCCTTTGCTTCATACTTTTCCTTCAAAAAATTGTACCTTATAGAAATGTGTTTTGATTTTAAAAGAAATACCAGATACTTTGACATATCAATAGCAATAGTATTATCATAGTGAATAACAATAGATTCATCATAACTTACCCTTATATCCCTTAACATTTTCTTCGTCAATAAAATATGAGTATAGTTGGCAGTAGCTGCAACATATTATTCTTCAGCAGTAGACAATGAAGTGCATGATTATTTCTTACTAAGCCATCTGACCAACTTCTTCCCAAGAAAGAATGCACCACCACTAGTTCTCTTCCGGTCATCCAAATCTCCTGCCCAATCAGAATCTAGATATGCACATAATATGAAGTCATCATCCTTTGGATACCATGACCGAAAGCCTATTGTACCTGCCAAATATCTGAATATCCTCTTGAGAGAAATATCATGAGTTTCTCTAGCATCTAACTAAAATATAGAAGCAATACAAACAATATTAATTATATCAAGCCTAGATTGAGTTAGGTACAACAAACCACCAATCACTGATTTATATCTGCTCGAATTCACTTTAGGTGATTCATCATCCTTAGACAATTTCTAATCGGTTATCATAGGAGTACCGAGAGGTTTAGAATTATCAAGTCCAAATTTTTGAAGTAACTCCTTCAAATAATTAGTTTGACAAATAAAAGTACCTTTATCAATCTAAGTAATCTGAAACCCCAAGAAAAATTTCATCTCACCAATCATAGACATTTTGAACTCATTTTTCATATCATCAACAAATTTCATGCATAGACATTCTTCTCCTCTAAAAATGATATCATCCACAAAGAATTCAATAATTAGAATTTCATCATGTTTGATTTTGTAATATGAGTTACTATCATCATTACCTTTACTAAAACCAAGTTCGGAAAGATACTTATCCAATCTAGCATACCAAGCTCTAGGGGCTTGTTTTAGTACATAAAAAGCTTTCTTCAATATGCAAACCATGTCCTTGTCATTTGACAAATAGAATCCATCAGGTTTCTCAATGCGAAATTACTCTTCAAGATATTTATTTAGAAATGCACGTTTGACATCCATCTGATATACTTTGTAGTTCTTGTGTGAAACATAAGCAAAAAAAAGTCTTACTTATTCAATTCTATCAACCAGGGCATAAGTCTCTCCATACTCAATTCCTTCTTCCTAAGAATAATATTTGCAAACTAATATAGCCTTATTCCTTACAAATTGATCTTCCTCATTCAATTTATTCCTGAAAAACCCATTTAGTTCCAAAAATGTTCTTGTCTTTAGGTCTAGGTGCTAGTTCCCATGTCTTATTCTTTTCAATCTGATCTAATTCTTCTTCCATTGCTTTTATCCAATTTTCATCCTTACTAGCTTCAATAAAAGATTCTAGTTTAGTTTAAGAAATTAAACATACCTCTTCAATATCTACCCTTCTCCTAGTTATCACACCTTTCCTTTTGTCTCCAATGATTTAATCTTCAGAATGATTTAGTTTGACATACCTGGGAGTCTTTGAATTTTCTTGATTTGTTGACTGATTATGTTGCTCATTTGTCACTATTGAATTTTTTGATGTTACCAGCGTCACTTGTTCACTATTTTGAACTGATTCTTTCATTATTGGTTCAGGTCTAATAAATTCATCTTCTAATCCATAATCATATGGTTTGATCTGATTACTACCATGCTCATCCACCTTGACATTTATGCTATCCATTATCTTATTCAATATTTTGTTGTAACATCTATATGCTTTTCTCTTAGTAGAATAACCCAGAAAATATTTCTTGATCACTTCAAGGATCAAACTTTCCTAATGCATAATCTCTTGTAATGTAACATTTTCTTCTAAAATTGTGAAATATCTGATAGTGGGACTATGACCAAACCATAATTCATGAGTCTTACTAGTATCACCTTTGATGTGTGCTCTATTGAAAGTGTATACAAAAATATTGAAAACCTCTCTCTAATAGATATTAGGTAATTTACCTTTAGTCATCATCGTCCTTGCTACATCCAATATTGTCTTTTTCTTCCTTTCCACCAATCGGTTCTGTTGTGGGGTTTTAGGTGCAAAAAGTTGTCTCCTAATACCATTCTTCTCACAAAAGTTATTGAACTCATCGGATGTAAATTCATGACCATGATCTAATCTTAAGAATTTTATCTTCAGTCCTATCTTAGTCTCAACCATATCTTTAAAAATTTTAAATTTCTCAAGAGCTTCATATTTTTCTTTAAAAAATGCTACCCATGTCATTCTAGAATAGTCATCAATAAGTAACATGAAATATCTATTATCTTGAAAAAATTTAGTCCTTTCTAGTCCACACAAGTCAGTATGAATAAGATCAATAATTTCATTAGATTTATCATGTATACTTCTAAAGTAATTTCTAACTTGCTTACCCATTTGACATTCTTTGCATATCGTATTATGAGGTTTAACAATTTTGGGAAAAACTCTAATAGCTGGTATTGAATTTATCTTCACTATGCAATCAAAATTTACATGATACATCCTCTTATGCCATAACCAACTTTCATCAATTTGATAAATCAAGAGAGCCTTCTCACTAGAGTTCAAATGAAAGATATTACCTTTAGTCTGAGTTCTAGAAGCAATCTCCAATCTAGATCTATTGATGATCTTAAATTTTACATCCTTGAATTGCAAATGAAATCCTCTGTGAACCATCTGACCTACACTTAAAAGATTATGCTATAAGCCTTAAACATGATAGACATTATTCGTATTAGTCTTACCATCCAATGATATTGTTCCTTTGCCTTTGATTCTACATGCCTTGTTGTCTCCAAATCTGACTAATCCACCATCAAAATCTTTCAGTGTTAAAAATTTTCTCTTGTCACCAGTCATGTGATGCAAGCATCCAATGTCTATGACCCATTCCTCCTTCTCTTTAATTTTAGCAGCCAAAGTCTTTTCTTTAGTATAATTTGTTTCAATAATAGATTCTAGAGTATCATCCTTGATATAAATAAAGACCCAATCTTTGCCGAAGGAAGCTCCATTATCAGATCCACTCACAAGTTCATCATCATCATCATCATCATCATGAGAAATACCAAAATCATCAGCATCACCAACATAATAGTATGATTTATTCTTATTCCTTCTGAATCTAGGTCTTCTCTGATATTCAGGATTAGGCCTATAGTTCCTCACAAATCTTTTATGATTCCTTGCAGCCCTTTCAGGGAATCTAGAAGAAAAATGACCAATCTTATTGCATGAAAAATATTTAAAAGGGATTTTTCCTTCACACTTACTTCCAGTTGGTCTTTTAGGGATTCTTCTATCACTCAAGGCTTCCAGCTCTTCAAGCTCTCTTTCTTCTTTCTCAACTTCTTTAAGCTTTAAACGTAATCTCAGTTTTAGTAGCACTTTGATCTCCAAGTTCTTCAAGTTCAAAATCATTCAATTTCCCAAGTAGCATATCTTTGGTCACAGGGGTACTTGACATTGTCCAGAGTTCATTGATAGCAGTAGCTTTCATCTTGTAAACTGGAGTTAGAACTCTTAGAACTTTTGACACTATCTCATCTTCACTGACTGATCCACCACAACATTTGATACCCATTACAGTCTCATTGACTCTATCCATGAAAAAACTTATCTTCTCATCCTCTTCCATCTTCAAATTTCATACCTTACCCAAAGGCCTTCAAGTTTAGCAATCTTTACTACCTAATCACCTTCATAAAGAGTTTCAAGTTTCAGCCAGATCTTCTTAGAATTGTCCAATTCTATGATATTCAATAGCTTTTCATTAGATAGGGTGCTCAACAATGCTTCTTTGGCTCTCACATCATTTTCAACTCTCTTTTGTTCATTAGTAGGTGCCAATGTTCCATAATTAGGATCATGAGGTATATACCCTTTCTCCACTATCTCCCAAAATTATGTTCCAAGACATTTGAGATGAATCTTTATTCGCTCCTTCCATATTTTGTAAGTTGCACCATCAAATATGGGACTCCCCTTCTGGTAGGTATTGAATGTAGAACTTGATGCTAATGCCATCGGATTTGCTTAGGTGGTTAACCTTCTATAGAGAGGACCTTTTTTTGATACCAATTGTTAGAATACTTCTCATACTAGAAGTAAACTAAGGGGGGGGGGGTGAATCAGTTTAATCATAATTATAGAAATTAAATTCAATTTAAACCTTATACCAGAGCACCATACAATGAAATATATTGTTGGCTTGATGATTATTGCAATGAATTCATCATATGTTTTCATTCATGAAACACATACACACACATATATTCATATTGTCTACCGGTATAACTTCAAATTTGTTTATACTGCAACCAGTATACTACAGATTTATATCTAATAGGTACTTGGTGACAACCAGTATATATGTACATGCATGGAGATAACCAATGGTTGTACATAACTCGACACTAATAGGGAGATCTGACAGAGATTATCATAGTAGCATAAAGGGTAAGCGGTTTATATGTTTAACTCCAACCGGTATTGATTGTTCCAACTGGTATTCATTGATTTTGTGATGAGTTATCACAAGTCATGATGATTTATCCTTACCGAAAAGTTTTGGCAGTATTTTTGTGATGAGTTATTATCACTTGACTAGATACACTACACCTAGGTAATTGTGTTATGATTTCTAGAGGCTAACATGAAATCTAAATGTCTATATATTAACATCGCAATGGATTATTTTATATGAGAGAAAGTGATATGGTATGTGTAAAGGGAGAAGTGTTATGTCATAGAGTATGTTGATAAAGAAGTGTTAAGTGCGCAGAATAGGATCTATAGTAGCAAGTTGTGCTACTACTAGATCACATCACCTATTGTTTTCTAATCACTACAATAGTCAAATCCCCTACCGGGTAAGCTCTAACAAGCTTCATTGCTCAAATCATCTAACAAGGTGATCCACGGAGGTTATTCCTTACAGGGTACTACCTTTTACAGGGTATAGATTTTAACTAAGCTTTGGGATCTTTAATAGGATTCTCTCCTAGCAGAGCACTTTTTTAGAGCCTAACTAGTCAGTTATCTATTACTATAGATAGTTAGCTTATGAGTACCATCTCACCATGGTTTTTACCTATTTGGGTTTTCCACGTATAAACACTTGTGTTATGGTCGATGTTGTTATATCATTTTTGATTGCATGCATATTGTTTAACAAACTTGTTAAGTGTATCTACCAGTCTGTATTTAAAGTAGTATTATTTTTAGTGTCACTGATTCACCCCCCACTCTCAGTGCTTTACAAGTCCATCAAATATAACATGAAAACACAACACACATAGTACCAATATTTTGATGTGGAAAACCCATAAAGAGAAAAACCACAGTGAGAAACCTTACCCACAATCAGATGAATACTTTGCAGTAGTATTGTAAATAGTTAAAATGGGGTATGCACTTGTAGAAAGGCCAACAACCTATAGCACATTGATCATCACAAAGGGAAGTTTCATTGACTTACATAAACATCAGACTACTATTCAAAAATAAATGAACAGTGAATGTAGCATCTACTAATGTCGGATACAGTTCCAGTTAAGCACCGATGTCTTCTCTATAATACAACACCTTTACCAAAATTATATGACTCTATTCACACACAATCCTTACTCCAGTAATGCAGACTTAACCAGACATAACCATTCTTACATGAATTGCATGAATAAGTCACCTATAAATACAAATGATCAACCTTATTGACAAGGTCCGCTAAACCCTAAACCCATATTAAACCCATAATTACAAAAATAACATCACGTAATATCAACAAACCAATATTATGATTTACATTACATACCATGGACCTAAATCAATTAACCAAACAATTATATCCACTGGTAGTTCCGCTAAGACAAAAATCCAACATCCTTCTCCAAGCCAATAGAAACCCTTAGTAAAATAACAAAAAGTCCAACCAGATCCAAATAGGATCACCATAACAACATTCCATCCAATGCAAGGTCACTAAATGATTGGGGCATGAATAAGAAACAACTTTAGTATGATAGAAGTTGATTCCATAACATGAACCTAAAATCCACTAACCAAATCACCGAATACTACATATCGATAAAGCTAACCGGGAACACTAGGCAAGATGGTAAAGCCAAAAGCTAGCTGGTAGAGGCAAACTATAGCCGGTACTGGTAGATACCAAAAGTGATAACCAAATCATGAACCACTTGAATATAGCAAGAATATAACCATCAAAATAAGCATCCAAAATTGATTCCAGTGATTTGATCATATCAGATCAAAACCATAACCGAAACAAGGCTAATCAACAAGACTAACCAAGATAGTCTAACCGGAATACAATATTGACGTCAATGACAACACTTAACCAAATCTAGTATATTGCCAACATAAATATTGACATTCTTCAAAAGATCAACATGTTCAATCTAAAAGGTAGGTCAAATCAAAGAAAAAGTTGATCCAAAAACAAAAAGCAATATCCAAAAGAATACAAAAAACCCTGTAAGAAAAAAGAAAAATCAAAATCAATGTGGATGCCCATAAAAGCATTACAATCCAAAGAACAAAAAAATTGGCATCTAGACTTATTGTTCGAAAATATTCCTTCAACCATCTACCTAAACCTCTCCCACTGTCCAAATATGTCCTTCCATCATTTCCTCTATCTATTTTGGGTCCTTATGTCCCAAAATTCAATTTTCCTACATGACTTCATCATCTCTCAAGTTGTGTACCAATGCTCATCTTGAAGACATTTCCACCTGTCATTCCACAAATCTTCAAACATCCTATCTATTATCCAACACCTCTTTTCCATTATTCCATCCCTTTCATTCAATCCTTTGCATAAATCTATCATCTGTGAAATAGGCGTTTGTGTCATTTTGTCACATGCTCACCCATGCTCAACTCTTATGTCCAATCCATTTCCTAGATATCTATTCATGAAACACTTCAAAATCCAACGTTATTTATCTTTAACATTTTATTTTGGTTGAGATGCACACTCAATCATGATAAGAACCACTTATCATATCTTGGTACTGACATCTTTTGATTACTATATCTCATACACTTAATCAATTGCTCTAAATCATTGTGATCTCTTAGTTGAAGACACAGCTAGTGAAAAATCTAAAATCTTGCTTCAATGCCACTGTAATTATCAAACACACATAAGTTTCATCACTTAAAAGCCAATGAAAGAAAAATAAAGGGAAAAACAAAATATTAAAAGATCAAAAGCATGAACAAGAAAAGAAATATGAAGAAAAAAAAATGCAATGAAATGTAATATAAAAATGCTTGGCTATGGGAACATGCAAATATCTTCATTGGGGCTATGGACGTCTAGCTAGCAATGGAGCAATATATGTGAGATTACATTGATAGCCTTTTTGGGGCTATGGATGCTTGCTATCAGCGAGGCTCTATCCAGGATGCTTTGAAGTTAGGGTAACTCACGTAGCTAGTCACAGTGTATTTTAGAGATTAGAATGACCATATAATATGGAATGAACCCACTTGCACACACATGGGTAATTAAAGACTAAGTAACTTGATCCATTTTGGGATTATTCTTCCCTTTTGAGTCTACTTCTTTGCTAGATATGTTTGGTTGAATTTTCCAGAGGTTCTAAGTGTGGGTTGGGTCTCTATCTTTGAAATGTTTAGAAACACTTTTTCAGGTGATGGTAAATACAGTGACAATTTATTGCCCTTTTGCAAATGGAGACCTCTATGCTTGGGGGTAAATTCCATCCACTCTATTCTTCCTACCATATCTCCCATTATCCTTGCTCCAATATCCATTACCTTATCTAAATTTATCACTATCTATGATCTTGCTTCTCCTATCCATATCCTATCTTCATTCATATCTCCTTTTCCAATAGGAAAACTCTCAAAGTCAACAATCAAACTAATCATGTGTCTTGATAAATAAATCCATCAATTGAAATCTATCAAACATTAAAATATTTTATATAGGGAAGGTTACACTCGAAACTAGACAAATCGGTCTTACACAGGGTACTCACTTTTTCAAACCAAACATCATTATCAACCTTCACATTGAGAAATAAAAAATAAAGACATAGATCAGTATCCATCTAACTAATCTACCATCTCTTCTATCTATTGTTATCTATCATAAATCTATTATCCTATCTAAATTCATTACTTCCATAATCTACTGATATCTATTATCTTGCTTCTCCTATCCATATCCCCTTTCCCAATAGGAAAAATCTCAAAGTATACAATCAAACTAATCACGTGTCTTGATAAATCAATCCATCAATCGAAATATATCAAACATCAACATGTCTTATATAGGGAAGGGTACACTTGAAACCAAATGGATCAGTCTTACACAAGGTACTCACTCTTTGAAAGTTGACATCATTATCAACCATCACATTAAGTAATTAAAAAAAGACACAAATCAATATCCATCTAGCTAATCTAACATCTCTTCTATCTATTAGTATCTATCACAAATCCATTATCCTCTATCATGAATCCATTATCCATCTAGAAGAAAGGCCTTGTATATACCTTGGGCATCATAGTGACATCTCACCATAGCTTGTTGATCGGTGTACATATCCAAAATCAAATATTGTGTTAAAACTAGAGGCAAAAACCTGATCTTAGTAGGGGCAATATGTTTTAGGCTTCATCACATAGACAACTAGCAATAGGCAAAAACATATTGAAACAATAATCGAAACATATCTCAATGACAAATACAAAGCCAATCATCAAACCCCATTTCAGGATCTACATGAAATAAAACACAATGGATGATCTACTCTGGATCATGATTTGATTACTTTAGTATAAGGTTTGACTCTTTGTATCTTAATTTTTGAGTTATTAGGTCTCCTAAAACCAGACGTTTTGACCATCTTTGTCTTATACAGGATGTGTCCTTCCTGAAACTAGACTTGATCTCAATCTAATCAATCTTATCAATTCAATTCATCTGATCAATCGGTCAATCTGCAATCTATCCACTCATCTATCTTTCATGTAACATTCTTCTTCTTTTGCAAGATCATTGATACCTTTAATGCATGAACAATCTCTCAAGGGGGTATCATCATCACATCGATTTCATATCAAGTATCAGTATTCATATCTAGGATATCATATAAAAAATGTTGGCAACAACATCAAAATCTAAAATCTTGAGTGACATATCGAGCGATTTTTCTTTGAACTAATGTGTGCATGCACATCAATTTAAAGAGGGGCAAAATGTAGATGCCTAAAACTTGCACACTTAATTAAATAAATTTTATTTATTTAATTATCATTTATCCATCCATTAATTAAACTAATGTTTATTTAATATATCCATTTTCTTCTAGACCAACCATTAATCAAATTCAAATATTTGATTAATTCCTCTTTCTATCCTTTATTTAAATAAATTCTATTTATTTAATTAAACCTCCCTTTCACCATTTTAATTAAATTTACACCTAACTAAATTAATCCTTGCATATTGTATGCCTAAAATGTGGTATCAACCTACAAGAGGGAAAAACACTTCAAACACACCAATGAAGCATTGCATTAGATGTTAGAAATAAAAACACATGAATAATTAAAAACTCTAAAATAACCTCATTTTTCTCTATCTCTAAAGATCTCTAAGATTCAAGGTGGTCCTCACTTGGAAGAGAACTTGATCCTCAAGATGACAACCTAGAGAAGGAGTTATACGAAAATGCTACTAAAATTGAAATGGATGCAACTAGGATTCGAGTGAGTGTTAAAAGATGATGGATGAGAACTAGGATGCAAAATGAAAGAGTAAATACTCAAGATGATGAAGATATTAACAAGATTGATTCCAAAGTGAAGATTAAAAGATACTAGATGAGTTAATTAAGATATGAAAAGATATGCAATTAAGCTAGATGATATCCTAAAACATACTAAAATGAAGCTAAAATGCTATGAGATGAATTCTTGATGCTTGAAGATGACAAAGAGAGCTCCTTAACCTATAATGTGACTATAATTTTGATGCACAATTTTTTTTTTTTGATTTGAAGAAGGAATGGGCTCTATTTATAGGCAAAATAGAGAAATGGATTGTTGAAATTGAGAAATCTCAAGAAGGGTTAGGATTCAAAGTTATCGATCCATGTGAGGGATTCAATCCAATCTCTAGTTGACAAATGTCACCTTGAGAGGGCTTGATAGGAGATGTAAGAGGCATTAAATGCCTAAGGAGACATGGTGCTTACCTTAGGAGTTAAGGTTATGGTTGAGTTAGTAGATAAACATTGGATAAAGCCTTTACACAAAGGGTCGACTCTTGTGCAAGTGTTAATAGGATAAATAGGGTCAAAGCCATGAGTGATTGATGATACCCTTGGGTTAGATGAGGGTCAAGTTAGAGAGAAAGTCTCTAACCATGAGGGGGAGTTGAATTAACTTTTAATTGTTAATAAGACTTTGGGGGACAAATTTGTCAGAGTCCTTCCAAATTTGGGGAACTCAACAAGTTAACTTGTTGAAGCAATAAAGCATTCAATGCATTTAGAAGACTTTCTTCCAAACTTGAGAAGTGACCTCCTCAAATTTAGGGAAAGGACATCATTAGGAGATTAGACATGATTAGGATATGATTAGAAAGCTTCTAGAAGGATAATTAGGAGGGAAGTGAAAGATGTAGGATTTTACACATGGGACGATTTTTAGGATTTGATTAAAATTAAATTGATTTATTTCAATTATTGGTTGCAACTTGCATTTGATAGATTTAAATAAATATTTTTTTTTGGGTAGGTAATAGGCTGAAGCCGCAATATTTTGAATGATTATTATTATTATTAATTTTTTTTATTATTATTATTATTTTTAATTTTTTTTAGATTGACCCTAGATCTTCCCAATTTTTATTGAAGGCCGAGAGTCACAACTTATAATTCATTTTATATGTCCCTATTAGGAATTGAACTTGGGTCTCCACAGTGAGAACCCAGTGTTTTAACCAGTTAAGCTCAACTCCTTAGACTAGATTTAAATAAATATTAATTTATTTAAATGTGAATTTTGAATATTACAAGTGGGGATATTTATAAATAAATTTTGATTTATTTAAATGCAAAGGGGTTTTTTAATTAAATGTAGATTTAATTAAAATGGGAAAGGGGATAAATGTAGGTTTTTAATTAAATGCGAATTTAATTAAAATGGCTAGAGGGGGGATATTAATTAAAAGTGAATTTAATTGAATGGTTTAGATAGAAGAAAGGAAATATTAATCAAATCTTTAATTTGATTAATGGTCAAAATAGAAGAAAAGAGGATATTAATTAAATCTTAGTTTAATTAATTGAAAGAATTAGAGATAATTAAATGAATAAATTTCACTTAATTTATTGTGCAACTATTAGGTGTCTAAATTTTTCCCCTCTTTGAGTCAACGTGTGACCACATGTTGATTCAAAGAAAAACGCTCAATTTGTCATCAAATTTTTTCGATATGATGTTGCCTCTTGTCGATATGATACCCTAGATATGAAAAATTGATTTTGATATGAAACGTTGATATGAAACTAAACGGTCAATATGAAATTGATCATGATGTTGATTATATATGAAGCCGATATGGAAATTGGATGTCGATGCCCCCTCGGGCCATAAATTGAGAAAAAATATAGTTTTTCAAGGGAGGAACATGAAGTATGATGATTTTCCGATTTTTGTGATTTATTAATTTTTATTTATTTTTTTAATTTTTAAATTTTTTTTTTATTTTAAAAATGTTTTGACTTTTTTGGATTTTTAAAATTTATTGCTTGATAGATTTTATTAAAAATGATATTTAAAACTGGGGTTAGGACTATGTGGGGATAGCGCACACATACCCCACATGTCCACCAAGGCATCATAGCCACCTACGTCAGCATGGGCTATATAAGCCTCCAAGGGCGCATTTCCACCTCATTTGCACACTTTTCATTTGAGAATTAGAGCTCTAGAGTGAAGAGGATAAAGGCAACCCCTTACAATCTTCATTGATTTGGACAAGTTCGGCAATTTTAGAGGCCTATGGATTACAGTCCACCGATGAGTTCGATTGCTTAACCCTCTTTGTGAATTTTTAACTTAGTTTTTGCTCAATTTTGATAGATTTTTGCAAGATTTTTGAATTTTTCTAGGGCTTGTTGCACTTTTTATTTTTCTATTTCTTTTAGTGCATATGAATCATTTTGTAGCACATTCAAAATTTCTTTTTGCAAATTTGATTTTTGTCATCACACGTATGAATTTTTATTTAGCACATTTGATGTAGATTTTAGTGCATATGATGTATATTTTAGCACATATGTTTAAAATTTTATCATATGTGATAAAAATTTTAGCGCATATGAAATTGCACATATGATGATTGTTTTAGCACATTTGACACAGCACGCCATTTTTTAACTTTTAATTTTTTTTGACATGTGTGTTTTATTTTTAGGCCCATTATGAAGTTTTACACCTTGCCAATGTGTCACTTTGTGTTGTTTGTGTCATTGTGATGTTGTTGGTGATTTTTGTGTCGCGGTCCAGTATGAGTTGATCATCGATATGAGTCAGTTCGATATGGCTGAAATTTTTCGTTTAGATCATGCAAGTCAAAGTCGATATGGGTAATTTGTCAATATGAGTCAATTTTTTATATGGATTTATTTGTTGATATGGGTCTTGAGTTCGATATGGGTCAAAGTCGACATGGGTCATGATTGCAATATGGGTCAATGTCGATATGGGTCATAGTAAATATGGGTCTTGAGTGTTATATGAGTCGTGACTACCTTATGATTCCTAATTTTGATATGTTTTTGGATTTTGATATGGAACTTGGTTTCTATATGGTGTTTGTTTTTGATATGGTGGTTGATTTAGTTTTCAATATGGGACTAATGTATTGATTCTTGATATGAATCTTGGGTTTTATATGATTTTTGTTGTTGATATGAATCTTGATTGATTGATTGTAGATATTAGTCTAATTGATCTTTGATATGGAACTGGGTCATTTGATATGGATATTGTTATCGATATGGTGCTTGATTTCTATACTAGTAATGATATAGTGTTGATTGATTGATTGATTGATTGGATAGTCTAGGTGTGATGTTGTGACTATCATCACTTGCTAGATACCCTTGTTTGATTGAGTTGTTGATTGTTTGATTAGTTAGGATAGATAAACCAATATAATACCCCTTTGTTGATATAGGTCCATCAAGGTGTTCTTCAACTTCAGGAGAAATACCTGAAGACCTTGGCTATGATAGCTCGCTTGACTACTGATGATTTAGCAGTGATAGAGGCCTATGGATTGATTCACCTATTAGAAATGCCTTCCTATTGAAATAATAGGGCTCTACTCACCTCGCTCCCTGAGAGGTGGTACAACGAGCATAACACCTTCTATTTACTAATGTGTGAGATCACAGTGATGCTCAAGGATGTCTATCAGAATGTTTGGATTCCAATTATAGGAGAGCTAGTCATCTATGATGTGGAGGAGGCTAGTGGTACAGATTCTCTATGAGAGGTGTTTGTTGATCCATAGATTGTAGGTTACTCAGTGGTGTGGCAAGACATAGTAGATAGCTATGCCCCACTCCCTTCAGTAATGGCAAGTTTGAATGGTAGCTTCCTAATTCAAGATAGGAGGTCTCATGGATTGTTGGTTGGATGGGGTAGGGTGTTGTGTTGGATGGTATAGTTGCACACATGATATGCGTGGGGTATCTGTCTTCTCACCCACAATGTGTAAAATATTGTATCAACCTGTAGGAGGGAAAAAAACTTCAAACACACCAATGAATCATTGCATTAGATGTTAGAAATCAAAACACATGTATAGATTAAAAAGTCTAAAACCACATCATTATCCTCTATCTCTAAAGATCTCTAAGATTCAAGGTGGTCCTCACTTTTAAGAGCACTTGATCCTCAAGATGACAACCTAGAGAATGAGTTATATGAAAATGCTATTAGAATCAAAATGGATCCAACTAGGATTCTAGTGAGTGTTAAGAGATGATGGATGAGAACTAGGATGCAAGATGCAAATTAAATTCTCAAGATTATGAAGATATGAACTTGGTTGATCCAAATTGAAGATTAAAAGATACTAGATGAGTTAATTAAGCTATGAAAAGATATTCAATTAAGCTAGATGATATACTAAAACATACTAAAATGAAGCTAAAATTCTATAAGATGAATGGTTGATGCTTGAAGATGACAAAGAGGGCTCCTTAACCTACAATGTGACTACAATTTTGATACAGAAAAGATAACTAGGGTAAAAGCCATGACTTCTTGATGAGACCCTTGGATTAGATGAGGGTTAAGTTAGAGAGAAAGTCTCTAACTATGAGGGGAGGTTGAGTTAACCATTAATGGTTAATAGGAATTTGGGGGATAAATTTATAAGAATCCTTCCAAATTTCGGGAACTCAACAAGTTAACTTGTTGAAGAAATAAAGCCTTTAATGCATTTAGAAGACTTTCTTCCAAACTTAAGAAGTGTCTTCCTCAAATTTAGGGAAAGGACATGATTAGGAGATTAAACATGATTAGGATAGGATTAGAAGGCTTCTAGAAGGATAATTATGACGAAAGTGGGTGATGTAGGATTTTACAAGTTGGAGGATTTTTGGGATTTAATTAAAATAAAATTAATTTATTTCAATTATTGGTTGCAACTTGCATTTGATAAATTTAAATAAATATTGATCTATTTAAATGTGAATTTTAAATTTTACAAGTGGGGGTATTTATAAATAAATTTTGATTTATTTAAATGCAAAGGGGTTTTATAATGAAATCAAGATTTAATTAAATGGGAAAGCGGATAAATGTAGATTTTTAATTAAATGTGAATTTAATTAAATGGCTTATATAGAAGAAATAGAATATTAATCAAATATTTAATTTGATTAATAGTCAAAATAGAAGAATAGGGGAAATTAATTAAATAATTAATTGGAAGAATAAGGGATAATTAAATGGATAAAATTCACTTAATTTATTGTGCAACTTTGAGGTGTCTCACATACAAATAAATCAAATTTATTTATAATCCCCCCCCCACTTCCATTTTCCTACAAATGCAAGTTGCATTGATTTTGGTTGAACTTAAACATTTTTATTTCAATTAAAATCCTATTTCTCGCACTTTCCCTTTCCTACATTTCCCACTTACCTCCTAATCATTCTTCAAGAACCTTCTCATCCCAACTAATTAGCCTTAACTCTTCCACTCATATCACATCCCTAAATTTGGGCAGGTCACTTCTCAAATTTGAAAGAAAGTCTTATAAATGCATTAAAGACTTTATTCCTTCAAAAAGTTAACTTGTTGAGTTCCCCAAATCTGTAAGGACTCTTACAAATTTTTCCCCAAAGTCCTCTTAACCATTAATGGTTAATTAAAAATTTCCTCATAGTTAGAGACTTTCTCTCTAACTTAACCCTCATCTAACTCAGGGGTATCATCAAGAGCTCATGACTTTGACTACATAGTTATCCCATTTAACCCTTGCACAAGAGTTTACCCCTTTGGTAAAAGATTTATCCAATGGATGGACCTAACCTAGCCATAGCCTAACCTCTTAAGGTGACCTTCATGTCTTCTTGATTACTTAATGCATCTTGCATTTCCTCTCAAGCCACCTCTTTTTGACAATTGTCACCATTTCATTAGTGAAAATCGCAATCATAGATTGAGTAACTCTCAATCCTAACCATTGTTAAGATTATTGAATCTTAACCATCCATTTCCCTATCTCCTCTATAAATAGAGATCAATTTCTTCATTCTCCATATCAAAATTTTATGCATCTACATTATAGTCTAATTATATCAAGCATTTTAGCCTCTCCTTATTAGAATAAAATTTTAGCATTTACAAGCATTTCATATCATAGTATATCCATGTTACTATATCTTGTTAGGATAGTTTGTTAATATCTTTATCATATTATTATCTTTATCATATCATAGATTAAACATACCATATAGATCTTAGATTGCATTCATGTATGTAGATCACAATATCACTCATTCTTGGAGTTGTCATTTCTAAAGTCATTTGCTAAATGATTTGAGAGAAAAACATTGGCTTTACGGATCCTATGAGATAGAGAGGGATGAGACAATATATCTTGAGAATTTAAACTAGTTTAAGTTAGTTAATCTTTGTACTCAAAAGTATCATTGGTATGTTGGTTCTTTGATATGAATGTTGTTATTCTGATCACCACAGATTCCACCACACATTTTTGGCACCCATTGTGGGGCACGCCCCCAAATTTAATATCATTTTTATTGCATGTTGAACATAAAGATCAAGTCAAAATATCAGAATAGCATGTCAGAGAGTTTTTTTAGCACATCCATAGCTTATGTTAGCACTTCCATGGCACATTTTAGCACATTGAAACCATCTTTTAGCGAATTTGATATGCTTTTTAGTGCTAAGCCCTCTATGATATTTCAACATGTAGAAGCAATAGATTAGCACATACATGCCTTAGAGTAACGCATTTGTGTTATATTATAGCGTTTAGACATCATTTATTAGTGCATTCATTCCATAGTTTACCACATATAGCTGATGGAAAAAAAATGTAACTAAGTTAGAAATTAGGCTTGCGAAGCCCACAATCAGAATTTGATTTTGGTTAATTGATTTGGTTACAGGTTTTGACAGTTGTCTGCAATAGAAGTTACAATAGTTTTCTTTGATTACTTTTAAAGTTGGTAAAAATAACTCACCTTTCTTGCAAGAGTTTAAAACAAACCTCACATTGCTATCTTAAAAGCTTTCAAATTTTGCAATCATTGATTCATTTGGCGATTTTATTTCGCTTGACCAGGATCTTATTTGTTCAAATTTTTTGCTATCTTCACAAATTGCTATCTTGGGATAAAAAGAACCACGTCTTTTGGAGAAATGTCTCCAAGGTAGCTTTTAGAAAACATTTGTGATATTGTACAAAAGGAAAGTGTGTATTCTGTGTTTCAAAAGTGTTAGGTATATGCTCCCCCCTTAATTAGGTGATGAAAAAGCCAAAAACACCATTTTCAAGCTTTCTTTCAATTCAACAAATAAGATACATCCTTTAGCAAGCTTGTCCTCCTCAGAAGGCCATAAGGTTGGTGAGAGGGGAATGACCTGCGTGGGAAATGATTTTATCACCAAGTATTCCAATCCACTATAATTAAATATGGAGGGTGATAAAAATTCCCTCCAATGGTTTTTATTAGGGATTAGCCTTCCCCCAATATCTTTAAGATATGTAAAGCCTTTGTTATAAAGGTTTGGAAGCCTCCCAAGGGAGTTTATCACTATAGACCAAATGAAAGTCTGATTATGAACTGTAGAACTAGAAGCCTCATCATGTCAGTTTTATCAAATATTTATAATATAATAGTGCAAGGGTGGGGAAGAATCCACCCGCAAGACACTCACCATATGTCTCCCAGGATGATAATTGAATTGAGGACTAAACACCTTTGAGTTAATTTTCAGATAAAGGCAAAAAATTGGCACCCTCTAGGGGTTGACAGGGTTGTTTGAGTTGACGGAGTATCAAGTGTGCCCTATTGATATTTTAAATGACCCTTGAGAATAGAGAGGTTTATCTGATGTGTATTTCTTGTGCATAACTATGAAAACAGTTAAGGATTTGAAAAGATCCTATTGAACATACACTATCTGTTTAGCATAGACAAATTGTCTTCTTCTTGCTACTATGTTTTCAAATAATTTTTCAAAGGATCATCCATCAAACAAACAAAATTCTCACAAACACAAGTCAAAATATAAAAAAAAATCAATCACTAAATAGTTTAGCACTTGTGAACAACACATTAGCGCATCTGAGGTAAACATCAGAACATATAAGGAAAACATTAGTGCACTTGAGGAAAATATTAGTGCATCAGTAAAAAAAAAATTCAACCACCTGGAGCAAATTTAACACTAGTTTAGCGCTTTGGAGGATCACTATAGCGGATTAAACTCAAATTTTAGCACATTAAACTCAAATTTTAGCACATTAAATTTAGATTTTAGTGCATTCATTGTCTCTAACACACTTTTGCAAGTTTCCAAAGGATAGACTTTAGATCTCAACATTTATGTTACTGCTCACAATACAAGCCTACATAGAGAGTGACAAATGCCTAACCCAAAGTACCATGTGTTGGATAGTTTTTGCACCTTGGGAGCCTCTTCAGAGCTTCCCTATCCATTCTTGCCTAAGCAAAGTTGTATGCCCATGTGCTTCCAATGTTATCCTTTGAACATCAAGTCATTTAGATAGAGAGAGAAAGAGAATTAAACTGCAGGTAAGTTCTTTGCATCTCTTCACCTGCCAAGGGGACTATCATGTAATGGCCCACTTGGATAGGAAGCTTTACATAATGAAAATAGAAATTTGTGAGCATGACAAAAGAGTCCAATAGTAAGGTGTGGTGAAATGGCCCACTTGGATATAAAACATAAAAATCCCATACATTACTTGTGGTTGATTGTAGTGTCACAAGAGATAGAAATCTATATATATAAATCTTGCCCATGATAACTATCTTCATTGTCTAGAGATGGGGACTTGAAACCGTGACCAACATAGTCTAACAATGGAAAACAATAATGCTAAGATTAATTTTCTAGTTTTAAGAGATTTATATAAAATAAATTCATGAAAATATAAATAATGAATAAATAGACAGATAAGAGTAAAGAGAAAGTTAATTTAAAAGAACGCTATACAAATTAATTCAAAAATAGAAAAATACATTACATTTTTTTTATAAATTTATGGAACCATCTTATTATAAAAAATGAAAAGAAATTGTTTTATAATTATGAATGGACTTATAAATATTACAAACAACAATTCAAATACAAATTAGGAAAGTAAAATTCTTGAGAACATTCCAGACCAATAATAGGGAGACAAACTAACGAAGTTCATCTTACACTTAGATTTAAATTTGTCACCATAAAAAAAAATCCCCATTTATCAACCTTTAGCTTAATCAAATGTTAGGCATCTTTGATGCAGGAGAATCCCCGGTTCTTGGCAATCTTGCATCAACCAAAAATTATTTCTTTTCTCTTTGTTTTTTGTTTTGCAGTTTCAGCATTTCATTCAACATTTTCTTGCATTAGCTTACCGAAACTTGTGGAGTTGGATTTTGCTTGAGGAATTGATCATCTTCTTTATTCCTAAACTGTAGAGCACTTGGATCATTTTCTAGCAAGTTATCGATTGTGGTTTTTGAGACACTCTTCTAGTATTGGAATCGTTTGGACCTATTTGCATTAGTAAATCTACCCGATCCCTTCTAGAGATTGTGGAGCCTTGTGCATTGATTTTGATGTTCCTTAGTGTTTGTCTAACCTTCCCTTTGATCTACACTTCATCCTTTGGATTTTCTAGAGGAATCTCTTTGGCCAAGGCTGACCTATTGGTTTTACATGTTTGATCTTGTTCTTCGGCATTGGATTCCTTTTGGACCGACTAGATCCCCTTGGATCGTATAAATCATTTTAATTGAGCATTATAATTTTGTTTCCAAGAGATAGAACATAAGGGATACATCTCAAGTTTTTGAGGTCCAGTAGTAACCTATTATGTAATTAAGGATGTATGTAGTAGGTTAGTGAGATTGAACAAGTTGCTAGGTATTTGAATGGGTTGTGGATATCTATACAATATTAGCTTAGTCTAATCAAATTATAGAGTCTTGAAGAAGCTTATTAATATACCTTGAAAGCAGAGGAGAAGCTAAATAAAAGACATCAACTAAAGAAAAGAGATATAGGAGGAAGATATAAAGGAGGAAGGAGATATACCAGAGGAAAAGGACCCTGTGCAGATAAGAACAAAGACAAGGAAGCTAGCAGAGAAGGTAACTCATACCAGAAGGATGACAAATATTTAACTGGAGAAGAGAACCTAATGGATACCAAAATGAGGGTTATGGAAAAGAAGACAAAAGATAGGATAAGAGAGTGTTTAGAGGAACTTTCTCTAAGTGCAGAGGAGAAGGACATCACACTTTTCAGTGTAAAAAGATAGAAAACAACTGAAGAGCTGCATTGGTGGAAGAAGAACATACTGGATTAGCTAATAAACCAAAAGATGGGGAAATATTGGTCATGAGAAGATAATTATTCCATAATAGAGATGATGAAGAGCCCTTGTAGAGGACAAATTTGTTCAAGACTAAATGTAAGGTATTCGGTAAGTATTGTAAAGTTATAATTGATAGTGGTAGTTCAGATAACCTTGTTTCAAAGGAGATGGTGAATAAGTTGAACTTGGAGAGATTGAAGCACCCTAAGCCTTATCAAATAGAATGGATTCTAGATGATCACAATTTACTAGTCAGTGAACAATGTATGGTAAAATTAAAAATTGAATCTTATCATGATGAATTTTTGTGTAATATTATGCCTATGGATATATGCCATATTTTGTTAGGTAGACATTGGCAGTTTGATAGATAAGAAATACATGATGGGAGGAAGAACATATACACTATTATTGCAAATGGAATGAATCAGTCCATATTACCCTTGGAGGAGCCTATTAGAAATTAAGTTTGTACAAGTGCTAGGATTTGTTTGGTAGATGGAAGGAAATACCTAGATGGGATGAGACACAAGAATATGTGTTTTTCTTTAGTTCTTAAGAAGACTAAAAACTTAGAGCGTGAGGAAGAAGAATCAGAGGAGATGAGAGAGTTGTTGACAGAGTATGAGGAAATCATTTTAGGTAATGTACTTGATGGATTACCACATAAGAGAAGTATCAGTCATTGCATGGGCCTCATTCTCAGAGCAATTTTCCTAATAAAGAAGCACAATAGATGACAATAGTAGAGAGTGAGGATTTGAATAGACAAGTGCAGGAATTGTTTAAAAAGGATTGATCAAAGAAAGTTTGAGTCCTTGTGCAGTTCCAATAGTATTAGCACCTAAGATGAATGGAGATGGAGGATGTGTACCAACTCTAGATCAATTAACAATATCACAATCAAGTACATATTTTCTTTTCCTAGGATGGATGGCATAATGGATTGTTTAAGTGTATCTAGATACTACACAAAGATAGACTTGAAGAGTGGATACCATCATATTAAAATTAGAGAAGGAGATGAGTGGAAGACAATATTTAAGACAAATGAAGGACTATATGAATGGTTGGTGATTCCTTTTGGATTGACTAATGCACTAAGTACTTTCTTGAAGGTGATGATTGAGGTATTAAAGAAATTATTGGGTAAGTTTATTATTATGTATTTAGATGACATCTTGATATTCAGTAAGACGAAGGAAGAACACATGTTGCATTTGAGACAAGTTTTACAAAGGTTGAGAGAAGAGAAGTTGTTGATAAACATTAACAAGTGTAATTTCATAAAGGAAGAGTTAGTCTATTTGGGATTTATAATATCTAGAGATGGATTTAAGATGGATCTAGAGAAGGTAAGAGGAATTGTTGAATGGCCTACAATGGAAAGCATTGGGGGGTAAGCTCATTTCATGGATTGGCTAGTTTCTATTAGATGTTTATAAAAAAATTCAGTTCAATTTGTAGCCGTATGATTGAAGCAATGAGAGGAGGTAGGAAGGATTTCAAGTGGACATCTAGAGAAAATAGGAATTTTGAGTTATTGAAATAGAAGGTGATAGAGTAGCCTCTGTTGGCTTTACTGGATTTTAGCAAATTATTTCAAGTAGATTGTGATGTGAGTGGAAATGCAATTGGAGCAATGTTAAGTCAGGAAGGAAGGAAGGAAGGAAGAATTTTATGCCATAATCCAAGCATTGAAGAAGTGGATACAATATTTCTTTCCTAAGGAGTTTGTATTGTGTACTAATCACCAAGATTTATAATATTTGAACAGTTAGAGTAAGATGAATTAGAGACACTTGAGATGGTTAGAGTTCCTGCAAAGTTATACCTTTTTTTTTAAGCATAGAATTAGAAAGTAAAATAAATTTTTTCTAATGCATTAAGTAGGATGAATCTACTGACAAAAATGAGAGTAGAAGTATTGGGTTTTGAGGAACTAAAGAACTTGTATGAGGATGACTTGAATTTTGCTGAACCTTGGAAAGCTTGGAAGGAACCGGTTATGGTGGATAAAATTAAGTGGTTATATTATTCCATTCAAGATAAGATGTTGTTCAGAGGAGTTTAGTTGTGTATACCTAGGAGTTCTATGAAAAAGAATCTGATAAAAGAGAAGCATAGTAGAGGATTAGCCAAACATTTTGGTATTGATAAGATAGTAGCCTTGAATAGTAAGAATTACTTTTGGCCTCAAATTCATAAGGATGTCAGGAAATTTGTTTAGAGTTGTAGAATTTGTCAACTTGCAAAAAGAAGAAGTCAAAATACTAGATTGTATAAACCTTTGACACTTGCAGAGAGACCTTGGGATGACATAAGCATAGATTTCATACTTGGATTGCCTAGGACACAAAGAGGAAATGATTCCATATTTGTGGTGGTGGATAGATTCTCAAAGATTGCATATTTCATACCCTATAAGAAGACAATAGATGTAGTGCATATAGTTGACTTACTCTTCAAGGAGATGGTAAGACTACATGGATTACCTAAGTACATAGTTTCTAACAAAGACACTAAGTTTGTTTGATGCTTTTGGAGAACACTTTGGAAGAAGATGAAGACATTTGAAATTGAGTTCTACTTTTCACCCACAAAGTGATGGATAGATAGAAGTAGTGAATAGGAGTTTGGTATATTTGTTGAGATGCTTAGTTGGAGAGAAAAATAGAAGTTGGGACTTGATTCTTGCACGGATAGAGTTTGTCTACAAAAATTCAATAAATGGGAGTACCTAAAGAACACCTTTTGAGATTGTTACTAGAATGCACCCTAGAGGCATATCAAAGTTGAGAGACTCTAGTAATGATTAGAAGAGGTGTGTAGAAGAAGAATCTTTTGCAGAACATATAAAGATGGTACATACTTAGGTTAAACAACATTTGGAGGACATGAACAGTACGTATAAAGAGAAGGAAAGTGAAAAGGTCTGACACAAGGAATTTGAAGTAGGAGATGAAAGTGATGGTGTATTTGAGAAAAGAAATATTTCCAATTGGAACCTATAATAAGTTGAAAATGAGGAAGTTTGGACCTTGCAAGATCTTGATGAAATTTAGTTATGAAAATGCATATGAAGTGGAGTTACCAGATGTTTTGGGTATTTTACCTATATTCAACATTGAAGACCTATATTAGTACCATGAGACAAAATTCAATGAAGACATTGTAGCAAACTTGAAGAAGAATATACCCTAGAGGTTACTAGATCAAATTGAAGACATTTTGGAAACTAGGATTGAGTGTAGCACCCGTGACAAACAATACAAAGAGTTTCTTGTGAAGTAAAAACAAAAACCAGTTGAAGACTCATAATGGATTTCTCAGGAAGAGGTAGAACACCTTGGTTTTTTTTTTACCCCGACAAAGTGAGGGACTCAGTTTTTAATCAACCCTAGATGTCTGAGGTAGGAGAACTGCTAGTTCTTAGCAATCTTGTATCAAACAAAAAAATATATTTTCTTTCAATTTGTTTCCAATTTGCAGTTTCAACATTTCTTTTTGTGTTTCTCTTCATTTGCTCACTGAACCTTGCAGAGCTAGATTTTTTTTGAGGCCATGTTCCTTTAACTTATCCTAGGTTTGCAGATCCTTTGCATCATTTTCTAGAAAGTTATCAATTCCAAAATATGGGATAGCTTCCTAACATGTGTACCAAAATCAATTGGACCTTTCTACTAATTGCGAATCTTGGAGATGTTTTTTGTTGCTTACGAAACTTCAATTGGTTATTTCTAATTATGTAGGGAAAAAGTGAGACTAAGTATGGAAACCCTAATACAACTCTCATACACACTCATGGAATACAAAAGAGCCGAGGGACGTAACACAAGTTGAATACTTCTTATGAAAAAGAGAGAGTCATGGATTACCTCTTAGGTTTTCTATTCCTTTGTTGTAAATGAGTGAGAGGAATGATACACAATGCACTCTAACCTAGAAAGCAAGTAAGCAAGTAAATCCTAATCTAAGAATGTAGATCAAAGAACAACTGATACAGTGGTGAAAATTATAGATTAAAAGGAAAAATTGGAGGTGTACCTGTGTCTGAAATCTAAACAGAAATGTTTGGGACTAGGGTGCCACTCCACTATCCTAATTCTACAATTCTAGAGTTGCAATTGACAAGAGGGATTCCAAGATCTATAAGTTATTGATCTGTAAAGTCCTATTGACAGAGGGAAGGACTAGGGAACCACACCACTATCTTGGGAAGGACCAGGGTGCAACTCCCTAGTCCCTAAAATATTTCAGCACTTCTGATATTTTTGGGTGGTGTAGATGCCTATTCCATACCTATACTTGCTTCTAGATTCCTGTTTCTACACCTATAACTAAAAAGGGAAGGTTCTGGGTGGCTATATAGGGTTTTGCCTTAGTCAAACCCTTGGGTTGCTGATTTTGACCTCCATGAATAGTCGATAATGTACTCAAAATGTGTGTGCAAGATCCTAAGAGTGAAAGTAAATAACCTAGAGCAACCCTAAAGAGAAAACCCTAATTGCTTATAATTGACAAAGTAAATTCTCTAAATCCATAATGCCAAGTTATCTAAAGTATGAATATGAATCAAAATGAATTTGATGAAAAGATTTGGAAAGAACATGAAACCATACCCAACCCCAAGGGAGAGGTACAAGTGAATAGTCAGTCGGTGATCTCCTATTGTTCTTCTACATCTTTGAAAGCCCCCAATTGATAAAATGATGCTTGATTAATGCTTGATGGATGAATGATGAATGTTGTTGAAGACTTCAAAGATCTACTCTTTCACTACAAAGAAGGATCTAATACTCAAAAAACCTACTCTTAGATTCTTAGAAGAAGACCCCTTCAAATCAAGAAAGAGAGCTCTTAAGTATGAAACACTAGATCTTAATTTCATGCTTAGATTAACCTAGGTTTTGATTTTCTCACTGATATTTTGGGGTTAAGAATTATCATATCATAGGATTGTGCTCCTGAAATTTTGGGAAAGAAGTCACTGACCATGTGCATTCCCGCCCTGGTCTAACCAACTTTTCACTAAATTTTCAGGGCTATTAGATACAATGATATTAGAGTGCATCCCAAAGTGACAGTCGATTTCGAGGTGTTTTGATATGCAAAATTAGGCTTAAATGGTTGAAATAAGACACAATTAGGGTTTATGATTAAATGATTCATTGGAGGAATAAAATCAAAAGGGGCACACTTAGGGTAAAGGGCCCAATAAGAAATGACCTTACATTTAATTTAATTAATTAATTAAATGCTTAAAGGGGAATGATAAATGCAAGATGTAGAACACACTAAGGTGGGTGCTAACCTAAGTGTGAAATTGTACCAACCTAGAAAGGGTGTACAATTTATGACAATACATTTAGCCCTCAATTTAGAAATCATATGAGACTACGTGCATATGCAAGATAAGGTAAAGAAAAGTAAACATCATCTGAAAAAGGATATATCCATAACTTTTCGAACGAAGCCTCCAACAGTACCTACAATACACAGTTAGGAACCACACCCTACAAAACCACATGTTAGATCACATAATCACTTAATTCTTACTAAGGAGGGTGATGAAATTCATCTGTAGCTATATGCCCCCCCTTGTTTCGACTTACTTATTTGTGAGGTGAAATAGGGTATCATGTTTTCCATAATGAATTGTGATAAAGATCATGATGAAGAAAGTTCACAACAAGGCTTGATTATCTTTCCAAGAACATAATGGAAATAATTCAAAGCAAGGGGGCAAACTTACAATTCCAATGCCACTGGCACTACAAAAATTGGAGCTTCCTAGCTCAAGATATGATAGATTGAAGAAAAAGTGCAAAAATTAGGGTTTTAACTTAAAAACATAAAATCAAAAAGTGCATACAACATAAATATGAAAGTGACACCTTCATTTATCACTTACTAACTTTTTGTCACTATTCACTATAGAGGAGCCCACATACAAGCCATCATGCCTCGACACCAACTTGAGAAACCTACACAAATGGAGATCCTACGCCAGTTCGTCCTCGTTGGATAACCACTCAATGAGGTGAGTTGACTTTCCATTAATTTCATTTGACTTCATCACATTTTTATAGTTTTTCAAAATTGATGATGTCATCATCTAGTTTGGGCTAGGGCTCACCCTTTCGATACCTAGGGGTCCTAGGGTGCCCTGTTCCTCCTAGCGCACCATGGTCCCAAGGGGGTGCCATGGTCCCCTCTGAGCACCATGGTCCCAATTGGGCACCATGGTCCTAGTAGGGTGCCCTAGTTCATACAGGGTGCCCTTGTCCCTATTCGGGGTGACCAATGATGACACAAGATCAAGCGATGATTGCTAGAAATGATAGAATGATTTATTTGATTAGATGATGATAGCTAATTGATGGATTACTGATGAGATATTTCTTTGCATTTTACTAACACTACCCTACATCTGCAAGCATATAGCTAGTCTCACATTTTGGAGCCTTCGCGAGTAGATCCCAAGCCTGAGAGTAGGAGAGAGGGTTTTCTACATGCAGTGGGTTTGGCGGATGCGATGACCATGCTGACCATTCAATTCCATTCTGCTATGTTGATGGCATTTATGGAGAGGTGGGATGCAGATACCTCAACATTCTTACTACCTGTGGGGGAGATGACGGTCACCTAGAGGATGTATACCACATTTTATGCTTACCCATTAGAGGAGAGACTGTTAAATATCAATCTCATCATACAGAGGAGGATTACAGGAGAGAGAAAATATATGTTATGGGGAGAGTGATACACAATGAGATGAGGGGTCACATTATGGTCAAGCGAGGTTCCATTGGTGAGATGACTCATTATGGTGACCCTTGCATTAGGTATGTGCCCCAATGGGTGCTACACACATATGCACAAAGGACTCATCTATTACATACGAGTCATGGAGGGACACAGGAGAGTATATTCTTCAGGTCAGAGCATGCTTGTACATCTCTATCACAACCTTGGAGAGTATGTGTTTGGAAAGGGATGCATCCTTATGACATGCACACTACTATAGGTGTGCATATTTGAGCATATTGCATGCACTAGACTTGGTGGAGCCCCCATAGAGCTAGTCCTAGAGCAACCTAGGGTATATGCTTATCCTCTTACCTATGAGTGGCAATTTGGAAATCTCCTGTATTTGAGGTTGATCATGGATAGATTGATAGTGGGTGGGATCATATGGAGACCCTAACTCAGGATTTCCATGTGGGTAGGGCTACGTAGATAGATATTCATCATGCAGAGGAACCATCTAGCAGGGGGACGGTATAGCCACATAGTCCTTCCCTTCTACTTTGACTGAATTTGGTGGTAGTTTGGGTTTGAAAAATGTGTTCCTACTAACGTTACTATATACATCCGACACTGAGGAGTGATGCCAAGGCTAGGAGCCATTCCTAGTCCTATGAGTGATGAGATTGACATCACAGATTTAGATGGGTTAGATCAAGATATAGCGATACATTATAGAGATGATTCAGGGGCATGCTGATGATACATCACATGGTGGAAGAGAACACACCCTTAAGATATTTTCCTAGTAGGCTTCCACAGGGACAATTCCTGACCATGGAGATAGTCAGGTGATGGAGAGGAATCTGATGCATCTGAGGAGGATTTAGATGATCAAGGTGATGACATAGAGGAATAGGAGGCAAACGAAGACAGAGGTGACCCTGATACCAGAGAAGGAGATGAGGATGGAGATGATGATGAGGAGGAGGAGGAGGATGAGGAGGAAAATGATAAGGAGGACAAGGAGGAGGAGGAGGAGGAAGAGGAGGATGAGTCACGTAGAGTTCATCACTCCAGAGAGGATGCTAGAGCCCAAGAACCACCAAGTCTCCCACTGAGGGTAGAGAGGGATCCCATAAGGGATCCTAATCTTGATCCTCATTGGCCCACATCGACTATATAGAGAAAGTACAAGCAGGGAGATCCTAACAGGTCTTGGTCTCAGGCAGTCACTGTCCACTATCCTTACTAGCGAGAGGGAGACCCAAGTAATGTTCCCTCTTATTGATTCAGAATGCAGTGATAGACATTATTGTGACTACACATATTCCAAGTTCTACATAAATACTGCATAGATCCCAAAGGAGTGTAGGATGACACGAGGACCTTTTCTACCCTTTTTTAGATGGAGATGGAGGTCCTATGAGATAGATTATGACAAACAGAGCATGACCTAGCAGTAGCACAGATAGAGGCAACCACATACTAAGGGATCATGATGGAGAGAGATCCCAGGAGCTCCTCGTAGAGTCACTCATGGTCAGCATCATGATACACCCCCATTGGGCCACCTGCACAACCTGATCAAGAGGGGGCATCTAACCACCATCCTTCTGCTACTAGTCCTAGGGATAGGAGATGATTTTGATGTATTGATGTATATATTATGACACTCATGATTATGTTATTTGTAATTCTTAAATAATGTACATATTTCTTATATTAGAAGTAATATACTGAGTAATGAGAAAGTATATGTGATTTAATTTTCATTTGATTGATTTCTCAATGCTTAATGATTAAATTAATACATATGTGATTTAATTAAATAACTAAGTATTTAATCAAATACTACCTTGATAATGTAAAAGAAGAATGTATTAAGAATAAGAACAATATGACTAATGTGATTTAATTAACTCTAATTAAACATAACATGATATAATTCTACTTAACACATAAGAAATTATATAATATGCTAACACATATGAAATGTAAATCCATTACAATTTACATAAAAAGAATCCAAGACAAATAATACAGTAATGAAACATGCTTGTCAAGAATGAAGTAATGTAGACCGAACAATATAACATCATTAATCTTACATACTTTAATGAAAACATGCTAACACATTACCCAATTTTGGAGAAAAAAGACATAGAGAGAGAACAGAAAGAAGACTAGAAAGAAACAAAGAGAGAGAGAGAAATAGAACTAGACATAGTATCTACGCAGGTGCATAGCATTTATGGGTTCCTTTAGAGGCGTACCTTCTACGTTTGCTATTCTGTAAGAACCTGATCCATAGACCTCCATAACAATGTATGGTCCAAGCCAATTAGGACTGACATTTCCTTTCTCCTTAGGTAAGGCATTCACATTGCATTGATTCTCATAAAGGACTAAATCCCCTACCAAGAAGGAATGTTGAATAACCTTATAATTGTAGCTTCGTTACAAAGTTTTATGATATGCTTGAATATGCTCAAGGATAGTTATACACTATTCATCGAGCATCTCAAGTTGTTGAAGTCTTTTCTCTCTATATGAGTCATCATCTACTATACCCTTAAGAGAAACTTTCAAAGAAGGAATTTCTAACTCCAAAGGCATGATGGTGTCAGTACCATAAAGAAGATTATAAGGGAAAAAACCCGTAGCAATATGTACACTCATATGGTAAGCCCACAAAGCATAGGTTAATTGAGTATGCCAATCATTACCATGCTTTTTTATAGTCTTTCGAAGAATTTTTTTAATTATCTTATTAGAAGATTCAACTTGACCATTTGATTGAGGATAATAAGGTGTACAAAATTTATGTTGAATATGATATTTGTCAAGAAACTTCTGCACATCCTTATTTTTGAATGATGTTACATTGTCTTAAACTAAGGCGGAAGGTATCCCAAATTAAGAAATGATGTTTTCCAAAATGAATTGACAAATTACTTTACTGGTAGTGGATCTAAGAGGAATGGCTTCCACCCACTTTGTAAAGTAATCAGTGGTAGCTAGGATGAAAGTCTGTCCTTGAGATGAAGGAGGAGATATTTTACCAAGAAGATCCAAACCCCATGTAGAAAAGGTCCAAGATGGTACCTATGATCAAAGTTCTTGGGCAAGGGCATGGATTCAATTGCTATGTTGTTGACACTGATGACATTATTTAACAAATGCAAAAGAATCTTTCTCCATGGTTTTCCAATAATATCCCATTTGAAGTAATCTTTGAACCAAATAACTACCCCAAAAATGCCCCCCACAAGCACCTAGGTGTGCTTCCTCAAGAGCAATGGGGACCTTAGCCTTATTTAAGCATCAAAGAAGAAGACCATTATAACCCCTCCTATAAAGAGCATTAGAAAGGATAATGTATCTAGCAGCCAATTTGTGAACCCTATCCCTAGTATTATTATTCATAGAGTCAGAAAAGGTAACATCACTCAAATATCTTACGACATGTGAGTACCATTTGTCAGAATCTATAATGCAACAATATGCAACATCACTAGGGTTATCAATAATAGCCAAGGAAGTAAGTTTGTGAATAGTGAATTGAAGAGCTACCATGGGGTCCTCTAGAGACACAAGAGAGGTAACACATGCCATCACATTAGCATATTGATTATCTTTACAAGGAACGAGATCCATGCTGTGAGAAAGAAATTTTGGTAACAAGGATAAAGTTATATCTTTATATTGTGATAGTTTGTCTTGTTCAACTTGACAAACTCCTGTCACTTGTCTTATGATTAACTGAGAATCTCCATAAATATGTAGATTTTTCACACTCAATGCCAAGGCTTCTTTAATTCCAGCTATAAGAGCTTCTTATTCAGAAAAGTTGTTGGTATATAAGAAATTGAGATGAAATGATAAAGGAATAGGCTAATTTTTAGGAGAAATTAAGACCACCCCTGTCCCCAATCCTATATGACACTTAGAGTCATCAAAGTACAGCTCCCAAGTCTGATCAACCTTAATGGAAAGAATGTATCCATCAAGAAAAGACTCTAGATTAGGTAGGGATAAGGGCGAAGGAGCATCAACTATTTGATAGTCAACACTTGAACCTTCATTTCCTTTTGTGAGACAAAGTTAAGGTCAAACTCGATCAACATCATAACCCACTTAGCTAAGCATCTAGAAAGATCAGTTTTCAAGAAAAGATGTTTAAGAGGATCAAATTTAATGATAATATGAATCTTAGCATTCAAGAGATAATGCCTCAACTTTTGGGTGGCAAAGACTAAAGAAAGGCACTGTCTCTCTATCATAAAATATCGGACTTCTTAATCAAGTAAAGTGTGGCTTATATAATAAATTGGGCACTCTCTACCATCCTTATCACATTGTGCCAATAAGGCTGCAAGAGCTTAAGGGGAAGCAACAGTGTATAAAAGAAAAGGATTAGTAGGACCAGGAGGTTGAAGAATGGGAGGATTGGCCAAATACATTTCTAAGCCTTTGAATGCTTGACAATAATCCTTATTCCATTGAAAAGTGATATTATTATTAAGAAATTGTTTGAAGGGAAAGATACGATCCACAATTTGAGAGACAAACCTATGAATAGCTTGGATCTTTCCTTGCAAAATTTTTAGTTGGGAAACATTCTTAGGAGGTGGCATGTTAACAATAGAATCTATCTTCTTCGTATCCACCTCAAATCCATGTTGTGAAGCTATGAATCCTAATATTTTTCCACTATGTACACCAAAAACACATTTTCGAGGATTCAAATGTATGTTATACTTACAAATTCTCTCAAAGATTTGACAAAGGATCTTAACATGATCTGTATGAAGAATGGATTTGGCTAAGATGTCATCAATGTAATCTTCTAAGGTCTTATGCATGTAGTCATGAAAGAAGAGAGTCATAGCACACTGATAGGTTGTGCTTGCATTTTTTAATCCAAATGGCATCACAATTGAACCAAACGTACCCCAAGGAGTTGTGAAAGCAATTTTATATTGATCTTGGGGATTGATGAAGATTTGATTATATCCTGAGAAACCATCCATAAAGGATAGTAAAGCATGCCCTCCTATTGAATCCACTATCATGCCAATATTCAGGTGGGGAAAATCATCTTTTAAAGAGACCTTGTTTAAATCATAAAAATCAGTACACATCCTAATCTTGTTTTATTCTTTAGCCACCACCACAATGTTTGAAATCCATAGGGAATAATCGATAGTATGAATAAATCTAGCATCCAACAATTTTTCAATCTCAGCTTTAACAAGTAAAGCCACTTTAGAGTGAATCTTTAGAATATTTTTCTTCACGGGTTTAGCATCAAGAACTAGGACAATGTTATGAGTGACAATCTTAGGATCTACACCAGGCATGTTAGAATATATCCAAGCAAAGATCTCAAAAAATTCATGTAACAACTCAACATATTGTTTTTTTTTTCTTTATCAAGACATTTCCCTATCTGGATGATCTTATCTTCAACACAAGGATCCATCTTGATATCAATGGTGTCATTTATTAGGAGATTACTTTGTTGAGGAGCATCTCTCAATTGAGGAAATTCTTTAACTATCTCATTGTTATTTCTTTCCTTCCCAAAGTAAGCTTCTGCATTTAAACAATAGGGAAAATTCGATTATGGTGATAACAAGGTAGGTTGTCATAAGCTCCCAAGAATTGAGATAAGGAATAATTGGTAGAAAAAACATCCAAAGCAAAGACACAAGAAGGGTTAAAGTCAATATATTCTAGATATTTTAGTGAGAGAGAAGCAGAAATGATATTAACACTAATAGATGGTCTCTTAGAGAATTTAGTATGATTGAAAGGATCATAACCAAGCCCAAATGTCATATCACAGAAGTTGTTTTCCAAGGGAACTTTAATCCCTTGTTCCTGAGCACCACATACATTTCCATTATATCCACACCTAGCCAAGATGTGAAAACCAGGACCATAAAGCTTAGTCATTTCCAAAGAAGATGGAGGATTTTCAAACAGTGAAGGATCAAAATCCTCTAGACTAGAAACTAAGGGAGATGAAATCTGAGAAGCCACCACAAAGTTATTACTCAATGGCCTAGACAAAGTATATTTCTTTTCAGGTTCTTCTTCTTCTTTTTTCTTTTTGACCTTAGGTTCTCTAGGGGGAATTTTGTATTCCCTTATGAAAATAGGATTGAAATCAAGGGATCCCAAATCATCTTCTACAAGAATTCATTTAGGAGAAAAAGTATTCTCAATCGTAGAGTTAGGCTATAAGAATAGTCTTCCTCAAGAACCTTAGGTCCACTTGAGGAAGTATCGGGGATTGATCCAGATATAGGAGACAGGTTTGATGAACTAGTCACACTAATCAGAGTAGAAGCTTTAGAGGAATTATCTAAGATAGTTGGGGAAGAATTGATTGAAGATGATTTAGAACTTGATGTTTGTAAACAAGCCTAAAATCTTGTGTCTCATAACAAGGTGTATGTTGTATTGTTGTGAATGAATTTGATTTGCCTATGCAATGTAGAGGGAATAGCTTTCATGCTATGAATCAAAGTTCTTTTTAGCAACAAGTTGTATGTCAACTCTCCATACATGACATGGATAGGAGTAGGTAAAGTAACAAGACCTACCTTAACAAGCAAGTTGATGATACCTAGTGAAGATTTAGCAACATTATCAAAGCCATAAATAGTGAAAGAATCAGGCTTCATAAGAGATGTATCAACACTGATCTTGTGAGAAAAGTTAACACTACAAACATTAAGACCAAAATCATTGTCCACTAATGTTCCTCTTATCGCGCTATCATTTATCATAACCACAATCATTAAGGGATCATATTGTTGTTGAATTTCACTAGAGGGTATCTCATCTTGTCCAAACATAATCTGAGCCTTAGGTGATGTAATAGAGTGAATCAAGGAAGCCATATTATTACATGTCACTACCATTGGGACAATCAATGTTTTCAAGGTACCTTGTAGCATTCCATGATGAGTTGAGGAAGTTTGAAGAAAATCCCAAAGGGATATCTTGCCAAGAGTAGGTTTAAGTTGCTCAACAAGATCATATTCCCTACCAAGAGTTTGTGAAATATGAGGTGCTTGAGGAAGAAAGAGTTGAGGATCAGGTAGAGGTGTCTGAACAACTGAAGGAGGGTTAGGTTGCCTATTGTTTCTTGTGTTATAGGTATGTGCAACTGCATTATAACTCTCCTTAGTAAGTTGTCTAGAATAGCTATAAGGTCTCTTAGTGGGATTCCTTCCTTGAACCGTAATGATGGGTTTGTTTGGAGTGCTAAAGGAATCATGACCATATCCACCTTGAACTATGAAAAGAGGTTGATTTGGAGAAGGAAAAGCCCCTAGACAACAAAATGTGGTTTTCTATTTTCATTCACATTGGTCATGTTGATTAACATTTTAGATGTGGGTAAGTGCACAAAGATGGTGGTCAAAAAGGGGGGTATAAGTGGACACTTTTTTTCTGAAATCAAGTGAACCTGAACTTGGAGGCAAAATTTGAAAGCCATCCACTCAAGATATGAAGATAATAAAAGAACAAATATTGTAGTATTCTGAATCTAGTTTCCAAACTACTAAAATTTTTGAAAATTGGATAAGATTAAGGGGGTCAAATCCTTCGCGCACGAAAAACTGACCCTATTTTTTTTTTAAAAACATAACATAGTGTCTGACGTGCGTATCAAAAAATTCATATTTAGATTTAGTATTTTGACAAGTCCTTTGGTAGAAAGATAGTTAAGAGTGAGCAATAGAAGATGTGTATTTTTTTGTAATTTTTTGTTGAGTATTTTGTTTTTTATGATTTTTCCAATCGAGCACATCCTGAAAATTTGGTACCTATTCATGCGCGAAGCATTAGTTGCACTAAACAAATCAAAAATATAATTTTTTTAAAAAAAATTGTAAAGAATCAACTGCACTACAATAATATATAAAGTTTTTTAAATTTGGATAAGTATATCAAAAGTTATTCAAAAAATGGTGCACCTATATCTGTGAGAACTATGGAAACACTAGTAAAAGAAATTCAATAATAATATGTTATTGTTGTTCAAATTGAAAAAAAAAAATATAGTTAGAAAGATTAGAAAATGGGTGAAAATATGGTGTAAATTTTAGAAATACCCACTTTATGAAGTGTAAACCTGATAATGACAAAGTCGATAAACCAAGTTGATAAAATAAAACACGTCAAAAATGAGAGAAATGGAGGGAAATCAAACTTCCAATTCATAGCTTTTACATCTAGCCCTATTTCCAAGCCTAAACAATCAAAAGCATGTACGGGGTACATATGGTTTAAAAAGCGCATATGGGGTACTTATAGTGTAAGAAGCGCGTACATGCTTGTTTCCCTATAAACAACGCATATGTGCTACCTTTACTATAAACAACGCATATGCACTATTGTATAATATGATATTCTATGTATAATATGTGTATATACATATAATATATGTAATATATAATATGTGTATAATATGACATGGTATATAATATGTTTATATACATATAATATATGTATATATATAATATATTAAACATATATATACACATGTAAGTGTATTGTCTCTCCCTCTCAAATGCATACAAGGTCTCTCTCTCTCTCTCTCTCTCTCTCTCTCTCTCCATACCCCATCCCTCTTTCTCTTCTTCTCTCCCTCCATACCCCACTGCAACTGTGTCTGCACTTCTATAGAAGTAAGTGAATTTATTTCTTGTCTGCAACTTCCTCTTTGATTTTCATCATGTATCCTCTCCTAAAAAAATTGACTGATGGATTTTTGTGTGTATATTGAAAAGGAGGAATAGGGTTTGAAATTGAACCATGAGTGTATTACCGAGACAAACAAGGAAACCTGTAGCAATATTCTTCTTGAATGTGTTTTTAATCAGTAGAGCAGATGTGGAAAATAGTGTCAACAAAGCAACATGATGAGTCAGAGTACCTGCAATATGTTTTTTAGAAGAAAACAACAGGTAGGAAGAGAAAGAGGTAGAGGAACACAGATGATGTCCTGTAGAATGATAGTGGTGGGTATGTGAGAGTTCCCATGTTGTTACACAATGCCTATCACCTAAAGAAATTAAAGTTTGTTTTATGCATGGCAGTGGTAGTATATGATGATCATCACTCGTCAAACAGCTTGGAATGGTACATACCCATGAAAGAAATCAAGTGTGTAATTCCTATAGTCACAATCAAGATCAATCTTATAACCTTACAAAATTTAATAGAATCATATGTTTTAGAACTTAGGTAGTACTCTTAGGGTTAGGTCAAGCTCCTACACTTTCTTTTTAGTGAAGTCTCATTGTTTGTTCGCTTGGAGTCTCGTTGTATGATGTTCTATTCATAACTTTAAATTATATATATCATTTTATTAGCCCACCATATGACCCCTTAGGTGTCATTAGAGGTCGTATTGTTTCCTAAGAGGTCATATGGTATCCTGTCACCCCTTAAGACCCCTCCTCTTTCCCTCCCACTTACTCTCCCCCCTCTCCCTCTCTCTCTCCCTCTCCCTCCCTCTACCTCTCTCCCTCTTTCTACCTTCCCTCCTCTCTCTCTCTCTCTCTCTCTCTCTCTCTCTCTCTCTCTCTCTCTCTATCTCTCCCTCCCTCCACCTCTCTCTCTCTCTCTCTCTCTCTCTCTCTCTCTCTCTCTCTCTCTCTCCTCTCTCTCTCTCTCTCTCTCTCTCTCTCTCCTCTCTCTCCCTCCTTCTACCTCTCTCCCTCTCTCTACCTTCCATCCCCCCTCTTCTCTCCCTCTCTCCCTCCCTCTACCTCTCCCTTCCCCCATATTCTCTCCCTCTCTCCCTCTCTCTCCCTCTCCCCCTCTCCTCTCCCTCTATCCCTCTCCCCTCTCCTCTACCCTCTCCCTCCATCTCCCTCCCTTCCCCCCTCTTCTCTCCCTCTCTCCATCTCTCCCTCTCTCTCCCTCTCCCTCCTTCCCTCTCTCTCTCTCCCACCCTCTCTCTCTCTCTGTCTCTTTGTCTCTATCTC